>NC_081404.1:9264306-9864306 GCF_030684315.1 Stegostoma tigrinum | reverse complement strand
TATTCAAGGCCATTCTTGTTTGGAATTGGTACAATTTCCTGTCTGTTGCATTGTTTTCAGTAGGAGTATACACGTAGATGTTTAAGTAAGTTATGATGTACACTGTCAGTTTGAACGAAACTATTAGCACTTTCAAACAAAAAAACTGGACAAAATATCAGACTAGAGGTGATGCAGCTTAATTTGTAATAGCCAGTAGGTGGAGCCAGTGTTCTAATCAGTCCATGTAATAATTTGGTGCACAGCCATTTTCCATACTGCTTATTTAAATTCCCTTATGTTCACTTGATTTCCCTCCATGGTCATTTGAAATTCCTCAAAGTGGCTGACAACTCATTTTTAGTTTTACTGTTAATAGCTTTTGAGAATGCCGGCATTAAGTGTAAAAAGTAAAATTTCTGCCGTTTACGTGGTTTAGAAATAAATAGTCTTGGTGCATAAAGGCCTTGATCATTTAAGAATTTAACATGCTAAGCATGTTTTTTGCAACGTGGTGGGACTGAATGTAGTGGTGGCCAATTTTCTGAAAGTTTTAACAAATGCATAGAATTCATCTACTATTACACAGTTTTTATGAAGATGTCTCATCATTTTGTTGGATCTATATTTTTATCCTCATTTTTAAAAAGAAATTTTAAATGGTTTACACCCAAGCTTTTATTTAAAGTTGCAAATGTCTTAAATTTATTCCATTGTGATTCTACCTCAATGTTGATCCCCTTATTGATGTTTCCATGTTACAGGGGAACAACAGAATTGTCCTCTGCTCATTAGTTAGGTTATTTATTGCCTTCGGGGTACTTTTTCCCACACAGACCAATTAGTGTTGAACTGCTTTGCTAAACTAGAAAATGTGTTACATGTGAATTGCCACAATTTGTGTTAAAGGGTTTTGCCATTAGAATGGCTTCAAATAGTTGCACAGTGCAACACGAAATGCTGAGTGGTATGTTGCCAGAGACACACAGCATGTAGCTGATTGCTACTATTCTTTCAAGGAAGGTGTGGTGAAGATTCTGATTTTTCACCAATGGACAAGTCATTCTGGGTCTGTCAGCCATCTTCCAGTGTCTGATGAGGCAAGCGTACTATTGCTGAACTTTAATGGCTTAGTCTTTAAATGCATTGAGTTTCTTGTGTGGTGTTCAATAGACTGATGAGATTCCAAATTCAGTCCTTGACTCTAATTGATTTTGATCTCAACCAGAGCAGTTGTGGGGACATTATAACTGCCTTAACTGACCTCAGGCTCCAGAAAGGAAACCTAGCCAAATTTTATGTTTCCAATTGTCCCTGATCTCTGTTGTATGATACTCATAGGTATTCTGTTCTAGATTAGCAATAGAAGTAATTTGGGGCACCCTGATGGCCCGGCTTGTTTAGATGTCTGTAACTGAGCTATGAAGCCTAAAAATCCCAGATTTTGAATGGTGTTCATTGATGAGTTAGTTAATCACAACCAGTATAGCAGTAGGGTTGATGCAATTTTGTCTACGGCCTTCTGGATTATGGGGCAAAAAAGTCAGAATAAAGTCTCATGCCTCCCCGTTATCAGTGAGCCCTACTGTAAGTGTGCAATGATATTGGATTAGGTTTAGCTTGGCCTCCACAGGTGAATAGAATGCCTTTTTAGGTCCACACATAATGAACATGCATCAGAAATCCGGTGCATCTGTACTTCATTCAGGAATAGAAAAAATTGGTCAGGGTTGGAAAGCTGAAATTCCATTAACTCTTATTGCATATATTTCTCCATTAACAGTGTACTTTCAATGAATGTTTTAATCATTGTGAGATGAGTCATATTTTAGTTTGTGGATGTCTGTAATTCCCACTTTCTTTGTAAAGACGTGACTTGTTTTTCTTTTGCAGTTCCTTGTTGAGCATCTTGACTGGGCAGCGCTGAATTAAACTATAAACTGTAAGGTACAGATCATTTAGTCAACAGTGACAACAGCAAGGCTGCCAGTAGCATTGATGACATTTGCTGAGACGTCTCGCGCAACCTTTGCATCTGCAGCAAGCGCTACAAGTTTTGCCGTACAAATGCAAATAAATGTTCTGAATTTGGCATTTTGCTTTATGACATGCCTCTTTATGAAAAGGCTTGATTCAAATCTTTCATGGGGTAGATTTCATAGGCCTGAACATAAATTACTGCATGTAAAATATGATGTATATAATTATGAAAATCACAGTGAAAAGCACATACCTGGCAATGAGTATACAGGCTCCACTTCAAGGAGATAACCATCTGAAGAGAAATATTACTCCTGCTGAGCTAGGAATGTGGCAAAAATTCACAAATGGATGATCGCTAATTTCACAAAAATCTTATGCTGCAAAATCTTAACAAGGAACTCCATTGTAGTTATCAGAAGGGGAACAGAATGTCTATTTGCAGACAAATAGAGGTGGGGTAGTGCTTTCCATATTTCTTGGAAATAGCTGGGATGCTGTGCTATCATGGAGTGATAGTCTTGAATGGATGTGACTAAGGCCTGGCATTTTTTATTTTGTTAGTCTTTCTTATGCCTAATAGAATAGACCACAGTCTCTTTCTAAGCTCAGCATGTTATCCCAGAAGAAGCTGCATTGCATGCAAAAAAAAATGCAGTTTATAAATTAAGCTCATTGTAAACGGTTATATCAGTGCATGTTCATTATTAGCAGACTTCAGTTGATCAATTTAGCAGTGAACAAGTGACAACATTTGTGAAGGTGCATGTGATGCGCACTTGTGTTCACTGTATTAATTCCACTACTTAAAAAATTGGCAAAATATTTCTTAGTACGTATCATGGGTTAGTAGATTAATTTGCTGCAAAACTTGACTTTTACTAATTACTGTTTTCCAGTAGCTCAATCATAGTTTTAAACTGTTCCCTAATAGTTTATCATGCTGTTGTCAAATATTGCTTGTAATGTTAAGTTGAACATCACCATCTGTCGTTTTATTTAAACAAAGCATCTTGACGTGTTCTTGTCATGTCCTGAATCATTGGAATCTCCATGTTGGTTAATGGAAGGCTTGTTTAAGTTATTAATAGTTGGAATAAAAAAAATATGGAATGTATAAAATGGACCTTCTGAATTTGAATAACCTCCAACACCTGTTTAGTTTCCAGAAGCTGTTGTGGAAAAGTTCTCATGCAGGAGGTGTTACCATGTTATATTTCTGAATGATCTGATTTTGAACAGGTAGATTTACTTCTACGTTGGAACTATCTTCCAACTTTGATTAACTACTAAGTTGCAGGACAATTCATCTCTTGCCTTAATCCATCCAGTGTTGCAGTTCAGGTTTTGTAGAAGGAATATTTGTTTTGATCTAATTGTTAGTTTACTGATTTGTTTTTTATCTGTAATTCTCTAAACTAGAGAAAACGCGTCTTGATGCAAAGTATTCTTTAACTTTCTTGAAGCAAACTACTGTAATTGTCATAAAAATGTAAACATTCTAATGACCTTCTGCCATCAGACACTGTTTCTTGTTGGGATTTAGATTATTTGTTCTACCAATGAGGAAAAGGTGTTAACATCAAAATGCTGCAGTTATCCATCATTGTTTTCTTCGACGAAAGTCAAATCAATCAATCAGTCAGTGGTCGTGAAAACGGTTATGTAAATACAGACCTTTATTTTCAATAGAACATTTATTTTGTGGGGACAAACAGTCTCTGTGCAGAATGGGTTTTAATAACTCTTTTGTGCTCTGTGATTTCCTCCCAAGAAAAATTGGAGTATAATTCCATGCTCTACCAAATCCCAAAATTACATTGGAGTACAGCTGCAGCCTATTTCTCCTTGGTATTGCAAGCTACAAGATACTTTGTTTCCATTTGTTATATACAATCTTGCTGTGTAGTATCAGCTTTCAGAGACGAGAGCTTAAAAGTTAAATATGTTTTTAAGTAAAATACATTCCACAGAAGAATTGGCCGAAATCTTAAAGGTAATCCCCAATAAACCAAATAGCTAAGAACAGTATTTCCGTACATAGTCTAAACGTGCCTATTGTTATAAAACATAATGAATAAAATCCACTGAAATGTTTTGCATTTATAGCTTCCATCACATTTGCACATAATTGGCTCAGATTTTTTTATTAAAAACAAAAAGACATGTTCAATGGTGTAATATCTAACAGCATGGATAAGTGTGACAGTATTATTCAGCTTTTAGTGGAATTGTTTAAAATAGTTTAACTATGCAAATCATGGTTTTTCCAGTACTGAAAAATCTGAGAATTTTGATCTCAAATTTAGTGTTCCCAGTTTTCCTCAATGCATTAGAAACGAATCATAATCCCCTATAAGAACATTTTGTTTTGTTTGATCAAAATCAAAGTCTTCAGGATGTTAACAGGGAAAGATGGGAGAGAAGTATAAACTATTTCCACTGATTGGGGTTTCTAAAACTAGGGGGCATTGTCTGAGATAACTAATCTGAGGAAGGGTCTTGACCCAAAATGTCAGCTTTCCTGCTCTTCTGATGCTGCTTGGCCTGCTGTGTTCATCCAGCTCTACACCTTGTTATCTCGGGTTCTCCGGTATCAGCAGTTCCTACTATCTCGGCATTGTCTGAGAATTGGGGCCAGTTCAGAAGAGATGTTAGGAAACATTTCTACACACAAAGGATGGGGATGCTAGATCAGTTATTAATCGTCTCAAATTTAAAATGTTTTAAACAAGGGTATTAAGGGATATGGGCCAAACATAGGTATATGGAGTTAGGCCACAGATCAGCCATGATCTCACCGAATAGTAAATCGGGCTCAAGGCGTTGATTTGGCCTACTCATTTAGGTGTTCCTGTAAAAGTAAAGTCATCATAGTTCTTTTGGACTGTAGCGCTGCTGTCTCATTAGAAAGACACAGTGGTTTCACAATGGCAATGGTTTAACCTCGAGGTCAGTGTAGAAGTTAACTTGTGCTGTTTGCATTAATCTGCAACACAAGCCAGCCGTCCGGCCAACTGAGCTAACTGACCCCCTTTTGTTCCAATAAGTAACAGTTGCACTTGGTGACCTGTTTAAAAGGACAAAAAGTAGAAACTTCTTGGTTATGACCGTTTCAAAAAATCAGAAATGTATCTTTGAATATCACTCGATTTAAATTCGCAATAGACTCAGTGAAAATTGTTCTGACCCACTGATTGGAGTTTTGTCTACAATAATGGAACACAATAATATAACTAATAAAGTTAATGGAAGCTGCTGTCTTTGCCTTAATTGGAGTCTTGCCTATTAAGATTAACATATAATGTCACAAATCGTGAAAGCCTTTGTTTAATTTTGTAGAAATTTAATAACGTTCAAAAATCTCAAATCTCAATGTTTACTTGTTGATAAGAGATTTTATAGGTGAACTTGCATGAATTTTTTTTGTCCTGAAGGAGCTGTTTGTGCATTAGTGTCTATAAACTAGATATTTTACCTTGAATTTCTACATTGCATTAGGATCTACAGGCTAGGTTATACCACATTACTTATACTTTCTGTTCTGATTCTTGGATTTAGCTTGCAAGCCTTCACTGTTCTACTGTTTCAAGGGTTTGTCTACTACATCTGGTACAAATCGAGCATAAATTACTTTTGTTCTGAAAATGCATGACAGTTATTAAGCATGATAGTTTATCATATCTATTTTTAGACCAGGATTAAGTTAATTCTGCACTGGTGTATATTGTTTAAAGAAAATTCTCAAAACACCTGAGTCAGAATTTTGTGTTCAAATCTAAGATGACACTTCCAGTGTTGTACTGAGGGGGTGCTCCTATCAGAGGTGCAATCTTTAAGAGGAGTCATTAAACCAGGACGCGCTCTCTGGTGCTCGCTGTCTCTGTTCTACTACTCTTCTCCTCCTCTCTTTCTCTCCCCCCCCCCCCCCAAGTTGAACAGAAGATCCAATGGAAGAGGAACTGGGAAGTGTTCCCCGATAATGTAGCTGATGTTGATCCCTCAACCAGGTTTTTACAAAACAGATTATCAGGGTAGTTTTTGTGTGCAGATTGGCTGCTTGAAATCACAAGATTAGCTGTAAGTCCCAAGTTCTCCATTAGGTTGTGAAAAGCACAACACAAATGTAGGTCTTTTCTAGCTTTTGGTTCCTTCTGCATGTTATGGTTGAATGGCAGAGCAGACACAATGGGCTGAATGGCCTAATTCTGCCCATATTTCTTTGGAACATACGAAGTTAACCCTCAAATGTTGTCCTATATTTAAAAACGCATATTCACTTTCCATTTCCTCCACGCAGCCAGTCAGCCAAGTTTGAGCATTTACCTGCAGGGAAAGAGAGCAACATCAGACTATTCTAAAACATCTCTTTACAGTGGAATTAAGAATAACATAGGCATATTCGACAAACAGGTAAGCTTTCTGCCTTCTTAGTATTGGGGAGGTTGGAGCAAATTTGTTGAATGCAATTCAAGTACCTTACACCTGAAGTCAGTGAGACCATCTAATCAAAGTTTGTATTTGATAATGTATTATTTAGGAATAGTGTTTAATTTTGTAGGAATATATTGTTCAAATTATTTCCACTGCTTGTGCATCTTTCCTCCTGTATATTCTGGCACTGAGGGAGGTGTTACATGGCCTGCTCTCTGGTACCACATTGTGATTCTTAACAACCCATCCCTGTTTAATGCAGTTCCCCATAAACTTGTAAGCTTGTCATTTGTGCTATTGATATTCCACTCACATTAAAAATGCTGCTCAAATTTAGTGTGGCTTACACCTGATAACTTTTTTAAGATGCAGTTTCCAGATTTTCCTGGCTATTCAAATGAAGCAGTTTGACATTTTATTTCAGCTGTTTCTTGCACATCAGAACTCACCCTTTGAAGTAATTACTAGGGCGAAATTTGCATTTGAAGATGACAACATTTCTGAAAAAATCGGAAGCCATTTCAGGACTGAAAACTCACTCAATACAATGAACGTTAATATTGAGTGCCACTTTGTGCTCACCTTTTGAAAATAGTGAGCTTTGTAGCTTTTTGAAGAAAGTTATCTTTGGCCTATAAAAGATGAAGGGCCTAGGCCCGAAATGTCAGCTTTCCTGCTCCTCTGATGCTGCTTGGCCTGCTGTGTTCATCCAGCTCTACACCTTGTTATCTCTGGATTCTCCAGCATCTGCAGTTCCTGTTATCTTTGGCCTCTGATATCTATGCAGAATTGTACGGGTGATTTCCAGGCAGAGGCCAGTTCAAGCCTTTGAAACTGAGATGCTTCTGTTTCCTTATGCATTTATTCAGTGCAGTGCCCTGAAGCGCTCAGTCGGTTAATGTACATCTATTATGGCACTGAGCCAAACTCATCGTAGATTTGATGCATGGTCTGTGCTGAAGCATCTGATCTCACCAGTATGATGCTGGTGCAGTTAGTTTCATAATATCCAGGCTTGTGGCTTGAACCTGACTGACTTTTACTAACTGATCCCTGATAGTATAAGCAGGCTATGAAAATTCTAATTGTCAAACTTATTAATAAGTGAAGGTATCTCAGATAGTTTAGTCAAAGGCTGCACATCTCTGTTGAACTGCAGCTTTCCATGAGTCTCTTCTTTCAAAAGAAAACAGGAGAAAAATGGGACAGAGATGAAAAGCATTTTGTACTGCAGTCGTTGCTAATCAGAAGCAAGGCAAGTAGTCCAGTTAAACCTGGCTGACAGCAAAAGAACTCTCCATTTCAAATCTTTTTATTTTTCTATCTGATACACAGAATTAGAATGACTAAAATGTTTTTTCTTGGGGGCCGTTTGGGGTGAGTAGGGTGCAAGTGTGATGTAAAAATCAAATTTCAAAACACTTCAGTAAATTTTCAGCTGATTGGGTTTAATAGATATAAAATTATGTATATCTCTCGGCTTTGTTTTCAACTGCAAATAGTAATCCAAAGTACATTCTATGTTTCTAAATACTTCCAGTAAACATTTCAGATTTTTAATATTTTACAAATGTGAGATGCTAGTTTTTCCATCACACAGCTCTCTGTCTCGTCCTTTTAATTGTTTCTTTCACTCTTAAGACAAAATATCTCAAATTTTTATCAGATCCTGCACAGCCTTCCTGAATGAATTATTTAGTGGTTTACATTTCCTTCTTAACAAATAATTGAGTTTATTTTGAGATTTTAATTTAGTTTACATGCTGATCAATAGTTCTTCCAATTTTATACACAATCTGAGATTTGGTCTCCAGTACCCTGTCAGGTACAAGATTTTCCTATGAAGTTGAAAGTCTCATAGCCTTCAATAACAGAAAAATGAATGCATTTGATGCTTTTTGGTTCGAATTGTTATTACCCACAATTCATATCCTTCTGTTTTATTCACAGTTCTTAGACCATTTGAATTTGGGTGGTTTACCAAAATTGTAATTATTCTTTAGTTTATTTCTTGACATCGGTGGCTCCTCTGTTGCATCATTTGTTAAATTTATCTCCTTGACCTTATTGGGGTCGATTGTAAATCGTAATACTTTGGAAAAAGCATTAATTTTAAAAGTTTGTATTTTGTCACTCGGGGCACCTGTGTGCCACCTTTGCTTGGCTGTACCGCTTTTAACAAACATTACATTCAGGAATCTGAGTCGTCCCTCAGCTTCTCCTTCCCTTCAGGAGGAATTGCATTCTATAATGTAATAAATACGAGATGTAAAGTAAAACAAAGAATTGCGGATTCTGGAGATCTGAAAGTAAGGAAAACAAACTGCTGGAGAAACTCTGAAGGTTTGGCAGGGCCTGTGCAGAGAAAAGAATTGATGTTTCAAGTCCAGTAATCTGTTCTTAACAAGGGCCATTGGGCTTGAAGGTTGACTGTTTTCTCTTCAGAGGCTGTTAGACCTGTGTTTTTCCAGCAGTTTGTCTTTGTTTGTTTGAAATATAAGATTACCTCTGTAACTTTCTCAGCTTGATGTAGGACCTCTTTAACAAGCTTATAAGAAGTAAGTCATTCAGCTCCTCAGGCCTGTTCTGCCATTTGGTACGATGGCTGATTGGATCTTGGCCATGGCTGCACTTTCCTGCCCGCTATCCATAACCGTTCAAACCATCGTTAATTTTTAAAAATCTGTCTTGTCTCTTCCTTCAGTTGAATCCATGCCCAAGCTTCCACTCCACTCTATGGTAGTGAATTTGAAAGAGTCACTACCCTTTTGAGAGAAGTAATTTCTCCTTATCTGTTTTCAATCAGTCAGCCCTTAGTCTGAAACTATGACCTCATTCTCGTTGCCCCACATCAGGAGCATCCTTTCTATTCTACTTTGTCAGACCTGTTTAGCATCTTGTAACCCTCCATTAGATCTCTGATTCTTTTAAACTCCAGAGTCTATAGGCCTAAACAGCTCAATCTCCCTCCCTCCCTCCCTCCCTCCCTAAGACGAATCCCGCATCTGGGGATGCAAAGTTGTAAACTTCCTCTGAATTGCTCTGATATAGCTGCATGTCTTCCTCAGTAAGAGGACCAAATTTGCATGCACTATTCCAAATGCAGTCTCACTGATGTCTTGGATATTTTCAGAAAAACTTTTAAATTCCATTTCTTTTGCAATAAATGCTGAAATTCCACTTGCCTTCCTTATTATTTGCTGAACCCGTGTACTATTTTTCTGTGATTCATACACAAGGATGCCCAGATCCGTTTGCACCAAAGCGCTCCTAAGTTTCTCTCTATTTAGCTAATAAATTTGCCATTCTGTTCATAGTCATAAAGATGTACAGCACAGAAAAAGACCCTTTGGTTCAACTCACCTGCGTCGAGCAGACAACATCCTAAATTAATCTCCTCCCATTTTGCCAGTATTTGGCCCATATCCCTCTTAAACCCTTCCTATTCATATACCCATCCAGGTGCCTTTTTAAATGTTCTATCAGCGTCGTCCTCTGGCAGTTCACTGCATGAAAAAGTTGCCCCTTGGCTCCCTTTTATATCTTCACCCTCTCACCTTAAACCTATGCCCTCTAGTTTTGGACTCCCCTACCCTGGGAAAAAGACCTTGGTTATTCACCCTATCCATACCCCTCCATGATCTTTATAAATTTCTATAAGGTCAACTCTCCACCTCCCATACTCTGGGGAAAGTAGCCCCAGCCTCTCACTGTCGCTCAAACTCTCCAATCCCGGCAACTTCCTTGTAATCATTTCTGCACCGTTTCAAGTTTCACAACACCTTTACTATAGCAGGGAGACGAGATCAGTACTCCAAAAGTGACCTAACCAATATACTGTACGGCTGAAACATGTTATCCCAACTCCTATACTCAATTATCTGATCAATAAAGGCAAGTGTACCAAATGCTGCCTCTCTACCCTGTCTACCTGTGACCCCACCTTCAAGGAACTATGGACATGTACCCTATGATCTCTTTGTTCAGCAACAGTCCCCAGGACATTATGATTAAGAGTCTAAGTCCTGCTCTGATTTGTTTTATTTACCTCTAATTTATTTAATTTAAACTCCATCTGATCAAAGTCCAATTCAATACACCACTAATTTTGGTGTCACCTGCAAGCTTGCTAACCATACCTCCTATAGCCACATCCAGTCAATTTCTATAAGCGACAACAGGCGGTGGACCCAGCACTGATCCTTGTGACACACTGCTGGTCACAGGCCTCCAGTCCATAAAGCAAACCTCCATCACCACCTTCCGTCTCTTACCTTTAAGACAATTTTGTGTCCAATTGGCTGCTCTCCCTGGATTCTGTGTAATCTAACCTTGCTAACCAGTCTACCGTGTGGAACCTTGTTGAGTGCCTTGCTGAAGTCCATGTAGATCGCGTCCACCCCTCTGACTTCCATCAGTCTTTGAATTTTTTGAGAAAGTGACAATCAAATTAGTGAGACATGATTTCCCACACACAAAGCCACGTTGACTATCCTTAATCAATCCAAATGCATGCAAGTCCTGTCCCTTCAAATCCTCCTCAACAACTTACCTAACAGTGACCTGAGGCTCACCGGTCTGTAGTTCCCTTGCTTTTCTTTACAGCCTTACTGAAATAATGACAACACACTAGCCATCCTCCAGTCTTCCAGCACCTCACCCATGATTATCGATGATACAGATATCACAGTAACCGGCCCAGCAATCGCTTCACTAGCTTTCCACAAAGTTTTGGGATACACCTGATCAGGTCCCAGGGATTTATCCACCTTTTGTGCTTTGACATCCAGCACCACTACCTCTCTAATGTGGACATCTTTTCAAGATATCATAATTTTTCCACGTTCTCAACTTCCATATGCTTCTCCACAGTAAAGACCAACACGAAATACTCCATTTAGTATCTCAGCCATCTCCTGCGGTTCCACACATAGACAGCCTTGTTGATCTTTAAGCAGCCCTGTTCTCTCCCGAGATGCTCTTTTGACCTTAATGTATTTGTGGGATCTCCTTAACCCTATTTGCCAAAGCTGTCTCATGCCCCCTTTTGTCTCTCCTGATTGCTGTCTCAAGTATACTCTTACTGCCCCCGTACTCCTTGAGGGATTTATTTGATCTCTGCCATATACCTCCTTTTTCCCCCCCTTGACCACAGCTTCAATTTCTCTCGTCAATGAGCATTCCCTGCAATTATCAGCATTGCCCTTCACACTAACAACAGCATGTGGCCTCGAGACTCTTGTTAACTCATTTTTGAAAGCCTCCCACTTTCCAACCGTCCCTTTGTTTGTGAATAGCCTTTCCCAATCAGTTTTTAAAAATTCTTGCCCAATAACTGTCCAAATTGGCGTCACTCAAATTTAGAACTTTAAATTTTTGATCAAGTCTCTCATTTTCCAAAACTTCCTTAAAACTAATAGAATTATGATCATTGGCCCCAGAGTGCTTCGCCCACTAACATCCCAGTTATTTGCCTTGCTTTATTTCCCAAGAGAAGGCCAAGTTTTTGTCCCTAGTAGGTCCATCCACATACTGAATAAGAGAGTTTTCTTGTACACACTCAACACATTTCTCTCATCGAGGCTCTTAACACTGGCAGTCCTGTCAATGTTTGGAAAGTTAAAATCCCCAACCATTACAACTCAGGCTGATTGAGTGTGCACCACCCCTCTGACCATGCTAACCATGTGTAGCTAATCCACCTAACTTGCACATCCCTGGACACTACAGGTCAGTTTAGCGTGGCAAGTCAACCCTGCACATCTTTGGACTGTGGCAAGAAATGACAGCACCTGGCAGAAACCTAGGTAGACACGGGGAGGACGTGCAAACTTTACACAGTTGCTCAGGGCTGGAATCAAACTTGGTCCCTTTTGCTCAGGTGGCGGTGGCAGTGCCAGCCACTGTCTGACCCTGCTGCATTTTGGTTTGTAAATTTTTTTTTTGTTTGTTTATTTCAGCAAATTTTGTTAGCCATTTTAGTGTCATGTGTGAATTTGACTACAGTACCTGCTGTCCCTGCATCCAAGTTATCAATGTACATTTTATTGTAAATAGCTGGGGCCAGAGGCCAAACCGTGTGGCATCCAACAAGTTATAGCTTGCCAACCAGAAAAGTCCCATTTATTCTGATTTTGATTTCTGTTTTTAATTGATTTCTGCACAGTAGATGCATGTCTTAGCGTTTTTTTTAAACGAAGCCAAGCAGCACTTGGCTCAGTGGTTAGCACTGCTGCCTCATGGGACCAGGGTTCAGTTCCACCCTCGGGCGATTGTCTGTATGGAGTTTGCACGTACTCCCCGTGTCTGCGTGCTGTACCTCCAGGTGCTCCAGTTTCCTCCCACAGTCCAAAGATGTTCAGGTTAAGTGGATTGACCATGCTAAATTGGTCGTAGTGACTAGGGATGTGTAGATTAGGTGGGTTATAGGGGGATGGTTCTGGGTGGGATGTTCGGAGGTTCGGTGTGGACTTGTTGGGCCAAAGGGTTTGTTTCCCACACTGTCGGGATTCTTACATTCTGCTGTTGAAATCATTGCTTTGTACAGGGTTACTTGCATTTTTTTAAAAAACTTGCAGCTCTAATCTTCAATAGAATCATTACTGTTTATCTTTACTGTACAGTGCAACGTAGTAGGAACTTGAGGTGGTGGTATGTTCTCATTTCCCTTGCGAAAGTTATCTGTTTTTGGTGTTTCTTTGTCTTAATACGGTTGGTGTCGACACGCCATTTTAAAAACAGCTTTTGCGGCCGCAATTTCCAGACCTGCAAAATGGTGCCTGATACGATCGATAACTCAGTTAGAGTAACCAATAGGAGGTCAGCCTTTCGCGGAAATGCCCGTTCCGGTTCTTTTGTCCCACGATCATTTTATCGTCACTTTCCCAGCTTTGGTTTATCTGTGTAGTTGCTCTTGGTGAGCTGGATTTTTTCAAAGTATGATGTGGAGAGTTTTTATTGTCCTGGCACGTTTTCGGTTAATTGCGATATCTTCCCGACAACAGCTTGGAAGCTTTTGCGACTACTCTAGTTCTGTCCTACTCTTCGAGCCAATTTTTGAATTCGCTTAACCAGAAATGTCTGCCCTGTTGTGGACGACGAAGATTTTATTCGATGTGGACTTCACAATATTGCAAGACAGGAGTATTTGCCAAGCTTCTACGCCACAAATAGCTGGAAACGGCGCCAGGCGAAAAAAAAGCTCTCCACATCTTTGAACGTCCATTTCAAAACTAGCAACTGAATGTACTGCAAACTTGCAATGTTGTATTTAAGTAGCTCTGGCCAAAAAAAGGTTGCAATGGAAAAACCATCCTACTTTACAAACAAATAGATCAGCAAGCGATAAGGACTGTAAAGTGACTTCTATAGGTGGGTTCATGTTGAAATTCTGGAAACTTGCACCCAAATTTCTGTTTTATATTCAAATTTAACAGCGACTTCCACTGACGCCACACCAAACTAGTTCAAAATGCTACTAGGTGATTGAAGACGAACTACCTTGGAGACTTTTTTACTGTTAGAACTTATCCTCCAATTTAACTCTTCAATGATTTAAAAGATTGACAGCAAATCTGTGCGAATGTATTAATTGCTTGTTAAAATGTTATACTTGTTGCCAGTAGGTTGCGGTCTCGAGTTGAGATTGCTCCAATACATGATAGGTCGGGGGGAAAAATGGTGTAATTTGAGCCATACTGAGAAGACCCAGTTCTGTTTACTGAACTGAATGATATCAGAGATGCAACTAAAGCATCCGATCTAGGTAAAAAGAGAAAGCAAACAGGATTTCTTGGGACTGTTAATCAATTAACAGTGGCTCAGTGGTTAGCACTGCAGCCTCACAGCACCAGGGACCCGGGTTCGATTCCAGCCTCTGGCGACTGTGTGGAGATTGCACGTTCTCCCCGTATCTGCGTTGGTTTCCTCCCACAGTCCAAAGTTGTGCAGGCTAGGTGGATTGGCCATGCTAAATTGCCCATAGTGTTCAGGGGTGTGTGGGTTTTAGGGGGATTGGTCTGGGTCTGGGTGGAGTTCTTCAAGGGATGGTGTGGACTTGTTGGGCCGAAGGGCCTGTTTCCGCACTGTACGGAATCTAATCTAATTACTTTTCAGAACGTGCATATTTCTGAACCAACCTGTTCTGCATTGTCATTGCATGCCTCTGACGCAGACAGGGCTTGCAACCTGGTTCTCCTGGCTCAGAAATGGGGACACTACCACTCCACCGCTAGAGCTCTGTTTGTCTGATGAGGGAATTGGGCTTGTCGAAGGTCTGTTCCAGATGATATGTTTAATCTGCCATTAAATTTATCTGCTCCATTTTCCACCTCGACCGAGTCGACTTAATTTCTTCTTGGAAACTTGCGATAGTCACACAACCTAAATGTGAACCTTCATGGAAGATGCCATTTATTGCCCAGGCACACACTCTTTATTGTTAAATTAGTGATGCTGATATTAACTGTTAAATAAACAATTGGCTTTAAAATTCCTACCTGATCTCCCTCTTCCTGGGGAGAATGAAGAAGGGCATTGACAGCCTGAATTCTTAACAGTATAAGTAGTACAACCTCTGTGTAAGTGGTGCCAGTCACTTGTCTTTATGGACATTAACTTCCCTTGTTTATCTCCATGTATGGCAATGAATGGCATGTTGTTGGAGTTAGTATAACATGAATAGTGAATTGGCTAACTATATAGAACACAGTTGGGACAGTGGGACATTTTCAGGATGATAACTGATGATTGGTAGAAAGCCGTAACAGTGCTGGGGCCACAATTAGGGTATGTCTTCATGAGGAGAGTGATTGCATTATAGCCAAATTTGAGGATTGCACAAAGTTGGAAAGGCAAATGGTGAGGATGACACAGTCTGCAGAGGGAGATAGACTGGTTAAGCAAGTGGAGAAAAACTTGGGAGATGGAAGATAATGTTAGAAATGTGAGGTTATACACGTTTGACCAAAAGAATAGAGCAATTGAATATTATTTAAATAGAGAAAGACTTCAGAAAGCTGCAGGATAGAGGGGATTTGGGAGTCCTCGTGCTTGGATCGTAAGCTAGCATATAAGTTCATCAGGCTATAGGGAAGGCAAGCGAATGTTGACCTTTATTTCAAAAGGAATGGGGTATTATAATGGTGAAATCTTACAAAAAGCATAAGTTGGACAACACTTGGAACATTGAACAGTTTTGGTCCCTGTATTTAAGGAAAGATATATTAGTATTGGAGGCAGTTCAGAGAATGATCACTAGATTATAGTGGGAATGGAGGGTTGGGCTAATGAGGAGTGATTGAGGAGTAGGTTAGGCCTGTACCCATTAGAATTTAGAAGAATGAGAGATGACTTCATTGAAACATACAGGATTCCTCGGGGACTTGGCAGAGAAGTTGTTTCCCCTTGTGAGAAAGTCTTGAACCAGAGGACATAATTTTAGGATAAGGGGTCACTCGAGTGGAACAGAGGTAAGGAATTCCCTCTTTTAGGGAGCATTGAGTCTGTGGAATTATTTACCACAGTGTTGTTGCAGCTGGGTTGTACATTCAGGACTGAAATAGAAGGACTCTCAGTCAGTAGTAGAATCCAAGGTTACGAAGAAAGTGATTTGATAATCCTCAAATCCAGTCGTGATCTCCGAGTGGCAGGGCAGACTTGATGGGCTGAATGGCATACTTCTCCTCCCACGTCTTAAGGACCTAGGGAAATATCCTTCAAATTTCATCACCTAGACCAATTCGCCATGTCATAGGATATCCGACTATAAAATAAAATGTGACTTTTCAGACTGCTTGAATCCAGTGTGGTGAAATGTACAGACTTGGTGGTCCATTCGGAATAGCTTATTTAAATTGATAGAACTTAAATTTCATACTCTTACAGACACACAGAGCACTGTTCCTCTTGGTGGGTCATTTTATTTAAGCTATTTATGATCTGTCACACACCCTTGAAGTAGGACTGTCTTGCACTCTGATGGCCTGTTCAAACTTATTGCAATACTTTGTCTGATTGCCATGTCAGTGTCTGTGTTGTGAATGTTAAAAGTTCTAAAACTTTATTTGTATTTTAAACGCCCTTGGAAATGTCAGCGGAAAGATCAGAGTTATCAATATTGTCCATCTAAACCTTTTCATGCAAAGAGAGCACTTTGAGCTTTGTGAAGGGTAGTAATATATTATGGCCACTTTTATGTAATGAATTAAGGAAAGCACACACCAAGCATTTTGGCTTACTGTTTTAATTCTTTTTCAATCAGTAGATAAGAGTCTATATAACTTTTCGTGTGTGTGAATTGATAATGTTCTCCAAGAGAGTGGACTGATGATTTTTTTGATCATAACGCTGATCTTGTATGAGGACGATGAGCCCCCACCCCCACACGCCACCCCTGGACTCGGCTGTCATCTAGGCACTTGTGAGCTATCGTGTTTAGTGTGCACAGATCTCTTGTGTTTGACATAATTTTGTGTGCAGAAAAGGGGGAATATTGGTACTGTGAATATTTTCAGACATAACATTCCAAAGTTTTATCATTTTTATAATTTATGCTATATATGATTTTGTTATTTGGTATGCAGATTTTCGGAATTATGCACACATGTGAATGTTTTGTGACTGAAGGTGAGAAATGCAAGTGCTAGGACGTGGCATTTCCTATTTTAATGCTGTGTCTTGGTGGTTTCTCAGCCCGATTTAAAATGAATTATTAAAAGATAATAGACTGAGTGTAGACATGCATGATTGCTGTCTACGTTCCACCCCAGGTGCTCTGAAGACAATGCATTGTTTAGGAGGTTCCCAGCAAGACCCCTTAACCTCACTCTTTGTAGTTATTTGACTACTGTACCATTTGTACATTTTTCCAGCTGTAATTTTTATAGCCTTTTTAAGCCCCATATTGTCAGATTGTGGATAGTTTAGCATTATGCACCCATCCGACTTGAAACTGGTTTACAACTGCCTAAGCTCAGTGAGCCAGGTGTAATTCAGTGAATAGTTGATGTGAGCTACATTTTAAATCTCACTTCTGAAATGAAATGAGAATGTGCCAGTAGATTTAGTAGGAGGCCAGCGTTTCCTCCTCGGAGGGATTATAAAAGAGGTCCACAAATCTGTGGTGATGTATGACAACAGGGATGCTTGTATTGGGGAAAGGTGGCTTTGAAGTGACATTTAAGGTATTTGAGATTTTAATTGTTGTTTCTTACAATGATTATACTTGACTTCACAACAAGAAAACTTTTAATGTCTTCATATCTGACATGTATATTTTTCTTAAGGAGAGAAATCAAGTCCTAGAACAGTGTTAACATGAGGTTGAATATAAGGAAATATGGGTGTAGTCTTGAATAAGAGAGGGGTGAATACGTTTTTTTTGATGGAGTGCCTGAGGTGGTACAGTCTGTGGCTTTTGGGATAGCTTGATGGGTAGCTTTTTTTAATTTCCATTTCCCTTTCCCTTTTTCTTTGTTTTCTCTTTCTCTTCTCTTGTCAACTCAATTTACTTTTTCATTTGCCATGTCTCTCGTTTTTGTTTTTTCCCCTTTTCTTTCTTTCTCTCGAATTCACGTTTTTAATATTCTATTTGTATTCTAGTTTTTTTTATCATTTGTAACTGGATCTTAGCTAGATTTAGCTGTGATTGCTCTCCTTTTAATTTTAAATTCCGGGTAGTCCTGTTCAGAGTGTGATGTTCCAAAAGGCATTAGGACATACCTGAGGGATTAGATCACAGTTCAAGTATGACGTAGTAACAGAGTAATTTTATTAAATCTTAAACTATCCATGATAGCTGTTCCTGATGAGACAAAAAATTGATATGATCGTTTTGGTGAAACAAATTTAAGTGGATTTACTAAATAGTAAAGCAATGCTCAACCTGCATTCAGCTTGAATGCAGGTTGACACTAGTTCTGGGCCAGTTTGCTTTCCTCTGTTCCTTCTTTATCATCTTTTCTTCTGTGAATATATACAATTCTGCACTTGGCCCTTTTGGCATGTTTTTTTTATATCTCTATCTAATTCTGGTATTCATCTACCCTACCATATTTGATGCAAGCAATTGAATAATGATTCCTACAACAACAGGATCAATACTACATTCACAATTATATCAAAGGACTATTGATTCACAGTTAAATCGATTGACCGTTGATATCCAAAGCAATAGTTATGTCCTGGACCACCATTGACAAAGTTGTGATTACTTGGATCTAAATTGTCCTTTGGTAACACCTTTTTTGTAGCAGTGAGAATCGGCCGCAAGCAGATGGAATAACCATTTAACTATCTTCCTGCTTCTTGCTGTTATTCCCTAATGCCTAACCTAATCACTGCTAAACTTATTCACGTGTAAGCAATTAACTCTTTGCTTGCCAAAAGCCCATGCAAACTGTTTTTTAATATAAAGTACAGCACCTAAAATTCATAGTACAATAACAAAGCATATTTCTTTCAATAACCCTGGTGTTGTGAAATGAGGAAGAAACTCAGTGGGGTTTTCTCAAAATTGGCCACAAATGATCTTCGGTTTGTGTATATCGCAACAGTTAACGGTGCAATGATTGGAAAAGATTGTGTACCCTTGAAAGGACAAGGCTGATGACAGATGGGCATTTTCTTTCTTCGTTTTGTAAATGGATTGAAAGAAGAGTTAGATTCAAATGATTGTGCAGTAATTTTGTGAATTTAAAGGAAATCACAGCAATCTCAGTTGTGTTTCATGTTTAGTGGTTGAAGTGAAACATTAATGTAAATAATAGTTAGTGATTTAGTGTATATATTGAAGGATTGGTGTATATAATTTGGGCCATAGTTTGTGGCTTTCAAGAGATCCTGTGTACTTAAGTGGAGTTTGAGGCCTAGCTTGATGTTCTGTGTTGCTCAGGAAAGGGGTTACTTTTCCATAAGTCGTATGTTTAGCTCCATTGCTCTGTGAAGGCTAAGTTCTTCCAATAGTAAGCAAGAAGAAAGAAAAGTGAACCATCATTCATTGTAAACCAACTCTGGAAGGCCTTCGAATAAGTTGTCTGTCTTTGACCAGAAATTTCATATGATCTGAATTAACAGCAGTTAATCAAATGTTGATTTTTTTTTTGTTTTAGAAGAAATACATGTCGTGATAGAAGACGCAACAATACTGTCAAAATGAGTTGAGCCTCTTGGTGTTGAAGCCTGTGAGGGAAGGAGCTGAGCAGAGCAGAGTGACATAGACTGCTAAGTTTCGTATCATTATCTCAAATCAGACTGCCAAAAATCATGTTCTTAAAATACAATCCTATGTATCCCTTTCTTTTCATGTTTAATACGGTAGAAGCATTTAATTCTTAAACGTCCGTGGGGAGACACCAGAATTCTAACTAGATATAATCCAATTCCTTGTGGGGTTTAACGGAAGGCTTTCTAATTATACAATTGTTCTGTGTAGAATGTGCTGCGTTTTGTAGAATGACGTCTGTGAAAATGGCACATCTTAAATCGAAATCACTAATTTTCATTTAATAATAGTATTTGATTAGGCATCGAATGAGTTTTTTCAAAATTTCTGTTATCAAAGGCGCCTATGATACGCCTTACTTTAGTATGGAGTCCCTCTTGGCTGGGAGGACCTAGTTTAACGCTCTTTGTCGTGAAGTTACCCTTGACTGGGAGGACCTGCGTTGAGCCTCTTTGTGTTGAAGCCTGTGAGGGAAGGAGCTGAGCAGAGCAGAGCTGTACTGTATAGGTAAACCTATTCATGGTTTGTGAGTTTTCACACGTTAAGGTTTCGGGGTCGTTGAGATTATTTAAAGATTTGTATACGTATACGCTGTACTTAGAAGATTGTTGTTTGTTTGTGGGCCATTTTTAATTTGTAACAGGAAGTCGAGGCCTAAAGGCGCCATTACAGCCTGAATCCCAGCGAACGCGTTTGCGAGGCACTTGGTTCAGCAGCAGTAATCTGGAGCGGCTGGGCCTGCTAAATCACATTGTTCGATAATTTGGTTAAAGATGTTTTAAAGACCGAAGCATCCTTCGAATAAAGTGCCTTAGTTCGAGTGCGTTGCACGCAGGATAAAATCGGCCTGTGTTTGTGGGGGAGGGGAGGACGAATTTGTTTAAAGATCCGTCTCAGTTTTTACATTATAGAAAAAGAATCTAATTTTATGTTCTTAAACAGTAGTTTATCGCAAAATATTTGAGTTTAGCCTTGTTTTGAGATGGCTCGAATTGCAGTTCTGACGTCAAGTTGTCTCGATGTGTTCGTAGTTTCGAAGAGCTGAGCGTTTGTGTAAATGTGTTTCTGTTTTCTGTGCCTTTCACCCGTAA
Organism: Stegostoma tigrinum; assembly: GCF_030684315.1. Taxonomy (NCBI): domain Eukaryota; kingdom Metazoa; phylum Chordata; class Chondrichthyes; order Orectolobiformes; family Stegostomatidae; genus Stegostoma; species Stegostoma tigrinum. Next base: position 9,843,600 of record NC_081404.1, on the reverse strand, counting down.
TCACTTGTTTATTCCAGCTGTTTTAAATGTTAGGTTTGAGGGTTTAGTAGTGTTCGTGTGAATGCAGTGGTTTCATGCATCCAGAAGTTGAGGCCTAGAAGCCTTGTAATCCGATAAACTGCGGTGAAAATGGTTGTGCACAATGCAAGCGGCGTAAAATTTACTGCAGTTCAAATGGCAATTACGGAAATTGGAACGCATTCATATGGAGAGTCTCCTCGTATTGCTGTCGGGCTTAAATCCTCACCCCTGCGCGCCTCAGTAGAGAATTAAACTTGGGTACAAGCACTGTGACTTGAGTTTGGTTTTCCATGCTGTTGCATGTATTATGCTCATCGATGAAATTGCATGAGATCATTCAGCCATTTATTGGAGCTAGATGAAACGTCTGATTAGGTGAGAATTCATTGCTGCCCTCCCACCCTAAATTTCTGGGGTGATCCTCGGGTAAAGGGCCTTCCACTCTGCCTGTAAGTGCTCCTGTTAGCTCAACTGTGAGCGTGCCCTGGAAGTAAAGGTATTCATGCTGATCAGATACTCCACTGCTTTTTGCTAAAATGTTGATGGTTTGGTTTATATTATGTCAAGTGCTTTTAAGAGTTGATTTCGAGGTCACGTTGCTTATTTTCTTTCAAGTTAGACTGCCGTGTAAATTTTTAAGAGCAAAAATCCTACAATATTGGAAGGGTTAATGTGCATTCTGGACTTGCTAACCCTACCCCTGGCATGTTGAGCGGAGGCTTACCATTTGATCTAGATGGCACAATTCATTTAGATATCTACTGCATTACCTTTGTGTGCAATTTTAATGCTTGCCTGTTGTACTTTCTTCCAAAGGAAGAGTTTATATTGGCGCACCAGAAATCCATCTATAGTCCATCTAATTTAAAGTATAAATTAGGAAACTTTGCAGACAACCATAAATTGGAGAGCACTTTTTTTTGCGCACATCACGTTTCTGGATCTGACCGATTCACTTATGATTTGGTTTTTTTCCCCAGTGTGCTAGCACGTCGCACAGATTTCCTCAGTGCTAATTGTCACTTGGTAATGTTGCTACCGCGACTACTCAATTCAATGTTTTATAGAATGCGCAATAATTACTTTGTAAATGAATCGCTCATTCTCTGTAAAGACCTGCCTTTTTTTTTCTTTTGCAGTTGCTTGTGTAGCGCCTTGGCTAAACAGCGCAGAATTAATCTATAAAAATGCCAGATAACGGCACCGAGGAGGCTGGCCCCAGTACAGATGATATTTGCCGTGACTTCCTGCGCAACGTCTGCAACCGCGGTAAGCGCTGCAAGTTCCGCCACCCAGACGCTAATGAGATGTCCACCCTTGGCCTTTTATCTTCTGATCTACCTGTTAATAAAGGTGAGATTCCGATCTGCCACGACTATCAGAAGGGTGACTGTCAAAGAGGGCCCAAATGTAAGTTCCTGCACGTAAAGCGCGACGAGTATGGTTATGAAAACCAAGGTATGGCGCACAGCCAGGTGTTTTCTCCCTTGGCACGCAGATATGACCGCTATGATGACCTCTACTCTAGAGGTTATGATGCTGACCACTACGATGGCTACGACGCTCACATGAAGAGGAGAAGGATGGAGGGCATGGGGTTTGAAGTATACGACTACGGCATGCAGAATCCTGGCGCAGCTGACTACCGGTTTCTGAAGGAAGAGAATCTCATGCTGCAAAAACGTGTTGAGGATCTCCAAAAACAGGTGTCAAACCTGATGGCCACCAATGAGCTCCTCCTGGAGCAGAATGCAAATCTCCGTAACCAAGTGAAGATGGGAATGATGACCCCCATGACCCCCATGACCTCCATGACACCTATGACACCCACACCCACTGCAACAGCTGGGAGATTCACCACCCAGTGACATTGGAGTTGATCACCTGAAAGAGGTGTGATTCAACTCCTTAAATACTTGTTTGTCACTTCAGTATACTAATAAAGAAACCTATGTAGTTTGTCAGATCTGAGAACGTTGTGCTGGGACTCTGCTTTACAGTTGCAAATTTACAAATTGACCAATGGACCACAAGCTCAATTGATATAAGGCAGTTTTACCATACCACTACCGTGAATTTATAAATGGGCAGGGGTTGCTGTGATGCCCTTTCTAATATTTCATTTGGTTGGGGGGGATGTAGTGGTGGAGAAATACGAACAATATCGACGATTCTGATATTTGTTCATGTTTATATCCCGTTTCCCTGCGGTGAACGTTTTAAACTATTTTGCATGATTTGACTTTCTTTTCTTGCCTCCACTTTCACTAATAAAACAATGTTTAAAAAAAACTTGGTTAAATATTTTCAATGTATGAGAGGAAGTCTGGTTAAAATCCAGTGTTGGGTTTGGACAATTTTCCAAGTGACATTTTTGACACTTTCGAAATTTTACATCCATTGACTGCATTATGGCCATACATGCGCAGGTTTGAGTCTTCTCACAGTTTCATGCATTTTGCTTTTATGAAAATGTGTTGCAAGACTTGAGGTGCTTGACAGATTCTTCAGCAAAAATAGTAACAAGCAGAAGTGATTAAAGTGGCAAAATTGGCGACTCATTGAATCATCTGTACTGTAAAATCATCCAGTGTGTTATGGTGAGATGCTTTGGTATGTGTTGCAAGTTGTAACAGTTTTGGGTGCTAAAGGGCTGTATAAGTCTTGAATGATTTTGCTGTCTTGATCTATTTTGTCAGCTAAATCTAAGGGGCGGGAACATACAGCCCTTCATACACTCAAATCACCTTTTAAACATGTAGTTAGCTGTGTCATGTGTATTTGTTACTTTGTATGTGACTGATTTTTGTGAGAACCAAGTCAATTATTTGCAAGCCAGTCAACTCTGCCACAAGAATGAGGTAATTTTAATGCTCTGCATAATAGGTATTGTTGGGTTGGTGGTACTTTGGTCATTGGAAATCTGTCTTGTTGTGGGTGGATTTTGCCTTGGTGAGAACCCAAGACTGCAGGATGGCTCCTCATGCAGTTTTTCTGTTCGTCGTCTTGTATTGCTTTCTACTTTAAAACTCAATTTAAAACAGTTGAATGAGTGTAGATATTAGTTGCCATGTTTTCACTGATCTCCAGTGAGGAGAGAGTTTTGCCTGCTGTTAGTTATTCCCCAGCCTCTATACATAAGTTTTAATTTTTTTTCATGTCACTCTGCTATCCCCATTGGAGGCCAGGAATTTTGCTCCCAAGTCTCAGAAAATCTTGATCTTTCTCTGGCTGTTGCAGCAAATAAAGACAACAACCTCCTTTTGATTCTCTTCCTCTGTTTGAAGAAACACCTGGTCTTCACTCTGCCGATCCAACTGGAAATGGTGGGCACAGACTACCCCCTACAGCTATGCTGTATTCCTAATTTCCCTTTGGCCACATACTTCCATCTCCCTCCTGTAATGCCATCTTTTAAGCTTGAGGGATAAATACAGCTTTGTGTTGCAAAATGCAATTCATTGCACTACCACCAGGTATTGGTGATGGTGGGTATCCAGCTAATACTGCTACTACCAGATACTTCTGGAATTCCTTTCTTATAGTCTAGGAATACTAATGATTTTAGTTATAACTGATACAAAGGGATGGATGAGTCAAAGTTAGGTGTACAGTAAAATCCTGTTGTAGATGACATGATAGCTTAGCTTATTCATCAGATTTGCTTAAATGACTCAAGTCAATAATCTCTCTCAGCAGGATTTAAAGCAGATTTCTGCCATTAATGCATATGATACAAATTTCATGGATTTGACTGTAGCCTCTTTCAGTTCCTCAAACCACGGTGCTTGGGTATCGTTTTGCTCTTGTAGTGTTTATTTTAGATTTTTGCACTGAAACATACTGTGATACTATCTACAGTCATAACTGGCATCATTGGTCTAGGATTCTGACATCCATTTATCCCTCATTCTGGTGTTTCTATGTACTATGTGAATTTAGTTTTTTTGCAACTTAAAGCTTGGGATCAATATTTTAGAAGTTAATATTTCTTCTCCCGACCCCCGTATTTATCTAAATTTTTGGGAGCCACTCAAACTGAAGTTAACGCTGTTTGGGGAGGGTGGTCAGGAGCAGTTCTTGATCAATGGCTACTCATCAGTTATTGTTAACCCTTTCCAGTCCCAAAAAAAGACATTCAACAGCGTTTTTGTTCTGCTTGCAACTCCCAGACTATGCCGTTGGACCATGATTTAATGATCTAGAAGGAAAGTTTTAATTGTATTTCTTGGCGTATTGTCACAATGAAATTCTTTTCTACAATCTCCACAGACCCTGTCATAATTGTTGACTTTTTTTAACTCTGACCACAATTCCTTTGTATAATGTGGCCATCGTGAGATTGTGCACCTGGAGTTGTTGCAGTACTGTGATAGAGCACATGCGCTATCTGCCATTGATCTGAACTGCTATTCTGTTCCTTCAGTTTAAGTTCTGGCTTTCACTACTGATTGCTAAGTAGTTTTTTATATTTCACCATTCAATGTTTAATTATTACTATGATACCAAATTACGTTATTTCCTGCATTGGACTTAATTTGCAGTAAAGTGGTTATTCAGGTATTAGTAAACACTTCATTTGCCATCCAGGTATGTCAGTAAAATGGGAAACCATCACTGCTATAATTGGATTTCTATGGGCTGGAAAGGTTTAATGGTACAGTATGTGTATAATGTGTATATATTGATTGCATAATTCTTTGCTATGGTTAATGCTTTTCTATGCGATTACATGTAGACTGTTCTTTCCCATGGTTAATCGTTCCACTGATGCAGACCTCCAGGACAGCAGAACCTATAGAGTCCTCAACAAAGTGTACTTTGTTTAATTGTAGATCTTTTAAAGCAAAAATGTGTTCACCTTCATTTCTATGGAAGTCTGTTGAGTGTATAACAATAAAGCAAATTTTCATTTGTGAATTGTTTTGTATTCCTTGTGTTTATAGTGCACATTTAAATAGCATTACCTGTTCTGGGACATAATGGTGCTTTTGAATTAAAATTCTGTCCTTCATCCCTGAGGCATGTATTTAAACTCCACTTGGCCTAATCTAATAATATTAGAAAGTGATTAAACAATCTGGAGGTGACAGGTACTGTTAAAACTTCAACACTTTGGAGCTGTTTAACTAGCAGGAAGGAGAAACCGCTATGGCAGTGATTTAAGAAAAGACTGCCACCTATGTTCCAACTTCCCTGTGCCTTCTACTCAGACTGCAGTCAGTGATCTGATTATATATTTTGTGACCTATCCAGGGTGGAGAGTTCATTTGTGTATGATTTTATACAAATCATATTTTAAAATACAATTTTAAAAGATAGAAATGGGTTTTTTAAAATTGAAACAATATGAAGAATGGTTAAGGAAGGTCCTATCTTGAAAAAGCATGGATCAGAAGCAGGTGAGTTGTCTGTTAGCCAGTGGTTTTAAATGAGTGTTTTCTTTAATTGTGAATTCTATTTATTTCGAAGCAGGTTATGGTAGAAGAGTGGAAGATGAATGTAATTGTTATTCAAACGTATTTCCATGTTTGGTCATCAATGCAAGAGGAGTTGCTGTAAAATAAAACGATCCTACGCTTTCCTGACATCCATATGTGCTGCCAGCAAGGGTTGTGGAGCAGTATTTAGGATTTGGAATCCTGGCTTTTTTTTGTTGGGTGGGGTGTTGAGAGTCATTCCATTGTATCTGAAATCAGTGAATTCAGTACAGGCTGCTGAATTTTGAAGGACTCTGACTATAATCTTAACTAAAGGCACTTGTGTCCATTTGGGAATTTAAACCTTGTTTGTCATCTTTCGAACTGCGTATGCTAGTACTAGGGTTTATGTTCAGGAAAGAGATTGAAGAGCAGTAAATGTCAAGGCAGACAGGTCCTTTCCTTAGGAAGTATAAATAGATCATGCCAGGTACGTTTTTGTTCTTTTCACTTTGTAGAAAATACTTGAGGCAGAGAGAAGCCATGATTCTAGGGACACTGATGAGTAATGGATGGTCCTTTGATTAGATGCTGTTCCTTTTGAACTGCTTGTATTTGTGGCCCCTAGTTTTGTATTCACCATAAGTGGAAATATTCTTTCCACAGTTACCCTGTCTAGCCATTTATAATTTTAAACACGGTCCAGGTCTTCTTTTTTTTATTTTTTTCCTGATACCTATAATCTCCCAATTCTGATAACATCCTCGAAATTGAAAACTTATTTACCACTCATTTCTCTTTTTCTCCTTGCCTCCGTGTTTGCTGGTTTCAGCTCTTCAAGTGGCGACTGCATTTCAGAACCTCTCCCTTTGTGTAAAATTTAACCCTGGCCTGTAAACCTTAGTTGTTTGGTTAAACGTGCTCTGCCAACAAGGAAAACAAAAGCCTTACTGGTCTTTAAAGGTTTACATTAAAGTAGAGGAAGCTTGTTTCCATCGCGCCAGGTTTTTGAAGGCCTAGGTATTGGAGCATAACTTTGTCTGCTGGTGTAAAAGGTACCAGTATCTTGGACATCTTCCCACTACTGATTTGTGGGATTTTTTTTTTAAACTTCATTTTTTTTATACAGCATGGAAAACACAACACTTCACAGTACAACCCTGACCAAATTCCTATATCAGTTTGCTAAATTCTACTTGCAAATTCTGTATATCTATTGGAATAAACCTCAGTGTTTTGATAGCTGTTTTTGTTGGTATGTTGACTAGCATTGCTTGATTTTTGATTTTATTCACCTTTTTTATCCTGAGATTATTTGTTTTCTATGCCTTGTTCACTTCCTGATTTTTCTACAGTGTAGGAAGTGTTTCAGTTTTTCTAACCAAAAGGTGTCACCTTTTGGTCATCTACATTAAAATTTATTTACCGCTCAACTGCCAGCTTTATAGTATTTTACAATGGACCTTTCCTTGATTGTTGCCATACCACTACATTTGGCTTAATCGGCAAATTCTGATCAAGCAGATTTATGAATAAATTTAAATATTTAATGCTTTGTGATCTAAATACCGATCTGTCGTAGATTTCTTTTTTCCTTCAATCTGAATGACTTCTTTGATATTGTCTTTTGCTTTTTTACAATTTACCCTGAGATGCAAGTGACTACCCTTCTGACTACATCATAGGAATCACATTTGTGTGGTACAGAAGTGACTGTTTTTGTTTTTAAAAAAACACATTAATAAACCAATTTGGTTTTTATGACTGTTAGAAAATTGCATGATGCCAGTTTCCAGATTTTCTAAAGTTGGATTTGAATTGTCATGATGAGATGTTATTTCTCCTATCTAGTCCTGGAACTTGGCTGTTTCACTGCACCCGTTTGAAAAGAATATCTGTAGACTGATATCCATCTGGCAGGAATAGGCTCATGGGATAATTTTGCCTCAAATTCAGCATTAAATAATTAGATCGCGATATGGAAAGTGAAAATATTATGCGAGTAAGTCAAGGATACTCTGTAAAGGTGTACCCCACCCCCCAGCCAAAAGAAAGTTGTGTGGGGAAGGTGAGCAGCTTGACAGTGTCTGTTATCTAATTGAGCGTGCTTTTAGTGACTGTCTAATTTGGGAAGTTTAATTCTGTAGTATATATCCCTTATTGATGAAAACAGACTCAGTCAATAAAATGGGAAAGTTGTAAGCTATTTGCCTAAATTTAAGAAAAGACTTTGAGAAATTCCACCCAGAGTGAAATGCTAAGTGATAATGGCGTTTAGATATGCAAGAGATGGAAATTGCCTGAACAGGTACTGTTGTAGATAAACCAATGCTTCTCTATTCAATGTACTGAATGTTACTTGTGCAGTTGTGATACAATTCGATTTCAGATTTCATTTGACATGCATTACAAAAAAAGTCTGGATTATTACACTTGTACTACAAAAGGGCAAGAGATGCAATTGTCTGCTCTAGCTTTGTTTTCTCAACTTTCTTGTTAATTAAAAAGTAATTCCTTCTTTCTCATTACCTCTTCCAGTTTAAGTCATAGTTGCCTTTCAGCACCCCTCCCAAATGCTCATTTATGTGCAAAACTCGGACATGGTCTGTAAACCTCAGTAGTTTGGTTAAACATGCTGTGCTAGGGGAGAGGGGGCGCGCGGGGAAACGACCTGCCATCAAAGTAAAATTTTGAAGAATACAAGGCTTGTTCCTATTGTGCCAGATTTTGTTCAAAATATTAGTGCTGATGGGAAGTAAGCATTGGAGCACAACCTTAAGTCTGCTGGTGTAAACGGCCCCCAACATCTTGGGCTGCTTCCCACTTCTAATTGTGGAAATTGTTAACCTTGGCCTGTAGGGAGAGGCAATGGCCTTGTGGTATTATCACTGGATTGTTAATCCAGAGACCCAGATAGCATACTGGGGATACTGGTTTGAATCTTGCCACAGCAGATGGTGGAATTTGTATTCAATAAATGTCTGGAATTCAGAATCTAATGACTATGAATCCATTGTTGATTGTTGGAAAAACCCATCTGGTTCACCAATGTCCTTTTTAGGGAAGGAAACTGCTATGGTTACCTGGTTTGGCCTACATGTGACTCCAGACCCACAGCAATGTGATTGACTGATTCTAAAGTGCCCTATTGGCAATAAGGGATGGGCAGTAAATGCTGCCTGGTCAGTAGTGCCATCATCCTGTGAATGAATAAAGAAGGAAAAAAAAATGCCCTTCCTGGTTCCTGATAGGCCCGTGAGTTGAAGAATACGCTGAACAGCATGGCACAGAAGGAGTTGATAGTATAGCTCCTTGGACTGCACAATTGGAATTTTAATCTGAGTAAATAATTGGATCTGCATATAATTACTTACTCAAATGTGAGGTATTTGGTAATCAGTTATTCTGCATACCTTCTGCAGTCATTTTTTTTTCTTGATCTACAGGTTTTCCTGAGATTTGGGTTGAGCTGGGAGAAGAGATCTTGTGCTTTTGGTGTTTCATATATCTGTGAAACTATCATTCTAGTTCAGTGGTCAAACAGAATCTGTTTAGGGCGCCCTACTGTGCTATTCCTGAAATCATAACTATTTAATATTGGTTTTTTTTGCGGGTGGTGGGAGAGTCCAAGCACCTGAATGAATTCTCATCAACAACGGATGAACCACAGGTTGAATGGTGTTCATGTTTGTGAATATGTTTGCCATTGTGACACCACCATCATTTTAATCTCCTCGACTGCACAGTTGAATTCTGACAGAACATCTTGGCCTCAGCCTAATCTTGCCTTTGCAGATATGGATCCAAGAGTTGCATACCAAATGGAATGCAAGAGTAGCAAGTATCCTTGACGGCAAGGTAGTATTTAAGTAGAGGAAGTTTGAAGTATTGGCAAATATGAATTGGAGTGAAGGTGTTTCCCAGTGAGTGCAGTTGTACTTGAAGCAAATGAAGTCCTTCACTAGGTAGTCATTGTATCCTTGGCTTATCACTGCAAGGTGCCATAAGGTTCCTCAACCTAATCATCTTCAGCTGCTCAATTCTGAGATGTCCCCACACCAAAAGTTGAGTGGAGCTGTCTGCCGATTTAATAGCATATAGCTCTAGTCACAGTCCCAGATAATGAAGAAGTCTACAGTAGGACCTGGATATCATTGGGGCTTGGAATTTAATCACCCTCTTCCTATTTGGTCTTGGCTGCTGGTTTGTACAATTTACCAAAGGCTTTAAAACCTCCCTCCATGGCACATCTATCATTGAAATGGACAAGAGCGTGGGGGGGGGGGGTGCGGGGGCAGAGGGATAATGTAAACTATTCTGATTTTTGTTGCTGATACATATCCTGAAATTCCCTACTACTTGTAATTATGAAAATTCATCCCAAGGTTTGCAGCATTTTAAGATCTCTGGGCAACCAGGGATGGGTGTTAAGTGCTGCTGTAACAGCGTTGTTCATAACAGCGCCGGGTTTTCTTCTGAAGGCTGTTCACCCACCTTTTGGGAAAAATGGATTTTTGAATGAAACAATGAGACTGCTGCATTTGTAAGACCGTGGATATGCACTTGGTAAACAACATTTAAAGGGTTAAGTAAATAGGTGATGAGGCAAAGACTAGGTAAGTCCTGATTGGGTTGATACCAAACTTGGTATTTAAAAGCCTTTGGATTATGGGCAAAAGCAACAAAGAAGGCCTTGAAGTCTCATTGATCCCAGTAAAGTGATGACATGGGGATAAGATGTGTGCGGTTACTTAGTGGGACCAGATGATGGCCAAAGTACCAAATCCATAAAGACCATTTTCATTACTCCATAAGTAAAATGATCATGATGTGAATGTGCACCTGAAAGAAGTGTTGAATTCAATACTCAATAGTTGGGTGTTAGGTATTGAATGAAAGAATGAGAGTGGGGAGAACGTGGAAGGAAAAATAACCTTCACTTATTTAAAGACATGAAGCTAGTAAGGTCATTTTTTAAAAAGTATAACCTGGTGTTAAGGTGTAGAGCTGGATGAACATAATGGTTCTTACGATCTCTTGAGTCAGTTATAACCCGGTGTTAGTTTTTTTTAATTTTACTAGCCATTTTCCACACTTGTTCCAACTAATTAAGGTACTACTGAAGGTTTTAGTCTTGTGCTGTCTGGACCTGACAAAAGCTTGTTTCTGAATAATTTCTTGACTGGCTTACAGGTTTGAGGTCAGTAAAGTTAGTGGTCCTGTTTACAATTTTTATGGTGCTAAAACAATAAGAGGCTATTAGGCGCACTATTGTGCTTCCTGAATTCCGGCTGGTAAAATAATTGTGTGGGGAGTTAAATTATGAAAGTTCATAAATTACTTTCAGGCCAATGCATGAGGGCTTGGTCACTGATCAAAACTAGTGCAGGATTTGCTTGCTTTTACTTTCTTTGAATATACCCAGTATCTTGTGAGTATGTCATTTGGGCTGATTCTAGAATATGGATAATGAAAGCACTCGGCAGATCTGGTAGCATCTGTGAAGACATTTAAAACGTCAGGTCATGACTTTTCAGCATTTTGTTTTAAGAAGACATATCAATAGAGAACAAGGGGATTCCTTTGTCTAAAGGGAATTTATGCTAGTTCAGATGCTTATAGGTCTTTCTAATCCTGATCAAAATCTCAAGCCGGCAATACAACAAAGGTTTTGATTTGATGAGCCACAGTTTTAAACTTTTCTGGATGTGATGCTGACGATGCACATAGCAGTTGATGACTTCCACAAGTTTTTTGATGAAATGTTGGTGCAGTTGTTATAGTTTTCATTGGAGTTGGATTTAAACTCTTTGAAAACCAATAAGGTTTAATGAAAAAGCTTATTTTGCCAAGACAGGAAGAGCAAAAATGTATTGAACAACGTAGCTTAGTTCAGTTGAGTTGTTTGTGCAGAAGAAACTAGGAAACCTTATATCTCAAGCACTTAAGTTATCAAAGATCTATTCTGTGGCCTATATTCTTTTGCATGCAGTATTTCCTATCTGAATTTGTTGTGTTGTTCTACTGATTATCCAATGCATAGGTTCGTCTGGGAGATGCAGTTAATTAACCTCTGTTTCAAACTAACATTCAACCAGAGCTATGTTAAGAGACTACAAAGTGATGTGTTGGCATCTTTGGTCTTGGAGCTTTGATCTTTAGCTTAGCTGTTACGTTTTTATGTAGGCAATGAGGTTTTCCAAGTTGTAAGTTTCTGCGTTTCTTGCCAGAAACTTCAGGTTTTCATTCAGCAGTGAAGTGCAAGTACAGAAATGACTATTACTGTTTACGGTTTTCTGTACTCTTCCTTCCTTTGGTGAGCTTGGGCATTAATTTTGGTAAACTTGTGTACTGAGGGCATTGGACCTGTTTTTGAATGATTATAGTAAATGACATTTGGGAGTGGAAATCCAGTTAGGTTCTTCTCTCCCCAGCTTGGGAACCAACCTTAACATCTCTAGATAAGTAACAAGGATGTTTAGGATTGCAACATTTTGTAAAATCTACGGTCAAACAAGTTAAATATGGAATTATGGGTTTTGCTGCTGATTTTAAAAAGTAAAATCTTTGTAATCATTTTAACTTAACATTTCCACATCAGGAGACACAAGTAGAAGTAGGGAACTGCAATGAATCTTGATTTCAACATGTTTGGGATGCAAGGAGGGAAAGAACCTCTTGAAAAGCACATCTGTGCATATTCAGAGGCAAATTCACCATTTCAATAGAATGATGAAAGGTAAGGAAACTTGCAAAGGTGAGGATGAGATTGGAGGCGGCAGGTGAGAGGGGGATCATCTATCAGATGCCAGTCTTCGGTTTTACGGAATCCAGTTTTAGCATCAACTCATCACTGACCTCCCTTACTTCTTTACAGCCTTTGCTGGAATCTCCAAGTTGGTCTTGGCACCATTACTCTTCTTTCAATCTCTTAATTGGGGGTGGAGGGGAGTGCAATTTGTTCTCCTTTTGCATTTTTAGAAAGTTCCAGAAACAGTGTTGGGGGGAGAGGGGAAAAAAAACCTAGGAGCTCTCCCCATTGCAAAAAAGGTAGGTGACAGGTTAGGAAATTGTTCAACTTTTTGTCCAAAGCGAAGAATGACTCAAGCTAGTAAGGGTGGTGGGGCTAGAAGTATGAAAGAATGCTAGCTAGATGTATTTTTTAAAAAATTTAAGACTTTTTATGGTTCATTTTATAACAAGTGTATCGTCTCTAAAGCCAAGTGAATTAACAACAGAAAATAAGGAGATGGCAGATGAATCGAACAGCTGTTTTGTGTTAGTCATTCAGTATGGAGGAAAGAACTTAGCTTCCACAGCAAAATCAGGAAATTGAAGGGAAGGAGGAATTTGGGAAAATTACAATCTCTAGGAAAGTGTGTTAGGGTAGTGGGCTGACAAGTCCCTGCATGATGATAGACTTCACACTCAGGCCTTTAAAAGAAGCTCTGAGGAAGGGTCACCAGCCTGAAACATTAACATTTTTTTCTTTCACAGATGCTGCCCTAGACCTACTGAGCTTTTCCAGCAACTTTGTGTCTTAAGTGATTAGTGAGATGGCTGGTTGGTCGTTTGTTTGGTTTTAATATTCCCTAATTCCCTAGGTTTTGGAAAAGCCAAATTGAATGAGTTAATATTTACTGTTACCAGAAAGGAAAGAAGAGAAAGAACTAAGTGCCAGTTGGCTTATTGTCTGTCACACAGGGGAAATGTTAGTAGCTATTATTAAAGGCGTAACCTGGCAGAGATTTGTGAGAGAAATGATGTTTAAGCAATCTGCAGGTGGTCTTTGAATCATGAACATCCGATTTACAAATGCACATATTTAAGAAGGCAGTCCCACATGGGTGTAATTTTAAAGATCTGAAGCGCAAATGTTTCCTGTGTGTACTATTTTATGTTGTCCTGCATTGTGTTCTGACTCTCATATGAATTGACTTGAAAGTGGACTCAAATGAAACCTGTTTGCAACTCAGGGACTCCTGTACTGGAGTTCTTTTGAGGAGGTAGTACATACCGTGGATAAAGAGTTAGTGGATGCACTGTACTTTGAGTTCCAGAAAATATGAGTATCAAAATTATTCTGGAAAGTAGAAGCACATGGTGTAGGGGATAGGATTAAAGATTTGCTCGCTGGTAGGTAACAGGTGCAAATGGGCAACAAGTGGCATGCACCAGAATCAGTACTGGTGTGGCAACATTTTATGGAAAGCACCAAGAACATTTTTGCTAAATTTACTGATGACACTAAGCTAGTAGGAAAGAGTTGTGAAGAGGACACAAGCCTTAAAAGGTTTGGTGAGTGGGCAAAGGTCTGGCAAATGGAATGTAATGTGGAAAAATGTAAAATTATCAACTTTTGCATTAAGAATTATGTATGTTATCTAAATGGAGAGAGATTGAGCTCTGAGAAGCTTGTATGTATAGTGTACATGTATAGCAAACGGTTAAATGCAAACATAGCAAGTAATTAGAAAAGCTTACAATGTATTTCCACTCAATAAGTTTATAACAGTAGGGTGGTGCTTCCACTATGCAGGGTAATCAGAAGACCACATCTAGAGTACTTTGTGCGATATTGTTTGCCTTATTTAAGAAAGGATGCAAGTGTGTTTTGAAGCAGTTCTGAGAAGATTAATACTCGTACCTGAAATTGGGTTGTCATATGAAGAGAAGTTGGATAGGCTAGGTTGGACCCAATGGAGTTTAGAAGGGTATCAGGTGACTTGGCAGCAATATACAGTCTCCCGAGGGGTCTTGACCGGGTGTACGTAGAATGGATATTTTTGGGGAATTTTAAGATGTGAGAAATTGAGAATCATGGATCTTTGGAGCACTCTGCTTCCACACCTTTTGAAGTAGAGTTTTTGAGTTTTTAGGAAGAGAGAGAGAGAGAGATCCTTGATGAGCAAGAGGGTGGAAAATTTGGGGATGGGGAGATGGGTATAGTGGGCAGGCATTTCTTATTACGTTCTTTTGTGGGATATGGATATTGCTTGCTGACCAGCATTAATTGTCTGTCTATACTTGTGCTTGAGAAGGTAGTGGTGACCTGCTGCCTTGAATCACTGTGGTCTGTGTGCTGTTGGTAAACCGACCAATGCTATTAGAGTGAGGACTCTGAAGTTTTGACCTAGTGACTGTGAAGAAGCAGCATTATATTTCTAGGTCAGGACAGTGAGTTACTTGGAGAAGAATTGTGGATGGTAGCCACCCTCCTGCCCATCTGCAAGTTCCCTTCCAAGCCGCTAACCACCCTGACTTGCAAATATACCATTGTTTCTTCACTGCCACTAGGTCAAAAGCCTAGAGTCACCACTCTAATAGCATTGTGGGTCTGACGACAGCATACAGACTGCAGCAATTCGAGGCAGCAGCTCACCGCTACCTTCTCTAGGGCAATAAATGCTGATTGACCAGCAACTCCCATGAGAGAACAATTTTTAAAAGAAAATGTCAGGTAATTATATCAGCCATGATCTTAGTGAATACCTGCTCAACTTAAGGTGTTGAATGCCTACTCCTGCTCCTAATTCTGACGTATCTAAAACTAATCCAGATGCATTATCTTGAGGGGAAGGATATTGAGATGGTTTTTTTCTTTTTTTATTCCCAAAACATCATTAAATCCTAGTGAATTTGTTCAGTTGCTTATTTTTTCTTAATTCACAAATTACTACTCTGCATGAAATTTTAAGATTTAAAAATTATTGATGGAGTGTTCTAACAGTTCTGATATGAGGCTTGTTGATCCCTCTTGTGGAGTTACTGAGCCTGGGAAATCTTCCACTAAGTCTATGTGTGGAACTCTGCAAAAAAGATGTGCTGTATTGATGGTTCTTTTGATAAAGTGGGATTCTAAAATTTTGTACTGTATGAAATGGCTATGGGTTGGATTGGATGTGCGGTCACTTTTTAATTTGTCACAAGAAGTCAACATCCAAAAGCCTGGCAAATTTGAACGATCGTTGGAAAGCTAATAAAGGTACAATGTATTACAAATTTGACTAAAAAAACTTCAAAGTTGCAGCTTTACTAAACTGATCTGCATGTTGAATGTACTCCCACCCCAACTTGAGGGGGAGGCAGTGACCTAGTAGTATTGCTGGACTGTCAATCTAGAGACCCAGATAATGCTCTGGGGAGGGCCCCCCCCCCCCCCGCTTCGAGTCCTGCTACGGCAGATGGTGGAATTTGAGTTTGGTAAAGTATCTGTTTAAAAAAAAATCTAATGATGACTATGAATCAATTGTTGATTGTCAGAAAAACCCATCTGGCTCACTGTTGTCCTTTTAGAGAGGGAAAATTGCCATCCTTACCTGGTTTGGACTACATGTGACTCCAGACCCACAGCAGTGTGGTTGCCTCTGGGCAATTAAGGATGGGCAATAAATGCTGCCTAGTCAGCAATGACCTCATTCTGTTTATAAATTTGAAACAAACTTGGAAGTTATCCTGTGAAAATAATGAACCTTGCACAACACATTAAGCAAACTTTACTGTTTGCTAGTTATTAAACAGCATGCTTCATAACAGTTGTCAAGAAAAATAACTGCAGTGATGTAACTAAGGGGAGAAAGGTGCTGCACGTACCCAGACTTTCTGAAAGGCAGCAACTGCAGGTATTGTAACATACATTAGAATCAATTACTAATTCAGGTTACTTAGTACAATCCAGCAGGGAATTTTCACCTCCACTAACCACCTGTTATCAGAGGTGGAGAAACCATTAACTCCTACTTAAAGGATTTCATTCTAGCTTGTTGCCCCATACAGTCTGATCAGAAGCCATGCAGATTCTTTTTCAATATAAAATTGTAGTTTAACAAAAGCATCTTTCAAGACTGAAAGCCACATTAGTGACTTTCAGTTGCCTTGTGGTCCCTCTTGGTGTGGTCATGTCAGTTTACATTAATTGACCACAGAAAGCATTCTCCATTAGTGGAGCGTGTATTGTAAATTAACATGAGACTTTGCTTTTGTGTTCTTGTAGTTCTTACTCATTTACTACCCCATGTTTATACTGTATATGTCAAGTAGAATATTTTTCTTAAGTTTTAATTACCTTGCCCTCTGTCATGATTCCTAGTGTGATTGAATCTGATATTTTCATTGTCTGCTTGTCTTTTGCACTCACTATGGTGTTTGTAGGCATAGTATATGACCATGGGAATTTTATCTGAATTGACCATTAGTTTTAACATAACTTTTATACAGCCTTATGATGTAGCCTCAGCGTTTTATTAGCGTTTCATTAGCTTTTCATTTAGTGAATGTCTGGCAAATAACTTCACTCTTTTGGTTTCTTGCTTATTGTATTTCTTTTGCACAAAGTTTCTGATAACTCAACAATTTTACTTCTGTCCTTGTTGGCAAAGTTGATGGCTTCCTTTGTTTGCCCCTTTCAAACTATTGCAGAGTACTCGTCAAGAGTATTGAATGCCTTGCTGTCAACTAGCTTTAATAATTGTTGCTCACATAATTGTCTACTTGAATTCATTTGTTTCAGCTTTATTCCTCCCAGCATTAAAATTGCTGTTCAAAGTCATAACAATCTGTGCATGTATATGACATTAGAGCTTAAAGGACAAGAGATAATGTTTCCTGTTTCTTGCTTTATTTCCACAAGTTGGGGTTTGAGTTCCATATGTGCATTGATGGCACATTGTGGTACCCCTCTACCATCATCATTTACTTCAAAGCCACTTTGGCTTGTCGTAACATTTTCATTCATGAGCCTAAGCTTTCTCCATTGTAAAATTTGGAAGATTTTCAATGTATCCTTTGTTTTGTAGAATTTCTCACTTCCCATCCAGTCATTTTAGCTCTTGAGTCACATCTACCAACAGATATATTCCAAAGTCCCTGGGTCATAACCAGCCTGATGACCTACAATTCCCAATGACCCCTGCAGCCTCTTTAAAAGGTATGGTGAACCCTGGCACTACTTTGGCAGCAGCAAGGGATATTATTGCAATCCACACCCTGTTCTACCATCACTGTTGCCCATTTCCAACTATTTAACACATTATATCACATTCTTTGCATCAGTGCCAGAATCTGTTTGAAGACTGCTGAACAGAAAACTTGTTTTCACAGAGAGCTTTGCATTTTTAACCCTCTTTGTATAAATTACTAGGCTTCTAAATTGCTGAAGAACTGCAGATGCTGGAAATTGGAAACAAAAACTGAAATTGTTGGGATAACTCGGCAGGTCTGGCAGCATCTGTGGAGAGAAAGCAGAATTAATGTTTCGGGTGTGGTGACCCTCCTTCAGAACTGAAGAATGGGGGGAAAAGCAATCAAGCTGACCCCACTCCACTGCAGTTAACTTTCAGTTCACCCTTTGCCTAGGGATAAATAACTAATATGCAGTCTCTGGTCATGTGGACATTCCTTGGAACCTGGTGATGCCTTAATCAAGAAACCAGTTAAATCTCTGAAAATACTTGCCAGTGGTGTTCCCTGTTGGATGCATGGCCCCACTTTTGAGGTTCTGTGCTGACACAATGATATCAGGTTTCGGAGGTTTGCATACCAAAACAAACATAGTTCTCACCAGCCTATTCTGCTTGTATCTCTGCAACCTGCTCCAGCCTTTCTGGTTCTTCTAGCTGAAAAGCATTGATGGTCACTGCATTCTGATTTTCTTCCCCATCTCTTGCACAGACTGCTTTACCTGTGCTTGTTTTCCTCGTAGGTTTCATAATTACATGCTCAAGTACTTTGCATTGAAGAGCTTATCTTTCAGCTTTTTGAAACTCTTATGTTCGCCGCATTCATGCACATCAGTGTTAATTCCTGAAATTGTATTTTTGGCCACAACTCCCACTTTGTAAACTATTGTACTTCTGGCACTACTTTACTTTCTACCAATACTGACTTTACTAGTACAGTTATATTTTTTCTAATAGCAATTTATAAACAGACCCAAAACACTCCACATTTCTGGAACACAACTGTGTGTGTGTGTGTGTGTGTGTGTGTGTGTGTTGTCGTGACCAATCTGATCCAGAACACAGGAATATTGTCTGACAGTCTCCGCAACAGCTTACATTTACATAGTACCTTCTCTTTGATGTAGAGGGTTTTGTACATATAATCTCACAGTCAGGATTTGGTGTAGGGTAGGAAACAGGCAATAGAAGAAGGACTAAAGTAGAGAGAGAACTGGGCAGCCTTATGCAAAGGGGAAGTCAGTGGTCATTGCATTACGTGTGTATGACAGTAGCTCCTCTCTGGTTGAATTGGATGCCGAGGCTGCAAAAATTGGACATAGTAAGAGAAACTTTTTCAGTAGATCTTCCTGGTATGCTGAATAGCAAACAGTGGGACCAAGAATTGGAGTGCTATAAATCTAGACAGATTTGGTGAAGGGTTGTGTCAGAGGGATAATGCACCAGTAGTAACAGTTGCAGAAATTCTTAACTGTATTTGTGGTTGAAGGTATTTTGTGGGAGCAGCTAAGACTCTCTTGGACGTTGTGGTTGGTTGACTGGTTTGCCGGGTTGGTTCGTTGTTCTGCAGGCATTTCGTTACCCTGCTGGGTAACATCAGTGCAGCTCCGATGAAGTGCTGTTGTGTTTTCCCGCCTGGTATTTAAACTCTGGTGTCTGTTGAGCTGGATTTGTTAGGTTCGTTTTTCAGAGACCCTCGTGGACTTGACGCAATATCAAGACACTGACCTGGCTACAGAAACACGATCCTTTATTATTAAGTAAGTACAAGCTGTGGAGAATCGCTGTAATCAACTCGGCACAGTGCTGAGTTCTGCAAGCGATTCTCCCCGAACAGCAGGCAGTCCCCGCTTTTTGTACTCTATTTTGGCTGATACATAAAACAATTACTACACTTGGAACATAAAGAGAAGAGGATACAGCATTGATCATTCACGAAGTGACTGATAATGACAGGATGCAGTTTCAAATCGCCGAAGTGACAGGATGCGATTTCAAGCTGCCAAAGTGTCTGGCTTGAACAAAGGTAACTGACCTGGCTACTTAAATAGAAACAGAAGTTTCACCCCTTTACAAAATTACACAAGTCTCATTCCTTTACAAACGTTTCCCACCCAATCTTATTCGGGCAGGAAGTTTAAGACAGTTTCCACATACCCCTGTATAAGAAGATAAGTAGCATAAAAATTTAATGGGATGTTATCACATTAACATCTCAGATTACCTCCCTTTCGGTTTCCCTTTGCAATGGAGTCGAGTTCTGTGTTTGTTGATGGCTTCCTTTGTGGAGCACCAGGCCTCTATGAACTCCCGTGCTCATCTCTGCTCTGCTTGTCCCAGGATCTTGGTGTTGTCCCAATTGAATTGGTGGTTCTCCCTTTCCATGTGGGCAGAGATGTTGAGTATTGGTCGTGTCTTTTTGAAGCCAATTGCTGTTCGTGTACCCTTGTTAATTTCCTTCCCGTTTGTCCCATGTAGTGTTTGTCACAGTCTCTGCAGGGAATCTTGTATATGACATTGGTCCTGTCCATAGTGGGTTGTGGGTCCTTGGTTCGGGTGAGCAGTTGGAGAAGGGTTGACGAGGGTTTGTGCACTACTCCGATACCCAGTGATCATAGGAGTCTTGTGGTCAGTTCCAATGTGTTAGCGAGTTTTGAGAAGATTTGTAGCTCAGGTTGAGGTTCTGGATGTAAGTTTGCTCGCTGAGCTGGAAGGTTCGTTTTCAGATTTTTCGTCAACATTCTAGGTAACATCATCAGTGAGCCTCCAGGGAAGTGCTGGTGTTATGTCCCGCTTTCTATTTGTGTTCCTGATGTAAGGTAGCATGATGAGTGTGTCGGGGCATGTAGTATCTTCCTGGTGTCATTCGTGAGATAGGCATCTTCTGACCCAGTTTTTCGAATATCCATTGTCCTTGAACACCTGGAAGAGGTGCTACTCTTCTTCTCGGCATAGCTCTGCTGCTGCAGTGTGTTGCCTGTTTAAATAGTATTCTCACATGGGACAGGCACAGACACAGAACTGAACTTCAACAGCAACCATCTTATCATACACAAACGAAGCTACGTGAGAATATTATTTAAACACGCAGCTTCGTTTGTGTGTGATAAGATGGTTGCTGTTGAAGTTCAGTACTTGGTTCGTGTGCGTGCCTGTCCCATGTGAGAATACTATTTAAACAGGCAACAACACACTGCAGCAGCAGGGCTATGCCGAGAAGAAGAATAGCACCTCTTCCAGGTGCTCAAGGACAATGGATATCCGAAAAAATGGGTCAGAAGATGCCTATCTCACGAATGACACCAGGAAGATACTACATGCCCCGACGCACTCGTCACACTACCTTACATCAGGAACACGTCAGAAGTGACCACAAGACTCCTATGATCACTGGGTATCGGAGTAGTGCACAAACCCTCGTCAACCCTTCTCCAACTGCTCACCTGAACCAAGGACCCACAACCCACTGTGGACAGGACCAATGTCATATACAAGATTCCCTGCAGAGACTGTGACAAACACTACATGGGACAAACGGGAAGGAAATTAACAAGGGTACACGAACAGCAATTGGCTTCAAAAAGACACGACCAATACGCAACATCTCTGCCCACATGGAAAGGGAGAACCACCAATTCAATTGGGATAACACCAAGATCCTGGGACAAGCAGAGCAGAGATGAGCACGGGAGTTCATAGAGGCCTGGTGCTCCACAAAGGAAGCCATCAACAAACACAGAACTCGACTCCATTGCAAAGGGAAACCGAAAGGGAGGTAATCCAGCTCAATGGACCCCAGAGTTTAAATGCCAGGCAGGAAAACACAACAACGCTTCATCAGAGGCTGCACTGATGATATGCAACAGGGTAATGAAACATCTGTGGAATAATAAACTAGCTTGGTCGGCCAACCAACCACAACATCCACAACTTGAGCTATAAATCTACTCTAAAACCTTAGACTGTCTTGGACAGCTTCAAGCACACATCCAGCAGGATTTGCATGGATTTGGGAGGTGATAACACATCCAAGAAAGACTGATGCTAGAGAGTGACCATTTGAAGGACACAGCTTGAGGGTAAGTTTTTATGTTTTGATAGAGTTGGATAACAGCAATTTCAAAGGAAGGAAATTCTGTTGAATAAAGGAACCTGTTGCAATGTCAGTTCATCCATACTCCTGTTCTGTTCCCTCAAAGATGGCTGAATCTTTTAGTCACTGCCCTGACCTCTGGAAGGCTGTTACTCCATTTTGTTGCTACTTGCGTTTCCAAAACCTTCGTTCTCCAACTATTCTTTATTCCACCAGCTTTTAAACCTTCAAAACTTCCGTAAAGAAAGGAAGCCAACAGTAATTTTTTTTTTGCAGCAGTTTAAAATCTTAATATGAATTATTCTTTCTTCATCCTCCCAGTAGATTTGTCTCGACTGCACTGTATATATAATGGGCTATGAGTTTATTTAGGTTTAGGAAATACCAAGGGTATGAAAAGAATAATTCAGGTATCTCTAATATGATACTTGGCTCAGTAGTTTTTGCATTAGCATAGACTGGGAGATCCAGCCAGTTCAGCTAACTGAATATAGGGATCCCAAGGTATGGGCTGCAATGTTTAAATTCTTGAATATCTTCAAGATCTTTCGATCTTCAATGTTGCTATTTTAAGCATGGCGTGGACCTTTTTTTTTTATACTAACAGCTGGCAAATCCTACAACCATTTTACTTTTAAATAATATGCTGGGGAAGCCAGAAGATGACTGCTGTTTTTTAAATAAAGTATCTGGGATCAGAAAAACAAGTTAGCTTGTATCTGGGTTTAAGGTATGAGATTCGTTGCAAAAACAAGATTCGAGGATTAGAAGTACTGATTTAACAAGAGTCGAATCTTAGAGAGGAAAGGATGGTGTACAAGTTGAGTATGTCGTGCAGTAATGGAACTTTGTGCATGATCCTGAGTCCCACAGTAAGGATTTCTAACATACTACTTAATATATAACAACACCAACAATAGAAGTTTCTTTTTAAATGTTGAAGATTGCTTGTACTGTAAACTGTTTTGAAACCCTAATTGCAACTTCTGTGATATTGATGCTAAATCTTTCTCATTGTGCTTTGTCTCGGGAGGTGGAAGTGCAGATCAACTTGTGCGGTTCATAATTAGTTATTTGGGGAACGCTGTGACAGAGCAATTCTTCTAGTATGCTTTTTCTGTCTGTGTGGCACTACTTTGTACATTTACTTAGGAGCTGCAGATGTATTTTAATTACATTCTGGCAATTTGTGCTTCAAACCTGAAGAAAGCTTAGACAAATTTGAATAGGTCTAAATATGCATTTGTATCTTAATTTTTTAAAATACTTTTTGTTAGGTTTCACTGGTACAATAAGCTGTGGGCAAAAACAAAGCAAAGTAGTCAATTGAAGCAAAATCATTTAATGTCTGTCATGATACTGTGTGTAGATTAGGAAGGGAGTTTTGAAAAGTTACTCATCAGCATAAAATCCTGTGAATTTACATTTTGTTGAGCCTTTTTCTACACTTTTGTTTGTTCATTTCCTAGTTACACAATTTTGAGTATCGTCTAATTTGGGTATCATTGCTTATATTAGGATCAATTCCAGATTGTCAGCTAAAGCAAAACATGAACACTTCTTGGGAATAGCATGCACAAGGTCATTTTTTTTTCTTGTAAAAAGTGGCACAAGGGTGCCATAGTTTGATCATGTGCCAGTTCTCTTTCATTATGAAGAGTGGCACTGTTGTTCTGTGGAACTGGTTTTCCGCTGCGCCCCCCCCCTCCCCCGTAATCTGTTTGACTATGAATATCTGGTAACATTAGTGTTTTGTGAAACTGTGATAGTGGTTTCTATGACATCCATGCCTCATACTTAAAGCACTTGTTGATAGACCTTTTATTTTATCAAAAGCCTTGTAATTTACTATGTGTTTGTATATCTACATAATGCAATAATGTGTTGTTTTATCATGTATTACCCTTTTGTTCTACTTGCTGTGGAAAATTGCACATCAAATGAATTGTCTGTATGGGTACTGGATGGGGATAAAGTTCATGAGCAGCAACATCAAAGTGAAATGCCTGAAGGGATTGTGTCCACGTAGGTAATGTGGACACTCTCTTGAGGTATACGAAGGATACTTTTATTTGAAGAATGCAAAGCACCTTATAATGTAGGTAATGTTATTCCTTTGATTTATATTCTGGATTGTGTTAGCTTGCTTCAAATGAATTATTAAGTCTTCTGCTACACACCTAGGTGGTATAACATGCCTTTTTTATTACTATGAAAATTAGGTCCAATGGAGCGTCTCCAGAGCAGTTCTGCAAACTCTGTAATAAAAAAGTAAGTAGATTTTTCAGTTTTGTGGCTCTGTATTCAAGTCACCCAAGAGGTACATATGCTTGTGTCTTATTCAACTTATTATTTTGATTTATTCTTGTCACCTTGCCTTTTGATTTTGGTTTGCCTAGCTGGCACAGAATGAGGAATAATGGCAACAGGTGAGTAGTACAGGTTCTTAAAATTGTTTAGAAATCTTGCGTTGCTCTGTTATTAAAAACCAAGCATGACTTGTGAATTATTTTTTGGAAAGGAGTTGTGGTTTTTATTTCTATAAATATGCTACTTGTGATCAGTCATACGCATGATGCTGCAAGTTTTAACGTCACCATTTATTTTTAAAATGCAATGCTGTCTTTTCACTAAATTTTAGAAGCATCTCTCGTCCTAAGTGCTTTGTCCCTGAAAATAATGGGCCTTTTTGGAAATCATAGATTTCTCCCAATTTATCTCCAGCAACCAATGGTAAAAGAATGTCATAGGACTTGGACTAAAAGACAGGCAGACGGTAGCACATGCAGTTCAATGTAGAAGTAGTATATTTTCAAACGAGGAAAGTGAAAGTAAATATGCTGTAAAGAGTGAAATTTCAACCACAGTAATAGAAGCTTGATGTGCATCATTGAATACATGCATCATTGAATGTAGTTATTCAAATGACTATGGCTATTAAAAATACCAAACAAATCCTTGATCTTTTTATGTCTAAAACTTCAAGCAGTCAAAGTAATCTTGAGCTTGTAAAGGTCAGTCAGCCGACAATTAGAGTGTTCTTTTGGTTTTGTTCTTGGCTATACAGTTTATAAGTTTATGAAAATAATAGGTGTAACATGGGTTCAGCATAATGTTACCAGGGTTGAGAAGAAGTGGTTACTGTGAGAGACTAGAGAGATGTGTTTCATGAGATGGGTGCCTATCATTAAGAGTTTGATCGTATTGAGAGAGTGCAAATTCAGGGTAATCTCAGCAATTTGGG
Source organism: Stegostoma tigrinum (assembly GCF_030684315.1). Classification (NCBI taxonomy): domain Eukaryota; kingdom Metazoa; phylum Chordata; class Chondrichthyes; order Orectolobiformes; family Stegostomatidae; genus Stegostoma; species Stegostoma tigrinum. The sequence continues at coordinate 9,818,865 of NC_081404.1, read as the reverse complement.
GCAGGGAGCTGAAAGAACTTCAGTGTAACGTGTTGAATCCACTTGCTGAAATAAAAGTTCATTACTTTCAAAGAAACTCAAGATTGTTGCTTGGTTTAAGAAAAGAGCAGGTGCAAACAGGAGAGTGTGATTCAACAAGCCGAGATATTAAAGGGTGCGGAGAACAGGCAAGAAAGTGGGCTTAGACTAGCTGACTTGAGGAAAACATGGGTGCAGACTTGATGACCCAAAATTGGTGAGGGATTTTTATTAGCCTTCTGTCAAATTGAGAGGAGCATGTACTACTTTTTCTGTATCAGAAACACTAATATGCTCAATAAATTAAGCATTTCAATAGGCTTGACTTGCATTTGTACTTTTTGACTCACACTGGATTTAGTACAAAATGATAGTACAGGCTTTCCATTTGTGCATGATTTCTCCTTGCATAAGCCATAAAGCATTACATAAATATGTATTTGACAGGAATCTGGGCTGAAATATTCCATGCACTGAATAGCCTGAGAAATTACTTTCCAGCTTTGGTTACCTGAAAACTCAGCAGCTTCAAATAATTCTGCTCTTGTTTTTCTCTCAGTACACCTGATCCTTTTATGGCCAGTTGGAGCCAATTGCCTTCCATAAACAGATAAGGGACTTTGTCTCCGTGGACTCTGGTGGGTTCCTTTCAGTATTATTTTAAACCGCAAACCATTCCTCATGCTTTATTAGGCATTGATTGATGATCTCAAAGAGTTAAGATTTTTGTTCACTCTGACGTAACTTCTGTTAAAATGTTTGTTCAATACAAGTGAGCAATACATGCTAATGTTGGATTGTGTCTTGGTGCTTAATTGCAGCCTTCTAAACGGTCTACTAAATCTGTAGACAAATCCTTTGGCATCTATTTGATAACAATCAAGCTGTGCTTTAATTCTCAAAATTACATGTGGTGTGATTTGAATTCCTGCTTGTAGTCCTGCCAAATGTTTGCACTGACCTAGCAAATGGAGGAAAGTCCATCTAATAAAAGCCAAATTCTCTGCAGTTGATCACTGCCTTCATTGCTGCTTTTAAGAGTGTTAGTAGGATTCTTTAAGGCGGTTCTTACGAATAGCCTAAAGCCTGGCTCCAAAGTTTTTAGAAACTACCCCCACCCCTGCCAACTGGCGCAATTCTGTGCTTTTTTTAAAAATTTGCTGTATGATGTTTGTTGCAACTTTTGAACATCAGTAGCTAAACCTCTTCAAGGGAAAAGACTCTAGCTTTAAATATGAATTGAGTGTAGAATGAGGCATTTTCAGAATTTGGAGAATGAAGCTTTGGAGAATATTTATATTGTGCTGAATTTTTACAGCTTTTATTTTGTCACCATACTGCTTTTTAAACTGGAAGCAATGTCTTTGCCTTTGTGGCAAACAACTAATGGGTCTGTGCTAGCGGCTATAAGCAAAACCAGTGCCAGTTTTGATAAACTAGTTACGCGCAAACAAAAATGATTCTTGCATTATCCTGGCAAATAATTAATAGATCTTTGTCAGTGGCTGCAATCACAATTAGCCCCAGTTCTGAATAGCGCCAGTCATGCGCAAAAAAAAAATTTGTATTATTCCTAGTAAGTAGCTAACATTGTTGTGGCTATGAGCAAAATCAGTGCCAATTCCAGATATCACTAGTCACCTGCAAAAAGAGAATAATTACAGCTATATTCTGGCATCTGAGATACAGTTCCTCTGTAAATATATTTACTAATCCACTAGTTACTGGCAAAATAAAAACAGTACTTCACTGCAGCATTGTTGGTGGTTGCATGACCTCACGACAATTTTACTGTTTCTTATTTCTGAGTGAGTAATTTAAGTATTTGATCGGATCACTCAGCATTTGTGCCTCTGACATTGAATAGCAAGCATGTTAACGCAGCACAGGATGAAGATAGTTGAACTGATTCTTGAACCTTTTGCTTCCTTAGATCAGGATGTTGTGAAGTTATCCCATGATTTTTATGTGCATTGAGCCAAGTCACTAAATGTGAATGCTCCCTATAAATGTCATACATTTGTTTGTGTTCAGTTGCCACTGAATAATATAATATGCCATAAGATGTGCTGCTCCTGGGAATACTTCACAAGTGCTGTCCTGATAATTTCAGAGACTTAATCTTGTATTTATTTCACTCACTTTTGTTTAGCGGATAGTATGTGCACTGCAGATGATAGACTGCAGATGATAGAATCTGGATCTGAGGAGCACGGGTGTTATCCTAGTGTCGTGGGCAATGTATATCCCTCATCAAGCATTACAAAAAAAACTCTTGCCATTTATCTCGATAATTGTGAAGCTCTGCTATGCGCAAAGAGGCTGCAGTGTTTGCCTACAAAACAATGGTGACTGCGCTTCAGAAGCAATTCATCAGATGTAAAGTGCTTTGACGTCCTGAGAGCGCAAAACGCTCTGAATGCCATTCCATTTTTCTTTGGAATGTTGCATCACAATTTGAATTATTTTACTATCTAGGTTATGGTGAAATGTTGTGTATCGCAATATTTTGTATATTTTGTCATATTATAAGAATAACTCTGTCATTGTTTTAACTGAGAAATAACAGTAAAGTCAACTTTTCAACTTGAAAAATAATTGCATCAAAGCAGAAAGCATTCAACATCTCTCGGGTTCCAGTCTTGTTGGTAGTTCTGATTTGGGCCACAAATTTTCAGAACATAAGTAACAAGTCTTTAACATTACAATGTATGTAAGGCAGCATAATTCAGTTAGTAGTTTTTCTGCTGGAACAAACCGGCAGGGATGCTAAAAGAGTTCTTGTGTCAGAAGACCCAAGGTTTATTAGAATTTTGAAAGTTGTCATCAAATTTGCAGTGGCTCCCCATAACTGAATGACGCAGTGCATTAACTTTCAGCTATGACACACTGCCTCACGACAATCATGCACGACATAACCTTGAAGTTGAGATGGAGGTGGTGTGCTGAAGGTGAAATATAATGCCATACATTGCACAAAGAAACAGTAAGTAATGAATTTTGTCCAGTGTTTCTTGAGGTGTTTTCCTTCCAGAAAAGTATAACATTTTTCTTCCTTATCAGGAAATGGTGCATTAGGGAGCGTGAAATGTAAAACAATATTGACCTAGAAGCGCAGAAACTTGGTAAAAAGGAGCAGGAGCAGGCGTAGGCCATTTGGCCCTTTTTTGAGTCTGCTCCACCGATCAATACGATCATAGCTGATCAACTAATTCTGTGCCCTGTTCCTGCTTTCTCCCTAAAATCAGGTTTTTCAAAGTAATCTAGCATTAGATAGCTTTGTTCAAGAAGTTGCATGATAATTCTTGTGTATTTTGCCAATAAGTTTCCATCTTGGCTGCATATTCCGGTTACTTCCAACTGGAAAGTAGCAGATCACACATTGCATCATTAACAGCCTTTTGTTAATAGTTTGCTTTCTCTGGGCGCTGTGCTGTGGCCTGCTTTTAGGATAACCTGTGAATCTTTCAATATTTCTTAGAGCACCACTTAGCTTATCCACTGAAAAGTAGTATCGATGCTGCTAATAAAGTAGTATGTTGGCTTGATCCTCAACTTGAGCATGCTTGGGTGGGAAAAGAAAGCCATTTAAAATAAATGCATGTCAATAGAGTATTGTGTTACTTATTGTTTATAAATTAGTGCCTTTTTTATATTTGCCTGTCCTGGAAAAATTTAAGGCTGCCTAGGCTAACTGCACCCTTTTACGTTTTCAAATTGTACATTATGGTGCTGAAGCATACCATAATATTACAATAATTAAGGTAATTAAATGTCAGTTGTTTATTAACTGAGAAATAAATTCTGACACAATTTAACAAAAACAGTTTAAACAAAATCTTCTTGACTTTGACCTTTAGCTCATTCTTTGTCCATATTTTTTCCTTTAGCCTGCTGTTTTTGAGATTCCTATTTGAATAAATTTCCATCTAATCCAATCTGTCTTGATCTTAAACCTTAATTTCTGTCTCTGGATTTTGGCACCAATTAGAAAGAGAGAGTCACTTTCCAATAGAATGGCATTTGGCTAAGAACAAGATTCATTGGGGTTTTTTCAGCCAGTTGAGGATAGATGATCTAAAGGCTAAAACATTTTGTGAATATCACCAAGTGCATTTTTATTTGCTGTAACTTTTGTATGTCAAATTCAAGAGCCTACTGTTCAATAAACTTATCAAGGGCTGGAAAGTGTGCTAACACCCCAACGAAACAATTTTGGCGCAATACAAAATGGCTAAAATTAGCTTTATTGAGAAATTGTGCAAACACCTTAATGCTTATTAAAAATGAGGTTGCTAATAGACATGAAAAGAGTGCTTACAATTTGTGGGAAATTTATCACTCTTGGTGTAAATGTCCTAGCTAATCTTTGTCGCCTTGACTAAGTCATCTTTTGGGTTGATTTTTACTCTCGATTTGGGGAGGTGGGGAGTAAAAATGAACCACACTTACTTTGTGGTCGGTCTTTTTTCTCTGACATGATTCATTCTTCTTTTACAGTTGTTTGTTGAGCAGTGCAGAAATATTCGGTAAAATGGCAGACAATAATGTTGTTAACAATGGCAAAGACGGGGCTGGCCAGAGCACAGAAGACGTTTGCCGGGACTACCTGCGCAATGTCTGCTATCGCGGCAAGACCTGCAAATACCTGCACCCGGACATAAATGAGGTACATGATCTAGGTGTGAAAAAGAATGAGTTTGTCTTCTGTCATTACTTTATGAATAATGTTTGTACCCGTGCAAAATGCACATTCATACATGGTACAGCAGAGGATGAGGAGTATTACAAAAAAACAGGGGAGCTTCCTCTGCACTTGCGCTCCAAGGTGGCTGAAACCTACGGTCTGTCAGTTTCTGATCTGCCTGCGGATAAAGGTGAGATTCCAGTTTGCCGAGATTACCTGAAAGGTGATTGTCAAAGAGGCTCAAAATGTAGATTCCGACACTTCAAGCGTGATAATGCAGAACATGATATCAGACAGGCACGAGACATCCCAGTTTCTCAGCCACTGCGTAGATATGATCGATCGGATAATGATAGTGGTATCACTTGCTATGAGTATGACCACCGTTTGAAGAGGAGAAAGTTGGAAGGTTTTGAGTTTGAGGTGTACGAATATGATCTCTCAAGTCGCCGGTCAGTTGATTCAGGATACCTGGAAGAGGAGAACCTAATGCTGCGAAACCGCAATGAGGAACTGAAAAAGCAGGTGTCAAATTTGATGGGTAACAATGAGGTTCTTCTGGAGCAGAATGCATTTCTCCGCAACCAAATAAAGGCAGCAATGGTGAACTCTTTGCCAACAGCAACGGATGGGAGATTTGGCCACTGCACTTCCCCAGGACTTAAAACAAGGGGACTTTGGGAGTAAAATTGCAAATCTAAAAATTAGTCGTATAGTTCTGATGAGCTCACTTCCAAAATACTTAACATCTCAGCAGTGATCCTAAATGCAATAGACTCTCTGCTTCCTGTGACATTGGGCTTGGGAGGGTGGTGGTATGTGGAATATCCTTGAACGCCTTTCAACACCTAAAACTCTGTATTGCTTCAGCATGTCCAGTCAAGGAACATATCAAGCTGCTTGACAATTTTAAAAGGCCATGTGGGAAAAATCTTTGAATTTTAGCTGGGTTACCTTTTCCTGGTTGCAGTTGCTAATTGAAGCCATATTGGGGGGAAAATTCTTACTCGAAAGAACAGCTGAAGAACAAATACTGATAGTTGCTAAAATATGTCAGTGTCTTAGGGACAGCAAATCTTTGGCAAAATGAATTGAAATGCAGCTTGTCTTAAAACCATTTGGTGCAAAAAGCAATGTATAAAACAACAGGTTAATTTCAAGGCCGCACTCTGTGAGAGTGCGTCATCACAGACAGTGGTGGCTTCGGTACAGCGTATTTGGACTTAGAATGGTGGTGGCTATGTTGCCTTTTGACTGAGCTGAACTTGACTCAAGTGCACCGACGTTTTGAGTTCCACAACCCTTTAAGTGTGAGAGCTGGAACAACTCCTAACATGTGAAACAATAATGTAAATTATGGCAAGGAACTCTGACAATGTTACAATATCAGTCACATGAAATGTAATGACACAACAGAGCTGCAATACACCCCCTCATCCACCAAATAAACAAACTGTGCAGCGAGAAAAAAAGTTGGGTTTGATTCCTATGTTGCCGAAAATGGACATTTTATCTTTTCTGAATGGGTATTGCAGTATGTATATGTAACACCCATATTGACTTTTAGCAATGTGCACATCTTAACTAGCTGAAGTTCCTCTCAAGCCCTTAAAACATTTTTAGAGGGTTTTGATTGTGCTTCTTTCTGCTTCCCACAGTTCCCACACACAGCGCACCATCCCACAACTCCCTTATTCCTACATGTCACTCTTCCACTCTGCTTCTCCCCCCCCCACCCCCCCATACACACAGACACACTCTTCCCTCTCACACTCTGCTCTCATGCACACGTGTGCTGTCTTGGGTGCTCACATCATGTATGCTCTCTCTCTCTTGTTTGCTCTCCCTGTCTTGCACATGGTCTTGCTCCCATGTCAAACTACAGTAATACTGGGTAATAATTGCATTGGATATTACTGATTATGGAGGTATCAGATTATTATGTAATTCCTTTCTATCTTATTCCAAAAAGGCATGAGAATTTGCAGTCCTACAAATGTATAGGAATAAAGCAATTATTGAGTGAAGGAGTCTGTGTAACTGAAATTTGATGTTATTTTTATTCAGTTGCTATAATATTGTATACACTGTACCTGAAATCTATGTTTTATAAAGTGGTATCTGGTATCAACAGTTTGACTGCATAAAATATTGGATCGACCCATGACCGATCTATCTTCCAGTTTTGTCATGCTGACTAAGCTCTTGGCCACAATAAAGAAATGCCAGACTGGAGTAGGAGCAGAATTTGTGCGCAAGATGGCGCATAATGCTGTTGCTTGAGAGGTACACTTTCAGAACTGAAACATTCTTTCGATGCCTTTTAGCTGTTTTGAATGTTACATGTATTCAGTCTAATGCTGCTTAATGCCAGTATGCTAAAATTCTGTCTTTCTCCCAAGACATTTAGTATAACACAACTGTGTGTGAACTTGCTGCATGAGCTTAGATGTTTGCCTCAAAATATTTGGGTATAATATTATAAATCCTTTTTCAGCCAAGGAAACCTGACCAAACCCTTGAATATAAAGACTGGCAGCTCCACAAAATCTCTCGATTATAATGGCTGTTGGCTCTCCAGGAATATTTTACGTCATTAACAGATGCTAAAATTGTATGAACGTCAGTATACCCTAGGTGTCCTGGAACTTCAGTAGATTTAGTTTCATAATGCAGTTACAAGACAACTGTTGAGTTTGTGACTTTAGATCTGTAGCCAGAAAATGGCAGAGATGTTCAATTATTGCAACCTTTTGTTTTTGACAGACATAGTTTCAAAAACAGTATTTTACTTTTCACTTGCAGTTCTTGGCCTTATTAGTTCCAAAGCTTGAAATTTTATACCATGTTAAATTGTGTTAGAATAATCCAAAAAGCTAAGCCCATGGGGCTAGGCACCTAGACAAATGTGCTCTTATGTACATTTTTTTAAAACAGGACTTCCATAAAACCATGATTAAATGTTGAATTCGTCTACCTGAATTATAATAGTTACATCCCTTTTTTGAGTTTTGTTTTTCCTATTTTAAAATAATTTTCTTGAAAGCATTGTTTTAAATGTTCTTGAATTTGAGTTGTATGGTTAGTAGAATAGCAGATGCTGCAGATGATGACTAATCTGGATTTAAGAGGCAATAAGATTGTTAAGATTGTTGCCTTAATGCCTTTATTTTGTGGCTAAAGGTTTAATGCTGCAATGTATATGTTTATGATACTAGATAAACTAATTAATAAGTATGGTAGGAGTACTTTTAATTTGATTACATAAGTTTTCTTTCTCAAGGCTAACCTTATAACAAAACCTTCAGGGTTCGAAGTTCTTAGTTTAAATCAACAGAGATTCCTCCAGTGTGTAGAGATTCGACATTGCAATTGTAGTTCCCATCTTTGAAATTTTGCCACATCCTAAAAATAAGACAATTTTAACTTGTTACTCTGTGCCACTTATTAACCCCTACGTGAATACGTAACTGGGGAACCTCTAATCATTTAATGTCTAATTGTACACTCTTTTTAAAGTAGAAATTTCAGAAAACCTATCAGTGAGTGTTATGACAATAAAATAATTTTCATATATAAAGTACATTGTCTTTATTTTAGCACTCTACACAGATCACTAGAGAGTAGAATTAGTGTTCAGATCATCTATGACTATGTTGTAGAGATTTGGCAGACATCTAAATGTAGATGAGCTATCAGCTTTTGGCTGAGAAATGTCTGGGGATGTTGAGTTGGGAAGGACAGGAAATTTCAATGACAATTTGCACATGTAGCTGATTTAGAAAGGATATACCAGATTTAAAAAAAACTTGTGTTGCATAAGAGCTCAGTAGATAATTGAGAGGTCACTTTTATGAGTAGTCAAATATTAAGTCTCTTGATGCGTTTGGCAATACTGCCTTGATTTGGTATTTTAGGTAGTAAGCAGTGACCTAGTGCTGTTCCTTTCCTTAACAAAGACATGTGGACGCCAAATGCAACACCCAAATGACTTGGGTTGTGACCAGCTAGCTCAACAAAGATCATGGCACAAACCCGATAAATAATTCTAAGATGCATTGGTTCTTGCATCTGCCTGCATTTTATACTTAGACCGTCGACCGTCAAGCTGTGTTGTGTTCACAGGGATAGGATTTGTATTTGTGTTGACTTGCCATTTTATTCTCTTAAATGCAATCTGTCTCAGTCTGCCAGATAATCCAATTCAGAGGGGTACTTTCACATTTCATTAACCTCCTACTTTGGGATGACTTTTGCTTGCAATTAACTATTTAAATCGAAATAACTGATTGAGACCATGGTTGTCATTTTATTCAAACATGTAACAAATCTATATTTGTCCAGCATTTTCCATCTTTACATAAAGTCTGCACCTGTAAGATTCCAGACTTGATGTTCACAAAAGCAGCAATCGTAAACATATTGTTTTCCCTAAAGTCTCAAACTGATTTGTCAGCAATGGGCATTGAGCACATCCCTCAAAAAGAATGAGTAAGTTAGTGGATGTTTTGAGAACTTTGTTTTTCCCCCTTTTAAAATTTTTGCTTCAACACACCATTTTTTGAAACTTGGCTTGGAAATGTCACTGCTCCAACTTGTTCTGCTTCCCCGTCCACAATTCTGCTACCTGGGAAGTCTCATTTGCCTTATCCCTGCCACAAATCAGTCTTCTAATGATTCTCCTTTTCTATTTTGCTACATAGAACTCTGTTTTCTTAGGCCTCTGTTTGCAATATTTTTCAGGCCAGGCACATTTTTATATGTAACCTGCATACATGTATATTTGCTTTAGGAAGTTTTAGCATCATATCTCATAATGTGCTTTAAGGTCTTTGGAACAAAAAGGTATAAGGGTGTCAGCAAAAAAAAAGCAGTAGAACTGAAGAGTAAAACAAAGTAAAACGTAGAGAAGACAAATGGGAATTTTAGAAAACGAGGGGGCTGGGGTGGTGGGGGCAGGAATGTTTTCTTGATTTGATGTTATTAGATAAAGCAAATTGAGTTTTTGAAATAGTATTAGCCAGCTATGGTTTTGGGGTATCTGAAATATCCTTTTTTCTGACTAATGTATTTGGGATGGTTGTACGCAATCCATCAACTTCATCATCTTAATGCAAGTATTATTTGGTTTGTTTCATATCTCTGGCTGCCAAAATGCAAGTCCATTATTTTATATAAGATCCTTTTGATGTACTTCTGTAAATTCATTGCAGTGGAGAGCATCTAAAATGTAATTTATGTTAATGAGTGTGGATGAACTGGTTAGGCTGAGAACGAAGACCATAAGGAGGAGATACAGTTCCAAGCCGCTAACTTCTGTACTTTAAGTCTAGTCTGCTTGATACTTGTTTGTGCTGACAACCTTCAGAGCGACTGCTTCTACTTCAACAGAAAAGACATTCCTTTTAATTCAGGAACTTTCTTGTGGTCTTTGGTCTTCATCTCTCTTTATGAAGAGAGCACTAAAGGCTCAGAATAATGCTCGTGTATTTAATGCCCATGGCAGCGTGTTTCTAAGGACTTTTCAAGCGGAGCTATAAGAACAATGGATGCTGTATTTTCGAGGTGTCAGTTTTCCCATTCAGCCATCTTGTAAGTTTGATCATAATGCTGTAAAACATTACTACTGCTCTTTTTGCTTTTGTATTATTTTGTCCTGAAATAAAACTGGACAAATTGCTTCTGCTCGTGCAGTGGTCTGGTGCTGTGGTAAGTGATTTACTAAAATCCAGTTGACCTGGGCAATGCTAATTCACACAACACAAAGTCTAAAGGTTAGCTTTGCAAAACTTTTGTTTATGGGAATTGTAGACCGTCCACAAAGGCAGTGAGATATCAGTAACAAGACAAACTTTAGCAGTTGCCTCCGGGGGCTGATTGTCTGAATATGGCAACAAGTGGAATATAAATCCAGTCGGTTATTGTGGTGTCTATTATTAAACATCCATCTTTTTATCTTTTTTCTTCGTTGGTTAGGTGTCTTTTCTTCATTGACTGAGTCCAGGAACTTTGGCATCTGAATTGGGCCACTCTTGGAGTGAAAACAAGAAGCCTCAGAGCAATGCTGTGGTAAAATAAAGCAAAAAACATGACTTGGAAGGAGGCATCAATAGAGATCAGGAAGACTGGGTTAACTTGGTTCGAGGCTTGGATATATTTCCCTTTTAGTTTGCAGAAGATTGCTGTGGAGGAAGTTCAAACTTCTGAATCACTAGATAGGTTTGCATTGAAACTGGATCCCTCCATCAGAATTAAGTTTCAAGATGAGCAGTGTTTCATACCCAACTGTCATGTAAGCAGGAATATCCCAAGATTTGAGCTGGAATGGTGGATGCAATGGGGTATACTTCTAAGTTTAAACTTGTTTGCGTTAATTTGCAGATATACTAACAGTTTTCGGTGTTTTGATTTGGGATTTATCCATCATTGAGGTAACAGCGCTGAAAACGGCTATTACTACATCTTCAGGTATCCAATATTCAAACAGAACAAACCAAAGAAATATTAGCGCAAATAGAGCTAAATTTTGAGGCTGGACAGCTGGGACTTACAAGTTGCATTTGAGTCACTTGCCATAATTGGTACATCCCAACATTAATGGCTGCTGTGATGTTTTGTCCCCAAAGCAAAACAATCGTTTGGATTTTTGCCTTGGGCTGATGTGATTTGGTAAGGACAAAAGTCTTTGGTTACCTTCAGTATGTGACACAATTATCCCAAATTAAGTCACCTCCCTTTTTTTTTTAAATTCCCCTTCATCCCCTTCCTCTATTTTAAAATAAAGGTCCCAGGTCAGGAGAATGGGCAGGCGCTGGACCTGGTTTCCGCTAATGTTAAAGCGCTATTAGGAAATGCGCGAAAGCAGGTAGATTCGCTTAGTTTGTTTTTTTATTGTTCCTGATCACCACCTGTGCACCACTCCCAATTCCCTCACCCCATCATCTTTTCAATGCCTCATGTCATGAATCCAGCTGAGATTTTTGAATTTCTTCACCTTGATTTAATTACATTTGCTAATATGCAGTGCTCTAATTATAATTTATAGTGCTTTACTGTGGTAAAATATTACGAGATTTAACATTTTATACAAACCCATCTGACAGTATATGACCAGTATATATGTAGCACCATTTCATAATAAATCATTAGGGGGAGCAAGTAAACCATTCCTCTAAAACTTTCTTCCTTTATTCAGTGCAAAAGACTTGCCTGTTCAATTGGCCTGATTTGAGATCATTAATCTAACTTTAGGAAATTGAGCTGTGGCCCCTACCATTATTGCTATAGAGGGCTAGCATAGTATTACACTGTACCATCTTGTACTAATAGTCTGATAAGCTTTTGTGTTAATACTTTAAGGAAATGCGACAACACTCAAGTTTATACCTCCAAAGTACTAATGCTGCAGTTAATTACAAATTAAGGTTTGAACTTGACAAAGAACTACTTAATGGTTTTCTGGAAGTACCGTTTTAGTTTGTAGTAGTATGGGTCAGTTCGAATCACTTATTAGCACTTCATATCTCGATCAGAAGATGTGGTGGTTGGAGCACAATTCCAGTGCAATACAGAGGGGATTTTTAATAAACTTTTTAATATAAAAAATCCAAAGGCATTATTTGACAGAGTAGGGAGACGGCCTATCCAGTGTTTCCCCCTCTGACCAAATACCACCACAACAAATGAACTGGTCATTAATTCATTGCTGTTTGTGGAATATTGCTGTGTGCAAAATGGCTGCTGCATTTTTTAAATATAATCACTGCTGTTCAGCATAATTCGTATGACGAGGCTTTGGCGCTATATAAAATGCAACATGTTATTTCAGCTGATAAACTGAGGTTTGAAAGTTACCTCACTGTATGACAGCTGAGATGTCTTGAATCTTTATCAATACTATAATAATACATATTAAACCATTATGAAACTGTTTCTCCTGTGCTGTCTTGTCTTTTTCCTCTCCGTATTCTCCATTTTCAATTTTTTTTTGTCATCCTTTTAGTTTTATTATCAACTGCAAGATGAACATGGAATTGTTTAGTTTTAACTAGTAAAGCTATCTGTTATCCTGTGGCTCTGTGACTTGTCTGTTTTGGAGCAGGCACCACGCTGTTTAAAATCATCCTAAGGCCGATTTTTTTAGCAGAGTGGGAGACAATCGTTGGAGTCTGATCTGACCGGGTGTGAATGAAGGATCAAAATTTTGATGTTTTTCAGCTGACCACTTACGTCAAAAATTGCAAAGCTCCCAGCAAGACATTTATTAGCAGCCAAGGTAAGAGCATGCGCAGAACTAAAATCAAATATTTTCTTAGACTTCTGAGGGTTAAATATGAAAAATTAAACTTTTGTACCCTGATAGTGACAAATAGAAGATACCATTGCCAGAAAAAAGGATTAATGTGCTCCTTTTTGCAGCTTATAGCAAATTTAGTGCATTCTTGTGCTGTGCCGAAGTTGAACAGAGCACTAAGGTGGCTGGCATATTTCATGCTGTTCTGCATTAATTCTTTCACTGAACTAATAGTAATGAATAAATTCTGAACTTGAAGAACTACTGAACGGCATTACTTGAAGGCCAAGTATGAGAAAATGTGCAAACTTCCGAGGCTCTGGACTTATTATGATTCGAGCTGTAGAAAGAATGATGGATGCTGTTCACTCCATACATCCTGAACTGGTGGAACGGCTATTTAATGAAATGTGATAAGTGCCAATGCTATTTCTGGGCGATATGTGAGAATATATAGATGCGTGTTTTTGTAGTGAATCATGCTACTTATTGCTTTTTGAGGATTCCTGGTGCTTGGTTTTGGTATTGTGGGTGCCCAATTAATGATTCTTCCATTTTGGGAGTAAGGAGAGGAAAATGAACAGGATTTCAGGGGTCTTTTAGTGTTGGTATTTCTCTTTCCCTGGATTTTGGACCATTGAATGTAATCAAGTCTGAGTTAGATTCGTGATTGATAAGGGAGTCTAGGGTGAGTCAGAGCATGCCAGCAGAGTTGGCCTCCAGCATAACATACCAGATGATGGAAGATTGGAACCAAGTTGGTCATCTGGTGGATCTCTTTGCCAGTTTGGCCACGGTATTTGAGAGAACAAATGGTGATTGTCTACCATTCTGTAGGGAATCTGTAGGGGTTTGACCTCTTGAGGTCTGGGATGTTACCCATCTGGTTCCTATACGCAAATGCTTAATGGGTAGGATGATCATGCTGGACTGGTGATGGAAAACCTGTCAGTGTTCTAGTCTAGTAAATTGTGCAATTTTTCTTGTTTTTTGTTGTTTAAAGTCCATTAGTTTTGTTATGCACTTAGGACTGCTATACCTTGGCTTTGTCAATGTGTATTATTGGTAAGTATGCCCAGATTTTACAGAAAAGCAACGTAAACAGTGTTTGATTACCTTCATGAAGACAAAAATGAATGGACTGGTTACGTACTTTAGAATTAATGGAATAACTGTGTTTTATAATTTGAAAAGCTACTTTAGAAACTTGGGGTTATTCTCCACAATACCTAACCAGTGATGGTAAGGCTTATGACGTGAATTGACATCCATGCAAGTGTTTAACACTTATGGATTTTGTATATGCAAGAAAGCACATAGATAAGTGAATAGTTTTTCTAGTGGAATTACTTTTTAAACACCTGTATTCATTGTATCTTCTGATTATTTTTCCCTGTTGCGCACAGACAAGTCTACAGGCCCTTTAAATTATTTTGCATGATTACTTAAAATGGCTGGTTTGTGTGGGTCCTGTGTGGAAACGAGCAGGTTCTGCATCTTGTACAATCTGGTTTTATTTGTCAGGCCATGAAATCTTACCAATCCCCGTTTGCCTCAACTGTTTTGCTCTTATGTTCTCTAACTTTGGTTTTCCCAGTTCTTTCATCCCACTCTTTGATTGTCCACCTCATGTACATCAATTTAAAGCATATTGTTCTTGCTGTTGGATTTTATATCTGTTTCTTACTACCTTCTAGATGTGTCTTTTGTATTTATATTTCTGTTTTTAAATTTCATTTTTTTCTAGGGCATTCACTCCAGATTCTGATTTTTTAACTGTTAGCAGTCACCAACTATCTGGTGCCCTTGACCAAATGAGAATTTTCCAAGATCGAGTGAGTATTGTCAGGTCGTTTTGAATTCGGAAGTTTGATAGCACAAATGAATCCTGCCCGTTCCAATATCCAAATACCATGCAGTCTTGCAGGACTAGGAATAATAAGAATTTGGAACCTTGACTCTTGCTTTGACCCTTTTATAATATATTGTGCAAATTGCCTGTTCTATTTTGCCATATGATAATGACTGTGTTTTGGAAGTGATCCATTAGTTGGAAATGACTTTGAGTAGAATACTCAGCCCTTCAAACCTGCTGTGTCATGCAGTAAGATTGCAGTTGATATTCTACCTTGACTCCACGTTCCTGTGTTAGCCCTGGACGCCTTGATTCTCTGAGTATTCAAAACCAATCAGACTTTGCCTTGAATATACCCTGGCAGAGCATCCACAGTTTGGTGGACTAAAATTTCAAAGATTCAGAAACCTTTGAATTGATTTTTGCCTTTAAATCTTGGTGCTAAATGGCTGATCCCTAGTTGTGGACGCTCTAGCATCGTCCCAACATCTTTGTCATGCTCCGTAAGATTTATATATGCTTAATTGAAGTCATCTTTCATCCTTGTAAATTCTAAGGAGTATAGTCAAATTCTCCTCCTACAAGTAACTCCATACCCTTTGCAATAAAAGCTAACCTACCATTCTCCTGCCCTAATTCCTTGTTCTACCTGCACGCTAACTTTGATTATTGTACAAGGGCATCCAGATCTCCGAACCAACATTTTCCCCCAAAATACTATTTTTTTTTTTCCTTTTCAAAGTGAATAGTTCTATGCTGCCTCTCCCCGTTATGTTTACTTATTTACTTGTTTAACCATCTGTATCCTTTTGCAGCTTTTGCTGCATCCTGTGTTTGTTTATTTTCCTATTGAACTTGTCAGCAATAAACTTAAGTATATTGAACTGAATTGTTGGACAGTAATAATATTTTGAACCTTTGAATTCTGAAATTATTTAATGTGATGAACATATTGGTGATTAGTGCTAATATTTTATCCAGCAGAAGACAGACTTGACACTGGCTACTATCTTAGCAATAGTGCACAGCAGCATTTATCATTGTGCCCTGGTGTAAATACAGTATCAACTTTCACCAATTTCAATTAAAGCTACATCAAATCATGATTTTCAATGTTGATCTGAAAGTGATTGCCCTTGACATTAAGGCTACATTTGACTGTGTGTGGCGTCAGGGACCTCTAGCAAAACTGGAATTAATGTGAACCTGGGCAAGTGTTCTGCTAGTTGGAATTATAGCTGGCATATGGGAAGGTGGTAGTGGTGGTGGTCGGAGGTTAGTCACCTGAGCTCCAGGACATATCTGCAGGAATACTTTCGGGTAATGTTCATGGCCCACCCATCTCCGAGCTGCCTTGTCAGTGACCCTTTTTCCATCATAAAGCTGGAGGTGAGGATGTTTGCTGATGATTGCATAAGATTTGCCATTCGTGACTCCTCAGTCCTT
Organism: Stegostoma tigrinum; assembly: GCF_030684315.1. Taxonomy (NCBI): domain Eukaryota; kingdom Metazoa; phylum Chordata; class Chondrichthyes; order Orectolobiformes; family Stegostomatidae; genus Stegostoma; species Stegostoma tigrinum. The sequence continues at coordinate 9,802,566 of NC_081404.1, read as the reverse complement.
TTCCAAAAGCAGCCAGATCTGGAAAATATCCAAGTTGGGCCTGACAAGTGGCAAGTAACATTCACGTCACCCTAGTGCCATGTAGTGACCAACTCCAGCAAAAGAGAATGTAATAGCTCCCTGTGACATTCAGAAGTATGGCCATCACTGGAAATCCCCCACGATGAACACCCTAGGGTTACTGTGGCTGTAAATGCATGTCAGAAGCTAGGAATCTTGCAGCATGTAACTGACCACCTGACTTCCCAAAGCCTGTCCACCATTTACAAGGCACAAGTCAGGAGTGTGATGGAATATTCCCCACTTGCCTGGATGGGTGCAGCTCCGACAACATTCAAGACGTTTGATACCATCCAGGACAAAGCAGTCCATTTGATTGGCACCGTGCCTGCAAACTTACACCCCTTCCCTGATGCTCAGTAGCAGCAGAACGATCTATACGATGCGTTGTAGAAATTCCCCAAGTTTCCTGAGACAGCACCTTCCAAACTTGTGATCCCTACTGTCTCGAAGAACATGTGCAACAGATTGTTATGGACCAGACCAAATTCTCTTTTGGATATATCAAGAATATCGCCTAGACCCTAACTTTTATCTTATTTCAAGGCAAGTGTAAGGTCCCGAGTTCCAGATGTAATTCGATTGGTTACACGACTTGGCTTTAAGCAAAGCGCAGTTTATCCTTACACCCAATTAATCATAGAATCCCTACAATGTGGAAACAGGCCTACTGACCCTCAGAGCTTTCCACCCAGGCCCATCCCCCTATAACCCACATCCCTGAATACTGTGGGCAGTTTAGCATGGCCAGTCCACCTAGCCTGCACGTCTTTGGACTGTGGGAGGAAACCAGAGCACCCCCACACAGACACGGGGAGAATGTGCAATCTCCACACAGACAGTCGCCAGAGGGTGGAATCGAACCTGGGACCCTGGTGCTGAGAGGCAGCAGTGCTAACCACTGAGTCACTGGGCTGCCCTCTCAAATACAGACAAAAAGAGTTGGTATAACTTTAACTCTATTGGAAAACTTAACAGAATAATAGGTTATTTAACTCCTAAACAGCAACTTTTCCAAAAAGTAATATCCCATAAATATGCCCTTGGCAAAGGCAAATTCAATAAAATAGATTGTCCCACATGTGATGTTTCTCCAATCCAGGGGAACAAAACACCAAAAGAAATTTCTGGCAGAGATGGAGAACTCCCAGCTTTTTGCTGTAGCTGAGAGAGAGAGAGATGGATAACAACTTCCACAGCCAACTTCAAACCTCAACAGCCACTGAAAGCTAAACTAAAACTCTTGGTTTTGTGGGAGCCTGATTCCGCACATTTTTGCTGCTTCTATTATTCTAACTTTTTTTAAAAAAACCCAGGGCCCCTCAAGATGTTTACTTTATTGGCTTGGAAGAGATAACTCTGTACCTTATCTCAAAACCCCTCCTCAAAAAAAAGACAAAATACAGCATAAAACCATAGTATTGTCACAAGATGCATGGGAAAATCACCATTTGCAAGTCACCCTCCAAGTCTGCAGATGATGTGCAGTGGATGTTAGAATACTGAATAAACTTATGAAGGAGATAGATATTTAATTGCTAAGTGGTTGAAGGGTTATGGCGAGCCAGCAGGAAAGAGGAGTTGAGGCTGAAGTGAGGTCAGTCAAGATCATATTGAATAGCAGAGCAGGCCCAAGGAGCTGAATTGCCTACTCGTGTTCCTAGTACTTAAGTAGTTGCACGCCATCCTGACTTGGGAATATTTGGCAGTTCCTTCAGTGTCAGTGGATCAAAATCTTGGAATACTATCCCCGATGATATTTGTAGGTAGCCAGCTCACCATCACCGTCTCAAGGGCAGTTAGGGATGGGCAATAACTGCTTGCCCAGTCAGTGAATTAACAAAAATATTGTCTGATATCTGTTGTGTATTCTAAGCTATGTGAGTGTGGCAAATGCACTGTTTATTTTATGGCCTCTTTGCCCTGTCAGTAATGCATTCAGTTTCGACTAGGATGATCTGAAGAGTGCAACTTCCCAGAATTTGTGCTCTTAGCATCCAAAATGTAGTTTGATATGAAGTTATCACTGGTTTAAAAAACACATGCTGGAAATTTGAAATTAAAACAGGAATGTTGGAAGTATGCAGCAGATCTAAGTTGTGCATTGTCTTACAGTGGTGCTTGCATAGTTTCCAGTTGTGAAAGAGCCCAATGTTGCACCATCTTCACCCAACCCATTGCTTGTCTAGCCCACAGTAAATGCTGAGAGTTGGCCTTAGTGTTAACTTCTACTGCCCATATGAGCAAATCTGTTTCACAATCCAGAACTGATCCAAGATTACCAAGTATTTCTTGCATTTTCTTGCTAAGTACTTGCATTGTAAATTCTTGACATTTTAGTATGATTTGCAACAAGCAGATTCTTAGTTGAATCAGTGTGGTGTTTCACATAGGTTTACAGACTGTTAGAAACTTTGCTTGCATATAAGCAATTCAGAAGTTATCACTTTGGCTGCTGTAGAGCATTAAGTCTATAAACTTTACCATGACAGAACAATTCATGGTCTTACTCAGAGAACAGTAAAATCAAAATTGTTTCCTCCTGAAACTGTCTCTCTCCTACTCTAATTCATTCTATGTTACTGTTTTTCTCATCATTTCCCCCCCTCCCCACCGCCATGGATTTATTTTTTTCATTTCACTCTCTTTGTCACTATTCTCACCACTCAATGATAATGTGTGTGATTACTGTGCCTCAACTGGCTCAATATTGGTGCACCTACTTTCCAAATGAAACTTCATTCTGGTGCTGACATAGTGCTCTATTGTTGATAATGCTTCCTTTTTGGTTGAGAGATTACATGAAGGCCTGGCTCTCTATATTCAGATAAATGTAAAAGATCCTGTGGCTCTTTACTTTTGAAGCAAAGCAATCTTCCAGCATCCTGGCTAACAGTCCTCCTCAACCAACACCACCAATACAGATTAAATGTTCGCTGATCTCTTTTGCAGACTGGATTCTGCATTTGCCTACGCACCATAGTAACTGAACTTCCCAAGCTGCACATTGGCTGTAAAACACTTAAATGCCTTGAATGTGAAAAGCTTATGTTAATGCAAAATCTTCATGCAGCATTTTGTAGATTACATCAAAAATGCTGTGAAGTACTACCTAATTGCATTATGCTAATTTGCAACTGTCTGTGCATTGTGAAATATGTTGGAATTTGTCTTCAGCTGTAGTATCTATTATGATGTGGAGTTTTATGTCAAGTGTTGGATGCCTAAATAGACATGTGAAAAATGTGGTCTTTATGGATGCTCTTATTTCCATTAATGTTTTGGGCAATCTAATTTCAATATTTCCTAAACTAACAAACTACTGCAGTCTTTTAAGTGAACATTGCTCTTGGTGAATACACAAGGTTTTGCCAATAAACCCAATCTAATTCAGTCACCATGCAAAGTGTACAACTATATTTCAAAAACTGTTGAGTATGGAATATTTGGGGATTTAATTTCCTGCACGTGTTAACGCACCAGTGAAACTGTTTGTTCACTTTCTGCATTTGTTTAACACAACTGTTAACCTCTCTCTTGGCAGCACTATCCTGTGATTCCATTGCTTGAACACTAGAAGTTGGGATGAATGAATTCACCAATGGCCCCAGAGCGTAGCCTGTGGAAACTCGTGGCCTGTCAGTGCTCAGCTCTTAAGTTGCATTAAGGGAATGGAAGAGTTGGATATGGGACTGAAATGCAATCTCAACAACATGTAACACATTTACTCCAATCTACTCCTGAAGGGAGCAGATTAAGTTGAATAATGTTCTTAGATGAATAAGATCAACTAAAATGTATTAATCTACATTTATACAAAAAGTGAATGCTCAAGAATAAGTAGCCATGGAAACACTGGATAGTTTAGGAGTGCAGAGGTGAAAAGGTTTGGAATAATTGAGCTCTGACCATAATTTATGATGGCTAATGCACACTTGTACCTATTTATCTAGAATAATGATCAAAGATCTGTTTTCTCTCAACCCTCTAATCTTCCCCCCACTGGTACACTTTATGTATTTCAATCTTTTTACTAATTCATGGCATGTGGAACTGTTCCTCATGCCTAATTATGCTTGAAGATGGTGGTGAACTGCCACAGTCTTTGGGGTGTTCAACAGCTTCTTTATCATGTGGACTGCATCAAGTTGATTGAAAATTTGGCATCTGGGGACTTCAGGAGGAGGCTGAGATAAATCATCCACTTCTCACTTCTGACTGAATATGGTTGCAAATGCTTCAGTCATTTTTGTATTCTTGTTTTGGGCATCCCTATCATTGGCTCTGCAGATGTCCCCAATGGCTCCTGTTGTTTAGTTCACCTATCATTCGTGACTAGATGTGGGAGGACTGCAGAACCTTGGCCTAATCTATTCATCATAAAATTGCTTAGCTCTATCAGTTGCTTCCACTGTTTGTCCTGCACATTGCAAAATGTTGTTGACCTTCTGTTTCTGACAAGTCTCACTGCTTTCCTCATTGAACCAAAATTGATCTCCTGCCCTGACAGTAATAGTAGAGTGAGGGATGTTCTGAGCCACAACATTCTGTACTGTAACAGTGAATAATCTGCTGCTGGCCTGTTGTACCTCATGGGTACCTAGTTTTGAGCAGCTTGATCTGCTGTGCATCTGTCCCACTTAGCACAGTGGTAGTACTGTACAATACGACGGATGGTATCTTCACAGTGAATATGGGACTCCGTTTTCACAAGGAGTGTGAAGTAATGATTCCGTTATGTTGTTAATTCCGTATAATACCGTCATGGGCAGGTGTACTTGGATTGTTGAGAAGATGAGATAATGTTTCCTTGTTAATTCTTTGCCCAGCTGCTATATGCTACTGTGTTCTTTTGGTGCTTGGCTAACTTGATCAGTAGTGATCTTACCAAGCCTCTCCAGTTGATGGCCTTTCAACTTTTCTGCCAGGAGTAGTTTGTGTTCACTCTTGGTTCCCTGTACTCCTGTCCTCTTTCCATAAGCATGTACCATTGATTTCATGCTTGCTATTGCACGTGACCTCAATTGCCATCAACTCATTCATTGACAAGGCCATCTCTGAATCCTTTCATATCCCACTCTGCATGCATCATCTTTTCTAACCCACTTCCTTCTGTATCAGCCCTGGGGGCTAAAGCTTCCACGTCACTTGCAACAGTGTTTTCATACCCTCATGGAGTACAATAATCTACAGCTGCCTGTGTGCTCAATAATGTCTCGACTTGGACCTTTTGTTGCCCATGACCCAACTCCGATGCCTTCTTTCCCATCCAGTTCCCCTGGTGCAATTCCTCCACTGTCCCCCAGCCCTTTGCTTCCTTGTGTACAAAGGGTGCAAGTTTGGCATGTATAATGCACAACTGATTCCGTCATTAGCAGATCTGACAGGACTGTATCAAGTGCTATTGGGCACAGTTCATCTCTGCAAAATCTGCTGACTATTCTAGAATCACTTTTGAAGTGTAAAGGTAAAACACGACTTTTGTTCTCTTCTCTTCTCTTCTCTTCTCTCCTCTCTCTTTCCGCCTGCACCCCCCCCAGTGCCAGTGATCTCCTGTCATCACTGAAAGCATCATTCCCTGCCCCCTCCAAGACTAAAGTTCATGGAAAATATCATCAACAAAGCCTGAAACACATCCTTGCCTAGCAAGTTAAACTTCAGGCTCTAATCATCAACTTCAATCTTTTGCTCTCCTATCTCCTGACTAAACTGACTACGTATTTTTCCTTCCTGGCTCAATGTTAGCTGACATTATAGACTGTTTCCTCCCCTTAGGTACTGTACTGTTCCTTCCAAATTTGCGATTTCCCTACTTTGTCAAAATAACTTGGACCCCTCTGTTCTTGCATTCTACCACACCTTTTCCAACCTCCATTTCCACTCCAAATGCTTGAACATGTTGCCTCCAAAGATCTGTCCTTCCCCACAACATCTTTGCAAAAACTCTATATTTTAACTTCTCCAATCAGGATTCTAACTGTGCTACAGAACTAAAGTAGCCATAATTTAAAGTCAAAATAACATCTATTATGACTGTTAGTATGGCACATTATCCTGCCTCAACCTTAAGTGTCTGAAGCCCTTGAAATAGTTCCCTGTGCCATTTTTTCCCAGTGTGTTGTCTCTTAATTAGCTGAGTGGAACTACCCTCTCGCTTGCTCACTCCCTCCCACTGTGTCTGTCTTCTCTTCCTAGTCCCCTCCCCCTCCAGTATTATACTAGGTGGTGCATTTACCCAATGAGTCTCGAGGGCACCCTTTATAAAATATAAAATTATACTGTTGCCAGATTGTCTTCTCATTATCTATTTTTGATTGTTTTTTTCTTATGTATATTGAAATGTACTGTCTATTTATTGTACTGTTTGTTTTCTTTTAAAAGTAGTATTGGAAAACGTTCCCTAGGCCAATTGATGTATAGTATGAAACAGTTAAGTGAATCATTTGTTTATGTATTTTACTACCTCTGAATGTTTTGATAAACTGTCTTAATGACCATTCCTTTTTGAAAATAAATTTTTTTTTTTACACTGGAGTCTCTGTTGTAATCACTTTTTATTTAACCAAACTAAAATCTGACTACATGGCATAACAAAGCACCTATATTATGAAAATGGTTGAGGCCTTTGTGAGATCCTACAGACCAAAATCTCCACTGTGTGCCAAATGAGACTTTTGAGCCACCACAACGGTTTCTAGTGTGTTGCCCATTAAATGAACAGAACTAAGGTATGCAAAACAGTTTCTAGGGAGTTTCACTGTTGCCTGGTGACACTTTTGAAGCCATAGGATATATTCTAGGAAGCAGAAGAGTATTTGCATGATTTGCTAATGTAGGTCGGCAGTATCTGCGAGTAATTTCAAGTAAACTGGCTTATTAAAAGGACTATTTTGTGATTGGTAACCAAGATGTAAAGCTGGATGCACACAGGCCAAGCAGCAGCAGAGGAGCAGGAAAGCTGACATTTCAAGCCTAGACCTTTGGTTGGTGTTGTATTCTTGTACAAAAACAACTTTTTTTGCATAGAAAGTTACTTGACTTGTAGAGAACTGAGTTGTGTTAACTACACAGGTATGATAGGCATATAATGTTATCATCTGGAATTTTGAAATCAAGGCAGATATATAGTTTCAGTTCTGTGGAAGTTAATCTTTTGAGGTGGCAAGGTCTTTTGGACCAGTGAACTGAAGACTTGACTGCATCACATGCTTTCTTGGAAGCTAAATGCATAGTAGGGTACCTGTGATGTTCTGGATCAAGTGTTTATACTGCTGACTTTACAAAGAGGGAGAAAAATAGATTAGACACCACTGGTTTTATTTTTGACTTCAGAAGAGCTGGGTTTTCCGTTCTAAAGAACTGTCACTTTGGCTAATAATTTTAGAAAGAAAAGACAATAGTGGATTATTTGACATCTTTGATATCAGAATGGTTTTAGTGTATGAAGCTTCCAGCATTTGAGAATTTGTACAGAAGTTGTTTGATCTAAAGAAATTTAGAACATCAGAATTGGAAAAAGGTTTATGCCAGCAGACTTCGAAAGAATTCATAAAACACTCAGCAGTCCAACAAGGAGAACTAAAAACAGCAGGTAAGAAAGAAATTAGAGTTGAGATAGGAGTGATATTTCTTTAGAATTGAGTATTTGCAAAGGATATTGCCGGAAAATGGGTTGAAACTTTATTTTGGCCTTTATGTTCAGATCTTTCTAAACCGTTGGCATTTTTTCTTCAATGTGGTAAATCTGGGAATTTTCTTTTGGCTTTTACAGCTCGTGTGCAAATGTTCAATGGCTAACCACCACTTAAAAAAAAAATCTGTAAAGCTAGGTTTAATTCTGGGATGTTGTTTATCTGTATTACTTTCTGCTGAGATCAAGAATTGGATACTCTAGGCTAGGATAGAAATTCATTGAATTTAAGCAGGAACGGTGTCTCTAAAACAAATGAGTATGAGGCAGTACAGGATATCAGAAGTATTGTGAAATTTATTATGTGGATTGAATATCAGAATGTCTTTGAATGTTGCTAATACTTTTCTGGGGGTACAAGACAATAGTGGATTATTGAAATTTTTGATATCTGGAAGGACCTCTGAAGTTGAGATCTCACTGCTCGAATTAGCTAAAATTTGGTTAGAAATGAAAGATAACTTGAGTTAGAGAAAACAGAGACCAAGAATAATGGAAAGGGAAATTGAAGGGCAATTTTCTAAATTCTGAGAAATTAGACAACTTGGAAAGTGAAAAGCTTAGAAATAAAGGAAGAAATAAAAGGTTCTAGCTCAGTGAATGATTCTGATTCCATTGAGGGATTTATTTAATGAGAAATCTAAGTTTTTAGTATCTAAATTTAGAGGATGTGTTGCTTGTTTGAAAATGTATCTGGGCAGATGAAGTTTGAACCTTTTTAATGTTATTGTGTTTTGATTGGAACTGCTGTGAATGTGTCCCAATTTGTCAGAAGAACAGTGCAGACTGAAACGTTATAATACAAAGCATTGCTGTACGAGTTAATGTAGGTGTAATGTGTTTCCTAAAAATAACCTTTTTTACTCAATCCAGAGATGTTTAACTTGTGGAGTAAGAGACTTGAGCTCATAATGGATGATGATGTTATTGTACCTAGTTTTAGTAGTTGGGACTTAACTGTTATGATGGTGCTCAAACTGGATGGGTCACAAACTGTTCTCCTGAATTTTTGTGGCACAACTTCCAGAATTAGACTTTAGTACCATAATAGGTGGCATGTTCAAGTGGCCGTGCACTAGAAGGCATGTTGGTGTCACAGACTCTACTGATTATAGCACATACAATGTAGTTACAAAGGTGGATTTATATCAGATTGGAGGATTGTATCACGAGGATTAGGTGAGCATAGTTTGTTACAAAAATTAACTTGTTAAAAGCAAGTTGACATGGTTCATTTACAGAGCATCAAAAAATAAATCATCCTTTCTAATATCAGGTGGACTTTGTAAATGTATTGTCATGCTGTTTGAATGAAAAATGCAAATTTTCAATGATACTGAATAATTTTGGTTGATCTAACGTATTGTTTATATTGCTGATTTGATGGTGTTTAGCCAAACTTTGGAAGATGCACCATTTGAGCCAAAATTCCAAAAGCAAAATGGAGTGATTTGACTTTGTCCCACAGTCTGACCCAAGTAACAGCTGGAAAAGTAAAAATAAGGGCTATTTTGGATTTTTCTGTGCCTTAGATAAATGTGAAATTTTGTGATATATCAGCATGAGTGGTTTTATCAGAGGATTATTCTAAATTTTGGCACTAGTGGCTCCTTTGACAAGTTTGTTTGCAGAAAGGCTGGTAAATGTGAGGTGTTTAATTTTGGTCGGGGAAATCAGGGCAAGAAATATACATTTCATGGTAATATTCTGGGGAATGTTGCTGAACAAAGAGACCTTGGCGTGCGGGTTCATAGTTCCTTGAAGGTGGAGCCACAAGGAGACAGAATAGTGAAGAAGGTACACTTGCATTTATTAGTTGGTGTATTGATTTTTAGGAATTGGAATATCATGTTACAGCTGTACAGGATGTTGGTCAGGTCACTTTTGGAATATTGAGTTCAATTCTGGTCCTCCTGCTATAGGAAAAATATTGTGAAACTTGAAAGGGTTCAGTATGTTGCTAGTGTTGGAGAGTTTGAGTTATAGAGAGAGGTTGAATCGGCTGGGGCTATTTTCCTTGGAGCATCGGAGGCTGAGGGCACTTTTTGTGCCCATGTGATTTAATATGGTTCATGATACCTAATTAGATTCCAAGTCAGGTACGGAAGAGATCAGCAACAACCGCTCACATCTAGCGTGAGGAAAAGAAATGAATATCAGTAATCCAAAGGAAAATTAGAACTTTACAAAGCTACTCTATATTCACTATGGTTTTAAATAATAAGAGAAATGGATTTAGGGAATTATTTCCTTTTGAATAATTTAATTGGGTAGTGACACCGCACTGGTGTCTGAATAGAACAGGCAACAGTACTTTTCATGCAAGGTAATCATACTGTAAATAGTACACTGAAATTAGTTACCTGTGTTTCAGTCCTTTTGTGTACAAAGCACATTTGTGTACCAATTAGTCTGTAAAACCTTCTGTTGTATCTAAAGAGAAACAAGATCTTTTGAAAAGGTGGTAAATGTCAAGCAGGAGCAATGTCTTGAAATTCAAAATGTTTCACTATTTATTTTAAGGCATTTTGCAAACACTTCTACAATCAAATCAGGTAGATGTGTTTTTAGGTTGTCACATTTAACCCATTTGGCATTTCCGTGTCTGGCCAAGGTTCCGGGTGACTCCCAATAATGGCAAAGTTGAAGCTCCTTGCTGTGCGATCAAATAGGTAACCTGACATGATCTGATGCTCTAAACACATTGAACAGCACAGAATTGAAATGTATTGAAGCTCCAAAATAACAGTTGTTCAGAACTGACGTGGTGCATGTTATATCCTTCACTTTGAGGTGCAATTTGTTGGAACTCTGCCCTATTGAAAGAAATTATGAATATAGCATTGTAATTGGAGCACTGGACTGTCAGTTTGCAAGCACTAAAAGGAGGATTTGAAACTGAATTAGAAGTGAAAGCTGTGATCACAAGTTGTGCAATATAAATCTACAATAATGAGTAGAGTGGGTTGTTTTCGTGTAGAGGGTGGTGCATGTATGGAATGAGCTGCCAGAGGAAGTGGTGGAGGTTGGTACAATTAGAACAATTCAAAGGCATCTGGTTGGGTACATGAACAGGAAGCATTTGCAGAGATAATGGGAACTGCAGATGCTGGAGAATCCAAGATAACAAAGTGTGAAGCTGGATGAACACAGCAGGCCAAGCAGCATCTCAGGACCACAAAAGCTGACGTTTTGAGCCTAGACCCCCCTCCAGAGAGGGGGATGGGGTGAGGGTTCTGGAATAAATAGGGAGAGAGGGGGAGGTGGACCGAAGATGGAGAGAAAAGAAGATAGGTGGAGAGGAGAGTACAGGTGGGGAGGTAGGGAGGGGATAGGTCAGTCCAGGGAAGACAGGTCAAGGAGGTGGGATGAGGTTAGTAGGTAGGAAATGGAGGTGCGGCTTGGGGTGGGAGGAAGGGATGGGTGAGAGGAAGAACAGGTTAGGGAGGGCTGGGCTAGTTTTGGGATGCAGTGGGGAAGGGGAAGAGCTGGGCTGGTTTTGGGATGCGGTGGGGGAAGGGGGGATTTTGAAGCTGGTGAAGTCCACATTGATACCATTGGGCTGCGGGGTTCCCAAGCGGAATATGAGTTGCTGTTCCTGCAACCTTCAGGTGGCATCATTGTGGCACTGCAGGAGGCCCATGATGGACATGTCGTCTAAAGAATGGGAGGGGGAGTTGAAATGGTTTGCGACTGGGAGGTGCAGTTGTTTATTGCGAATCGAGCGGAGGTGTTCTGCAAAGCGGTCCCCAAGCCTCCGCTTGGTTTCCCCAATGTAGAGGAATCCACACCGGGTACAATGGATACAGCATTTCCAGAGATATGGGCCAAGTTCTGGCAAATGGGACTAGATTAATTTAAGATATCTTAACATGCTGTACAGTGCGATGGCTCTTTAAAGGAAACTGGTGAACGTGCAGTCATTAACAAAAAAAAGGGTTGGGTATGGAATGAATGGATAAAAGAATTCTAGGGCTGAACAACCCTGAAATAAGAAAAATACATTCAGACATCAAACAATGAGTTGAGAAGGAATTTTTACCTTCCTATTTGCTTGAAGAGGGCAGCAGAGTGGTGATGCTGATTGGCTGACGTGGGGAAGATCTGCATCAGTGCAGTCACTGCTTTCAGAAGGTGGTTCGTGCAGGGGCTGTTGTCAAGTGAATGGACTGAAAGGCAATTGGAGAATAGGGTTAGTAAGGCTTGGAGACCATCAATGCGGTGAAAGACACTCTTTGGTCTGCCTGCAACTTGCTGGTCTGCCAGCTGAAAGGACTGACCCTGACTGAGTGTTGCAGACTGGCGCACTCCAAGGTCCAGGACTATGTGCTGAGGGATGCGCTAAAGCTTGGGACAGCTGCCGCCAAGACGAGGTGGGGAAAGACCACTGTACGAAACCCCTCATCCAGAATAGAAAAACGGGCCCGATCTGGTAACTGGGTCCAGCTGGTGCCTTCTCCAACTGGTCAGGGGGCCAACTGGGACTGTGCAGGGAGATGGCTGCCAGGGTGTTTGCTTTGTTTTTTTTCTTTTGTTTTTTTTCTTCTTTTTTTTGTCTTCTTTGTTTTTTTTCCTTTAGTTGGTGTACGTACCCCCAGGTAACCCGGAGCAGCTTGCATGACTGGGTAGGTGTATAAATATGTTTTATGTTTTGTACATCTTATGAATAAAGTATATTTTTCCTAATAAAAAAAAAGGTAGGGTGTGTTTGCTGATCAAAGTGAGTCTGGTGGACTGAAGCACATCTGTTTCAATGTGAGAAGTGTAACAGGTAAGGCAGGTGAACTTAGAACTTGGATTAGTACTTGGAATTGTGATATTGTTATTACAGAGAGTTGGTTAAGGGAGGGACATGATTGGCAGTTTAACATTACAGGATATGGATTTTTCAGGTGGGATAGAGGGAGATTTAAAAGGGGAGGGGGAGTTGCACTACTTGTTAAAGAGATTATCTCAGCCATACTGTAGGAGGACACCTTGGATGGCTCATATAGTGAGGCAATATGGGTAAAGTTCACGAACTGGAAGGGTGCAATCACAATGTTTGGGGTTTACTATAGGCCTCTCAACAGCCAGGGGGAGATAGAAGAACAGATATGTCGGTAGATTTTTGAAAAGATGTAAAACAGGGTGGTTGTGGGTGATTTTTAACTTCCCACATATTGACAGGGACTTGGGGGCTCAGATGGGGCAGAGTTTGTGAAGAGCATCAAGGAGGGCTTCTTGAAACATTATGTAGATTGTCCAACTAGGAAAGGGGCCGTACTAGACCTGGTGTTGGGGAATAAGCCTGGCCGGGTGGCCAACAACTCAGTTGGGGAGCAGCTCGGGAACAGTGACCACAATTCAGTAAGCTTTAAGGGTACTGATGGATGAAGATAGGTGTAGTTGTCAGGTGAAGGTGCTAAATTGGGGGAAGGCTAATTACAACACTATTGGGCAGGAACTGAAGAATGTGGATGGGAGGTAGATGTTTGAGGGTAAATCAACATGTGGTATGTGGGAGGCTTTCAAGTTTAAGTTGATGGGAACTCAGGACCTGCACGTTCCTTTTAAGGATGAAGGATAAGTATGGCAAGTTTAGGGAGCATTGGATAACAAGAGATATTGTGAGCCTAATCAAAAAGAAAAAGGAAGCATTTATCAAGGCTAGGAATACACCAAGTGAGGGTAGAATACAAGGAAGGTCGAAAAAAACTTAAGCAAGGAGTCAGGAGGGTTAAAAGGTGTCATGAAAAGTCATTGGCCAAGCAGATTAAGGAAAATAACAAGGCTTTTTTATACATATATAAGGGTAGCCAGGCAGAGGGTTGGCCCACTCAAGGACAGGGAAGGGAATTTGTATGGAGCCAGTGAAAATGGGTGAGGTATTTAAGTGAGTACTTTGTATCAGTTTTTGCCATAGAGAAGGGCTTGGTGGATGATGAGTCTGGGGAAGTGTCTAGATAGTTTGAGTCATGGTGAGATCAAAAGGAAGGTGGTATTGGGTGTCTTGAAAAACATTTAGGGTAGACAAGTCCCCAGGGCCTGATGGGATACATCCCAGAATACTGAGAGTTAAGGGAGAAAATTGCTTGGGTCTTGAGGGAAATCTTTGTATCCTCACTGGCGACAAGGGAGGTCCCAGAAAATTGGAGAATAGCCAATGTGGTTCTTTTGTTGAAGAAAGGTGGCGAGGATAATCCAGCTAATTGCAGGCCGATGAGCCTTACGTCAGTGGTAGGGAAATTATTGGAGAGGATTCTTCAAGACAGGATTTACTCCAACCTGGAAATCAACAGGTGTATTAGTGAGAGGCAACATGATTATGTGAAGGGGAGGTTGTGGCTCACCAAATTGGTTGAGTACTTTGAGGAAGTGACAAAGATTATTGAGAGTAGGGCAGTGGATGTTGTCTACATGGACTTCAGTAAGGCCTTTGACAATGTCCCTCATGGCAGGTTGATACAGTACAGAAGGTAAATCTCACGGGGTCAGAGGTGAGCTTGCAAGATGGATTAAAAAACTGGCTCGGTCATAGAAGACAGAGGGTAGCAGTGGAAGGCACGTTTCTGAATGGAGGGCTGTGACTAGTGGCATTCCTCAGGGATCAGTGTTGAAACCTTTGCTGTTTGTAATATATGTAAATGATTTGGAGGAAACTGTAACTGGTCTGATTAGTAAGTTTGCCAATAACAGGTTGGTGGAATTGTGGATAGCGATAAGGACTGTCAGAAGATACAGCAGGGTATAGATTGGTTAGTGACTTGGGCAGAGAGATGGCAGATGGAGTTTAATCCAGAAAAAATGTGAAGTATTGCATTTTGGAGGTCTAATCTGGATGGAAAATATACAGTAAATGGCAGAACCCTTAAGAGTACTGATAGGCAGAGGGATCTGGGAGTACAGGTACACAGGTCACTGAAAGTGGCTACACAGGTGAAAAAGGGAGTCAACAAGGCATATGGAATGCTTGCCTTCATCGGTATGGGCATTGATTTTAAAAATTGGCAGGTAATGTTGCAGCTTTACGGAACCTTAGGCCGCATTTGGAATATTGTGTTCAATTCTGGTTGCTGTTTTTGAATATGGACCAGTCCGCTGACTCCAAGCAATCACGTAGGAGCTCATCCATTGCCTCAGACCAGCACTGTATGACTTTCTGTACCAGATCCTCATGCTTCAGTTTCTGCTTGTCAACCAGGAGACGAAGCACAGCCTTATGGTCTGATTTACCAAAATGTGGGTGGGTGGTTGGGGGGGGGGGGGTGGTGTGGTGTGGAAAGGTCAGCATCTTTAGTCGTGTAACAGTGGTCCAGGGTGTTTGATTCTCTGGTGGCACAGGAGATGTGTTGATGGTTACTTGGTAGTGCACACAAGAGGTTGGCCTGGTCGAAATAACCAGCTACGATGAACAAGGCTTTCAGGGTGTTCCATCTCAAGGCTGTTTGTAGCAGTGTCTATTTCATCAAGTGCACTCTTCACTTCTACGTGGGGCAGGATGTAAACTACCGTCAGGATAGTGTAAGTAAACCCCAATGGCACGTTGTAGAGAAGGCACCTCACCGTTAGATATTCTCTGTCTGGGGAGCAGTAACTGACCAGCGTCTTCACTTCAAAGTGCCAGGTGGTGTTGATCAGGAGGCAGACCCCTCCCCACTTGCCTTGCCCAAGGATGCCATGTGGTCCATTGAATGGATTGGGAAGCCCTTGGGTTGTAAGGCAGTCAGGTAAAACAGGAGTGAGTCATGTCTCTGTAAAATGGAGCACACAATTCTCTTTGGTAGGTGAGTCTGGCTTTAAGTTTGTCCAGCTTGTTTTCAATGGCTTGGACATTTCCCAGGAGTATGCTGGGGAAGAGGAAACTTGAGACAGCATTGTTTTGGTTTCACCTGTATGCCAGCGCATCTCCCACATTTCCTGGGTAGGTGCTTCTGGTCAGGCCTGGGAGTTGATGTGGATCATCTACCATGTGGAAGGATGAGTGAGTGTATCTGTTGGGGTCCTGGACATTGATCGCAGCCTTGGGCACTCTGAGGATCTTTTTCTCTGTCTGGTCAGGACTCCATGAGGTTGGGTAGGGTGTTGGGACCGTGTCAGGTTCACTCCCCGGAGTTGAGTTGCCGATCAATGTCTGGGTCAGGCCTTCGAGAAGCTGGTAAGTTTCAGGTCATTTTGTCACTTTAATTATCTAAATATCAATTCCCCAACTCTTTTTTTTTAAAAAGAAGTTGCCATAGTCTTATCAAACCACGGGGCTGATCTCGGCAGAGACGACTTGGGGGTGGTTTAATGTGAGGGTCACCGTGCCTCAGGTGAAGGGAGAAGTTGAGAAAGGTGGCCTTCATGGGAACCTCAGCTAATACAGGAATTGAACATCACTGCATACCAGATATCCAGCCAACGGGGCTAATTGACTGGAAAAGCTCAGCAGCACCTGTGGAGAGAAATTGGAGTTAAAGTTTCAGGTCCAGTGACCCTGCTTCAGCATGCTTCTGAAGAAGGTTCCCTGGACCCGAAGCGTTAACTCTGTGATTTCTCTCCACAGGTGCTGCCAGACTTGCTGAGCTTTCCCAGCAATTTCTATTTTTGTTATTCATTTCTAGCATTATTGCATTTTTTGGTTTCTTTAAGCTAACCAACTATAGTGTTAGGATTTCAATTGTGTCTTCAGATCAATTTGTTTAGGTCTCTGGATTACTGGGCCAGCAATACAACCATATGATGTACTTTAAGGTATATAGTGCAGAATTAGACCATTCAGCCCATCGGGTCTGCTCCACCATTCAATCGTGGCAGGTATGTTTCTTAACCCCATTCTCCTGCCACCTTCCTGTAACCCTTGATCCCTTTATTAATCAAGAACCTATCTATCTCTCAAATGACTTGGCCTCCGCATCCTTCTGGGCAATGACTTCCACAGAGTGTCCACCCTCTGAAGAAATTCCTCCTCATTTTAGTTCTAAAGGGTTGTCCCTTCACTCTGAGGCTGTCCATCAGGTCCTAGTCTGCTACTCGTGAAACATCTCTGCCTCTATTCTATCCAAGCCCCTCAGCATTATGTGTCTCAATCACACCTCTTCATCCTTCTAAATTCCATTGAGTATGGACCCAGACTCCTGAACTGCTTGTATGACAAACTCTTCATTCCTAGAATCATTTCTTAAATAGGGGGCCCAAAACTGCTCACAATATTCCAAATGCAGATTGACTAGACCCTTAAATATTTTGTATACCCCTACTTTTGTAGTCTAGCCCTTTTGAAATGAATTCTAACATTACGTTTGCCTTGCTAAATGCCAACTGAATCTGCATGTTAACCTTAAGAGAAGCCTGAACTAGGACTCCTAAGTCCCTTTGTGCTTCAGATTTCCAAAGGTGTTCTTCAATTTAGAAAATAGACTATACCTCTTCTTTCTTCCAAAGTACGTAACCTCACACTTTCCCACGTATTCCATTGCCGCCACTTTTCCCATTCTCCTAGCCCATCCAAGTCCTCCTGCTACTCTGCCACTATGCTCCCGCATCCTCTGAACCATCACTATAAGTTTGGAACACCATATGAGAAGTTGTCAGACTTAGACTTCAGAAATTTCTATGGCATTATTAAATGAATCATAAAAATATTTGAGCAGAGCTTTTAAAACTGTCACAGGAACATAATTATTTACAATTCCAGTATGGCTTTTCCACTAAAGAATTAACTGAAATCTTGCAGGGTGATGATTAGTTTGAGTAATGATCAGTTAGTCACAAATCTTCCCAGTGAATAAACGGGCTGTTGTGTTTCCTACATAGTTAACTAACCGTGATTTAAAAGTACTACACTGGCTTTGAAAATCTCAGGTCATGAAAGGTGCTACATAAATGTATTTTTTAAACTTTTTCCTATAGCATCAAGAAATAGTATATTCTCCCATATATCACCGCTGATTAGATATCGATAAATACATATTACAGTGTGAAAAGCTTACTGTTATTGTTCCACGAATAGAAGGTTGGCAAGCGTCTGTTATGTGACAGTGTATAATACATCTTACGGTGATAGCTTGTGTCATTTAGATCCAACTAAGAACAATTTAGATTAGTTTTCAAACTTGACACCACATATCCAGGCTTTAAAAAAAATATTCCTGCTGCCGTGCTGCTCAGAATGTGCCATTTTTTTGTTTATAAAAACTGACACTGATACAATCAGCACTAAATTCCTTTGGGATATAGAACTATTAGAAACTCTCGTCGTGGTCGATAACTTTTGGGACCTTTAATGAAATGACCATTGCAGCTGCTGGTTCAGGGACTGGTGAGGTACGTAGTTGGAAAAGGTGGGGACGGGGAGAACGGGGAAGCGTCACTCAATTTGCTTGTACAACCCGACATTTTGCCGGATATAATAGAAACTGCAGATGCTGGAGAATCCAAGATAACACAGTGTGGAGCTGGATGAATACAGCAGGCCAAGCAGCATCTCAGGAGCACAAAAGCTGACGTTTCGGGCCTCGACCCTCGGGCTAGCCTTCCTGCTCCGAAGATGCTGCTTGGCCTGCTGTGTTCATCTAGCTCCTCACTTTGTTATTTTGACGGATTGCTCACTTTCACGTGAATATAGGAAAATACCTTCATTACGATAAATTTAGAAAACCATTTCTAAACTGATTCATGGTTCACAGCTCTCAGTCGTTATGCTGTTGACGAGTCTACGTGTACACCAATCTTAAAACCTTCATCATTCATAATAATTTCGGAATAAATCCTCCTGCCAACTGGCAACGGTAAAAACCAAAAGAAGGCTCACCGGAACCGAAATGTTAATTCTGATTTTTCTTCCTAGATGCTGCCAGACTTGCTGAGCTTTTCTAGCAACTTCTATCTTTGTTACTGACAAAGATGGTTAACGCTTGGCCTTTTGAAATATGCAGTATGATCTATAATAAGGTCAAAATTCACTTGAAACAAGCAGTTTCTCAGTTCCAGCCAGTGGAACTTTTTAAAACTAACATATGTTTAAGAACAAGATGGTACTTTTTTAAATATGCGAGACTGAACGGATGTGACGAAAGTTTTTTTTACAATCGGGCGAATGTGGAGGTTGGAGTGTTGTTCTGGCTCACTCCCTTAGGCGTGGATCTGGTCTTCGATTTGAGACAAAATTTTGACTTCAAAATCAAAATATAATAGTCAAGTCACCGCCCTGAACACACTTTGCGGATACAGTATG
The DNA here is from genome assembly GCF_030684315.1 of Stegostoma tigrinum. NCBI lineage: Eukaryota > Metazoa > Chordata > Chondrichthyes > Orectolobiformes > Stegostomatidae > Stegostoma > Stegostoma tigrinum. The sequence continues at coordinate 9,783,619 of NC_081404.1, read as the reverse complement.
AGTTGAGTATTCTCCTGGACTCGGAGTTGAAAAAGCGTGGTTAGAAATTAATTTGAGATTTGTAAACATGTCCAAATTGTCTTTTTTGTTAAAAAAAAGGCACAGTCTCCGGAAAGAATTTCTTCAGGATGCAGGCGCGAACAACGCCCTCTAGGAAGCGGGTATAAGAGAAAGGGAGGTTGGGCTTGGTTTCAGTTCTTGCTGCGGACAGACGTGGGTTGAGTGTAACCGCGATTTCTTTTACACAAGTACGCATCTCTGACAACTAGTAAATCGTGTTGAGGTCGTACGATTCGTTGTTTTCCGGAACCTGGGCTGCTGCAGTTTGGGAGGAACCCCCGATGACTTGCCGTGCTCTTCACTAAAACTAGTCCACTTATTTGTTTTCAGTTTTTTTTGTTTGTCCTGTAATTTTTTTAAAAAAGCCTTCCTTTGTGCAAATTGAGCAAAAAGAAATCACCCCATGGATCGAAAGTACAGCGCTCGCGAGGGGGGAGCGCCAACCGCAACTGGCGGGACCCCTGATGAACCAGGCGCTCCAAGTCTGGCCGCCACCGAGATGATGACTTTGTTAACTCGCTTCGGCAAAACACTTCTGTGGCTCATGTTGATCTATCTAACCGGTTACTTCGGGCTGAGTGTGAGCTTTTTGGTTTTCGGACTGATGCTATGGATGGGCTGGAAAATGCGGAGAGAGAGCAAACAGAACAAACTGAGGGACGCCTTCTACCTTCTGGAAAACGAAGAAAACGTCACCAGAAAGAGGACAAACAAAAGCCTGCCAGCTTGGGTAAGGGGCGGACAGCGGGAAGTCTCGCTGTGCAGAAAGTGCAAGAATCTTTTTAGCTGCAAAGTTTTTGACTCTATGGGGAATCACAATCCCAGGCGGAAAATTTGAACGGGGAGAGATGCGCAGGGTCCTAGTGCTACCGCAATTAAGCCTTCCAGCGAAGGGTTTGTGATTTCCTACAAAGAGACCTGCAGGCGGAGGGAACTAAAACAAAATCACTAAAATGCGTGCCTCTTAGAAAAAAAATGTGAATAATTTTAAATGTGCTGCTATTTCTCCGAGTTATTTTTAACGTAGTGGTTCAGTTTGTTATATAAAAATACCCTTTCTTTATGAACGAGGATTTGGTATTTTGTGTCCGCGGCTAAGATTGTGAGTGGCCTATACACTTCAACAGGGTGAGGTCATTTTTTTTCACGTTACCTGACTTCCTTGGTAAAATGTTATTTGGAACTATAAACTGCCCCCATCCTCAATGATGAGGAAACTCAACGCATTAATGCCAACGATAAGTCTGACGTATTTGCATGATCCTTCAGCCAAAAGTGCTCAGTCGATGATCCATCTCATCCTCCTCCAGAGGTCCCCAGCATCATAGATGCCGGTCTTAATTCAGTGTAATTAAACGGCCCAAGGTACTGGATAGAGCAAAGAGTCTGTCTGGGCCCCGACAACATTATGGCAATCGTATTGAAGACTTATGCTCCAGAACTTGCCACTTCCTATCCAGTCTGTATAGCTACAGCGTTGGTATCTTATCCAGTGATGTGAAAAAATGCCCAAGTGTGTCTTGTATACAGAAAGCAGGACAAATCCAACCTGGCCAGTTGGCACCCTATCAGTCTACTCAGTCACCAGTAAATAAAATGATAGGAAGGGCTATCAAACAGAAGTTGCAAAGGGATAACTTGCTCAGTGACACTCAGTTTGGGATCCACCAGGGTGCACAGCCTTGGTTTTAACATGGACGAAAGAGCTGAACTGTAGAGATGTGATGAGAGTGACTGCCCTTAAAATCAAGGCCACACTTTTCAAGGTGCCACAGCGAAACTGATGACAGTGGGAATCAGATTAAACTTGCTGCTGGTTGGAGACAAAACTGGCACAAAGGATGATGATTATGGTTATTGAAGGTCAGTCATCTTAGCTCCAGGACATCTCTGCAGGAGTTCCTTATTATAGGTATTTCTAATAAACTTGTTCTGAATCATTAGGACACGCCTCTGGAATAGGTGGGACTTGAATTCAGGTCTTCTGGCCCAGAGGTAGAGTCATCACTGCTATGCCATAACAGCCCTAAAAATTAACTGGGACTTGAAGCTGGGCCATCCAGCCCAGAGATGGGGGCATTGCCACTGTGTCTCACAATTCCCTAGCTAAGTTCCTTAGTATAAAACAACCTCTAATCAATCTCTTCAGACATGTTATGACCCACATCTGGAACAAGTGGGACTTGAACTTGGGCCTCTGGCTCAGAGTTAGGGTTACTATTACTGTGTCACAAGAGCCCAAGTTCCTTGCAATAGTGTCCTTAGCCCAACCATCATAAATGACCTTCCCTTTTTCATAAGAAGTGGAGATGTTTGCTTGTGATTACATAATGTTTAGCATCATTTGCAACCCGTCAGATACTGAAGCAGTCTGTGTTCAAATGTAGCAAGATCTGGGCAATATCCAGGTTTGCGCTGATTAAGTGGCAAGTAACGATGCCTGACACTGTGTGGCAGGAAGACCATCTTCCCATGATGTTCAAATGCATTATTATTACTCAGTCTCCAGTACTGACATTCTGGGGAATTACTATTGATCAGAAACTGAACTGGACAGTCATATAAATACATTAGCAAAAAAGCAGGTAAAAGACTAGAAAATCACAGTGAGCGACTCCCTTTCTGTCTCCCCTGTGCTTGTCAGTCACTTACAAGTTGCACGTCAGGAGTGTGATGGAGTACTATCGACTTGCCTGGATGAGTGCAGCTGTAATGTTGAGAAACTTGACACCCTCCAGGACAAAGCATTTGCTTGATTGGAACTCCATCAATCGTTATCAGCGTTTACTGCCTTCCTGCTGATGCACATTGACAGCTGTGTTTTCCATTTACAAGGTTTCTTTGGTAGTTTCTTTCAAACCCACAGCCACTTTCATCTAGAAGGACAAGGGCAGCAGATACATGGGAACACCACCCCCTGCAAGTTCCCCTCCAAGCCACTCGTCATTCTGACTTGGAAATATATCACCGTTCCTTCATTGTCACCTGATCAAAATCTGGAACTCTCTCCCTAACAGCATTGAAGCTGTAACTACCCATGAAGTGTAGTCTTTCAAGAAGGCAGCTCACCATCGGTTTCTTGAGGGCAATTAGGGATGGGCAGTAAATATTGGTGTAGCTAGTGAGGTCCGTAATCCACAATCAAAAAAAATTAAGGTATTTCCTTCTTGATAATTTGCCTGATTAGACCTAGAAGAAATTCCTCATTGAAAGATTGTTATTTGACTGTGAAATGTATCTTTCCTTAATCTCTGGTACAGATGTGGCTCTGAAACAAAATACATTGTTAACATAGTTACACATTTTGATATAAATTTACAGTTGTGGACCTTGGCAACCTTGATCCTAGAGATCACAACCACTGTTCCGTTAAAGTAGAACTATGTATTAATCACTTGTATAGATGTTGAGGTAGTTGATCTCTTAGAGTGGAGGAGAGGTTGCAAGCAGTACATTTTCCCCCTATTCCTATTCCCTATTCCCCCCTCACTGTAGACATCATGTATACCAAACTTGACGTTTTAAATTAAAACATTGGTGCAGGACATACACTTTTGATTGAATACTTTTGGTCTCTGCAGGGTTTTATCTCACTGGATGGTGTTTGTGTCTTGAAACTCTCTAATTTACTGCATCATAAACAGATGGAATTTGTGTTCCCACACATGATTGCTCAAGGGAAGATATTACATAAAGGCACTTTGTTGCAAGGAGGGTCAGAGTCATACAAGCAAGGAAACAGGTCCAAATCATCTATGCCGACCAAGTTTCACAAACCAAACTAGCCCCATTTGCTTGCGCTTGGCCCACATCCCTCTAAACCTCTATTCATGTACCTGTACAAATATCTTTTAAATGTTGTAACTGTACATGCCTCTACCAATTCTTCTTGATGTTCATTCCACATACTGTGTGAAAAAGTTGTCCATCAGGACCCTTTTAAATCTTTCACCTCACACCTTAAAAATATGGCCCCTAGTTTTGAACTTCCCCACCCGAGGGAAAAGAATTTTGTAATTTACCTTATTTACGCCCCTCAAGTTTTTATCAACCTCTATAAGGTTCTATCAACCTGATAAAATGCCACCCTCCTACACTTCTGTGAAAAAAGTTCCAGCCTATTCAGCCTCTCCTTATGACTCAAACTCTCCTGTCCCAGCAACATCCTGGTAAATCTTTCCTGAACCCTGTCCAGCTGCTTAATATCTTGTTTCTAGCAGGGCAACCAGAACTGTACACAATACTCCAGAAGAGGCCTGACCAATGTCCTGTACAACCTCAATGTGACATCCCAATTCCTAAACTCAGTGGTCTGAGCAATGAAGGTAAGCATGCTAAATGCCTTCTTAACTACTCAGGCGACCTGCAACGCAACTTTCAAAGAACTATGTACCTTAACTTTTAGGTCTCTATCCAATGACACTACTCAGGGCCCTCCCATTAACTGCATAAGTCTTGCCCTTGTTCATTTTACCAAAATAACAATACCCTGTATTTATCCAAATTAAACTTCATCTGCCACTCCTCAGCCCATTGGCCCAATTGATCAAGATACCTTTATAATCTTACATAACCTTCTTCACTGTTGACTATAACCACCAGTTTTGATGTCGTTGCCAACTTACTAACCATCCCTTATAAATTCTCATTCAAATGATTTACATAAAAACAAACAACAGTGGACCCAGCACTGATCCCTGTGGAACACTACCAGTCACACGGCTCCAGTCTGAAAAACAACCCTTCACCACCACCTTCTGTCTCCTACCATCAAGCCAATTTTGTATCCAATTGACAAACTCTCTCTGAATCTCATGTGATCTAATTTTACTGATTCATCTACCATGTGGTACCTTGTCAAAGGCTTTACTATAGGCGATGTAGACAATGTCTATCGCTCTGCCCTCATCAATCTTTTTGATTACAACCTCAAAAACCTCAATCAAGTTAGTGAGACACGATTTCCCACGCACAAAGCCATCCTGACTATCCACAATCAGTCCTTGCCTCTCCAAATGCCTGTAGATGCAATCTGTCAGAATCCCCTCCAACAACTTGCCCACCGCTGATATCTGATTCACTAGTCTGTAGTTCCCAAGCTTCTCCTTACAGCCTTTCTTAAATAAAGACACAACATTAGCCACCCTCCAGTTCTCCGGTATCTCACCCATGTCTGTAGATGACACAAATATCTCAGCAAGGAGCCTAGCAATTTCTTTGCTAACTTCTCACAATGTTGTGGGATAGACTTGATCAGGTCCTGGGGATTTATTTACCATTGTTTTTTAAGACCTCCAACACTATCTCTTCTGTAATGTGGACTGTTTGCAAGACATCATGTTTATTTCCATAGTATCCATGTCTTTCTCCACTGTAAATACTAAATTATTTATTTAGTATCTTGGGAATATTGAGAGTTTCCCCCTGCCCTCTGCTAACTCCTTCAGGATGCCTGGCTCCAAAATATACCCCTTGCATATTCCCAAGAGACTGAGAAGCAGCTTACCTGTCTGACATTTTGACTGGATGTGTGGCTAAGGAAGATACAAATTCTCTGTCAAGGCCCCAACAGTCTTACTCCTTGCCTCTCTTGGTAATCTGGGATATATCCTATCTTATCTACCTTAATGTTTTTCAAAACACCCAACACCACCACCACCTTAATATTAAAATGCCCTAGAATATCAATATACCCCTCCTTAGTCTTACCATTATCCATGCACTTCTTGGTGAACACCGTTGCAACCACTTCCTCCAGCTCCACACAAAAATTCTTTCCTTTGTCCTCGAGTGGATTCACCCTTTTCTGAGCTCTTCTCTTGCATCTAACATACATATAAAATACCTTGGAATTCTCCTTAATTCTGCTTGCCAAGGACATTTCATGGTCCCCATTAGCCCTCCTAAATCCTTGCTCAAGTTCTTTACTGTGTCTTTTATATTCCTTGTATTAATTCAGTTTCCTAAACCTTACATGTGCTTTTTTTTTCTTTTTGACTAAACCTTTCAATATCTCTTATCACTCAGGGTTCCCAACTCTTGCCATCCTTCTCTTTCATCCTCACAGGAATGTGCTGGTCCTAAACTCTGATCAATTGGCCTTTAAAGACTCCCACATATCAGATGTGGATTTACCCTCAAACAGCCAACCTCAGTCTAATTTCTCCAGTTATTGCCTTAATACTGTTGTAATTAGCCTTCACCCAATTTAGCACTTTCACCCAAGGACCAGTCTTATTCTATCCATGAGTATCTTAAAACTTACAGAATTATAGTCATTGAACCCAAGATGCTGCCCCACTGAAAATTTGATCACCTGGCTGGGCTCATTGCCCAATGCCAGGTCTGGTATGGCCTCTTGTCTAGTTGTACTATCTCCATATTTGTTTCAAGAAGCCCTCCTGGATGTATCTAACACATCTACCCCTTCTAAGCCTTGGCATTAAGTGAGTCCCAGTCAGTACTGGGGAAATTAAAATCACGCATTACAATAACCCTGTTGTTTTTACATCTTTCCACAATCTGCCCACATATCTGTTCTTCTGTCTCCCACTGGATATTGGGAGGCCTATCCTATAACCCCATCACGGTGGTTGAACCTTTCTTATTCCTAAGTTCTACCCATATGGTCTCGCAGGATGAGCTCTCCAAGATGTTCTCCCGAAGTGCAGCTGTGACATTCCCCTTAATCAGCAAGGCAACTTCCCCAACCCTTTTAGATCCCTCACTATTCTACCTGAACCCTGCAACAGGGTTGGACACACTCCAGCCCGAAAAATTGCATTAAAATAAATACACCCCAGCCAGTCCTGCCGTGTTCATTAATCCGGCTCTACCTGTTCTTCCTATTAGACTTTCTGTGCTTAACCTCTGTCTTCTCAATCATTCCACGTGTTGACCGACTGCTCTGGTTTCCACCCTATGTCACACTAGTTTAAACACTCCTGAGTGGCACTAGCAAACCTCTTTGCCAGGATATTGGTGTCCCACCAGTTTAACTGCAACCTGTCCTTCTTGCACAAGTCCCACCTTCCCTGGAAGAGTCCCAAATAATCCAGATATACAAAGCCCTCTGTCCTTCGCCAGCTGTCTAGCCATGCATTCAGTTGTATTATTTTCCAACTTCTGGCCTCACTAGCACATAGTACACACCATTTCACAGTTATTGAAGCAAATTGAAGGGCATGTTGAACACAAATGAAATACTGTAGGGACTTGGCAATTACCAAGTTAAAATAGTCCTGTGGAAGGTGTGCTATAAAATCAATTGCTCCTTACCAAAATGTAGGCTGTGAGGAAACAATTCAGTGGGATTCTGAAATACTAGTACTTGGTTATGGAAAATCTTCTGGTCAATGTATAAACAGTATTGTTTGGAAACAAAGCCAGCATCTTTTGGTGCCTAGGATTGAACAGACGTTGATCAGTATTTTCAATGAACACACTTCTTGGTAGACATGATGTGAAGGTGCTAGTGTTGGACTGGGGTGGACAAAGTCAGAAATCACACAACACCGGGTTATAGTCCAACAGGTTTTCAAATAAGCCTTGTGGACTATAACCTGGTGTTGTGTGATTTCTGACCTTCTTGATAGTGGGTGATGTTAATGGACTTGGAGCTTTGATTGGAGCATTTACCTGATGTAAAATAAGTGTTTCTTTTAAAATAAATTTCAAATAACGGATATAATTGAGGAAATATTTGTGTTTTGTGAACATAATGTTCACTGAGCTGATGCATGCTGTTGCTTGGGGAGAAAAGCACTTCATTGTGGCATCCAGTATTAGCATCAGGTTCTGTCAGGTCAGATACAAAGTGAAGTTCATTAATAACAGGTTCTAATATCATTTACACGCTTGCACTGTGGGATAAATTTTCTCCTTTAACGATAAAATGGGAAATAACTATATTTTACAATAAATTCCCAGAACATGTGTTGTGAGAATGCAATTTGTTAATTTTAAGTAAAAACAGACTTGCTCCTATTTTTAATCCAGAGGAATTTCACCCCTGTTTCCTCTAATATATATTCTTCACTGTAACAGACCTACATTTCTTTGGGTCTGAATTATCATGTGTTTTGGCTTTCTCATTAGCAATTAATTTTATTTTCTTTCCTCCCCAAACATTGACTGGTAAGTGTTGTAATCCTGACACCAGAAGGTACCGAAGGTTGGCTTGGGAATAACTGCAGCAACTCCACAAGTAATCTTCACATCAAATGACTACAATGGGGAATGTAATAAAATAGGGATCAAACCATGCCCCAACACAGTGGTAATGCCTGTTATCATACACTAGTTCACTTCATGTAATTTCTGCCTTCTAACCAGTCTTCAAGAAGTTTCCCCTTATCCATTGAGAGCTATCAAGTGCATTAGCATGATTGTTACTTCCTTATTTTAAGTGAGGCTATCCCTCTCTTTGCTGCTGTTTGAACAACAACATTTAAAGAAAATCTATTTTCAAGCTTGTTAACACAGAGGAGCTTACCCTTTTTGACAACAACATCCAAACTGTATTTTATGACTGGCTTTGATTTTTATCCTTTTTTAAAGATTTTTTAATGTCCAGCTTCTATTCACCCAGTTTCACTCATGCTCTTCCCCAGTGCACGTACCCAAAACATTTTCATCAAAACACATCCTAAGTTGCTTTGTAACCGAAGAGCATTTTGTGATCTTTGCTCATTGAATTGGTGACTGGAGTAAAACAGAAGTGGCTGACAACCTCGGCCAGTATTGTACATACATGCCCACCTCTCTCTGACCTTCTGAGCTCCTTGTAAACATGATTAATGTACTTCAGAGAGTTAATCTGGCCTTTCACCTACCTTTTCAAACTGCTTCACCCAATTTAAGAAATCTGACACTTTCTCTGTTTATTGTTTATTCGGTATACTGATTTTGTTATGTATCTTATCGACAATGAATAGTGAAATTACCATTCACTGATAATGGCTGGTTACTGCAGGAAAGTGTACTTTTTCCAAATGTTGAAATAGTAGAATGAGAGAAACATAATATTGGAGAAAAACTTAAATTCCAATTAAAAGTTATCTGGAGTTTTAAAAACCCTTTTCAAGACTTATTGCTAAAACTGAATCAACTTTTCAGTTGTAATTTTTATTTGTATAATCTATATTATTAGATTTATAGAGAGGTATTGAGTAATATTTGAACAATGTTAATTTTGAATATGTTTTTATACAGCCCTTCATCCACTGGGTCTCATCTGTTCCCCATCCTTTAGCGCACCTCTCCTTTCTACCAAGACAGTGCACAGCAATTGATGCGTAATGCAGTCGAAATGTTCAGTTAGTTTGAGAGGCTCTAGGTGGGGTCAGCTGCCAACAGGTGAAGATTTGTTTTACTTTACACAGGAGCAATATATATATATATATATAATTGAAAATGGTTGTGAGAGCTGCCTTTAAATTAGTTTTCACCCAATTGTTGTAGTCTGAAGTAATATTTCATTATTTACATGACATTAACTTTGGCAAGACTACCATCAAAGCATTGATACATGTACGTATATTTGTAAATACAAAAAAAATCAGACGACTACTTTACTGAAGCAATGAAAGATCTTGTCACAGTGTATTTTGTAAAGCTCTATATTCTATATCCTCTGCAGATGAATCTGATTATTTTCAATGTGATGAGATTTGTTTTACTTTTAATCTCATGTATGAATGTTTTCCAGCATCTTTGTTAATTCATTCTGCAACAGGTTTGTGTCTTTAATGGATTGAGGGGAGGAGTTGTGGACGGTGTACAGGTTGGATTTTGTGGAGATGCCTTGGTCCTAACCACCATTTGTTCCCTATTTTAAGAAAGGCTCCTGAAAATACATGATGTGATAACGTACACAGATTCAATACCAGTCTTTAACAACAGCAAACCTGACACCTTCTCGAAGAGGGTGGGAAAAAAAGTAATATCAAGAAAAGAGTGGGACTAACTGCATTGCTTTTCTAAAGATTTAGTGTCAACCTGTTAGGCTCAATTGTCTCCTTCTGTGTTGCTTTATGCTATGATTTTGTATTTGAGGAACACTGGAGAGATTCTTGTCTAATGTTGGATTCTATGATTCAGACTTGTAACTGTGAGTAGTTAAATCAACATTGGAAGCAGATATGATTTTAAGTGTTGCACACTGAATCGAGGGCCAAAGGGCCTGTTCTGTGCTGTATTGTTCTATGTTCTATGAATCTACATCTGAAAGTGGAGTGCTCTGTAGGATTAGAATGCAGACCTTGGAGGTCAAAAGGCAGAGTCTGCGCATACTGTGTTCCATAGTTCTTTATAATGGTAATTTTCTAAGTATTGTAGCAATGAGACTTTGAGTAACCATAGTGTTTTAAACAGAGATACAGTGACTGGGAAGTCTGAGATGGATTTGTCTAATTTGTAAAAGTCTGGTGAGATCAGAAGAAGGCAGATAATTCTTCAATGATGAGGATAAACTAACTATGTCCAACTTGTTAATCAAAAGTCAAAGAGCAAGGCTCCTGGAAATGCTATTCTGTCAACAAATGTAGCGTCAAACTTATAATCCCACAATTGGAGTAAATGTTGAAATTGAATGGACTGTAGAAGCATGCCATGAGACTTGAGGATTGCTTATTGTCCTGTATACATGCGAGAGATTTGTCAAGTTCCAACCATAGTGACAAACTTTCTTATGACTGAAAGTCATTTGTCTGATGGTTCTGGAATGGAATAATTTTGACAGCTTTAGAAGACATTTTGTCCAAGAGTCAGTTTAGTTTCCACACTAACCGCAGCACCACTGATACTATCTTCGCACTTGATAGAACAGAATATCTTTTATTGTCATATGTACTCAAGTACGGAAGTACAGGAGCACAGTGAAAAGTTTACGGTATTGCCCCACATAGTGCCATCTTAGGTACAAAGTACTTAGGTACAAATCTTAGATACAAAATAGAGAATTAAAGAGAGAAAAGGAAAAAAAAGCTACATTACCTTACAGTTATTCATAGTATAAGATAAAAAAATAAGAAATGAAGTTAAAAAGATAAGCTTTACAGTCTTTTTAGAAAGGGCCTGCAGTAGCTGAGCACAGGAGCCTTCCACATGTGGCCTGACTGGGCTTGCAAGTCACTGACAACCCGCACTGGTCCCCAGTCTAACAGCCACCCCTACATCGCTGGGCCTCCGGCCGGCTGGCTGTCCCTGCATTGTCTGAGTGCAAGAGAATGCTACTGTTTAGAATCAAGGTTTGTTAACCATATTTATTGACCAAAAATACATATCCAATGCTATGAACAGGCAAGCATCATGGAATACTCTGGTAAATCTCAGATGGACTGCCAAGTGTTTCAACATTGCCAATGTGTATCATGATATCAAATACTTTCCAAATGAGCAGTGGACTGAAACAAGGTGGTTGTGAAAGTTTTGAGCTGCCATTTTGCGGAATGCACCACAGCTTGTTGATGATAATCGTGCATCTGCACCAGCTTCAGAGCAAGTAGGATTTTGTTCTAACTGATCTGTTAGCAAGAGCGAGGATCAGTGGAGACTTCTGTCTGCTGATGGCTGTTCTTTGTTAGCTCAGTCGGAACATGACTTCCAATTTCTTGCAGAAAACTTAAATAGCAGCTAGGAATGTACCTTCTGTCCCATCAGCTTTGCTTTCAACCTTGACAAAGTTGGGGATGATATTTCACCTGGCAAGGCCAAAGCCAAAAACAGATTACCAATTCACCTGTCTTGGCAGTGTTGCTGCAACTGGCATCATAACAATGGGTATGTGAGCTGCACTATAACGATATTTGATGCATTTGAAGACAGAGTGTTTGAACATTTGAAAAGTGTTCCATGAAGCTGTTGATGGAAATCAAGATTTGCCAAATTATGGTTCTTGCCACTCTTCTGTCTAGCTGAGAGATATGGACTGTCTGCAGATGTCAGCTGAAGAATTCAAAAGTATTAACCAAGACTATTACTTTGTGACTTGATTGCACAAAACATGTAAGTTCTCAAATGGCAAATATAAGCAGCATGGACCTTACGATGATCGAGGCACAGATTCAATGGTTGGACTTTGTTGACCAAATGAATACTAATTTGCCAAAGTGATTAATAGCATATACAGCTGATGGTCAATTAAAGCAATCCTTATGTTCTTCAGAAAAGCCTGGGAAGTAGTAGCCATAGGCTGGTTGGTGCAATCAAGTCCTAGTTGGTATAGCTGACATCAAGATGATGAATGATATGAAAAGTTTAAATCAAAAGAGCAATTGCAGCACCTGGCATGGAGCATCGATGACTTTATCTTGGTGAAATTCCCTCTAAGCCATTCAATGCAGCATAAATCAAAGCTTAAAACCACAGCTTTTTGAACATTGTTACAGTGTCAGCATTCCTTTGATAACTCTCTTTTGAACAGTATCAATTTCCATCACAGTCAATTGAACAGTCATCAAATACATTTAGCTTTGAATATAACAACTTGTTCGTTTAGATCAAAACTGCCTCAGGCAGATTTTACTGAGATTTAGAAACGTAGTGCCATGGGGATTCTAGTGAACTTAAACCCCACAGTACAGTTGCAGTGGTTTCTTTTTGTTTTGCAGGATAGTACATCCTTGAGACCTGTCTCAGTTATTGTTGTAAATTTGTTAGTAAACAATATGAACACTTCTAAAAAGTCACGCCTTGTGATATTCAGTATAGAATGGGTTGTGCTACTGAAATATTAGGAAGTAACAGTCTGAGCTAATTGTTCAACAAAAGGCTCAGCAAAATAAAAGTTAGCATTTAGCCACAACAGTACATTAGACTAAGCATGTGACTGGACTGGAATGTGCAGTCTGCTCCAGTTTAGTCTTCTGGTATTTTGTAGAAACGTTTTTGGTGCAAATGTATCCTAGAGTTGTTACTCGCAAGTCTGATACAATGTAGTTTTTCACAGTATTGCAGTTGTTGACTGGCTTGCCGAGCTGGTAAGTTTGTTCGCAAATGTTTTGTCACCATGCTAGGTAACATCATCAGTGCACCTCCTGTGAAGCGTCAGTGTTCTGTCCCACTTGCTATTTATGTATCTCGGTTTGCTGGGATGGGTGGCATCAGTTCTAGATTTGTTTCTTAGCGGCAGGTTTATGGGGTCCAGAGTGACATGTTTGTTAATAGTGTTCTAGTTTGAATGCCAGGCCTCCAGGAATTCTTGTGTGTATCTTTGGTTTGCTTGTCCTGGGATGGCTACGTTGTCGCAGTTGAATTGGTGTCCCTCTTTGTCCATGTATGTTGAAATGAGTGACAATTGTTTATATGTCTTGACTCCCCAACTACACTCACCTTTACTGGCTCTAATCCCGCCTCTTCGACCTGTCTGTCTCCTCTCACCCTATCTTCTCCTTTATCCATCTTCTGTCTGCCTCCCCCGTCTCCCTATTTATTTCAGAATCCCCTTCCCCTCCCCCATTTCTGAAGAAGGGTCCTGACCCGAAACGTCAAGCTTTCCTGCACCTCTGATGCTGCCTGGCCTGCTGTGTTCATCCAGCTTCACACCGTGTTATCTCAAATCCCTACCAACCTCAGGGATGCTGCCATTGCCACCGTCTTCGAGAAAGGGGACAAGGCGGACTGTGGGAACTACCGAGGAATTTCCCTACTCTCCGTCACTGGGAAGATCATCGCCTGAATCCTCCAAGGCATCTTCTCCCAGCGCGAGAGGATCCTTCCTGAAAGCTAGTGTTGCTTCCACCCAAACCATTGAACTATGGGGCTGATTTTCACTGCTCGGCAACTCAAAGAGAAGTTCCAGGAACAACACCGACCTCTCTACATGCCCTTCATTGATCTGACCAAGGCTTCTGACTTAATCGGAAAGTATTATAGCAGGCCTGTGAAATGCCAACTGAGAAGTGAAATTCATCAACATCCCCCATTCCCTACACAAGAGGTTGACGATGGTCCTTGCTTGTGGTAAATATGGCAGAATCCTGAGGTCAAAACAGACGTCAAGTACAAATGTATCATCACCCCCCCGCCTTTTCTCCATCTTTATTACCACCATTCTCGATCTTGTCAAGAACAAGCTTCCCAGTAGTGTGGACATTGTCTACAAGAATGATGGAAAACTTTTCAGCCTTAACCAGTTGCAGCCAAGAAGAAAATAACACCAACCTCACTTGTGGAACTTCAACATGTAGATGCCAATGTCATTTCTGCTGTCTCGGGAGAGTCTTCGAGCCTTGCCTAATGCCTTTGTGGAAGCATGCTGAGGAAATGGCCTCAACCTCAAAATGACTCAAATCTTACCAGCCTGTTCTAGTTCAAGCTCTAATCAATTCTTCCATTAAGACCAACAGAGCAATCTTCCCAAATATGAAACATTTCCCTTACCTTGGAAGCTACCTGTCATCTAAGGCTGACATCAGTGCAGAGATTCAACATTGCATCCAATCTGTAAGCACCACTGTCAGATGCCTAAGGTTGCGAGTCTTTGATGACTGTGACGTCCATGCTAAAAACAAAATCTTTACGTTTAACACAATCATCTTTCTGACTCTTCTATGTGGCTCTGAAACTTGGACTACATATAAATGCCCCTTCAAGGCCCTTGAGATGTCCCATCAACGCTGTTTGAGAAGGTTTCTCCACATCCGCTGGGAGGACAGGGATACTAACATCAGTGGACCTTGCAGCAGCCAATAGTACCAGTATCGAAACCATGATCATCTGAAACCAAAACTGCTGGGCCGCCATGTGCGTAGAATGCCTGACCTCTGATTACCCAAGCAAATCTCCTTCACCCATCTCAAGGAAAACACTTTAACGAGAGGAGTACAAAGGAAGCATTTCAAAGATTCCCTGAGGGCATCTATCCAGAACTGCAACCTAAATGTCGACGCATGGGAGACCCTTGTTGAGAAGAAACCAACTTGAAGGAAGCTCCTTGTATGAAAAGACACAATTCTTCAAGAGCACCTGTTGGCAAGAGGAAGTATAGGAAAGGGAGCGGAGAAAGGAATGCCAGTGATTTTAAGGCCAAAGACCAATTCCACTGCCTGGAAACACCTGCCAAATGTATGGTGGGAAATATGGCTCTAGGAGTGGGCTCATCAGCTCATGAGGACCCACAGAACCCATGGCCAGTGACAGAATTTCCGAGGTGGACAATCGTGAACATTAATGAGTGACTTCTGCTGTCAACAAGATGAGTGCAATGGATTTGATGTGGTTTACTTGGACTCCAGTAAGGGGTTTGATAAGGTCCCATATGGGAGACAAATAGCGAAAGTAAAAACTCATGGAATCGAAAGAAATTTGGCTAATGGTATCCAGAATTGGATGAGTGGCAGGAAGCAGAGGATTATGGCTGAGTGGTATTTTTGTGACGGGGAAGCCTGTGTCTAGTGGGGTCCCACAGGAGCTGTTTGTAGTTTGTGTAAATGATTTCATCTTGAATGTAGGAGGGATGATCAGTAAGTTCACAAATGATACCAAATATTGATGGGGAGGTAAATAGTGAGGAAGATGGCCTTAGATTACAGGACTAATCAGTGGCAAATGGAATTCAATCCACATAAGTGTGAGATGATGCCCTTGACAGGACGAACAAGGCTAGGGAATACATGATGAATGGTAGAACCCTGGGAAGCACGAGGATTGGAGGGACCTTGGTGTGCAGGAACACTAGTTCTCTTAAGGTAGCAGGACAGGTAGATAAAGTGGTTAAGGAAGCATATGGGCCACGTTGTCGGAGTTGCACTCATCCAAGCAAGTGGGGAGTATTCCATCACACTTCTGATTTGTGCCTTGCAGATGGTGGCCAGGCTTTGGGTGTCACTGTTAGAAATGCAGATTCCTTTAAGAGTAAACCAGCACACCTCCAGTGTTGGTTGCGAGTAGGTGACATTCATTGGAAGCTGGCACATGGCTTAGCATTTCATTTTACTGCTGGGCAGTGGGGTCCCCAGCGCAGAGTTCTGTATGTGGGAGTCCGCCCAATTTCCATCGGGCACCTGGGATGAAGGGTGTTGCATGTACCAGTCCTTTGTAATCGCAGATTGTGGTGTTTCATGGACATGCAGGCCCAACTATTTACTGTGTAGTGCTGTGTAGTGTGTGGACCATGTGTATGTTGGTTGTGGGGAGGATGCACCCCTTTTCGCTTCCTGAAGAACCAGCTATTATTCTTTTGGTTGCACTTCCATCCCAAGCTCCTGATCTTTGGGCACTCAATGAGGAGGAAGAAGGGCAGATCAGAGGCCCTCCTTGTGGCCTGGTTAAAGTAGCCATCAACAAGTCCAGGCATGGGCTGTGGAAGGGGTCATAGTTCGCTACCTGCCCTGACTCTGGCTACGTCTGTGCCAGAGAGTCCTGAGAGAGAGCATGTGTGGTCCATCAATACCCTTGATGCCTTTCGAAAGAAGTGGCACTTTGGGAGCTGGAGTGCATTATTTCCCTCTCCAATACCATTTTGATTTAGTTTCCTCTGTAGTTTTTCCCTTTTTGTCTACTATTATTGTAGCAATACCCCTGATGTGCAGTGCATGTAATTTAATTAATTGAGTGATTTGGTGGTAGGTGTTTTAAAACAAAGAATAAGAGCTGGGTCTTTGAGTTGAGCCTGCTCCCAGATGGAGTGTCTTGGCAATGTATTTTTTCCACCAGGTACACGGCCTGAATCATGATATGCATGGAGCTCTTATTTATAGATTCGATATGGTGGTGGGGAGTTTGTGGCATGGGATGGTGGTAATGGTCTTCCGGCCTCTCTCGAAGCACTGTCTGCCTTTTAACATGACCTCATCTATGTCTGGAATATGGTCAACTCATGTTGCAATTTCCTGCCGTCAGGTTTAGCAGCTATCATCTTAGATTTGTCCTGCTTTTTAAATACAGGACATATCTGGGTAGTTTTCTGCATTGTCAGGGACTGCCAGTGTTGTACTGTACTGGAAGAGTTTGGCTAGGGGAGTAGCCAGTTCAGGAGCACAAGTCTTCAGCCCTATTGCTGGAAAGTTGTCAGGGCCCATAGCCATTGCGATATCCAGTGTCTCCAACTGCTTCTTGTTATCATATGGAGTGAATCAAATTGGCTGAAGATGGTACCTGTGATACTGGGGACCACTGGAGGAGGCCGAGATGGATCATCCACTCAGCACTTATGGCTGAAGACTGCTGCAAAAGCTTCAGTCTTATCTTTTGCACTCATGTATTGAACTCTTCCGTCATTGATGGAGGTATTTGTGGAGCTTCCTCCTCCAGTGAGTTGTTTAATTGTCCATTACCATTCACAACTGAATGTGGCAGGACTGCAGAGCTTAGATCTGATCAGGTGGTTTTGGGATTGCTTAGCTTTGTGTATCACTTGTTGTTTTCGCTGTTTGGTGGCTTCACCAGGTTGACATCTCATTTCTAGGTATGCCTAGTGATGCTCCTGGCGTGCTGTCCTTCACTCTCCATTGAACCAGGGTTGATCCCCTGGCTTGCTAGTAATGGTTGAGTCAGGGGTATGCCAGGCCATGAGGTTACAGTTTGTGTTGGTGTATGATTCTGTTGCAACTGATGGCCCACAGCACCTCATAGATGCCCATTCTTGAGTTGCTAGATCTGTTCAGTTAGCATGGCAATAGTGACATACAACACAATAGAAGGTACCCTCATTTTGAGGGCATGTCTTTGTCTCTAAAAGGACTGTCATGAGCGTATGCATCTGCAGCTGGCAGATGAGTAAGGTTGAGATCAAGTATGTTTTTTCCTTTATTGGTTTCCACACCATCATAAGCAGATCCAGTCCAGCAGCAATGTCCTTTATGAATCTGACCAGCTCGATCAGCAGTGGAGCTGTGGGGAGTTTTCTTGCCCATTTTAATGGGATTTTAAGGGGTATGTAATCAATGTTGAGATCTCCCAAGTAAACTCCTTCCTGGCTGGCTACCACTTTGCTGCCACCTCTTTTGAGTCTGTCCTATGAGTAGAACAGGACATATCCAGTTGACTATAATTTACACACTCGATTTTAGATTTAAATTGCAGATTGTATTGAATTCAAATTTTATCATCTGCCATGATATGAGTTGAATCTGTGTCTCCAGAACATTACCCTGGGGTTCTGGATTTCAAATCCAGTGGCATTACCACTAAGCCACTTACTGCTCTCTATGTAATTGTAGATACGTGTTCTTAAATAAAAACAGAAATTCTTAGAGAAACTCAGCAGGTCTGGCAGCATGTGTGGAGAGAGAATACCAAGAATAGAATCCCTAAAGTGTGAAACAGGCCATTTAGCCCAACAAATCCACACCAACCCTCCAAACAACATGTCTTCTAGACCCATTCCCTACCGTTTTCCTTTAACCCTGCATTTCCCATGGCTAATGCTCCTAATCTACACGTCCCTGAACACTATGGACAATGTAGCATGGCCAAGCCACCTATCCTGTACATCTTTGGACTGTGGGAGGAAACTGGAGCACCTGGAGGAAACCAACACAGACACGGGGAGAATGTGCAAACTCCACACAGACAGTTTCCTGAGGCTGGAATTGAACCCAGGTCCCTGGCGCTGTGAGGCTGCAGTGCTAACCACTAAACATTTCTAGTTTATTACGATTGTCAGCTGAGTTTCTCCAGAACTTTGTTTTTAATTCATATCTCCAGCATCTGCAGAACTTTGCTTTTGTTTTCGTGTTCCCGCAAAGGTTCTGACAGCCTCACTGCAATAAGTCTGTGCACAGACATGAAAAAAACAAACCAGTTCTGTTGAGTTGTTGCTCAGACAACAAGGTTTTGTTTTTAGCATTGAGGTTTGAAATTGTTCAGAATTGTAGGTGTGGTCTGTGAAAACAGACTAGAACACAGGAAAGTAATCTACCTCATTAAAATTTACAATGAGTGTCTCTTTGTTCACTGTTTATTTACTGCTGTTTCTGAGAGTTGTCTTCCAGTTTTGAGTAATGGGGCAAAATAGGAGACAGGCACTTACAAAAACAGTTGCATGATACATGCTGCCTTTCTGGGGTGGGGAGAGAAGAGCGACACAGATTTCTCTCTCCAACAGAAAATTCTAATTTCTTTTCCTTGTTACTGCCAGGGATATTGAGATTTACTGTACAGCATTAACCATGCCCCAGATGATATCATTGACCTCTAGAATTTGAGTATGGGAGTTGGTTGGTGTGTAACACTTGATCCCAGACTGACCACCGACAAGAGATAATGGGAACTGCAGATGCTGGAGAATTCCAAGATAATAAAATGTGAGGCTGGATGAACACAGCAGGCCAAGCAGCATCTCAGGAGCACAAAAGCTGACGTTTCGGGCCTAGACCCTTCATCAGAGAGGGGGATGGGGAGAGGGAGCTGGAATAAATAGGGAGAGAGGGGGAGGCGGACCGAAGATGGAGAGTAAAGAAGATAGGTGGAGAGAGTATAGGTGGGGAGGTAGGGAGGGGATAGGTCAGTCCAGGGAAGACGGACAGGTCAAGGAGGTGGGATGAGGTTAGTAGGTAGCTGGGGGTGCGGCTTGGTGTGGGAGGAAGGGATGGGTGAGAGGAAGAACCGGTTAGGGAGGCAGAGACAGGTTGGACTGGTTTTGGGATGCAGTGGGTGGGGGGGAAGAGCTGGGCTGGTTGTGTGGTGCAGTGGGGGGAGGGGACGAACTAGGCTGGTTTAGGGATGCAGTAGGGGAAGGGGAGATTTTGAAACTGGTGAAGTCCACATTGATACCATTGGGCTGCAGGGTTCCCAGGCGGAATATGAGTTGCTGTTCCTGCAACCTTCGGGTGGCATCATTGTGGCAGTGCAGGAGGCCCATGATGGACATGTCATCAAGAGAATGGGAGGGGGAGTGGAAATGGTTTGCGACTGGGAGGTGCAGTTGTTTGTTGCGAACTGAGCGGAGGTGTTCTGCAAAGCGGTCTCCAAGCCTCCGCTTGGTTTCCCCAATGTAGAGGAAGCCGCACCGGGTACAATGGATGCAGTATACCACATTGGCAGATGTGCAGGTGAACCTCTGCTTAATGTGGAATGTCATCTTGGGGCCTGGGATAGGGGTGAGGGAGGAGGTGTGGGGGCAAGTGTAGCATTTCCTGTGGTTGCAGGGGAAGGTGCCGGGTGTGGTGGGGTTGGAGGGCAGTGTGGAGCGAACAAGGGAGTCACGGAGAGAGTGGTCTCTCCGGAAAGCAGACAGGGGAGGGGATGGGATGGAAAAATGTCTTGGGTGGTGGGGTCGGATTGTAAATGGCGGAAGTGTCGGAGGATGATGCGTTGTATCCGGAGGTTGGTAGGGTGGTGTGTGAGAATGAGGGGGATCCTCTTAGGGCGGTTGTGGCGGGGGCGGGGTGTGAGGGATGTGTTGCGGGAAATACGGGAGACGCGGTCAAGGGCGTTCTCGATCACTGTGGGGGGAAAGTTGCGGTCCTTAAAGAACTTGGACATCTGGGATGTGCGGGAGTGGAATGTCTTATCGTGGGAGCAGATGCGGCGGAGGCGGAGGAATTGGGAATAGGGGATGGAATTTTTGCAGGAGGGTGGGTGGGAGGAGGTGTATTCTAGGTAGCTGTGTGAGTCGGTGGGCTTGAAATGGACATCAGTTACAAGCTGGTTGCCTGAGATGGAGACTGAGAGGTCCAGGAAGGTGAGGGATGTGCTGGAGATGGCCCAGGTGAACTGAAGGTTGGGGTGGAAGGTGTTGGTGAAGTGGATGAACTGTTCGAGCTCCTCTGGGGAGCAAGAGGCGGCGCCGATACAGTCATCAATGTACCGGAGGAAGAGGTGGGGTTTGGGGCCTGTGTAGGTGCGGAAGAGGGACTGTTCCACGTAACCTACAAAGAGGCAGGCATAGCTGGGGCCCATGCGGGTGCCCATGGCCACCCCCTTAGTCTGTAGGAAGTGGGAGGAGTCAAAAGAGAAGTTGTTGAGTGTGAGGACGAGTTCAGCTAGGCGGATGAGAGTGTCGGTGGAGGGGGACTGGTCGGGCCTGCGGGACAGGAAGAAGCGGAGGGCCTTGAGGCCATCTCCATGCGGAATGCAGATGTACAGGGACTGGACGTCCATGGTGAATATGAGGTGTTGGGGGCCAGGGAATTGGAAGTCCTGGAGGAGGTGGAGGGCGTGGGTGGTGTCACGGACGTAGGTGGGGAGTTCCTGGACCAAAGGGGAGAAAATGGAGTCCAGATAGGTGGAGATGAGTTCGGTGGGGCAGGAACAGGCTGAGACAATGGGTTGACCAGGGCAGGCAGGTTTGTGGATTTTGGGAAGGAGATAGAAACGGGCCGTGTGGGGTTGGGGAACAATGAGGTTGGAGGCTGTGGGTGGGAGGTCCCCTGAGGTGATGAGGTCGTGAATGGTGTTGACCACCGACAAATCTGGTTCGCTTAGGGAAAATAAGAATTCATTATGGAAGTGCACTGAGGAAACAACAAATTATGTCTCCTAGTCATTGCATTAACTGGTGGATGACCAGAAATATGAGGAGAGGGCAGGATAAGTGGGGCATTATGCAGGATATCATCAACGCTTTCTTCTGGCTTGTACTGTTCTGGGTTTATTTGTGTGGGATCAGCTTTGGTGAAGCTGCATCCATGTTGGAGAATTGACTGCACTATACCTGAAACCCTTTTGAGAAATGAGAAATCAAAACTCCAGTGTCTTATTCCTATTGTTTATCTGAAAGTTATCTTCTCAATTAATGGTGTTTTAACGTATTTCATTGCAAGTTTGGGAAAACGGCAAATATGTCTGCCTCTCTTTCATCCTTTCAACTTTACATTGTTAGATTGAGCTTGTTTCCTAATGGGGAACACACTCAATGCATGTTGTCAGCTCAAAGTCCTCTTCCCAGATGCCACCCAGGTTTGAGGGGTTGAAGCTTACAATTGCATTGCTGGGTGTCCAGAAGAAAGGGGCAGAACCTTAAAATGTGAAAAAGGCCATTCAGGGATGATCATAGAATCATAGATGTCAGGCAACATTCCTTCATACAAAAGGTAGTGGGAATCTGCAACTCCCTCTCTCAAAAAGATAATGCTGGAGGAGAGCATCAGTTGAAAATTTCAAAATTGAACTTGATCACTTGTTGTTGGATGAGGGTATTTGAACCAAGGTGTATAAATGGAGTTGAGATACAAATCAACCATAATTCTGTTGAATGGCTGAATAGACTTGAGGGGCTGAATGGTCTCTTTCCATTTCTTATTGTTTTAATAATCTTGCTGCACCGAGATCCTGGCTATTGACAGGTCGGAACATTATCGGTATGACAGGTCGGCACAACATCGAGGGCCGAAGGGCCTGTACTTTGCTGTAATGTTCTATGTTCTATGTTCTACTGCAATATCTCATGGATCCGACCAAGGAGCAGGCTGTCTTGGATCTGGTCATGGATAATGAGGCAGGTTTAATATATGCTGAGAGTAAAAGGTACTAGTGATCAGAGCATGATAGAATTTAAGTTCAAGAGTGAGCAACATGGGTTGAAAACAACTGTGTCCAACTTAAATAAAGGGAATTACAATGAAATGAGAATAGAGTTAGCAAAAGTGAACCGGGTGGTAGCCAAAAGACAGTAAGCAAGCAGTTGCAATCATTAGGGGATGTAATTCATGACTCTCCACAAAAATGCATCCCAGTTAGGAGGGAAAATTCTAAAGAGATGGATAAGCCAGCCATGGCTAACCAAGGAATTTAAAGAGAGTATTAAGTTGAAAGAAAATCATATAAAAGGAAGCCACAGTCAGTGATAGCCCGAAGACTGGCATAAATTCAGAATACACTGAAGGAGGACTAAAAAGATAATAAAAGACAGAAAATAAACTACAAGGGCAGACTGGTGAGGAATATAAAAACTGACAATAAGAGCTTATCCACATATATAAAATTAAAGAGATGTTGAAGTGATCATAGACCCCTTAGAAAATGAATTTGTCAAGACAGTTTATGGGGAACAAGAAAGTGGTAGAGGAGTTAAATAGATATTTTGCATCAACCTTTACGTTTGAGCATCCATTAATACCAAAGAATAAAGGGGGGGCACGAAGGAATGAACTATTATCACCATCATTAAAGAAGCAGTATTAGATAAACTAATGGTGCTAAAGGATGATAAGTCGCTGGCCCTGATGGTGAGCATCCTAGGATGCTAAAAGAGGTAGCTATACAGACAGTGGATGCATTGGTTGTAATTTTCTAATTATCTTTAGATTCTGGAGAAGTACCAGAGGATTGGAGAACTGCCAATGTAATACCCTTATTCAAAAATAGAGGGAGGCAAAAAGCAGATAACTATAGGCTGGTTATCCATGTAATAGCCAAGTTGGATTGTGAGATTTAACTGGATTACTTGAGGGGTCTTATTTTTATTACTACATGTAATCAAGTTTAAATCATTGTCTTAGTACTTGATTGTCTGTGAGAGTTCCTAATAAGTAGCCACATTAAAGGTTAACTTGTGTTTTACCCACAACATGTATAAGACTTTTGAAGTTATCCACGATCAAAGCACTGGCACATGATCAACTATGTCATCATTTGATCCAGAGACCTAAAGGATGACCTATTTACCAAAGCGATGACCAACGCATATGACTGCTGGGGATAACACCGGTTCATTTGATCCTCAATGTCCATTAAAACCACCAGAGGCAGCTGAAGATGAAGAAACAGTTCAGAAAAAAGCCCATCATTAAGCAGTTTCAAGAGCCAAGAAGGCTGGCATGCTTCCAACAATGCCTTCACTGAAACCTCCAAAAAAATTCATTTTAATGGCGTAGAGGAGATCTGGAAAGAACTGAAGACAGCCATCGTCTCAAGCTGTGAAGAAAGCATTGGCTATAAGACCAGGAAACTCCAAAACTGCTTTAATGAGAATGACCGCATTGTCTAAGACCTCATTGATAGGATGAGGAAAGCTGTCTGTGTCTGAAAGGGTGACATGACCCAGTGAAACAAAGAGGGAAACTCATCAAACAGTAAAGACAGCGATACAGAGAAGAATTAGGGGAAATCAAGAACCAATAGTGGACTGAGAAAGCTAAGGAGCTGCAGCTCATTGCTGACAAACATGACACCGGGGTTTTTTTGGTGCCACCAAGGCAATTGAAGGAACCAGCACCTTTGGCTTCAAATCAGTGTGTAGTAAAGACAGAACCCTTTTGAAAGACAGAGTAAACATCGGCCTCTGATGAAGAGAACACTTCAACAAACTCCTAAAATGTGATACAACTCGAGATGGGGGATTTCTTCAAGCACGTCCTCACCTCTCCATCAAAGATGATCTTGGACTCACACCTAGTGTGTCTGAAGTGGAAGTCTCTATTAGATACATGAAAAATGGAAAAAGAAGAAATCCCTACCAACCTCAGGGATGCTGCCATTGCCACCGTCTTCGAGAAAGGGGACAAGGCGGACTGTGGGAACTACCGAGGAATTTCCCTACTCTCCATCACTGGGAAGATCATCGCCTGAATCCTCCAAGGCATCTTCTCCCAGCCCGAGAGGATCCTTCCTGAAAGCTAGTGTTGCTTCCACCCAAACCATTGAACTATGGAGCTGATTTTCACTGCTCGGCAACTCAAAGAAAAGTTCCAGGAACAACACCGACCTCTCTACATGCCCTTCATTGATCTGACCAAGGCTTCTGACTTAATCGGGAAGTATTATAGCAGGCCTGTGAAATGCCAACTGAGAAGTGAAATTCATCAACATCCCCCATTCCCTACACAAGAGGTTGACGATGGTCCTTGCTTGTGGTAAATATGGCAGAATCCTGAGGTCAAAACAGACGTCAAGTACAAATGTATCATCACCCCCATCCTTTTCTCCATCATGTCAAGAACAAGCTTCCCAGTAGTGTGGACATTGTCTACAGCGTGTGGGGTAAACCATTTTGGACTAAGATGAGGAGAAATGTCATCATCCAGAGAGTGGTGAGCCTGTGGAACTCACTGCCACGGAAAGTGGTTGAGGTAAAAGCATTCAATGCTTTCATGAAGAAGGTATATACATATTGGGCTAAAGAGATCGTATCTTGATGTTATCAGCCAGTTTAGCTTCAGCCAAGTCATCGACCTAGATTGTATTGTAGGGACATTTTCATTCCGCCTATGTATATTTTCAGTAAATGTGAATGTTTGTTTATGCTGCAGTCTGTTACAAAAATTGTACTGACAGAACCCAGCAGCTCAGAGCTGATTTGATTTACATAGATCACAAAGATCAGTGAGAATTCAGATAAGAAAAGATAAACTCATTGCAACCCCAGATCACCAGGGGTTACAGGATTCTCTAAAGAAGGGTCCCGACCCAAAACGTCAACTTTCCTGCTCCTCTAATGCTGCCTGGCCTCTGTGTTCATCCAGCTCTACACCTTGTTATCCCCGTTTCAGGGACAGTGCTGAGGGAAGTACATGCCAAAGTCTGTCTTCACCATAGAACAGTGTGCACCAAATTTACCTGTAATTTTTTTTAAAGTCTTTAATGGGATGTGAGCATCGCTGGCAAGACTATCACTTATTTCCCATCCTTAATTATCTTTCATAACATGGTAATGAGCTCTTTCTTTAGCTGCTTCTCCTTGTGATGTTGATACATTCACAGTCATGTCAGGTAGAGAGTTCCAGGATTTTTAATTCTGAGGGCCCCAGCAACAGTAAAGGAACAAGTCAGGATGGTGTGCGGTTTGCATGGGAACTTGCTCGTGGTGATGTTCCTACGTATCTACTGCCTTTGTCCTTCTAGGTGGTAAAGTTTGTGAATTTTGAAGGTGCTGTCGAAGGAGCTTATTTGAGTTACTGCAGTGCAGGTAAGTGGGGGATATTCCATCACACTCCTGGATTGTGCCTTGTAGATGGTGGGACAGAAATCTGGAGGTGAGTTGTTCACCGCAGAGTTCCCAGTCTCTGACCTACATTTGTAACTGTAGTGTTTATAGGCTGTTCCAGTTGACATTCAATGGCATTACGATTACTGAATGTGTCCCCTAAATTCATCCAATGTCCTTTTGGTATTATTGCTAAACAGTTAATCCAGAAACCCAGTTAATGTCCTGAAGGCCCGAGTTCAAATCCTGCCCTGGCAGATGATGGAAAACATAACAGAGTAATAGATAATTAACTACTATATAGTAACTGTTCCAATGTAGTAACATCCCCCTAAACACACCCTTGGCAAAAAGCAAGTTCAGACAAAATAGACTGTCTCACATGTAACTCCAAAGCAGGAAGAGAACACCCAGCCGTTAGCTGTAACTGAGAGAGGGAAAAACAGCTTCCACACCTTCAAGACCCTAACAGCAGCTGTTGAAAGTTAAAGCCATAAAAATCGTGGCTGTGTGGGAGCTTGCACCACTCATTCAGGCTGCTTCTATTTTTCGAACATTTTAAAAACAGCCCCTCAAGCTGTTTGCTTTAAGAGACAGCTCGGCACTTTTGTCTTTAAACCTATCTTGAAACAAAAAAGATAAAGCTGAAAGCTATAGTATCGATACACTAACCTTCAGCGCATGGACTATATCAGTTGTAGAAGGCAGCTCATCGTTACCTTCTTAGGGGCAACTAGGGACAGGCGATAAATGCTGGCCCAGTCAGTGACACCCACATCCCATGAGTGAATAAAAAATAAATGACATGCTGTAGTTGTCACATGACTGCACTCCGAACATAGTAGCAGTAGTCTACACTCGTGTACAGTCTTCCAGTTAACCCTCTACGTATATTAATCTTATCTTCAAACAAAGAATCAATTTTTAAAAAATCCTTATCATATGATTTCTACATTTACAGTGAATAAAAGAAATGTAATGAGAGAGGAATTGCTTACATCCAGATTGACTCCTTTTATTTTAATGAAAAGTCATGACTTTACATCAGTCATATAACAGTAGAAGCTTACAGCACAGGTAGGGGTTATTGATCCTGATGTGCATCTACTAGCTTTTAGAAAGGGCAATCGTGCTTAGGCCTGCACTCCTTTTTGCCTAAAATCCTGTTGTCTCCACATTCCAAAGAATATTTGCAACTGATTTTTAAAATTATTCGTAATCAGTATCTGCTACATATTCAAGTGGAGTGTTCCAGATCCCAACAATTTTCTTCATCTCCCCAATAAATCTGTAAATAGTGTTTTAAATCTATGATCCGTGATTGATGATCCATTTGCCTAGAAATGCCCAGTCCCAGGGAACTCTGGAATTAGCTGTGAGGGGCCTGCACATATTTCCTCTCTGTGATAACTGCTGCTCGGTGGTGCTGTTCAGAAAAATATTTGTAAAGCTGTCTCCTTCAATTAAATCAACAGAGAGTGCAGCCCAATGTGTAACTGATCACAGAACAGGAACAGAGCCCTGTGATTATCTAACTGAGCTTGCAGCTGGATAACATGACAGTTTCACAGTGAAACTATGGGAAACTAAGCAAAATCTTTGATAAAATGCTTGGCTCCAGAGACCTTTTGAATGTCATAACATTTTACAGGCCAACTGGCACAGTGTAGATGATAAGTGGGCTAGTAGAAGTTTAGTAAATCCTGCCTTTAGGGGAAATAAAGAGAGAAAAAATATTCAGAGGTAAAATCAGAAGCCTGATCTGTCTGAAAAATACAGAATATGGGTTTGTTGAGTAGAGGATAGTTCCTGTGCTGTCTCAAATTCAAAGTTTGGGTTCTAAGAAGTCAATGTTGCTTTTGAGATTGATATGAGGATGAGCTGAAGTAAAAATATAATTCAGTTCTTTCTAATATGTTGCCTCTTCTTTTAGAATCTTATGCTCTCATTTCTAAACAAAACTGTTTGCTTCTACAAGCAGCTTTAGGAATTTGCTAATGGAATGTGAAATTTGGCATCTGCTGTGGCTCGATGACACTGGTGACTGAAAAAGATTTTGCATTGAATCATACATTGGTATGACTCATGCTCATAATGTTAATGAACATTCTGTGTCCGAAACTGTGTATTTGTTTTTCTATTTTTCATTGGAGCCATCAGGCCTATTGTACCTTTTTGGCTCTGGAACAGAACTATCAAATTAGTTCCAAGCTCTGCATTTTGTTTCCTTTTAAGTCTATCAAATCTACTCTTGAAAGCTATTATTGAAACTGCTTTTGCTGTTTTCCAAGCAGTGTGTTCCATATCATAGTAACTTGCTGCAGTAAAAACATGCTTATCACCAGTCTATAGTTGTCTTAAATCTGTACCCTGATGTTGATGGCTATTGCCACAGGGAGTACTTGTAATCTGCTCTATCAAAAACTCTTCCACATTGAACATCTTTATCAAATTTCCCTTTAACTGTCATTGTGTTGCAATTCTAAATAATCGCATTCACATTCTTAAAAAAAATTCCTCCATGGCCTTATAAAGCCTTGACATCTGGTCAAGTGTTTCTCCTCTATGCGTTTGTTTTTAAAAATAATCTTCTTACAAGTTTGGGAGTTATTTTACAGTTCCCTCTGGGGCTGGGTGTGGATTCCCTCTGTCATTACAACAGTCTGTGCTGACCTGAAAGCACTGTCAACAAACAACTTACAGCTGTTAATATTCCCTTAGTTATTAATAGCATTGACAACCCCTCCTGGATTTTTCTTCAATCTCCTGAAAAGAGCTGGGAAAACCTGACAGAAAATCATGGGTAATAAAATGTGAGGCTGGATGAACACAGCAGGCCTCACATTTTATTATCTTGGAATCTCCAGCATCTGCAGTTCCCATTATCTCTGATACTAGAAAATCATGGGAATGACTTTTTTAAAAAAAGATTGGCAGTGACAGGGTGGGGAGGGGGTGGAGTGTGGGTGTGCGGGGGCAGGGGCAGGGCAAAGTCAATTATCAGCCAATCAGGTATCAGAGTTGCTTTCCAGTTAATATGGGAAAATGGATCAAACCTAGTTATTAAAAGGATTTATTTGGTCCTGAAAAATTGTTGAAAACATATTATGCTGCTAAACATTAAAGCAGATGTTGAATTCCCTGGAATTAATGGAGAAGAGATGTTACTGTTCAAATCTTATCACTGAGAGTTGCCTGCCACAACATGAATTTGGTATACAGAGTTGAGTGGATATTATTAATATTCCTTACTCTAATTGTGTGGCTGAAGATTATTTAGGTAAGCTAAGGAAAACACTGACCTTACTTAAGGAGAAGAGTCCAGACCTGAAACATCAGTTTCCTGCTCTTGTGATGCTGCCTGGCCTGCTGTGTTCATCCAGCTTCACACTGTGTTATCTCTGACTCCAGCATCGACAGTTCCTGCTATCTCTTAAGAAACATCTTGCTGTGTCTAATCTTCCCATGAGGCTGTAAGACACAGCAAGATTATATGATATAGCACTGCATTGTTTTGTTCATTCACAGGTTACACATATTCACAGTTGATGGGATGTGGGACGAGTCTGATCCCAGATTGAGACCTGGCTTGATAGATCACACATAAGATAATAAATTGTGAAGCTGGATGAACACAGCAGGCCAAGCAGCATCTCAGGAGCACAAAAGCTGATGTTTCGGGCCTAGACCCTTCATCAGAGAGGGGGATGGGGTGAGGGTTCTGGAATAAATAGGGAGAGAGGGGGAGGCGGACCGAAGATGGAGAGAAAAGAAGATAGGTGGAGAGGAAAGTATAGGTGGGGAGGTAGGGAGGGGATAGGTCAGTCCAGGGAAGACGGACAGGTCAAGGAGGTGGGATGAGGTTAATAGGTAGGAAATGGAGGTGCGGCTTGAGGTGGGAGGAAGGGATGGGTGAGAGGAAGAACAGGTTAGGGAGGCAGAGACAGGCTGGGCTGGTTTTGGGATGCAGTGGGGAGGGGGGATGAGCTGGACTGGTTGTGTGATGCAGCTTGTCCCCTCCCCCCTCTGCATCACACAACCAGCCCAGCCTGTCTCTGCCTCCCTAACCTGTTCTTCCTCTCACCCATCCCTTCCTCCCACCCCAAGCCGCACCTCCATTTCCTACCTACTAACCTCGTCCCACCTCCTTGACCTGTCCATCTTCCCTGGACTGACCTATCCCCTCCCTACCTCTCCACCTATACTCTCTTCTCCACCTATCTTCTTTTCTCTCCATCTTCGGTCCGCCTCCCCCTCTCTCCCTATTTATTCCAGAACCCTCACCCCATCCCCCTCTCTGATGAAGGGTCTAGGCCTGAAACGTCAGCTTTTGTGGTCCTGAGATGCTGCTTGGCCTGCTGTGTTCATCCAGCTTCACACTTTATTATCTTGGATTCTCCAGCATCTGCAGTTCCCATTATCTTTGATAGATCACACATTTTATTTTTGCTATTTATTTACTGTAGTGGTCAGTTGCTAAACTCATTCATAAAAGGGTACGATATACTTTTAATAAAAGAACATTGAAGTTTATTACATACAGAAGGGAAAAATGCCTATTTTACACTGTACTAGAATTATTTGGAAAAATTTCATTGCAAATGTCAGAAACAAAAGTTTTAACTCTTACCCTTAACAACAATCTAACAGATATTCAAACTCAGAGAAAAGTCACTCCGTCTCCACTTGCTAAGTTGGAATAGCTAGAATTGGTTTCTGGAGCCACCTTCTTACTAATTTCTGAACATTTTTCAGTGCCACCACATAGGTTTTCCATATCCCCAGCTTCCAGCAGTTTCCTGCTTCTGGAGTTTTCTTCTCAACCACTCAGGGTTTTCTCAGCTGGACTTTCTGGATACTGCTACAATAACAGAGCCTTTTGCTCTGACAGAAAAGATGCACACTGACTGACTTTCTAGATGGCTCTGTGTATCTGTGATACTGGAATAACTGGTGCTAAGCAACAGCAGTTTTCTTTACTTCTATGCTTTTTTCCCAAATGCACTGAACTGCTCACCTTAAACTCTACTCCAGAACTGTAAACCCTCGATAAAATCCATATATTAACAAAATTCAGACACTGTGCCACCTCTCTCAGAACAAATCTGAAATGAAGCTAAAACTATGTCTCCCTTTCTTAACACACAAATTAAAAATACAAGCCAAACTTAAAGTTATATGTGGTAGTTCAATTTAGACATTTGGGTTCTAAAGTAGTAGTTATATTGTAGCATGTTGTGACAGTGGGACATGGATATCACTGGTTCGGCCAGATTTCATTGCTGATCCCAAGACCTTGAAAAGATGTTGGTGAGCTGCATAGAGTGTTGTTATGATGTGTACTCCAGGAATTTAACTCTGTGACAGTGAAGGAAAGTGATGTAGTTCCAACTCTGGATAATGTGTGACTTGGAGGAGAACTTGCAGATATTGGTGCTCCTGGGTATCATCTGCTTTTGTCCTTGGTGAAGGTTGCAGGTTCGGTGATTTGCTGTAGTGCATTTTTTTTTAGATGGTACATACTGCTGTCCCTGTGTGTCTGTGGTGGAAGGCATGAATGTTGAAGGTGATGGGTGGAGCACCAATAACATGGGTTGCTTTGTCCTGGATGGTGTCAAGCTTCAAGTGAGGTTGTTGACTTGCTCCCGAGTTGACTTGTTATTGTTCAGACGTTTCATTACCATGCTTGGTAACATCATCAGTGGGGCCTCTTGAAGTGATGTTATTCCACTCCGCTTGGAATCTATACTGTTTGGTCCGTTATGGTGAGTAGTGTCATTTCCGGTTTTGATCTGTATGAGTTTTTCCATGCCTCTAGGAATTTCCATGCATGTCTGTGTTTGGCTTGGACTACTGTGGTTACCTTGTCCCAGTTAAACTGGTGGCCTTCATTGTCCGAGTTTACTGATATTAAGGAGAGTTTGTCGTGCCATTTTGCTGCTAGTTAGTGCTTGTGTATTCTGATGGCAAGTTTCCTTCCTGTCTATCCGATGTAATGTTTGTGGCAATTGTTGCATGGTATTTTGTAAACTATGTTGGGTCTGCATATTGTGGGAATGGGGTCTTTAATCCTTTGTGAGTGTTTGTTATATGGTGCGTCTGTAAAAGTTGGTGTGGGTCCTTATGGGCATGCTGAATTTCCTAAGCCGCCTGAGGAAGAAGAGGCGTTGTTGAACCGCTTTGACCATCGCATCTACATGGGAGGCCCAGGACACATTGTTGGTGATTGTTACTCCTAGGAACTTGATGCTTTCGACCCTCTCCATCTCTACTCCATTGATGTAGATAGGGGTGTGTCCTTCTCCTTTCTTCTTGGAGTCAATGACCAGTTCTTTTGTTTTGCTAACATTGAGAGAGAGATTGTTATCACTGCACCACAACATCAAGCACTCTACCTCCTTCCTGTACTCTGACTCATTGTTGTTTGATATCTGGCCTACAATGGTGGTGTCATCAGCAAACTTGTAAATAGTGTTTGTACCGAATTTGGCTACACCGAATGGGTGTACATGGAATATAGAAGGGGTGCCAGCGTTGAGGATTATTGTAGAGGAGGTGCTGTTGGGTATCTTCACTGATTGCGGTCTGTGGTTTGGAAACAGAAGATCCAGTTGCAGAGAACAGCGCTGAGACTTAGGTCTCGGTGTTTTGAGATCAGTCTGGCCAGGATTATGGTGTTGAAGGCAGAGCTGTAGTCGATGAGCAGGAGTCTGATGTAAGTGTCCTTATTATCCAAATATTCCAGGAATGAGTGCAAGATTAGGGAAATGGCACCTATTGTGGACCTGTTACATTGGTAGGCAAATTAATGGGAATTTAGGCAGGCTAGGAGACTAGAGCTGATGTGGACCATGACCAGCCTCTCAAAGCATTTCATGATTATGGAGGTCAGAGCCGCTGGGCGGTAGTGTTTGATCATAGGGAAAAGACATTACCATTAACCCTGTCTATACTGTTCATGATTTTATAAACTTCTACAAGGTCACCTCTCAACCTCCTTTGCTCCACTGAAAAAAGTCCCAGCCTTTCTTTATAACTCAAACCTTCCATACCCAACAACATTCTGGTATACCTCTTCTGAACTCTCTCCAGCTTAATAATATCCTTCCTATAACCGGGTGACCAGAACTGGACACAGTATTCCAGAAGAGGCTGCATCAATAGTAGACTTTGACAAGTGAAAAACTGTTAGTTTTTCCACAACCACTTTAGTTCTGATTGTTCTTAAGGGAAAAACCTCTGGAAATCGAGTGGTCATATTCATAATTGTCAGGATACATTTCTTTTTAGGCAATGGTCTGACACAGTCTACTAATACACGACTGAACGATTCTTCAAAAACCAGTTTTGGAATTGGGGCGTGAGTGATAATGGGAACTGCAGATGCTGGGGAATCCAAGATAACAAAGTGTGAAGCTGGATGAACACAGCAGGCCAAGCAGCGTCTCAGGAGCACTCCTGAGATGCTGCTTGGCCTGCTGTGTTCATCCAGCTTCACACTTTGTTATCTTGGAATCGGGGCGCTAGTTTAACTACATGTTGAAGTTTATGTACAACTTGAAAAGTTTGGCATGATTTACAAAACTGCACAATATCTTTTTGCTTTTTTGGCCAGGTAAAATGCCTGTTTATGGATGTCTGAATTTTTCAGATCCCCACATGTCCTGTCATGGGAATTTCACATGCAACTTGCAATATCTCCCCTCAGTAGCTGAGGGCTATCACTATCTGATGTACAACTGACCATTCTTCATCTGAGAGTCTTTGGGGGATTTCAACTTCCTCATCTTCCACTCCATTCTCAAGATAATATCACTCTGCAACTCTTTGGGTGTCCACTTCCGTATAAGCTGACTGCTAATTTATTAAAGTCTGAATCTTCTTTCTGTGATGTCATACCAAATGCTTCCTCTGAATTATCTTCACCTTTCAGGAAAGTTTCAGTTACCCTTTTATTCATTTGTCATGTCGACCTTTATTGATGGATTTTGTTTAATAGTCACTCTGGTTACTACACACGAGGGAAAAATACCTAGAACCTGTTCCTGTATGACGTACCATATGACATAGGAGCAGAAATAGGCCATTCAAATCATTGAATCTGCTTAGTCATTCACTAAGATCATGGCTGATCTGATAATCTTCAACTTCACTTTCCTGTCTTTTCCCCATAATTCTTGATTCCTTTACTGATTAAAAATCTGCCTATCTCAGTCTTGACTAGACTTGGTAGCCCCTCTGCAGTAATTGCTTGGTTTTTTAAACCTCCTTTGGGCATTCTGTAATTATAGGTGAAGCTATTACCTTTAGTTCCCCAAATTATTGCCCAGAAATAAGTCTACTCCCTGATAGGTAATGTCTTGACTACTATGACAATTACTTTTCCTGATAACAAAATCGTATTTCAGTTGTGGTTGTTGAAGGACCCAGAATATATCCTCCACCAATTCCATTTATTCGTACCTTAGCTCCCATCAAACTTTCTGGAGAGAAATCTGGGTTGCCTTTTTCATCTGAATATCTTTTGTTTCCTGAAAGGAAAAGTCATCCTAATTTTCTTTTGCCTGTGCTATGAACTCCCTTCAAAATAGCCTTCTTTGCTTTCAGGGTCTTGAATTTAGCCTCAGTTGTAGCAGGTCAGCTTTCTTAACAGAGTTTTGGATCACCTTAAGCTTGAGGTGGGGGTGAGCATAACAAAAGCATGAATGTGGATTTCAGCAGCAGATAAGCTGAAACTGAGATGGAGTCAGGTGATGTGACAGAGATGAAAACAGGCAATCTTAGTGATGGCAGGGCTACGTGATCAGAAGTTTACCCTGGGGTCAGGTGACACCAGGGTTCTGAATAGTCTGGTTCAGCTTCAGATAGTTGCCAGGGAGAAGGATGGAATCAGTGGCAAAGGAACAGAATTTGGAGCAGCGAATAAAAACAGTGGTTTTGCCTTCCCAATATTATTAGAGAAAATTTCTGCTTATTTAGTACTGTTGTTGTTGGCAGTCTGATAATTTTAGTGATAGTAGAGGAGCAAAGTGAAGTGATGGTGAGGTGGAGCTCGTGTCATCAATGTGAAAGCTAATAGTGCCTTTGCCTTTCAGTGATGCCACTGAGCAGTAGCATAGAGATGAGAAATAGGAGGAGAACTAAGGTACATCCTTGAGGATGACCAGAGGCTGAGGTGTGGTTGTAGGATCAGGACCAGAAGCCACTGCCAAATCATTCTCTGGTTACCTATAGAGAGATGATAGTGGAACCGGATGAGAGCCATTCCACCTAACTGAAAGGCAGTGGAGATGTGTTGAAGAAGGATAACGTGGTTGATCACAAAGGCAGCATACAGTTGAAGAAGGATAAGTAAGGAAAGTTTTTGTTACAATGACAAAGATAGAAGACTGATTGGAAGCAGGACCTCCCTGTGCCACATGTCAGTGGGGCTACTTGGCTATAGAGATGGTCCAGGAGGGAGGGCTTCAGATATGTAGATCATTGGGATATTGTCCAGTGCATGTGGAACCTGTACAAGAAGTTGCACCTAAACTGGACAGGCACCAATATCCTGGCAGGATGGTTTGCTAATGCTCATCATTTAAACTAGTATGGCAGGGGACTGGGAACCAGAGCAGTAGGTCAGCAAGTAAAATGGCTTGAGGAGTCAGAGACTAAGGTCAGTAAAGCTCAGAGAAAGAACAGACAAGGAGAGGTTACTGAACATAGCAGCACTGGCTGCCTTAAAGGTGTATTAGTTTTAATGCAAGGAGTATGACACACAAGGCAGATGAACTTAGAGCTTGGATTATTACATATAACTATAATGTAACTGTTCCAGATACTTGGTTGAGAGAGGGACAATACTGGAAGCTTAACATTCTGGGATTTGCATGTTTCAGTCAAAATAGAGAGGGATGTGAAAGAGGTGGGGGAGTTGTGTTACTGATAAGGGAGAATGTTACACCTATCTCAAGGGAGGACACTTTGGAGGGCTCATTTGGTGAGACCTTATGTGTAGAGTTCAGGTATACGAAAGGTGCAGTTGCTTTGGTGGGCTTGTATTACAGGCCTTCCAACAGCAAGTTGGTGATAGAGGAACAGCTAAGTGCACAGATTATGAAAAAATATAAAAGCAGCAGGGTTGTTATAATAGTGATTTTAACTTCCCCCATATTGACTGGGACACCCTTAGTACCAGGGGATTAGATGAGGGGAGAAATTTGTTAGGTGCATTCAGGAGGGTTTCTTGAAGCCACGAGTAAATAGTTTAATTAGAGTAGGTGGCTACACTAGACCCGAAATTGGGGAATGAGCCCAGCCAAGCGATTGAAGTTTCAGTAGGGGAGCATTTCGAGAACATTGACTATAATTACGTAAGTTTTAACTTACTTATGGATAAGAATAAGAGTAGTCCTTAGGTGGTAGTAACAGATACAATGGAAACGTTTAAGAGACATCTCAACAGATACGTGAACAGGCAGGGAATAGAGGGTAAAGCTAAAGATTTTTAGTCTAGAAAGATGTCATGTGTTGGTGCAGTTTATGTGGGCTGAAGGGCTTGTTTCTGTGCTGTACTGTACTGTTTTTTATTCTTTTAAATGTTTGCACAGCAATGTCCCTTTAAGAGATAACATTGGATGGAAAAATCCAAATTGGCCTGAAGAGAATTAGACTTGTTTTTTGGAGATGAGTCATATTTAATGGACAGCTCACTTTATTACTCAGAGATAATGGGAACTGCAGATGCTGGAGAATCCGAGATAACAAAGTGTGGAGCTGGATGAACACAGCAGGCCAAGCAGCATCTTAGGAGCACAAAAGCTGACGTTTTGGCCCTAGTTGAAGGGTCTAGGCCCGAAACATCAGCTTTTGTGCTCCTAAGATGCTGCTTGGCCTGCCGTGTTCATCCAGCTCCACACTTTGTTATCTCACTTTATTACTCATTCTGTTCTCTGAACCATTTATATCTGCATTGAAACATTTTGTCAAGCGCAAGGACATTAGATCAGGGAGGCACATACGCACAACAGATGGTAGATAAGTTTTCTTGTTCACAAACATTTAGCGAGAAGAAAGGAAGAGATGAAACTGAACCTTTAACCAGTGCCATTGTTAATTACAATACTTGGTGAATACTTTCACTCAGGCAATCCTGTTTCACCCTACATGATTGAAACATTCACACTGCACCACTTAATAAGATGCTACCTGACAAGCATATCAATACTGAGCCTTTTTTTTTGTTCAGGCTTTGCTTTTCTGGCAGTATTATCAGTTTGTTCAGCTTGTGATTTTCTGTTGCTCTGCCGTTGTCCAACATTGAAGAGTACTGTTTTTCTCTCCCAGAGTGATACTGTAAGTACTAAGGTTTTGGAGTAGATTTGTAGCTCAGGCTGTGGGTGTTGAGGTTGGTTGGCTCGCCGAGCTGGTTTGTTGTTTTGCAGGCATTTTGTTACCGTGCTTGGTACCATGCTGTAAGTACTGGCATGCTACTTTGCCCTATCCTTACACTTTCACAAGCTCTTGGTGGAGGAAAAATTCTGTTGTTTGAGGAAGAATTTATAGTTTAAGCAAGCACTTTTAGGGATTCCATGACTAAAATTAAATTAATGTTTCGGGTCCGGTGACCCTTCCTCAAATAGACTTCATCCTAGGGCCTTAAAAGAAGTTCTGAGGAAGGGTCTCTGGACCCGAAATGTTAACTCTTTTTTTCTCCTCCACAGATGCTGCCAGACCTGCTGAGTTTTCCCAGCATCTTTGTTTTTGTTCCTCATTTACAGCATCTGCAGTTCTTTCGGTTCTTACTAAAATTGAATTGCTTGACTTGCTTGACATTATTGACTACAGCAGCTAAGTTTGAGTTCTTTAACCTGAGCCCCAGAATGAGAATGGAATCTTGAAGTGACTCACAGTTTTCTGTTACAATACTTATTCATTTGCACAATGATTCAAAAGTGAGGTCAGCATAAATAATTTTGCCAGAACAGCTGGCAAAGCATCACCCTGTGTGTGGAATTTTTACTGTTCCTTTATCCATAATGAGGGTCTCAGTGTTAACACTGACCAGTGCATTGCCTTTTACTGATATACAATGAGTGCGCTTCATACACTTTGTAATTGCATGTTTATTGAGCGACACTGATAACTAACATTTGTTTAAGGGAAAACATTCTTGGGGCTTGTCATGTTATTGGCTGATTGTACTGTTCCTCTATGAATTTTGGGCCTTGAAGCACAGGTTCCAACATGGGGCAAGTTGGGTGCTATCTAGAAGGAAGAGATCTGAATGGGTTTAGCCTGATATGAACTGGATGATGATTAGTGTCAGTAGTTTCTTTGTCTGATAGCTACTTGAATCATCTCGATGATGATCAAAAAAACCGAAGGAAATGACTTACCACCTTCCTCATTTTTCTCTACCAGTATTAAATGCTTGTGGTTTTTTTTTCTATTTTCAACAATGTGATGGGCACATCCTGTCATGTTGCTTATGGTAACTTGGGCTAGAAATTGATATATAGGAAGAACAAGTCATACTAATATATACTGTAGTTGTTAAGTAAATACAGCCTCATCAGAGATCAGTCAGAGTATGATTGCTCAGTCAGCGGACTTGTCATCAACAATGAAGAGTAACAAATGGTGTATGACATCTTTGTGACCAGTTTTAATATTAAATAATGGATCAGGTGTACGAATAGAAGGAAATGTTTATTTGTCAGGACTGTGTCTTTTTATTTGTGAGTTTATAAAATACCTGTGGAATGAGAAAGACCTGTTTTAAAAGCCAGTGCTTGAAAGTGTGGCTGCAGATTTGGAAACTAGTAACCTAATCCCCATTGCAAGCATCACATAGAGAACTGTTTGAACATGCAGACCAGTTATCAATGAGAGACACCTTCCTTTCCACCAAGAACTTTGTGATCAGTTCTCAGGTAATTGAGCAGCTTGGAACTGTTGGGAACAAGTTACAGGAAAAGAGAGAGAGAGAAGTATTTAGTTCATCCTCAGCTCACTAGCGGTCTGTCTGTTCTTTGCAGTCAAAGCTCACTGTAAACCTGAAGAAAACCAACGTATTTTTCCTGCAGTTGTTGTATGCAGTCACTTTTGACTGATGAATCTGACTTTTAGAAGTAAACCGGCCACCTTTTGTCTCTTCCCAACCAGAGAAAGATGGCCACTGCAGGAGAGTCATAAAGATCATCTCAACAATAGAACCTGGGAATAAAGACCTGTCCTTCCAGTTTTCCCCCCTGTCCATAAACTGTTTTCAACCCTGTGTAAGGGGGAACTTAACGAGAAGATAAAAGTTTTAATCAGTAGTTTGGAATGCCAATAGTTTATAACTGTTCACCTGTTGCTTCAGTCTAATAATTTGTAATAGATAGTAATTCTTGTTAATAACAGAAACCTGATCCATGCATTGTGTTGACCCGGGTCTGAAAGACAGGTATGTTGGGGAACTTTGCATACATTATAAAATCTGTCAATTTCACGGAGATTCTGGGAGGAGTGGGGCTTGATTTCCAGCAGACTACCCCAGTGAGGAATAACAATATCATGTATCGTAAATGTTTACTGTATGCCTTCATAATCTGTTCTGCAAATTACAGTTATAGAGCCATCTAAAACTAAATAAGATGAAAAGTGTGAATTATTTATCATGTTATTTATGTCTCCGACCTCAAGTGCCAGTTTTCTGATTGGTTGCAAAGTATCAGAGAAAGTAATTTGTTTTTCAGAAACGTAATCAGATACAAGGAACAGTTTTCAGCTCCTTTTCAACCACAAAGACTGTTCCCTGCTTATAACCTGATTAAAAGCAGTCCCAAATAATTTTGACAGCTGACTTCATTCTTCTTCAGAAATCCCAGCTGCACTCTTGCCTTCGGTATCTTTCATTCTTGGTGCTTGTCATGATCACCATGGTGTCCACAGCATGGTCAGTGAAATGAATTATTACAGTTTGCTTAGCTCTCTTTTTAATTTTTAGTGATACAAATTAAAGTATAGATTAGATTCCCTACAATGTGGAAACAGGCCCTTCGGCCCAACAAGTCCACACCGTCCCTTGGAGCATCCCGTCCAGACCCATCCTGAAGCTACACATCCCTGAACACTACGGGCAATTTAACATGGCCAATCCATCTAGTCTGCACGTCTTTAAACTGTGGGAGGAAACTGGAGGAAACCCACGCAGACACGGGGAGAATGTGCAATCTCTGCAAAGACAGTTACCCGAGGCTGGAATCGAACCCGGGTCCCTGGCGCTGTGAGGCTGCAGTGCTATCCACTGAACCACTGTGCCGCCCCAAAGGTATATCAAGCTTTTGTTTGAACAAATTAAAGGTTTATTTATTACCAGCTATTACAGAAGGTTCCTTAAGGGTAAAGACATAAGGTTGTTAATTGAAAGATGCATATAGCAATATTAAAACAAGTACAGATAGGACAAAAAAAAACTTATAGTCTCACTAGGTCTCTGAGGATTGCTGCTTTACTTCCTTATTGAAATGAAGATGTTAACACTTGAAGTCAGATCCAGAAGCTGTGATAGCTTCTGTAGTTGAATTGTTGAGGTCTCAGCACTTTTACATTGCCTGAAGAATCACCAACAGAACAGTATTTGGTTTCTGTATACCTTTTCTTGTTGTCCTCTCTGGTCAAAACTGCCCCCTTTGAAAGTGGTTCTAAAAGCATTCTCCTTGGAGATCTGCACACTGGCTGCTCTCAACAGTTTTGAACTGTGTTAAAAACTCACATATGCTGCAGTAACTAAATTTCTGCTTAGGGAGCTTCTAATAACCTGCAGATTTCAGATCAAACCCTTCTTTTCTGGAAGCTGCACAATTTAAACTTCTGTTGAGGTAACATATTACCTGAGCTGCTTTTAAAAAGCTCCTTTCTAAGAGAGGAACTACACTTGCCTCTAACATGCCAGTCCTCCACACTGCCTTAAAACCTTTAAATCCCTGTATTCTCTAAATTCAAGTCAATCTTTGATTATTCTGAATCACAAAAAAGCTAATTCAGGTTTGAACTACAGGGAGAAGCTGTATAGGCTTGGGCTATTTATGGAGTGATGGAGGCTGAGGTGTGACCTTTTTGAGGTTTATAAAATTATGAGGGGGTTGGATAGGGTGAACATCCAAGGTCTTTTCCCCAGGGTAGAGTAGTCCAAAACTAAAGGGCATAGGTTTAAGGTGAGAGGAAAAAGACATAAAGGGGACCGAAGGAACAACATTTTCACACAGTGAGTGGAGCGTGTATGGAATGACCTGCCAGACGAAGTCATGGAGGCTGGTACAATTACAGCATTTTAAAAGGATTCTGGATGGGTATATGAGTAGGAAGAGTTTAGAGGGATATGGGCCCAATGCTGGCAAATGGGACAAGGTCACATTGGGATGTCTGGTTGGCCCAGATGAGTTGGACTGAAGGGTCTGTTTCTGTTCTGTATGACTCGATAAGAACTTTGGCCCAAACTGACCTGAACTAAATTGAGGACAAAAAAGCCAAAGAGCTGTGAATGCTGGGAATGGGAGTGGTTGGAGGAGTGGACCAGGGTGCCCTGGAAAGAACGGTCCTGTGCAAAGCTGACAGCGGAGGTGGGGGTGAGTGGCTGAAGAAATATACATCCTCACATTCTGCTTCCTGTAAAGACTATTACATTTTACCAGTTTCTCTGTTTCTATGGCATCTGTTCTGCTGATGCCAACTTCAACAAAGGAACCTCCAAAATGTCCACCGACTTCCTCCAATGAGGATTATCAATCGCCATGGTTGAGAGGGGCCTCAGCTGTGTCTGATGCTTTGGTCTTCATTCCATCTCTTCCCTTCCACATCAGCGATAAGGTCCCCCTTGTCCACATCCAGAGGATCATTAGCCCCCATTTCCACCATCTCCAGCAGGATGTTGTCACCCCCACCAGACACATATTCTTGAACTCTGCCTGTCAGCCTTCCACAGGGACTGTTCCCTCTGGGACACCCTGGTTCACTCCTCCTCTGATCCCCACAGCCCAGTGGCACCTACCCCTGCAACCGCAGAAGACATAACATCTGCCAACATCTCTGTCTCAGGAGATAACAAGGTGTAGAGCTGGATGAACACAGCAGGCCAAGCAACATCAGAGGAGTAGGAAGGCTGATGTTTCAGGCCAAGACCCTTCTTCAGAGAAGGCTTGCTGCAGTGTTCCAGTGAAACTCAGCACAAGCTGGAAGAGCAGCACCTCATTTTCCATTTGAAAACTCTACAGCCTTCTGGACTCAGTATCGAGTTGAACAATTTTAGGGCCTGAGCACCTTCTCCCATATCCTAACCCCAACCTCACACTCCAGGCCTTGTCATCACATGGGCTGCTACCACAAACAAACCATTGTCCGATATTAATGGTCCTCATTAGCAGCTATTCATTCCCCCAGGCTGTCTATTGCCCATTCCTTTGTCCATCCAAATGGTTCTCTCTCTCTTTGGGCTCTATCTCCACCTGTTATTTACTCCTTCCCCCACCCTATCTTCAACACATATACCAATCTTTTACCAGCTACAGTTAGCTCTAAAGAAGGGTCTGAAATGTTAACTTTACTTCTCTTCACTGATGTTGCCAGACCTGCTCAGTTTTTACAGCAATTTCTGATTTTGTTTCTAAATTGATGCCAAACTGTTTCATTGATTAATTAGCACAGGCCTGAAACAGGACACGAGAGGATTTGAATCATTAAGATTGTTTCACCGCGCCTTAAAGAAAATGCTGGCAACAAGAACAGAAGTTGTTCTGCTGATATCAGCAGCTGTTACATTGATTCAGCTTAGTCAGGATGCCGCAGTTTTGTAGCAGAATTGATCCATCTTCTTCCTGCAGCGTGGCTGAAGAGAATTCTGCATTATCATAAATAAAGTCAGAAATAGCAACAAATGTCAGAATAGAAGCAACAGAGGTTGATGGAAGCATTAAGAAAGACCTACCCCCCCCCCCAACAATTGCTTCCTTAACCATACTGCAGTTGCTGTACATATTGATGGATGGAAAGCAAATTATCCTTGTAACATAATTGCAACAAATGGTTGGGAGGAGTAGTGAGAACAATAGTATGCTTGAGCTGAATTAATTTTAGTAGAGAAACCAAATCGGTATGTATGAACAAAATGTACAGCACAGGAACACACCATTTGGCCCAATTAGTCAGAGCTGGTGTTTATATTCTACCTGAGTCAGCCCTGCTGTGCACTGATACAAGACCCTGTCATTCATTTCTCAAAGTATGTATTTGTTACCTTGTTCAGAATATCCCTCCAAGCAACTTTGGTTCAAATTCAGATAGCTACTGTGGAAATGCCAAATGATAATCCTTCCATTTTATACAGTAGTCAAGCAAATGACTTTTTAATGAAGTGCACCCGCTGTGATAATTATTTATTTTCCTGCTTCTGAAATTAGAAATAACTAGTAGAAGAATACACTTCATTAAACTATGCCAATTGCTTGACCTACTAGACAGATTTATTGAAACACAATCCCTGTAGCAACGGCCATTTTCAAGCTATGGGCTTGTTTACATATGCCAAGATAGAAGGTGAATTTAACCCTAGTAGCATATATCAGAGATAATGTGAACTGCAGATGCTGGAGAATCCAAGATAATAAAGTGTGAAGCTGGATGAACACAGCAGGCCAAGCAGCATCTTAGGAGCACAAAAGCTGACATTTCGGGCCTAGACCCTTCATCAGAGAGGGGAATGGGGAGAGGGTTCTGAAATAAATAGGGAGAGAGGGGGAGGCAGACCGAAGATGGATAGAGGAGAAGACAGGTGGAGAGGAGAGTACAGGTGGGAGGGGATAGGTCAGTCCAGGGAGGACGGACAGGTCAAGGAGGCGGGATGAGGTTAGTAGGTAGGAAATGGAGGTGTGGCTAGAGGTGGGAGGAGGGGATAGGTGAGAGGAAGAACAGGTTAGGGAGGTGGGGACGAGCTGGGCTGGTTTTGGG
This sequence comes from Stegostoma tigrinum, assembly GCF_030684315.1. Classification (NCBI taxonomy): domain Eukaryota; kingdom Metazoa; phylum Chordata; class Chondrichthyes; order Orectolobiformes; family Stegostomatidae; genus Stegostoma; species Stegostoma tigrinum. The sequence continues at coordinate 9,739,779 of NC_081404.1, read as the reverse complement.
ATGCAGTGGGGGGAGGGGAGATTTTGAAGCTTGTGAAGTCCACATTGATATCATTGGGCTGCAGGGTTCCGAAGCGGGATATCAGTTGCTGTTCCTGCAACCTTCGGGTAGCATCATTGTGGCACTGCAAGAGGCTCATGATGGACATGTCGTCTGAGGAATGGGAGGGAAAGTTAAAATGGTTCATGACTGGGAGGTGCAGTTGTTTATTGCGAACCAAGCAGAGGTGTTCTGCAAAGCGGTCCCCAATCCTCCGCTTGGTTTCCCCAATGTAGAGGAAGCCACACCGGGTACAGTGGATACAATATACTACATTGGCAGATGTGCAGGTGAACATCTGCTTAATGTGGAATGTCATCTTGGGGCCTGGGATAGGGGTGAGGGAGGAGGTGTGGGGGCAAGTGTAGCACTTCCTGCGGTTGCAGGGGAAGGTGCCGGGTGTGGTGGGGTTGGAGGGCAGTGTGGAGCGGACAAGGGAGTCACGGAGAGAGTGGTCTCTCCGGAAGGCAGACATGGGTGGGGATGGAAAAATGTCTTGGATGGTGGGGTCGGATTGTAGATGGCAGAAGTGTCGGAGGATGATGCATTGTATCCGGAGGTTGGTGGGGTGGTATGCGAGGACGGGGGGGGATCCTCTTTGGGCGGTTGTGGTGGGGGCGGGGTGTGAGGGATGTGTTGCGGGAAATGCGGGAGACACGGTTAAGGGCGTTCTCGACCACTGTGGGGGGAAAGTTGCGGTCGTTGAAGAACTTGGACATCTGGGATGTGCGGGAGTGGAATGCCTCATCGTGGGAGCAGATGCGGCGGAGGCGAAGGAATTGGGAATAGGGGATGGAATTTTTGCAGGAGGGTAGGTGGGAGGATGTGTATTCTAGGTATATCAGTCCAATTTCGCAGTAAAACATGGACCCCAGTCAAATAGCTGCAGTGTCTGCAATGCCCACACTCCATGAATATATTTCTTTCTGAGTCACTGAGTATGCTAATTTATGGCTCAGGCAAGCAATATTTATTTCTTTAAAAAAAACAAAGAACTGTGGATGCTGGAAATCTGAAACACCTACAAGTGAGAAACTCAACAGGTCTAGCAACATCTGTGGAGAGAGAAACAGAGTTAGTGTTTCAAATCTAGTTACCCTTTGTCAGCAATACTTCTCTCACTCAGTTATTTATTTGATTCAGCATAGCCTCAACATCATTTTTAGGCATGTCTAGAGCTTCCCCCTGTAAAACTTTGTGTTTTAAACCAATTTATTCCCCCTTATTATTGACACATTAACTGACCAGTGTGCAGTAAATAACCCACACTTCCCTTCAGTAGGAAAATCTGGTATTTATTAAGTGTTTGTACATTTCAAGCCAGGGAAGTTGGCACATGGAGAGTACCCAGTTTCTGAGCGTGATTGATTGACGGGACTTTATAGTTAGAAAACTATACTTTCAGCACTGCACAGTGATTGGTACAGATAGGGACCAGTCATGCTGAATTAATAGCAGTGCTATAACTGCCTCAGAATCACCTGGGCTCGGCTGTAATGCCTTCTGATGCTTTCAGGAGAGTAATAATGGAAATATCGATTGTTATGATCCTAGCTGACAGTAATACTGGACAAGTCAGATACCAGACTGAAACCTGGCTTGATAAATCACATTTTGATTTATCTTGGCTTTAATTGAGTGGTCTCTCATTGAAACATAAACATGCAAAACTGCACATTTTGCTTTAACAATGAAACAGAAGCTTATTAACAAAACAAATGAAGATAAAATAGAATAAACCAAACTACCTACTTATAACACAAATTCAAAGATTTTTAAAAACAAGCAGCAAAAGTATTATCCCCTTAATCCCAAAACACTTCTTCAAAAATTGAAAAGAAAAATAACAGCTTTTGTATGGTACTCAAAACATACCCTGGTATAATATCCAAAGACACATCTTGTATAGAACTCAAAAACACCACTTATACAGTACTTACGCCAGAGGCCCCATCTCTAAAACCTCATTAGGATTAAGTCACTTGTGACTTTAACATATAAACTGGAATTGCAAATAGCTTCTTCCTGGAGCTATATTCCATCACAGCTTAAACGTACACAGATTTAAGTAACTTGTTAAGAAGTTATATCTGGTCTGGGACTAACACTAATGCTTCACTAAGGTAAAGCTAGTTTATTATATGCTTCCTTTCTCAGGAGTGTTAATACAGGCTCTTCCAGTCTACAACACTGGCATCTACCCAGCAATGTGGAAAATTGCCCAGATATGTCCAGTATACAAAAGGTAGGATAAATCCAACCTGACCAAATACTGCCCCATCAGTCTACTCTTAACGATTAGCAAAATGATGGGAAGTGTCATTGACAGTGCTGTAAGGCAAAACTTATGAAGAAATAATCGGATTACTGACACCCAGTTTGAGCTCTGTCAGGGTCCCTCACCTTATCGCAGCCTAGGCTCAAACACAGATAAATGAGCTCAATTCCAGAGGCGATGTCCTTGATATCAAGGTTGCATTGGTGCAGAGTTGCTTTTCAGACTGGAGACCTGTGACCAGCGCTGTGCCACAAGGATCGGCGCTGGGTCCACTGCTTTTTGTCATTTATATAAATGATTTGGATGTGAACAAAGGAAGTCTGGTTAATAAGTTTGCAGGTGACACAAAAATTGGAGGTGTAGTGGACAGGAGTTTGTCAGAAATTTAAATCACCTGAACCAAACCAGTGTTTGGATTTAAATACTTTTTAAAATTAAATAATAAATTAAATGTTCAATTAGTAACCTTGACCCTGAGGTCTGCTGTGTCCCAGCACATTGATATATTTATGTATATAGCTTTCAGTACTGCTATTGCTTTATTGCTGTGAGATTTGTGGGAGTATCATCAAATGTTCACAATTCATGTGAAATGTATAATTGTAGCTTTCTGCATGTTAAAATCTCTTGATTGATTCACGTGCAGAGAACCCACAAAATATGTGAGTGATCTTGTATGATATGCGGGAGGGTAATGGTAGTGTTTACTTAAATTCACGGTTGTGTTGTATTGGTTTCTGTAAGGGCTAACAACAAATGCCAGGCTAACACAATTGCGTTAGGTGTTGTGAACCAGAGTGTTACTGCAATTATTTCACTGCTTTTACAAGGAAAAGTTCACCCTGGGTGAAGTACATTTTTTTGTTTTCCCTTGTTGGTGTAGCTCCTCGCAGTAGAATGTATAGTGATCCTTTGATCTGTCATATTCACTTTTTTCTTCTATGTGCATAAGAGCAGGGCGTATCCTAGGATGATTTGAACGTTATCTATTTCTTTTAAGCAACTAATCCCCACCCTATGTCTATGACAGCTGTGAGATTGGGAACTCTGTGCTGGGGAATCATGGGTACAGATTCATATCTTCCAGTCTGATACACATAACGCTGAAATGGAAGGGTCTCATTTTGTTTTATTCATTCAGGTGATATGAGCTTCATTGGCTGGGCCAGTATTTACAACCTATCCCCAACTGTCCTTGAGAAAGTGGTGGTGAGTTGTCTTCATGAACTGCTGCAGTTCTTTTGGTGTAGATACACCATCAATGCTATTAGGGAGGGAGTTCCAAGATGTTGATTCAGTGACAGTGAAGGCACAGCGATATATTTCCAAGTCAGGATGGTAAGCGGCTTGGAAGGGAGCTTGCAGGTGGTGGTGTTCCCATGTATCTGCTGTCCTTGTCCTTCCAGATGGTAGAGGTTATGGGTTTGGAAGGTGCTGTCTGAGGATCTTTGGTGAATTACTGTAGTGCATCCTGGTTCATATCTGTGTATCCATGTTGGATGTTTGTGGGTAGGATACCTGTTAAGCAGGCTGCTTTGTACTGGACGGTGTCAAGCTTCTTGAGTATTGTTGAAGTTGCACTCATCCAGGCAAATGGGGAGTATTCCATCACACTCCTGACCGCATACTGGGGAGTCAGGAAGTGAATTACTCACTGCAGGATTCCTATACTCTTCTTGTAACCACTGTAATTATATGGCTAGTCCAGATCAGTTTTTGGTCAATGGTAACTGCAGCATGTTGATCGTGGGGAATTCAATGATAGTAATGTTATTGAATGTCAAGAGAAGTCATTAGATTGACTCTAATTGGAGATGGTCATTGCCTGGCATTTGTTAGACATGAAAGTTACGTTCCACTTGTCAGCCCAAGCTTGGATATTGTCCAGATCTTGTTGCATTTTGAACATTGTTTCAGTATTTGATGAGTTGTGAATGGTGCTGAACATTGTGCAATCATTGATGAACATTCCCACTTCTGACCTTATGATGGAGGGAAAGTCATAGAAGCAGCTGAAGATGGTTGGGCCGAGGGCACTACCCTGAAAAACGCCTGCTGAGATGTCCTGGAGCTGAGATGAATAACCTCCACCAACCACGACCATCTTCCTTTGTGCTAGGTATGACATTCCTCAGCTCTTTTGTCCATGTTTGAACCAAGGCTGTAATGAAGTCAGGAGCTGAGTGGCCCTGGTGGAACCTAAACTGAACGTCACGGAGCAGGTTATTGCTGACCAGGAGCTGCTTGATGACACCTTCCATCAGTTCACTGATGATCGTGAGGAGACTGATGGAGCGGTAATTGGCTGGGTTGGATTTGTCCTGCTTTTTGTGTACAGGCCATACTTGGCCAATTTTCCACATTGTCAAGCAGATGCCAGTGTTGTAACTATACTGGAACAGCTTGGCTAGAAAAATAGCACGTTCTGGAGTACACGTCTTCAGTACTATTGCTGGAATGTTATCAGGGCCCATAGCCTTTGCAGCATCCAAAATTTCCAAGTGTTTCTTGATATCACATAGTGATTCGAATTGGTTGAAGACTGGTATCTGTAATGCAGGGGACCATGCATTATCGACGTGAATGTTAGTCATGATAGTAGGAAGAGGATCAGAAGCATGATAAGAACAAGATGGATTGGACGATGTACTGGGATAAGCACTCTGCCTCCTGCTATCTGAACTCTGGAAGCTGGACATAAGTACTGTATGATCCAACCTCAAAACTGTTCAGAATGTGGGACAGAGGCTTTGTGGGACAGCAGTTTGAATTCTGAGATTTATCTTGCTAATGACTAAAGTTGATCAACGATTTCAGTAATTAACACTCCAGACAATAACAATCATAGAAATATACATAAAAACAAAAGCTGTAACATTTGTCTTCTGGGATTTAATTTTAAAACTTCCTCATAGTCTACATAAAAATTAGGCAAAACCAGATAGGGGTAATATGTCCTAACTATGCTGTTTAGAAATTAATTGGGTGAATAACTGACCTGTTCCCCTGCCCATCACCTTGTCCACAAAGGGAAGTTTTCTGTGGGAATTTGTACAAAATGAAATGGCAATTTACTGATTTTTGATGATCATCTGATTGCAGTTATATCCAATACTGAGATACTTCCCATGGTAACTTGTAGCAACATTACAGGAGCCTTTGTGAAGGTTTCCACCTTAAAAATAAGTATATTTACAGCGAGAAATATGAAAGGAAATTGCCATACAGTGTATGAGCACGGATACTTTTTATGCAATCTGAAGCAGAGTTTTGTTTACTATGATTCAAATTATTTGATTGCAGATTGTATGAGGCACACTGACATACACATCTTATCAGCTCCCCATTTGCAGTACTATTTGATGAGAGCATTGGTTTGCAAACTCTACTCATGCAATGTGAGAACTTTGAGGATGAGGAGGTTTAAAGTTTGGGCAGCAGATGCCTGGTTTACTCACTTGAGGCCTTGAAAAGCCTCATCTATCAAATAAAATGTTGCTAAACTGTGGAAACCATCAGGAATTGGAGTTGCTCCATTTTATCTGCTGTCATGTTCTTTTTCCCACCAATCATGGAGGCCTAAAATCACATCGCTGATATCTGTATGGTGAGTCACAAGATTCATATTATATTAATGCCTAGACACTCTGGGTAAAGTGGCTTTTTCAGGCCTATCACACTGCAGACATCCTTAAACTGATTTTATCAATCAGTGTTTTAAAACTGGCAATGCATTCTCTCTTTGCAGATTAACTTCCAGGATCTTGAGCGTGCAGACTGGTTAAACAAGGTAGGTGCTGCTTCTTTAATGACAGTCTTTGTCTTTGACTCTGAAGTTTTTTCTGCCTTTTCAGTGGAAGGGTATTTCTGCAAGGAGCTGGCACTGAGTCCAACTCAGTCTGCAGAAGATGCAGACAAATGTGTTGAATGCAGTCAGGGAATTCAAGTTAAATGTCCAATTTTTGTTACATTTTATATTTACATCTTATATTTAATTAACTAATTAATCAATTATTTCCTTTTCTCCCATGATATTGTCTAATATCACATTGAGTTAATGCTTGCAATTTATTTACAAATCTTGTGATTTGCAGGAATATTGTGAATGCTCATGACTCAGGAGGTGGACGGGAGAAGTCATTAGGTACTAGGAATCAGTATAGGGAAGCTGACTTGCTGGTTCTTGTGCCTCAACACATGATGCTTCCACAACAACTTGAGTTTTTCATGTGGGCAATTTACAGGCACATTTCCACATGCTACCACAACATGTTATTGGAACTCATTTAAAAGAAAATCGGAGGATCATGCAGCCCTTTGCTTTATCAATTTCTCCCTTTCTGCTTTCATGGTAGTTTGCCCATTGTTAGGTCACAAGTTAATAAATGCTAGTTGTTCTCTGGTCAGTCTTTCACTCCAATTTGTGATATTGGTTTGGGTGTGGTGCAGGGCAAGTGGTTTATTATACTGCAAAATGTATTTGTTTTTTAAGCACTCTTTTCAACCTGGGAGGCCTGAATTGCCCTAGGATATGATCGTTTACGATCACAGCCCCTTATCTGGGGCTGTTGAGATCAGGTGTATTCCTTTATTAATTCTCCTCAACTTCAGCTAGAAGGAGCCAGACTCCAGGACACGTAACCTTTGCCCAAGGAATCCAACTTGCCCTCCTGCCAAAGCAATAAAACCAGTCAAGTGAGCTGCCTACTTCCTGACAGTATAAAATCTGTTTTTTAAAAATGGATTGCAGTTTTCTCAGGATATTATAAGCATCTTGGTAAAATATCTTCCTACCATGAAAGGAATAGAATTTGGGTTCTCTGAGGATTTGAGAAATAAGATTAGATGAAGCAATTTAAGTTTTAACTATATGCACAAATTTAGTATAAGAAGACATGCAAATCTGGTGGTTATACAGAGCATACATCACAAAGCTATAGAAAACCCTAAAAGAGATGATAATGAGAATTTATAAGAGAATCCAAGATTCAAATTGTTGCAGATTTGAGATTTTTAGAAGTCAGTAAGGCTATTCGTCAAACATCAAAGTGAGATTGCCATCATACCCAAGTTTTGTCATTAGTTTCAGGAAGAATTTGAATCAGAGGTGACTGAATCTAATAAATCTCCAAATTATTCAAGTTATGTTGAGATATTTATAATGAATTTTTTGGCATTGTACAATTAAAAGGTAGTGTGTAATAGTAGTATACCACTCTTGATCATTATCCCATATTAAGTGAGATGGACCACCTATTTGTTCAGATTATCTGTTCAATTTATGAGGAAGCTATTTTAAATGTGTTCTTAAAACTAGAGTTGGGTAATCTGTTTAGTCGAGATACCATGTCCAGCAACATAATAAGACTTGCAGTTCTCGCATTTCCTTTATCAGAGATGGCATTGCATCTTCAGTGTTTGTGCGCAGTCTTTAGGATTTTGTTTTAAGGGGTGTCTCATTCTTAACAGCAACTTCACATTGTTGCAAAGGAATTGATCATGTTGTGCATGCAAGCTAGCCTCATCTTTGAAATAACTGCTCGGAGGCAGGTATCCTGTCACCAAGTCACCCTTTATTTATATGTGCAGGCTATGGACTGGCCAGCTAGCTCAGAGCCAGGCCCTTGAGTGAGGAGACTCTCTGACACTTCCGTACACATATGTCAGCCAGGGCTTCCTGACTGGCTCAGGTTAACAGCCCAAATCAGGGAACTCATACTCAATGAGATCCACCTGGCCAACCTCATACCAATCACTACAATATTTTACAAATGCTGTAATACTTACTGAAAAGTAAGTTTTAAATTTGTGTTCCTAAATCTATCCTATGTATATGTATTTAGGGCAGCACAGTGACTCAGTGGTGGGACCTCAGTTCAGTTGCAGCCTTGAGTGACTGTGTGGAGTTTGTACATTATCCCTGTGTCTGTGTGGGTTTCCGGCAGGTTTTCTGGTTTCCTCCCACAGTCTAAAGAAGTGCAGGCTAGGTGGATTGGCCATGGAAAATTGTCCTGTAGTATCCTGGGATGTTTAGGTTAGGTGGATTGGCCATAGCATCTCGGGATGTGCAGGTTAGATGGATTTGGCCGTGCTAAATGCGGTGTTACGGCGATATGGTAGGGGACTGGGTCTGGGTGGGATGCACTTCGGAAGGTCAGACAATACTTGATGGGCTAAATGGCTTCTTTATGCATTGTAAGGATTCTATGTTTTGAACCTTGTTCCTTGATAATGAATGCCTTTGTGCATCAGCCAAACATGCCCACAGTAGGGAAAGGCAGCATTTGGCTTGTGTTGTTCTCCACAAGATATTTTCTTAAGGCTTAGTGCCAAAACCCCCTTCTGTAAACTACTGCCCTCTGCTAACTGGATTATGTTATTACCCACTCAATATGTAGCGTCACTCTTCTGGGTATCAATGTGAGCTCAATTGCTTTCTTCACCTCAGAACGTAGGAGAATTAGCAGTGTATCAGACTTAGTTCAGGCAAAAAAATCGCAGACACTTTATTGAATAGTAAGTGTGCAAATGAATAATATTGAATGCTACACTGATTACAAACTTTTATATTCTCCAAATACCATCAAGATAAAGGTACCCTGCCAGTGTTAAAATACAGTATAAGACTAACCTGCGTAGTTCCTGCCAGGCGAGTTAGTTTAAAATTGGGGCTTTAATTCCTGACTACTGAACTTGGGTTAAGCCTGTTTTTTAATATTTTTAGGATTCTCTCTGAAATTAAATACTTCCACTATGAGTAATCTCTATTTAGGAAAGGGATGACCACATGTCTTCCTTCCCATTTAGGGACAGGAGTAAATTTAGAGCGCAGGTTTCTATGGGACTGGTCCTGCAAGTTGCCGAACAACTACTTACTGAGCCATCTAAATTTCGAAAAGAAGATGTTTTTGACTGTACTGTCAGTTAGGAAGAATGCATCGAATAAGCTTAAAGAAGGCAAATAATAACTGACAAAACTATCATGTCACCTGGGGTTAGGTGCAATTGTTAGATGTCAAATGTAACAAACTAACGGAGACTCTTTATTGGTAGGTTCTACAGCAAGCATGGCCATTTGTTGGTCAGTACCTGGAGAAGCTGTTGGTGAACTCCATTGCTCCCATTATTCGGAGTTCAAACAACCATCTGCAAACCTTTGCCTTCACAAAAGTCAGCTTTGGAGTGAAGGTAATTCTGTACCTGTGCAAGATAAAAGGTGTTTCTCTAACAATCATTAATTTCCTCATTGTTTTGGTATAGGTTAGTTTTGTGTTTGATACCGTGCATCCCACATGTACATTCCAAGAACAATTGAACATTAACCTTTTGCTGCACCTTCCGCCAATTTTATCCAGATGATGATTCAGTCTGTGTTACAGTTCCGTGCACACGCTTGCTCAAGAAGTGAGTCTTGTCATCTGAATCTTAGCCAGGAATGCTGGTTGGCTATTTGACTGTAGAGTCCAAACTTGTCCTCATTTGACAACAAATCACTTACCCTTCCAAACTTGGGTCATGTGTGAAGAGATATTTTTGAACTGTGCAACACGGTGAAGTGATATATTGGGTGGTTTTACTAAACAATTTGCAGAATACATGTGCCTCACAATTCCCTCTCATTTGACAATAACACAAGTATACTGGGGGTCCTGTGGAATGCAGCCTACAATATTAATGAACTTGTAGATACCCATCAGCATGATTTGGTCAATGGTGAATGTGTCAAATAAACATACAACCATTTGACTCGTTTCTATTGAAAAGAAATGTCATACTGGGATATTTACACAACAGAGGGCTCACCCTGGATGCGGTCCTCTCCAGTATCTTATCATGGTGGATCATGAATACTGATCACCCTCCTGTAATTTATGATGATAGCCGTCATTTGGGTGTGAATCTAGACAATGAGCCTGACTATTTTTTATTTTGCCTGTCAGGGCTATGACAGCTGAAGCTAACCCTGTCATCCCTCAACATTTACACATAATCACATCTCAGCAGGAGTTACTGGATAGCAATCATCCTGGCCTAAAGAGCTCCCTCTCCCTCGTAAAAAATTCCACAGGTTCACAACTGTCTGGGGGAAGATATTTCTCCTTATTTCTGTCCTAAATATTCCATCCTGTATCTTTAGACTGTAACCCCTGGTTCTAGACTCCCTGGTCATCAGGAACATCCTTGTTCCAGTGGAAGCAACTAAGCACTGGCCAAAGAATTAATCTGTGACTTTTAGCTGTTCCCTCGCTAAATTTGAGGAGTCAGTGGAGCTTTTACTGTCAGCAGCAGAAGCCTGTTTACTGTGGACCAAAGATTCTGAAATATTCCAAATGTTTCAAATATATTACAAAATGCTAATTGTGCAGGACTGTGTTTTTGGAGATCTGATCATACCTCTGAATGTCTTTCAGCCTCTGAAGATTCATGGAGTACAGGTGCATACAGGTACAGATAAAAGGCAGGTCACACTTGATCTGCATATCAGGTAACTGACTCACTGTTCAATTCCACTTAATTGCTTAAGCTCCAATATCAAAGTTCCTTGCATACAGAACCATACGCTAGCTGTCATATTTGTAATTTATTTGCCTGTTCCTGCTTGATGTATTCATCTGGTGTATTTCGGTGTCCTTTGACGTCCTTGGTTTTTCTATTGATTCACAGTCAAAAATCACTTGAGACCAGGTTTATATGAAATCACAAGCTTTCAGAGCGCACCTGATGAAGGGGCTGTGCTCCGAAATCTTGTGATTTCAAATAAATCTGTTGGACTGTAAGCTGGTGTTGTGCGATTATTTTGACTTTGTCCACCCCAGTCCAACACTAGCACCTCCATATCATGATTCACACCTGCTTTCAAAACAACAGAGATAGCAAGAAATGCAGATGCCGGAGTCAGAGTCAATACAGAGAGGAGCTGGTGGAACATAGCAGGTCAGGCAGCATCAGAGGAGCAGGAAAGTCGATGATTTAGGTTTACACCCTTCATCAGGACTGGGAAAGGGGACGGGAATTCAGAAATAAATATGGGGAGGTTGCGGCTAGGGGATGGTAGGTGGGATGGTGATAGATGGATACACGTAAGGGATTGTGGACATTGGTCAGTGGGAAAGATGGGGCGGATAGGTGGGGAAGGAGCTGGACAGATTGTGTCAAGTCAAGGAGGTGGGGATAGTAGGGAAGATTGGGCATGGGATGAAGCCAGGGGTGAGGAGATTTTTAAACTGGTGAATTCTACGTTGAGGCCATTGGGCTGCAGGTTCCTGAGGTAGAATATGTGGTAATGTTTCTCCAGTTTGCATGTGGCATCATTGTGGCACTGGAGGAGGCCCAGGATGGACATGTCACCCAAGGAGTGGAAGGGGGAGTTTAAATGGTTGGCAACCAGAAGGTGGTGTTGATTATAGCATATGCAGCGTAGATGCTCTGTTAATTGGTCACTGAGTCTGCGCTTGGCCTCACTGATGTAGAGGAGACTGCATCAGGAACAATGGATACAGTACCTAGGTTGGAGGGTGTACAGATTTGGAAAGCTTGTTCAGGGCCTTGGACGGCAATATGAATCAACAGAGGAGTGATGTTGTTGTCCTTGAACTAGGAGGACATCTGAGATGTCCGGAAATGGAATACTCCATCGTGACAGCAGATGTGGAGGAGGCAGGGGAATTGGGAGTAATGGATCGCATTCTTGCAGGAAGGTGGGTGAGAGGAGGTGTTGTCTAGGTAGCTGTAGGAGTTGGTGGGTTTGAAATCAATGTTGTGCTGAGATGGTTACTGGAGATGTCCAGGAAGGGGGAGGGATGTACCAGAGATGGTCCAGGTGAATTTGTGGTTGGGGTGAAAGGTATTAGTTAAGTTGATGAACTGTTCAAGCTCCTCGTAGGCGCATGAGGCAGCGCTGATACCGTCATCAATGTTGCCGAGGAAGAGGTAAGGGATGGTGCCAGTGTAACAGTGGAAGCGGGACTATTCTGCATATTCCTACAAAGATGCAGGCATGCTTTGGACCCACACAGGTGTCCATAGCCGCCCCCTGCATCTTTTGCATTTCCTGCACTTCTGCCTTCAAACCCTTCCCTCCGGTCCTCTCATACCACCCCATAACCTCCTCTTCCCATGTATCATTCACTGCCACTTCTGCCGCCTACAATCTGACCACCACCAAAGAGATATTTCCCTCCCCATCCCTTTCTTCCTTTTGTGGGGACCGCTCTCGCTGCAACTCCCTTGTCCGCTCCATACTCCCCACAAACTCCACCGCACCCAGCACCTTTCTCTGTAACCTCAGGAAGTGCTACACCTGCCTCTACACCTCCCCACTCACCTCTGTCCAAGGCCCCAGCCAATTTTTCCAAATCTGACAGGGGTTCACCTGTACATCCTCCAACCTGGTCTACTGTATCATTTGTTCGCGATGTAACCTCTTCTACATTGGTGAGACTTAACATAGACTCGGACCATTTTGTAGCGTATCTGTGCTCTGTAGACTATAATCAACACCACCTTCTGGTTGCCTGCCATTTTAACTTCTCCTCCCACATGTCCATCCTGGGCCGCCTCCAGTGTCACAATGTCAACACCCAGAAACTGGAGGAACAGCAACTCCTATTCTGCCTTGGGAGCTTGCAGCACAATGGCCTTAACACAGAATTTACTGGTTTTAAAATCTCCCCATCCCTGGCCTCATCCCACGTCCAACCCTCCCTTTCATCCGTGCCTCTGTTACCGGACACAACCTGTCCATCTCCTTCCCCACCTATCTGCCCCACCCTTTCCACTGACCAATCCCTACTACCCCTACCTGCATCCGACTATCACCATTCCATCTACCTTCCCCAGCCTCAGTCCTCTCTATTTATTTCTGAGCTACCTTCCCCCTCCCTAGTCCTGATGTAGGGTGTAAACCCGAAACTTCAACTTTCCTGCTCCGCTGATGCTGCCTGACCTGCTGTGTTTCTTCAGCTTCACAATGTATTGGCTGCTTTCACAACAAACTACGGTGTACCAGTGAAATTATGTTAGCACATTTTTAAAAATCATTCCTAGGTCTCTACCAGTGTCATTGGAGGAGTCGGGAGAGACCTGGCCAACCTTCTGTTCATCACCTGTGTCTTTAAACCAGAGATTCACTGCCTGGGAAAGTGAGCCTAAACTGTGTTCTGGCCCTCTTTACTCTTGCTAGCTACCAAGCAATGGCTCAGATATGTAAATGAAAGGGTATATCGAATCACTTCGCAGATATTGTGCTGTTAGCAGTTTTTAAATCTTGAGGAATGTAGGAAAATAAATGTGATACTGTAACTTTATAGTAAATCTAAAACTCCATCAATCGGAATCAGCTCATCTGTGAGTACTTTGCCACATAAATTTATCTGGGAGCCTCGATATGTAACTTGCATTAATTTTGATTACTTTCATTTCCCAAAGTCATTACAACATTAATTCTTCAATTACATAATGACAAATGTCTCAGCAGCATTCTGCTTGATCAATCATTGCATAATATTTAAACATTATATCACCTAATAGGTATAATTGCTATTGACTGAATATTCCCATTAAATAAGTGAAATAGTCCTGACTGCTTAGGCAGCTGTTGCATTGTTATGACCAGAATGGCAATGAATTGAAAAGAAACTGGTGAATGAAGGTGCATAATGATTGCAAGAGGTACCGAGACCTTGTTGAAGTAACAGATCAGTCAGTACTATTTGGAACTTGCAGTTTTTTTTACTGGTAATTATATTATGAAGCTGCCATTAAGTTGTTGAAAAAAGTAGTTCATCAATAAATTACCTAGGGTGGTCAGATAACACTTATTCTGTCCTCATTCTGACCTAACCAAGGTGGGGTTTAGTGATTGTATCGAGTTCAGCCTGGTGGACATCATATAGTAGGAGTTCCCTGATTGGGGCTATCAGCCTGGTCCAATCAGGGAGCCCTGGCTGACAGGTAAGAACAAGAATGTCAGAGGTTCTGTTCACTCAAAGCTGACTCTGAGAAAGCCAGATCAATGTCAAGGACTCTCCACGTGTAAATAAAGGGTGACTTGCTGATGGGATACTGGCCTCTGACGTTATTTCAGTGGTGTAGTTATAAGCTAGTGGGCATGTTTTAAGGTGAGAGGAGAAAGATTTAAAAGGGACCTGAGGGACAACTATTTCACAAAGGATGGTTCGTTTGTAGAATGAACTGCCAGAGGTTGTGGTAGACGCAGGTACAGTTACAACATTTAAAAGACATTTGAATAGGCGTATGAATAGGAAAAGTTTGCAGGGATGTGTGCAAACACAGCCAAGTGGGACTAATTAGTTTGGAAAACCTGGTTGGCATGGACTAGTTGACAGTAGGGTCTGTTTCTGTGCTCTATGACTCTGTAGCTGCACATTGAGAGAATTAGTTAGGATAACTGGTGGAAGCAGAATATTGAATCTTACTTCTTGTTTGCGTGTCTTATCTTCACTCACCAATAAGTGTTCCCCTCCTGCTAACCAAGTGAAGCAGAAGGCAAACTGGGTATAGTGTATGATAGATGACTGTAATGAGGGTACTGGCGGTAATGAGGGTACCAATGCTGTGAATAGAGGTTGTGGAAAGGATGTAAGAGTAATGTGTGATTTGGGATGGAATGGTGTGGTCTGGGATTGTTGTGGGGAAAGACAGAGAGACCGAGGGAGAAAACAAGACTGACCTATTGAAAAATAAGCAAGAGGTACCTAAAGGACAAAGAATGCATTCCCAGTGCAAAAATCAGGAAAATGCACAAGCTATTCAATAAAATGTTTTGGCATGCATTCTGGAGCTTTAATTAGGTTCTGGCACAAGAATTTTGCAAGCACAATGACTATTGGCGCAAGATCATAGGTGGAAGTGAATTGAACGCAAAACAAGACTAGATCACTCAAATGTCTGCTACACTTAGTATGGCTAAGCACATGTCTATCACACAATGGCCAGGTGTGATTAAATGTGTTTCATTGGCTTAGAGTTTCTCAGCTTAAAAAGTCAACGTCTGCAGCTAGTATTGTGAACAGAATGAAACATTCCGGTTGTCATTTCAGTGGTTTAAAGTTGTTCCACTTATTGAACAAACAGTGTAGCACACATTACTCTGAGGCAAGTCCTATTTCTGAGCACTTTCAACTGTCTTTCTCCAGATTCCTTGTCTTTTTTGCTGTGGGTGGTTCAACAGCAGTTCTCAGAAATCCTTGTGATGTTCCAAGGAGAAACAGCGAATCAATATCAGCCACTGGATCAGCTGGGTTACTCGGAAGTGTTTCATGTTTACTCTAAAGCAAAACATCCCCTTTGTCATCACAACAAAGCTTTCTACTTTGCAGGGAGGATGTTACAGATGACAGTGCAGGTTCTGAGATGAAAGTCGGAAAGTGAGGTTAATGTTAGATTAGTTTAGCAAAGAGATGGCATGGAAATGGTGAGCCAGATGTCCTGTGTAGGTGCAGATGCCAACCTCGACTATATGATTCTCCTCTACACTGGGCTTCCAGCCGTACCTCTGTCTGTGGTAGCAGGAGTGGCCTGTGCTCAGTGTTAAAATCTAAGGGTTACCTTTAATTTGTTTCCACCTCTTCACATAGAAAATTCAAGTTGCTTGGCTACCATCTACAAAATATGTCCAGTCTGTAGCATCTAAATATAAGATGCTCCTTCTTAAGGGAAGATGAAAGGCATGATAACTGGAAGGACAGCCCTCCCCCTTCAATGAGAAAGCTCTAGATGTCTTGCTACAGACATGTAACAAAAGAAGGTAGAAGGTACAACTTGCTGAAAATGCAGCTGTTTAGGCTGCCTGGAAGGAGTTGGCAAAGCAGGTTAATACATTGTTCCAGGTTCACTGAACCTTGGAGCAAACGTACAAGAAACTTTCCAGGGCTTTGCAAAAGAGGATATGGTATTCATTTTTTTCTCCAGTAGCAGGCATTGGTGAGGTGCATTTGAAGGCATGATGCCACCGATCTACAAGCATGCTTGTTTGATGGTGGGGATGTTGATCTGAGAGCGATTACTGATGTTGGAGCACCTATCCTGCTGTTGGCTTTGCAGGTTTTTACAGTCATCACTAATGATATTTCCCTAGGGATTTGAAGTGTCTGATGTACATCGTCCATGACTCACATACAAAAGGAGAAGTTACATTACTGTCTTGTAGATCACGAGCTTGGTACTGGGTTTGAGGTCTTTGTCATCAAACACTCCAGTCTTTCGACAGCTGAAGGCTACATTGGCACACTGGAGGCTGTGTTGAACTTCATTGTTGATGCCAGCCCCTGCTCCAAGATTGCTATGATTCGTTGGTGTTAAGGGATAATGTTGTGTGGCAGGAGAAGGCTAGTAGAGCACCTCCAATATCAGTGGCCTCCTTCAGATGAAATTCCCAGTATCATGGTACTGATTACTAGTAATCAGCTGTATTGGGCAGGCCACATTGTCTGCATACCTGAAATAAGTCTTCCAGCGTAAGCTGTCTACTCCAAGTTCAGTCATGGTAAGCAGGGTAGGGAAGTCCTTCAAGGACATCCTCACAGCCTTCCCGGAAAAATGCAATATCCCCAATAACTCGTGGGAGTTATTTGCTCAAGTACCTAAAGTGGAGCAGCAGCATTCGCAAAGTGCCAAATGCTTTGAGCATTTCCAACAGGCTTAGTTAGTGGCCAAGCGCAAACACTGGAAGGAGCGTGCAAAACCTCGCCTATCCCATCCACCACTTTTTCAGATAGTACATACCCTACCTGTGCAGGTTCAACATGGAATTGTTTTGTCACTTCAGGACTCACAACTCTGGAGTGAAGAAAAGTCTTATTTGGTGCTGGGGGACTGTCTAAAAAGAAGATTCTTGTTTGATATCTTTCTCACTTTATCTCTAATAGTCATTAATTCCCTCAAGCTTGCTCTGCAATTCTAGATTGTGACCGATTATCTGCCTCAATGCCATATTTCCACACGATCCCCAATATCTCTTGATGTCATTAATAACTAAAAATCTATTCATCTATGACTTGAAATTACTTTAATGACTGAGCTTCCACTGCCCTCTTGGCTAGAGATGTCCAAAGATTCACCACCCTCTGAGTTTAGATATCCTTCCTCATTTTAGACCACAATGGCTTGCCTTTTATTCTAAGATTGTGTCCTTTGGGTCTAGATCCCAGAACTGGGAGAAATCTCCTTTCTGTCTACCCTTTCAAGAAGATTGTAAGTTTCTGTGCGATCACCTCTCATTCTTCTAAACTCAGGTCCAGGCTCCTCAACCTCTTTTCAGAGAACAGTTCCACAATTTCAGGAATCAGTCTGGTGACCTTTGCTGCACTCCCTCTAATGGCAAGTACATTATTCTTAAGCAAGGAGATCAGAACTGCACAAATACTCCAGGTGCGGCCACACCAGGGTTCTATACAATTGAAGCAAGACTTCTTTGCTCCTGGACTGAAATCCTCTTGTGATATAACACTGTTTGCTTCCACTTGCTGCACCAGCTAACTTTCAATGACTTCTGAACGAGAACACATCAATATTTTCCAATCTGGCACCATTTAAGAAATACTCTGTGTAGTGGACACACGCACACCATTGATAGAGACCATCCTAAATCATTGAGGCCTAAGCACTGACCTTTGCAACTCTACTTTCTGCCTGTTAACCAATCGTCAGTCCGAACTAGTCTATATTATCCTATAATCCCATGCAATGCATCACATTCTCCAGTTCCCCTTTATCAACTGTGCTAGGAACATCTTCAAAAAACTCTAATGAGATTTGTCAAACATGATTTTGCCTTCATAAATCCATGCTGACCTTGTCCAATCAGACAGTTATTATTCTAAGTATTCAACTTCCTTTGTAATAATTTCTAGTATTTTCCTGATAACATCAGACTAACAGGTCTATAGTAACATAGTGTGGAGCTGGATGAACACAGATTTCTGATGAAGAGTCTAGGCCTGAAACGCCAGCTTTTGTGCTCCTGAGATGCTGCTTGGCCTGCTGTGTTCATCCAGCTCCACACTTTGTTATCTCGGATTCTCAATCATCTGCAGTTCCCATTATCTCTAACAGGTCTACAGTGCCTGTTTTGCCTCTCCGTTCTATCTTAAACAGTAGGGTTACATTTGCAATTTTATAATCTGCTGTTCCAAAATGAGTAGAACTTTTGAAAGACAATACAGCACATCCACTATCTCTATAGCCATCTCTTTCAACTGTGTAGGATGAAGATCATTGGGTCCTGAGGATTTGTCAACTTGTAGTCCCATTAATTTCTCCAATATTACATTTGTCCTAATACTGATTTCTTTTATTTCCACAGTCATACTAGAACCTTGGACCTTAAATATTTCAGGAAACATCTTGTGTCTTCCTCTGTGAAGTCAAATATAAAGCACTTATTTAGCTTCTCTGCCATTTTTCGATTTTCTATTTTAAATTCTCCTGCCTGCCTATGATGGAACTATACTTGTCTTTGCTATTTATTTTTCCACTTTACATACCTGTAGAAGCTTTTAAAATGTTTTTACGTTTGCTATTTTATAGTTATATTCTCTTCTCTCTATCAATTTTTTGATCCTCCTTTACTGAATTCTAAAATTCTACCAATGCCCAGGTTCACAACTCTTTGGCAACTTTATAAATTTCCTCCTTTGATATAATGCTATGTTTAATTTGTCTTTTTAGCCACGGCGGCCTCAGACTGCTTGTTGGATATTTTTGCCTTAAAACAGTGTATGCTTTTCAAAAATCTTTTAATAGGCCATTGTCTATCTATAATGTATTTTTCCAATCCACAACTGCCGGATTCCTCCTTTGGTCTTCATAATTGCCCTTGTTTAGATTTAAAACCCCAGTTTTAGATTGAACTGCATCTTTTTCAAATTTAATGCAGAATTCCATCAGACTGTGGCCACTATTCCCTAAAGGTTCTTTTCCAACAAGTTTACTGATAATCCCATTCTCATTGCATTATAGTGGATCTAAAGTAGCCTGTGCCCTAGTTCACTTCTCAAAAATTACTCCAGAAAACTATCTCAACACATTGCAGGAACTCTTCCTCTACAGCATCAATATTCATTAGTTTTACTCAAGCTGTATATAGATAGGAGTGACCGTATTTCCGTTGCTGCATGCACCGGTAATTTTGTGGTTTTTACCATATCCTAAATTACCACTACGTTTGGTGCCCTATAAACCATTTCTTCCTAGGTTTGCTGCCCCTTGCTGTTTCTTAGCTACACTCAAACAGATTCTACATTGTGTTCTTTCAAATGGAGATCCTCAGTCACTAATATACTGACCCATCCCTTATTAACACACTACCCAGTCTCCTTTTCATTTTTGCCAATGGACTGAGTGTTGTCAATGCCAAGATGGCTGGCAAAGATGAGTAGGACCTTAGCAAGTGTAGATAGTGCCAGTGATGTCACACTACCATGCCAGTGCCTTCTTCACCAGGATGCATTTGCACTGTGTGAATGGAAGTTCCTCCACCTTCCTAAATGTGGGGAGCACTGGCTTGGAGCTCATGCGGGCCAAAATCAAGGCTGACCCTGACTTCACCCCAGGCTCTGCCCATTGACTGGATCAAATGTTATTTAATCATGCCAAAGAGACATAGAGCATTTAATGTGGAAACAGTCAACTCAGCCCTACTTCCCAGCAAAAAGCCTTGAATACCAGAAGTCTGTTGGCCCTCAGCCCTGGGTTCAATCAGTCTGTGGTTTGGCATATATTTGTCCAAGATATATGAATTTACTCCTCCTGTTTCTTTCTTTCTTGTGGATTTCTGATCTCCTGCTTTGCCAGACTTCATTTGGTTACATTTCTTCCCAGTGTAAATTCTCTGCTTATGTTGTGCGGGGGACCTCCAACAGTACTTGACAGTTGTCAGTGAGAGTACATCCATGCCCCTTCCTGCCGGGAGCAGTTTGGGGTGGGGGACAGACAGCAGGCATGGGCAAGTGACAAAGAAAGGAGGAGAAGGCCATACTTGTGAGTAGGACATCTCTGATGGTGGCTACAGATCCTGAAAGGAAAATAGGAGCTAAACATAAACTGGTGCGTAATGCTGAGCTATTTTTGAAAAAGGGCATATTGTTTTCAATTCTCTAGACATCTGGCACCACTCCCAAATCTAAAGATGACTGACCAGCGCCTCCCAATTTCCATTCCCACTTTCTTTACTATCTTTGGATGCACTTTCATGGGGACCTTTATTGGATTACTCCTTCTTCCACCTTCATGTCCATCTCTCTCTTAATTGGAAAATTGTGCCTATGTCATGATTTTGTCGACCTTGAATGGAATGTACAGCACCTCACCCAGCAGAACCTTTGCTTCACTACCCTAGTGGAGTGGTCCACAGCAGCATGAGCCTTGTCATAATAACCGCTTTGTGTGGGTTTTGAACTGCAATCATGTATGTGTGCAAAGAATAACTTTGATCTTTATAAGGAGAAATCATACTGTCAAACAGGGCAAATTCTTTGCATCATTGCAGAATAAGAGCATTATGAGTTCTTCATTGGGAAGCACTAATAATACGTGGGCTGGCACTGATGTCGTGGGAAGTTAATCGAGTAATACCTTGTCTTCTGTATTGGCACTGTAGTTATTATGAGCAGCATTCATGCCTATATAGGTGCCATCTAATCCCTTCAGATGGCAAATTCCTGTGAGCTGTCTAGTATGTTTCTTTTACTGAAAACTGCAGCATATTTTGTATGTGAGCGAAGTGCAGCTGGTTAATCTTATTGATGCCCTTTGGGTTGGCCTGGAAGGATTAATGTACCAGCCATTTCGGTAACAACAAGAAGAGTATCCCAGTTTGTATGATCTGCTGCAGTCTAATGTATGCACATTGCCTGAAAATCAGGCAGCAATGAAGTGGAGGTGTGGGCTCATCCAACATGTCGGGGTAGGAGTGGTAGATACATTAATGCTCTCAGATGCCTTTGGATCTGCAGATTCTGTCTCTGCCTTAATTGGTCCTCCTTATCCAGGTCATCCAACAATCTGGCAGCGGACACTGAATCTAAGCATGCTAACCTCCTTGGGTGCCATCTGCATCTACATTTACTATTGAAATGCAATACCATGCAGAGAAAGGGATGATCGTGTAAAAATACATCATCGGTGGGGGAGATGCTTCAAAATGTTCAAAGAATTTCCTCCAGAGTCTCCCAAAAACAAAAGTGGATTTGAAAATCTAGCCAAAGCAGCAAGCTTTATGTGGGCTTATGGCATAGCCTTATATTAGGATTAAATACTTCATGAGCTGGGCAGTACTTTGGGATGCCCTAAAAGCAAGTTAATTCTTTCTTTCTTTCAATAGAATTTGTCACTGATTCGATTGTGTGTATTTTTGCATTTACGTAATATATCTCTCAAGTGAAAAAAAAATGTTTTTACGACTTGGTTTAGACAATTTTTAAATTATCAAAATTAGAGGAAAATCTACAATGATTTTTTTTTTCCATCTTCCTTAGTCTACCCACTCCCAAACACCATCACTGCATAATAGGGCAGTTAGTGTCATACTCCTGGGTTCTGCCGTATGCTGCTCTACAATTGGCCTGTGGCAACTGTGGAAACCCCTCAGTGGTTACCTTCAACAGTCTGGTCAAAGAAAATCTGCTTGCATTTTTACCTTTTTGGACAACCAGCTACTCTGTAGTCAAGATTATGAATCTAGAGATCTCTGATCAAGCACAACGTTCAGCTTCCTAACTATTGAGACCTAGATCACAGTTGAATGGATTATCCAAGCAACCCCAAAAAGTGACACAGTTCTGCCCCCATGTTTTTGAAGCCAGAATTTGTACACTTCCAGATTCTCTAAAATGGGGTTTCCTCTGTTATCTTTCCCTCTGTAGTTACATTGGTGACTGTGAAATCAATGTTGAAGTGAAGAAGTATTTCTGCAAAGCTGGAGTGAATGGTATCCAGGTATGTCATTTGATGGGAAATAGTAAAGCTCAGTGCACCTTGCAAACCTGTACCCATTTCATAGCACATTTATTGACATTTGAAAAGAAAGCCTAACCTATTGAAGATGGTCACCTTCAATGGCTCAGTGGGCACACACATCATCAGATGCAGTTCCAAGCCACGTAGATTTGGATGGTTCGATCTCTAGCCTGTGCTCAAATCATTTGTAAATACTCGTGCAACAGTGAAGGCATGATTCCTGCCCTCAGTATCCCCAGGCTAGAGAAAAGGCAAACTGGTCAAACTGGCCCAATCAAGGGACTGTAAATGGAAACTACATGGGTGGATGTATGAGGTTCCATCAGATTGTAGACAGTGGCTTTAGATCTTTAAGTTTCATATGACAACACCTTCCAAATCTGCAGTCTCTGCCACCTAGAAGAGCAAGGGCAGTAGAAGCATGAGAACAAGGAGGTTGCAATATCTGACAATGCAGTTACAGTATTAAGTGACAACCATGATCACTATCATTCCAGTCAAAAATAAACAACGTGGATATGAGGAAGTTATGAAATAAGGAAAACTGGTTTTGAGAAACAAAATAAGAAGTTGTTTTGCCCCAATCAGAATACTGAATACCTTTCTTTAAACTCCACTTGTGGGATGTAGGTGTCACTAGCTGGCCAGCATTTATTTTCTGTCCCAAACTATTACTTCAGAAAGTGGGGGTGAGCTGCCTTCTTGAACCGCTGCAGCCCATGTGCTGTAGGTAGACCCACAATGCAGCTGCATTGGATTTTGACCCAGTGACAGTGAAGGAACAGCAATACATTTCCAAGCCAGGATGGTGAGCGGCTTGGGCAGGGGAGAACTTGCAGCTGGTGATATTCCCGTGTATTTGCGACCCTTGTCCTTCTGGATGGAAGTGGTCTTGGGTTTGGAAGACTGTTTCAGGATCTGTGGTGAATTTCTGCAGTGCCTCTTGTAGAATATATGCATTGCTTCTGCTGAACATCAGTGGTGGAGGGAGTGGATGCTTGTGAAATACTGCTCATTTCCAGCAGCTAATCCACAGCCAGCAACATGCAGCCAGTGTGCAAACTGTCCCTATTAGCCAAGCGCCAGCTGCTATTCACTCACCCAGCACCAGCTGGTTTTTGGCAGTTGGTTGAGCTGACAGTCTGCTGCCTGGAGCAAAATGGTTTGCGTTCAAATGGCCCAGCATTCTGTGGAATACAAATAAGGTATCAGGAACAGGGCCAACATTATCTAACAATTCCATCAGCAGCCAAACTGCAGCCAGTCATCAAAAACTAATCTGACAGTTTAGAGAGGAAAACGGAATTATGTTTTCAGATTAATGAACTTTCATCATACATTAACTATGTTTCTATATGCATATGCTTTCTGACCAGTTTAGTACTTCCGGCACTTTATATTTTTATTTGAGCCTTCTCGTATCTGCAGTATTTTGCTCTTTAACCAACAGCTAATCTGCAAACAGCCGCTAGCAGCCAATCCGCCGCAGCTAATCTGCAACCAGCCACATGCAGCCTATCAGTTATCAGATAATCATTAGCCAAGCTGCAGCTGCTATTCCACCAGCACAGTTGGTTTTCAGCATTCAGTGGAGTGGGCAGTCTGCTGCCTGAAGCAAAATGGTTTGGGCCTAAATGGCTCAGGTTACATGAGCATTGATGGACTGAACATGTTATTAACTAGAAATGAGAGCAAGTGGATAAAGGGACTGTGAATGGACGGGGCAGAACAGGAGAACTGGAGCAGTTAACTTAGACAGCAAGTTTCTAACTAAGTACTGAAATGTGGTTGATAATGACAGATATATGTGAGGCAAGCTTAAGGAGAATGCTACAGGTCTATAAGTCATCTTGGTATGAACCTAACTAATACTGAATGTAACACATTTCTCCTGAGGCATTCTGGTATTCATTATTCAAGTGTCTATTCCTTCATTTGCTGACATATTTCACCATCTCTCTTCCAGCTTCATGGGATGCTTCGTGTGATCCTTGAACCATTGATTGGACAGATGCCATTAGTTGGAGCAGTGACTTTGTTTTTTGTCCGCCGCCCAGTAAGTGTGTACGCAAAAACAAAAGCAGTCAAAGATTGGAGAAGGCAATGGCCTAGTGATATTATCATTAGACTATTAATTCAGCAACTCAGCTACTGTTCTTGGCAAAATTCAAACCTGAATTCCATGGCAGATGGTGGAATTTGAATGTAATAAAAATCTGAAATTAAGATTCTAATGCTGACCATGATTCCTTTTATTGATCACCAGGAAAACACGTCTGGTACACTAATGTCCATTAGGGAAGGAAACTGTCATCCTCACCTGGTCTGGACTACATGTGATTACAGACCAAAAGCCTGATGCCTAACTGGCCTCTGGGCAATTAGGGATGAGCAATAAATGCTGGCCTAGCCAGCAATGCCCACATCCTGAGAGTGAATATATATTTTGGGGAGGGATTAATACAGGAGTCCTTAACTAAGGAGTGGTGAGATCTTGACTTGGAATTATTGTGGCTTTTTGTTGAATGGCTTTGGGCTGTATTCTAAGAGTGATTCATAATGAGTGAAGTCTTAAATTGTATTATACATGTTACATATTATTTGCTGCTAAGTAACTCCCATTATTAGGGCTTTTGTGGTGCAGTGGCAGTGTCCCCACCTCTTAGCCAGGAGGCCTGGGTTCAGTTCTACACGCTCCAGAGGTTTGCAATAGAATCGTTGAACAGAGTGGTAGAAAATATTTAGTTGCAGCATAAATGATCAGAAATGCAAACTCGGTTTCTCTTCATAGTGCCTTACCTCCTGAGTTTCTCTTTTCTGGGTCTTATGGCACAGTGGTAGACTGAAGTCCTATCTGCTCCAGAGGTGTGTCATAAGACATCTGAACAAATTAATTAAAAATATTTAACTTGCATTATTAGGGTTCTTATGGTGCAATGCCAGTGCCCCCATCTCTCAACCAGGAGGCCTGGGTTCAAGTCCTACCTGCTGCATGGGTGTGTAATGACATCTCTAAACAAGTGAATTCAGAAAATGTCCATTGTGTGATCCAGCGGTAGTGGCCCTACCTCTGGTTCAGAAAGCCTGGGTTGAGAGTCTTACCTTCCCCACATTTTGTCAGAACATGTTGGTTTTTTAAATTTTTTTTTAAACAAAAGTATCTCTCTCTAAAATGAGTCCAACCAATATGTTTTGCTCGCCAGTTTATGGGTCTCCTTGTGGCGTGGTGGTAGCATATTTACCTCTAAATCAGGAGGCTTGGTTCAAGTCTGAACTGCTCCATAAGTGGTTGGGGGGACAGAATCTCTAGTTTCCGTTACTGAATAGTTTGCTGCCTGACCATGATAAAGAGTGATCTTTTGGTGAGGTTCTGGCGGGCTATCTAAACAGGAGTCAGTGCTCTTAGTACAAATTAGAAGCAGAGAGAAAAATGACGAAAGAATATGGTTGAGCTGAGATGTTGCTGACGTATCAATTAAGGACTAGATTACAAATTAGTGCTTGCTTTTAAACACCCTATGATCGAACTCCAATTAGGAGAATCCTTTTTATTGCCTAATCATATGGAATGTATGATTGCTCATCTCAAAAGGCAATGAAGATCATTCCTGGTATTAACAATTGAAGTTGTAGGAAGAGGTTAGGGAGGTCAGGCTTGGTTAGTTGAATGCCTTCTCCTCGGGGGAAGAAGGACACATTAATCTGACCGAATTGAGATTTGCATCATAAGGTTGTCAGCATTGGATAATCTTTGGAAAGAAATGATCGTGAAAAGTGACTACAAAGAAAACCCTATTAAATCAAATAAGGTGTCATTGTGTTTTGGTTACATATGATTTTAAAAATGGCTACATTGGCCTATTTCAGTGCTTTATATCCTTTCAGCGCAACTCATCCATACTAATATTTATGGTCCACTTGAACCTCCTCCAAGTTCCCTCATCTCCAGCTACAACTGTAGTTCTTTCTTCCCCTCTCCATCATATGGCTTCCCCTGAAATGCACCCATACTATTCCCTTCAACCATTCCCTGTGGTAGTGAATTCCATGTTCTCACCACTCTTTCTGAAGATGTTTCTTCTCAATTCAGTAGCCAGCTTGGAACCTCTACCTTGTAACATCTCTTTCCTTTTTTTTAAAGAAAGGACAAAATACCCATTTGAAGTGACAGCATTATCACAGGGCTGAATGTTTTATTTTTTTGCTAAGTGCCAGTGCATTGATTCTTTTTTTTGGAGGTTTTTTGCCATGAGGCTGAGTGAATTTACTTGCCTTGTTAACTACCCACCCTGTTCCATTGGCATCCCTCTAGTTTGTCAGCCTGGAACTGCCATGTGTGGTTTCTGACACTTCCTGACAAGGGAAATGTGATCTCTCAATCTGTCTGTCTTCAAACACTACCGCACCACTGCTTCCAATGACCTGCACCAGGACCAGCAGTGGAGGCCATGATGCCAAGCCATGCCATGCAAACCAGGTCCAAGGTTACCACGCAGGTCAGTGCAATCTCAACGTCTGGAGAAATGCCCAGCATTGGCTCTCTTGCCCAGCTAGGCTCACGCTCTATCACTCTCTATTGCCTGCAATATCTTCTCTCAGTCGCTGTCACCAACCTGAATCCCAACATCGTGCCCTTCTGTGCTGCCCACTCACTCACTGAGGATACCTTCACACCAGTCCCAACCGTAATAGCTGTGTTACGCACTTTCATCTCCTGTGATACCTGCTCTTCTCTCCAGGAGGAAAACAGGCCAAAATAGGACTGCAAGGTTAGGTGGTCGGCTGCCTGATATTTACTCCTCACCCTTAATGTGGAGAGTATTCTGGCGCTGACTGACTGCATCCAAACCCCTAGACTGATAGGGAGGCTGCCCTTGGCTTACTGTGCTGGGGCTCCCGGGATTTGCTGAAGACTGACAGCCATGAAATGTTTCCTGGCTTTGTGTTTGTGCTAAATGTCATGGCGATATTGCAGTATTGTGAGTCTGGTATCTCTGGCAGAGGATGGCAAAGCATGATAAAGGCAGGGATGCTGTAGGACCCAGGTTGAATCTGAGTGAGTGCGTGCTATGACAGCTAATGAACAGGCTGGAGGTACAGCCTGGTGCAGTCCGTGAGCTGGATGTGTGTCCCTGAGCGCGGTGTCCTTGCTGCTGCATTACAGTGAGAGTTCCCAGTGCAACCCGACTGCAGCATTGAAGAGCAGAAATATCCTATCAGTGGAGATGTGCCAGCCTCTAAGAACATTTGTTGCACATGTTGGATGCCAATAGCCATGCATGTGTGATGTCTGTAGCTGGTGCCCCTGGAGTGTGTCTGAAGATGTTGGTGCCCAGTGTTCAACATGGAGATTGTTTGGAGCAGGCAGTGAGCTGAATTCATCAGCTACCTGCTTTAATTTCTATGTTGAGAATTCTGGACATCTCCTTGTTTAGTGAGTTCGGGAAGACAGGGAGCTGTATATTAATGAGGTGAGTTGTAGCATCAATAAAGCGTTTAACAAAAGACATAATATTCCTTTAAGTAGCAACTCTCTGCTGCCCAGCAGAAAACTCTCCTTGCTGCTTGACAAATTCATAAAAGATGCAGCGGGTTGCTCCTGACATCGAAATAGACCTCGCCAGACTACTCACTGGATTCTGCCACAAATCCTGTCATAGCCCACTTTGCTCAGGTCTGTATAAGATTCTGTCCTGAGTTTAAGTCTTTGATCTGATACCGAAAAGGGGTCTGTATTGATTAGATGAATCTGAAATTGAGTTAGCTTGAAATTCTGAAAGTGATTTAGACTGTGTTCTTACAGGTACTTGACATAAACTGGACAGGACTCACCAACCTGTTGGATATTCCGGGACTGAGGTATTGATCATTCATCGGGGCAAAACAGAATTAGTCTTTTTGTGTGATCAAAACTAAACTGAGGCATTTGAAAGATAATTCTAAGACCCACATAACTTACATTCTGGAGTTGTGGTTTTTTAAACCTTTTTTCCCCACAGATGTTACACCACATATTCAAACAAAACTAAAGTATATTAGAAAATGTAAGTAATAACTTCACAAATATGCAGGATTTTGAAAATTACATGATTTGTTCAAAATTTAATATTGGTTTAAAAGACAACGAGCACAGGACCCTACAGGGAATCCTGCAAATAAGACTGTTTTGAAAGCAGCATATTTGGAAACACTGCAAATGTCTAAAAGTACCAGAGAGTATACATGAAACAAAAATGGAAGTTGCTGGAGAAACTCAGCCACTCTGGCAGCATCTGTGGAGAGAAATACTTAACGTTTCAAGTCCACAATTCTAAAGAAGTCACATTGGACTCAACGTCAACTGTTTCCTGATCTGCTGAATTTCTT
Source organism: Stegostoma tigrinum (assembly GCF_030684315.1). Classification (NCBI taxonomy): domain Eukaryota; kingdom Metazoa; phylum Chordata; class Chondrichthyes; order Orectolobiformes; family Stegostomatidae; genus Stegostoma; species Stegostoma tigrinum. The sequence goes on along the minus strand of NC_081404.1, from coordinate 9,711,119 downwards.
CAGAAATTTTCTGCTTTTTGTTTTTCAGCTTTCCAGCATCTGTAGTTCTTTGTTTTATTTGAGTATACCCGAAACATTTCAGTAAAATTATTTGCTTTTCATAGTCCTGACCTTTCAATAGCCTTGTGCCTTTTTAAAATTTATGTCCATTTTTCTCTCTTTTCTCACCCCTTTGCCCGCTCTGTCATTTCTCCTTGGATAGCTCAAAGTCCGACACAGTACTTATGGACACCATTGCTTCTTTCCTGGTTTTGCCAAACCGAATCACCTGCCCTCTAGTTGGAGATCTTCATGTGGCTGAACTTCGTTCTCCCCTGCCTCGGGTATGTATCACGCTGTGTATGTTTTCACCAAATTGTTGCCAATAAATTTGTTGTGTTGCTGCAGATACTTAGTTTGTGGTCTTTAATATAACAAGTGATTAAGGTTAGAAGAAAAACAGATGCTGGCTGTTATTTGATTTATTTGACATCTGGATACATAAAGGGATTGTTGTGGTGCAGTGGTATTGTCCCTTCCTTGGAGCCAGGAGACCCGGTTTTAAGTCTGAAATGCTCCAGAGGTGCACAATAACATCTCTGAACAAATGGGGTGTTTTTATTTTTTTTTGCTTCATTAAGAACAGGGTAAAAGTTGGGACTGGGAGAGAAAACTGTACTCCAAAGGAAGTCTGTTACTTAATTTGAATCAATTAACAATGGTTCATGGGTTTTAATATACCATTTTTAGTTTAAGGAATTAAATTTTAATGATTAGAGTCTAGGGTAAATACAATTGAAGCAATGGAAGACTGGTGCACACTTAAATGTTTGGAATCCTGTTTCTTTAAGAGGGTAACAGCTAGGAAGATAAGGTTTAACACTGGGCTTTAGTGATTGCGAATGATTGATTAAAACACCCAAACAAAAGGCTGTTCAGAACAGTACATGTTTGATAGAACTGTATTAGACAAGATGGAACTCTGAGACTTTCAGGTTGGGCTTGCTTATCTGGAGACTTGGTATTGGCAAAGTTTGCAGTTATGGCAGTCCAAAAACAGTTGGAGCTAACAAAACCATACTGCTAGAGACATCTGTAGAGAGAAAGTAGTTGTTTTGAGTCCAGTGACCCTTTGTCAGAGCTGGGGGAAAAGTGGAATTTAGGTTGGGCGGTGGGGAGAGAGTATACTGAAGAAAGTTGTAGAAATGGACCCAAGCAGGACTGGAACATCATTGGTGCTGCTTCCCTCTCACTGGGAATTGAAAAGCTTTATTAATTTTACTTCCAATTTCCACCCTGCTGTCTCCTTCACCTGGTCCATCTGACTCCCCCCCCCCCCCCCCCCACCCCCTTCCTCAACATCTGTTTCCATTTATGGGGTAGACTGGCCACTGATATCTATTGCAAACCTACTAACTCCCACAGTTACCTGAAGTATACGTCTTCGCACCATCCTTCCTGTTTGGGCTCTATGCCTTTCTCCTAGTTCCTCCATCTCCATCGCACCTTCTCTGACACAACCTGCAGATGGGCCTCAGAGTGGTCCACATTTTACCTCCACTGAGGATTCCCTGCTACCTCCTGTTGGCACTCAGCTATGTCTGACTTATTTTTCGTTCTGCTCTCGCCCTTCCCTTCCCTCTCACAACAATAGAGTACCCCAGTCCTCACCTAGCACCCCACCAGCCTCTGCAACCAAACGATCAGAGGCTGCCATTTCTTTCCCCTCCAGTAGGATGCCCTGACCAAACACACAATACCCTTTCCTCCTTTGTCAGCCTTCCACAGGTACTGTGCCTTCCATGACACTGTGGTCCACCCCTCCTCTGCTCCCAACACCACTCCACACCCCCATAGCACTTTCCAATGCAATTGCAGAAAGTGTAATACTTGCATATTTACCACCTCACTCCTACACTATCTAAAGGCCCCGACACAACTTCCTGGGGAAGCAACGATTTAGCTGCTTCCAATCTAGTCTACTGTATGTACTGCTCAGTGTAGTCTCCTCTACATTGGGAGACGAAATGAAGACTGAGTGATTGTTTTGCAGAAGAACTACATCTAGTTGTAAAAATGACCGTTTCCAGTTTTCTGCCACTTTAAAACACCACCCTGATCCCTGGCCAACATCTGTCCCAGGCCTGCTGCAGTGCTCCACTGAGGCCCAATGCAAGCTGGAGGAACCACATGTCATCATCTACCTGACCGCATTCAGGACTTAACATTGAGTTTAACAATCTCAGAATGTGATCACTCATGTGTTTCCCCCCCCCCCCCCCCCCCCCCCCCAAAAAAGAGAAAATCCTGTCCTATGTAGGCGGCTTCCAGCACAGGTGACCCATTTTCAACCTTCTCAATACGACCCCCACCTAGTTATTATCTCTCGGCTCCTCGGCAATCTCTCTCTATTCAGAGTCATACAGCACAGAAACAGACCCCTCAGTCTAACTCATCTGTGCCAACCAGGTTTCCCAAACTAAACTACTCCCAAATGCTTGCATTTGGCCCATATCCCTCTAAACATTTCCTGTTCATGTACATATCCAAATGTCTTTTAAATGCTGTAACTGTACCTGCATCTACCACTTCCTCTGATAGTTCATTCCATTTACGCACCACCCTCTGTGAAAAAAGCTGTCCCTCAGTTCCCTTTTAAATGTGTCCTAGTTTTGAACACACTCACCCTATAGAAAATGACTTTGCTTTTCACCTTTTCTATGCCCCTCATGATTTTATAAATCTCTAAGTTGACCCCTTAACCTCCTACGATCCAGGGGAAAAAGTCCCAGCCTATCCAGATAACTCTCACCTTCCAGTCTCAGTAACATTCTTGTAAATCTTTTCTGCACCCTTCCCAATTTAATAATATCCTTCCTATAGCATGGCAACCAGAACTGTGTCCAATTCCACCCCCGCCCCCCCCCCCCCCCCCCAACCCTGTCATCAGTATAAATTCCACTTTTTCCCCAGCTATCTTCAGTTCTGACAATAGGTCACTGCACTCCAAGCATTAACTCTGTTTCTTAGTATAGGTGCTGCCAGACCTGCCCTGCTTCACCTGCACTTTGTTTCAGATTTCCAGCATCTGCAATTCAAGTCTTTATTTTGGAGTTGGAGCTGAAAACTAATTTAGTAAGTCTGAAGTCTTTTTTAAAGATAGCAGAGCAGACTGTGTCACTATGGAGATAGATGCTTAGAAGTTAAGAATGTTTGTTTTCCTGTTTTTCATGTATCTGCCTATTTGTTGGGAGAGATGTTTGCTTGCAGTTTGGACCTAGACAAACGCTGAAGCAGAATTAATAGCTCCAGGCAGCACAAGTTTGTTTTGTTTTTTTTGTTGTTGGCAGACTCCAGGCAGTTAGGGTATAGGAACAATCCTAGGGTATGTGGCTTCGTACCATAGAAGGTAGCTTGGGGTAAATGGAAACCATTGTTTGTTCTGTGCAGGTAAGAGTGGGAGTACGAACCATTGTGTCGCCCAGTGTATATTGTGTACGGTCTAAGATCATTATCCTACCTGTTCAGTATAACTGTTTAGTCATTATTGTTTTATATTTTTGTCCATGTTTGTATGCCTAAGATTTTTAGACATTTCAATTCAACTCTGAACTCCTTATTTTTCTGAATCTTGTTCTTCCACACATTGTCTATCAGGCCAGATTCTAACAAGAATACAATAAGGATCCAGGTTGTCTGGTATTCTTTTCATTGGGATCATAACACCTTTGGAATTGCTCCAAGATGGTGCTGTCTCGCTGATGTGCAAGCAGCAAAATTCCTACCCCAGCCAATTTATAGTCTTATAGTTATGGTTTGATTTGTTTGTGTGAATAGACATGGGGAGGGAGAGTTTCATTTTTAACTTCACTTGAGGACTAACCAGATGGGGCACAATGGAAGTGTTTTTTTTTTGTTCATTGATTTCAATGGGATACAAAGTCTGCCTACATGGTGATAAAAATGGCCCCATCCCACAATTTTCTTTTTGAATTGATGCTCCTCCAGATGTGGCATTGAAAATGTACAATGTACCAGGAAACTGGAGTGGCAATATCTTTGTGAGGTATACTCTGGTGATAACAATACCAGAAAGGGTGAAAATCCGTGCTGCTGCCATGTTATTTGGTGAAGTCCTATGTTATTGCTGACAGCAAATAAATAACTTGTGACGGCTTGTACTAAGCTGTCGACCCTCAGTTAATCTCTTTCCACACTCCACAACATTTCATTATTCCATGTGAAATAATACAGTCCTTCAGAAAGGAAATTTGAAAGTCATCTGTTTATCCTTAGGGAATAGTACGGATTTATCTAATTGAAGCAGCAAGCCTGGAATCAAAGGACACCTATGTTAAGGGATTCATCAAAGGAAAGTCTGATCCATATGCAATTGTGCGAGTGGGCACACAGGCATTCATGAGCAAGACCATCAGTGAAACTGTGAATCCCAAGTGGAATGAAATGTATGAGGTGGGTGAATATAATTGCATGTCTCATAGTCATTTGAACCTTTAGCGGTCCTGGCATCCCTACTGGTTAAAATGTAACTTCTACAATTCCCAGGAAAACGGTTTTGTGGTATACTGGCTGTACAAGTCTAAAATTTGAAGGAGGACTCAAATTTCTGAATGTCAGGGAATTTTGGCATTTTCATCCTGTATGTTATAACCATAATTTTCAGGAAGGTTCTAGAATGGCATTAGAGGAAAATCTACCTCCTCTTCTCTCCACACCTTCCATCACTCTAGTTACTGGAATCTAAAACAGCAAACTCAGCCTTGTCAATCTTGCAGAGCCCTCCTAACCAACATCTGGGGGCTTGTGCCACTTTTGGGAGAAATGTCCCACAGACTAGTAAAGTGACAAACTGACATTGTAAGGTATGATTCAATGACTGTGACTGTGTACAGGCACTACCATCACAAACTCTGGATGGACCCAGCAGAGGTAATGGCACGGTGGTACACAGTAAGGAAGGAGTTGTTCTTGGAGTTTATAACATTTGACTCTGACACCATTAAGCCTCATGGTATTGATTCTGATGTGGGTAGGAAACCTTCTGCTGATTTACCAGATACCATCCTCCCTTCGCTGATGACTCTGACTCTGTACTCCTTCATGTTGAATAATACTTGCAATAAGCGCTGAGGGTGGCAAGGGCACAGAATGTACTCTGGGTAGGGGATTTCATTGTCCACCATCAAGTGTGGCATGGCAGCGTCGCTACTGACTGAGCTGGCCGAGTTTGAAAGGGCCTAACTACTAGACCGGGTCTGCAGCAGGCAGTGAAGAAACCAACGGAAGGAAAAAATCTACTTGACCTATAGCTCTTTAATATTCTCAGCAGAGATGTGAACATCTGTGACAATATTGGTAGGAGTGACCACTGCATAGTCTTTGTGGAAATGAAGTTCAGTTTTCACATTGAGGACACCTTCCATTGTTGTGTGGCCCTATCACTGTGCTAAATAGGAAAGACTTTGAATGGATTTGGCAACTAGAGAAGACATCCGTGAGGTGCTGTGGGACGACGTCAGCTGCAGAATTGTACTGTGGCACAATCTGTAAACTTTTTTCCATTGGGCATATCTCTCACTCTACTGCTCCCATTAAGGGAGGGGTTCAAAAACAGAAATTGCTGGAGAAACTCAGCAGGTCTGGCAGCATCTATTGAGGAAATAACAAAGTTAATGTTTCAGATTCAATGATCCTTCTTCAGAAGGGTCTGATGAAGGGTCACCTGATGCAAATGACTCTACTTCATCTCCACAGTTACTGCCAGATCTGCTTGAGTTTTTGCAGCAATTTCTGTTTCTTTTTAATTACAGACTTCCAGCATCTGCAATTCTTTTATTTTAGCCAGGGATCAATCTTGGCTCAATGGAGAGTACAAGAGGGCATACTAGGAGCATCACCAGACATACCTGAAAAGGAGCTGTCAACCCTGGTGAAGCTACCCTTGAGAAACCAACAGAAGGGGAAAATCTACTTGACCCATAGCTCTTTAATATTCTCAGCAGAGATGTGAACATCTGTGACAATATTGGTAGGAGTGACCACTGCATAGTCATAGTGACCACATTGGAAGGAGCATTCTATAGAGAGTTAAGTATTCCACAACCAATGGATCAGATCTAAGTTCTACAGTCCTAACAAATCAGTTGTGAATGGTAGGCAAGTAAACACTTCACTGGAGGAGGAGGCTCAACAAACATCTTCATCCTCAACAAGGGGGGAGCACAGCACATCAGTGCAACAGATAAGGCTGAAGCATTCGTAACAATCTTCAGCCAGAAATGCTGAATGAATGATCCATCTCTGGCTCCTCCAGAGATCCGTCATCACAGATGCCAGTCTTCAGCCAATTTGATTCACTTCATGGGACATCAAGAAATAGTTGGAGTCACTGGATACTGCAAAGGCTAGGGGTCCTGACAACATTCCAGCAATAGCACTGAAGGCCTGTGCTTTCGAACTTGCTGCTCCCCTAACAAAGCTATTCCAGTACAGTTACAACACTGGCTTCTACCTGAATATGTGAAAAATTGACCAGGTACACCTTGCCCACAAAAGGACAAAATCCAACCCAGCCAATTACCACCCACTCAGTCAGTAAAGTATTGCAAGCGGTCATCCGCAGTGCAATCGAGCAGCATTTGCAGAGACATAACCTGCTCAGTGATGTCCAGTTTGGGCTCGGTCAGGGTCCTTCAGCTTTTGACCTCATTACAGCTTTGGTTCAAATATGGACCAAAGAGCTGAATTCCAGAGGTGAGATTTACTGCCCTTTACATCAAGACCCCAGCATTTGACTGATTTATGGCATCAAGAAGCCTAGCAAAAATTAGTCAATGAGGATTGAGGAAAATCTCTCTGCTAGTTGGAGTCACACTTACCATCAAGCAGGATAGTTGTGGTTGTTGAAGGTTCATCATCTCAACCCTCTGACCTCTCTGCAGGAGTTCCTCAAGATAGTGTCCTGGGTCCAATCAGCTTCATCTCCTTAATCAATGACCTCCCCTACATCAGAAAATGGATGACCGTGCAATCATCAGCAGACATCCCCACTATGTTTTAGAGCATCGTGACAATTCCAATACCGAAGCAGTTTGTGCCCACGTGGCAAGACCTGAACAATTTTTTTCAGGCTTGGCGTGATAAGTGACAAGTAATGTTGCCTGGCACTTGAGACAGAACTGACCATCTCCATTGTCCCTTGACATTTCAATGATGTCGCCAACAGTAAATCTCCCACTATCAATATTCTGGGAGTTACTATTGACAAGAAACTGAACTGGAATGGCTGCATAAAATTCCATGGCTGGAAAAGAAGGTCAGAAGCAAGGAGCCCTGTGGTGAGTAACTGACCTCCTATCTCCCAAAAGCCTATGTTATCTGTAAGGCACAAATCAGGAGTGTGATGGAATACACCCTTGTCTGGGTGAATGCAACTCGAACACCACACAAGAAGCTTGCTCTTCTGATGCTGCTAGGCCTGCTGTGTTCATACAGCTCTACACCTTGTCTCTCAATTGAGGAGGGGGGTGGGGAAGCAGCCCACACTATTGGAACCTCATGCACTATCTCCACCATCCCTTCCCTTCACTACTGATGCTCAAGATGTGCTGCAGAAACTCACTAAGACTTCTTAGAGACCACATTACAAGCCCATGACCACCTCCAGAAGAGCAAGGGCAGAGGATACAAGGGAACACTACTGCCTCAAAGCCCCTCACCACCCTGTATTGAAAATATATTCCAGTTCTTTCACTGCTGGATCAAAATCTTGGAGCTCCCTTCCAAAAAGCATGGTGGGTCTACCTACACCAAGTGGACTGCAGCATTTCTACTGAAGGTGTACCACCACCGCCTTTAAGGGCAACTAGTGAAGGAAATAAATATTGGCCAAGCCATTAATGCCAACATCACACGAATGAATTTAAAACTTCTTTTTTAAATGTTCACTTGTCTATTTATTTAGATTAAATTGGCCCTCCCTTTGAAATTATAAGTCTGTCCATCCACTTCCCTGCCTCCCTGAGCCATAGACCATACATGGTACTTGAGAGGTGTTTGGTGACCTGCGTATTCTTCCTCACTAACAGAATGGGAGGAAACAGTAGGGCTGACTGTCCATGATAACAAAATGTGGAGCTGGATGAACACAGTAGGCCAAGCAGCATCTTAGGAGCACAAAAGCTGATGTTTCGGGCCCAGACCCTTTCTCAGCATCTGAGCCAGCTCCGTATTCTTCAGTGTCAGTATTTCAGCATAGTCCAGAACTACTGTTGCAATGTCCTTGGACTATCGGCATGACATTGAATATTCATCGCATTATCTCTAATGCTGCTGAAATACTTTTTTTTTCTGTCAGTCTTGCTCATTACTGACTAAAGAATAAACATCTATTTCCCTATTTACTCACTCAAAAGGTTTATACAACAATTCAACCTTTTCATTGCTAACATTTAGGTGAGTGGTGATGTGAAACATGTTTTGAATCACCTTGTATGCATCACCAAATAACACTGCAAACCACCCACCCCCCACCAAGCCCCGGCCACTACACATGCTATATTCTCTCCCCAGAGAGTGGAGTGTGAGCAATGTGCATATGGATGCTCCAAAGACATTACTGATCAGCAAAGTAGTTTTCACAATATGTGCACAGGAACCCCTCATAATACTACTTTCTCAGCTGCTGTATCTGTTTTTAACTCGAGCCGCAAACATTTACGAAGTTAACAAAACCTGCACGTGCTTTTGTTACTGTTGTCAAATTTTTGCCTCAGTGAGCACACTTCTGATATTTAGTGCCAGACAACAATACGGTAGAATTATGTTCTGCTTTGAGATTGAAATAATTTTTTTTCCATTTGCTAATTCTAGTGGAGTGTTATGATCACAAAGTGGGGACAATCACCCATTGATGCTTAAGCTGTTTTAGACAGCCAAAATTTTAAAGTTATTTGTAAAGCTGAATTTGAGTATTGGTGAACTGGACTACAATTCTGAAACAAAGACCTTTTGAGAGAATGAAACACAACTTTGAAAAGATGGCGAAACTAAATTTCTAAATTTGAGTTGTTGAAGAGGATAGTTTTAAATAGCGATATATCCTGAGTTCCCTTTTCTGACCCTTGCGTTTCTACGCTTCACAGGTGATTGTCCATGAAGTTCCTGGTCAGCTGTTGGAAATTGAGATGTTTGATAAAGACCCAGATCAGGACGATTTCCTGGGCAGGTGAGAGCGCTATTTATCTGTGTATGTGTCGGTATTTATGGTTCTACATCTAGGACAATGTGAGTATGTGTTCATTTGGCTTTACATTGATACCTTGTCTCCAAATATCATCTGTCACATTCCTCATTACTTGCATCCCTAGTTATACATTATCACCCTCAAGCTGTTTATTATTCTTGCAATCTAGCACCCCAATCATAAGCAACAAGTCTGCTTCATGACCATGAAAACTGGGGATAATCTATGCTTGGCGATCAAGCCACTCTTTCAAATCACCATCCGAGCAATGTCAAACTAAACAGGAATGTAACCTGTTGTGCATTGGGTTGTGTAATTCATGTCTTTAAAACAATGTATCATCTGTGCCATGGAAGAAGTGCTGATAGTAAATTTTTAAAATAAAATTTACTGGGGAAATTGATTAAAGTATCACAAGGTGGAAATAGCTGTGGCACTGTTTGTGTCCGGTGTTACTGTAACTAAAAATGTTGTTGCAATACTCAATATATCGGGAGCAGACTCAAGGGTTGCCACTATACTCGCTCTATATTGGGAAAAGTAGTTCCATGAATAATGTCAGGATATGGTACATTAGAGTTGTATTGAGCCCTCCTTAAAAAGAAACAATTTGATTTGAACACTTAAACACTGCTACTTTTTAAACTAAATTGAATTAAATTTGGTAAAATATTGTTAACAGATGAACATTCTAGCTGTAATAACATAAACAGGTTTTCCATTACAGTAACTCGACAGGAAACCTGTTGAAAATAGTACCCTCTCCCTTAGTACTTTTACAGATCACTTTCCCATCATTTATCATGACACTTTATGGTTGACTTCTATCTCCCTTTTTTTTTGTTTTATTATTTTTTTCGCGAATGTTTTAGAATGATCTTGATTGTTCTAACACCTATGTGCTTGGAATGGGTGTGAGATGATGATGATGATCTGAGTATTTCTTTTGCTTTCAGAATGCAGCTGGACCTTGGAGAAGTGATGAAAAATCAAACAGTGGAAGAGGTAGGGAATTGCAATGATGCTGATATCACTGGCCACCGGGGGAGAAAAAGTAAAAGGGCACTGTCTTCATGGAAAATTCAGACAAAACTAAAGAGTGCAAGTTATTTTTGGTGATGTTATCATTTGAATGCATGACAAAATTCTACCATTTTTAGAAGTGACCTTAACTAACTTGGAATAAGTAGATTAACATCTCCATTAAAACAAGAAATCTGACCTGAATGCATTAAACATTCATGAGATAATGTCATTCTGTCATTTCTAGTCATATGCTGTTTTGAGGAAGGAGGCAAAGAGGTGATCTGGAATGCATCATTTGTGGCATGTTTATGTCACACACCAGTAATTGCACTTTGAGCTTGCAGGCAACTTTTTAAATAAAACTAGTGTGGAAATCTTTGGTTGTGGAGATGAGTCATCTTTTACATTCCAAAATCATTGGCTATTTCTGATGTGTGTACATTACCAGCCATCATCTAAATGGAGTGGAATGGCTTTCTCAATTCGGGTTTCCGGTTTTCAGTGGCATATCGGGTATAGGGCAGTTAGATAAAAATTATTTCCAGCGGTATTTGAAGTGTTGCGGAGATTATTTATGGAAAATAAAACCTTTTTATGGTGTAAGGGCTAGCATATTGGCATGGTTAACAAGAAGTGGAGATTGACAAAATATAACAAGTGGTGTGTCACAGGGATCGATGCTGGAACTTCAACTGTTTACAATTTATATAACTGACTTGTTTGAAAAGTCGGCATGTGTAATTGACTAATTTTGCTGATGGCACAAAGCTAGGTAGCAAACTAAGCTGTGAGGAAAGTATAAAACCTAGTCCGATTAGGTGAGTGGACAAAGATGTGGCAGTGGGGGTATAATGTGGGGGAAAAGTGAAATTGTTCCTTTTTGGCAGGAAAAATAAAAAGGCAACATATTATCTGAATGGTGAGAAATTGCAGAAGGATCTGGATGTCCTAATGCATTGATTGCTAAAGGTCAGTATGTAGGTACAAAGAGTAATTAGGAAAGATAATAATGTAATTGTGAAGGGAATTGAATACAAAAATAGGGAGGTGATGCTTCAGTTATACAAGGAAATGGTGAGACTACTGTACATAGTATTGGTCACCACGTTTCAGGAAAGATGTAAATGCTCTGGAGGCATTTCAGAGAAGGTTTACCAGACTGACCCCTGGAATGGGAGAGTTGCCTTATGAGAAAGGTTAACCTTGAATCCACTGGAGTTTAAAAGAGTAAAAGAAAGCTTGCTTGATCCTGAGGGATCTTAATAAATTAAATAGAGAAGGAATGATTCCTCTTGTGGGAGAATCTAGAACTAGGGGTTTAAAAATTAGGGGTTGCCCATTTAAACAGATTTAGGCAATTTCTTTTCGCTAAGTGCCATGAATCTTTGGAACTATCACTTTAAAAAGGTGGTGGAAGCGGAGTCCTTCAATATTTTTAAGGTAGAAGTAGATTCTTATTAAACGAGGGGATGAAAGTTATCTAGGTAGGTGGGAATGCAGATTTGAGGTTAGTCATAATTGTGTTGAAGAACTGAAATGAGGACCCACATAAATAACAAACAGGACAGACCAACAACACTTCATTGGAGGTGCATTGATGACATTACCTAGCATGGTGACGAAATGTCTGTAAACAAACCTACCTGCTCAGCAAACAAATCACCCCCCGCCCCCGACCCCGTCACATTGAATGATGGAGCAGGCTTGATGGCCTACTCCTACTCTTTGCAATTTACTGCAAATAATGTGGACTTGCCCTTAAATGAATGCTTGTGCTTAGAAGTTGCTTTTAATTTAGAAGCACACATTGATGGAGTAGAAGAAAGCTTCTGTGGAGCATAAACACCAGTATAGACCAGATTAGGCAAATGGTGTGTTTCTCAATGTTGAGAACCCATTCAGGGCAGTTAAATCCAATTTAAAGCCCTCTTATTCTGCCCCACTAATGTTTCTTCAGCCATGAGAAGAATACTTAGGCTGAGAACTTTTGAAAAAGTTAATAGTGGCAATACATTTCCAGGCATCAGGTGTCTGTCACGCTTTAGTTTTTCCAATTTCTATAGCTCCACTCTTGCTGGTTAGACCTGCTGCTGACAAAGTCTCAAGCTCTTGCCAAACTTCTCTACCTCTCGTTTCTTCTTTAAGACGCTCCCGCCTTTTTTAAAAAAAAGCTCTTTGATCAAGGCTCTGGTCCCCTTTTTGTGATTTGGTTTAACACTCCTGTGAAGTGCCTCGGGAGGTTTTACTTAATTATACAATGATATTAATATTATATTAATACAAATGGTTTTTATTTATGTAAGACTTCCAACATGTAATGGCATGTCTGGGAGCAGCTCTGAGGAAATTCTTAAAGTTCCTTTTTTATTTTGATGTGGTTACACTTAAACCTGATATGCATGAACTATTTTTGTTGTTTCTATTTAGCAGTACTTCACTTTGGCCTGTCTTGTGATGTTTGCTCTATACCTGACCCTAATTTTCTCTCTCCTCTATATGCAGTGGTTCACGCTCAAAGATGTTGAGAGGGGGAAAGTTCGTCTGAAACTGGAGTGGCTATCCCTGTACTCGGACCCAGCAAAACTGGAGCAGGTAATTCTAAAGATTGAAGTTTATATTTAAGATGCTAATCACTCATTTTAGAAATCACACTGTGACTGACCATTCTTTCTGAGATGGTGCGTGATTTTCAACACATATAGTCACCTCAAGGTTCAAAATATTAATGATTGAAATTTTAGCTCAAAAAATAAGCTTGAAATTATCAATTGTTCACTGAAAACATTACTAGCATCACCCTTGAAATGATCATTGTAAATTGACATTGCCTTGCCATTGAGATGATAGTTAGCTTTTAATACCATCTTCACAACTCTTATTATAAAACATTATTGGTTTCACAGAATTATGGCACAGAAGGAGGTCATTCAGTCCATGTGCCTGCACCGGCTGTATTCCAGCTCTATAACCCTTGTGCCAATGTCCTACCTTTTTTTTCCTATATCCCTGCACAAGATTACTATCCAAAAAAATTCAATGCCCCCTTCATTATACCTGCCTTCAGCACATTCCAGGCAATGCATTCCATACCCGAACAACTTGTGTGAAAGAAGTTTGTTTTTTTTCTCACATCACCTTTTGTTTGCGCATCACTTTGAATTCTGCATATTTATGATTGGAACATTGATTGTAAATGACATCAGATTTATGTCCTAATTCAATGCTGTATGTAAAAAAACTATGGATGTTGAGAATGAATGAGCCATGTAATTTATTCATAAGCTTCAATAATGTCTTGAGAAACTGAGTTTTTTTAAAAGTAATTTTACCGCCTCCTTTCCTGAAGGTTCTAATGCCTTGCCCAAGTGTTGGTTCTTTACGTGAGCATCACCACACCATTCCACTGTAGGATACATCAATACCATGTGTTGTCCTCACTTGACCTCCACATGCACTTTCCTGCAGCAGTCACCTGAATATCAATCAGTATTTTCTGCTCCTAAAGATGCTACTTGGCCTGCTGTGTTCATCCAGCTCTACACTTTGTTATTCTGGTATCAATAACCCCAGTGGATTTTCTACCTCCTAGTTCTGGAAGACATGGGAAAATGACCACTACATAAACTGAGATTAGCTAACTACGCTTTGATCAAGGATTGAAGGTGGGGCCTCTGATCTGTAGAGCTGAGGTGGATACTACCTTTACCAGCTAAATCATCAGAGAGCACTTATTTTGTAGTTTTACATTTCACCTGAGTCCTGATATAAATACAGCTTATATTTGTTTTTCTAAACATACACCATAGCGACAATACAATTAAAGACTGCAATACAACCTGAGCTTCTGCCGAACAGTTATGGCAGATTGGAGAGAGCAAATGAGAGGGTGAGTCCTTAAAGAAGTCAGAATTTGACGGATCTGGCTTACAGTTGGCACTAGTGGAGGGCTTGCGAAGAGACTACCCTTCCGTGGCCAGAACATATTAAAAATACCTGAATAGGTAAAGACCAGCTGGTCCAACTATTCCTTCCCATCACTGTTATGCCTTGTGGTTCATGCTTAAGACATCTCTTATCCATTTAAGTCCACAGAATCTCATAGGAAAAGCAAAACAAAAACACGATCAGTTAGGGACACAAGATCTGGGAAGTTAAAACTAGTCCAGGAGACCATGTTGAAGCTGGCTTGTATTGTTTGGTGCCTGTCCCCTGTATGACATGATCTACACCACAGTCAGTAACTTAGTGAGTGTGTGTGGTCAGTGACATGTGCAACAAGAAGATAATGAAGGACTGCATCCCCTCAAAATTGTGATTTATGAAAAATATTAATTATTTGTTACCTTCAGGCACTGATGGTTAATAATGCCATTGCTGTGCAGAACAGCGAGGAACCCTCTGCTGCTATCATGGTTGTCTACGTGGACCAAGCACAGGACCTCCCGGTATGTATAATGGTCATGGAATGTGGATCTCCAACAGCAATAGATCCCATTTCTCAGCTGCAACTGAACTGAGAATATAATACCAACAGTGTCTTCAAACCTCAATCCTTCTGTTAGACTGTGCTGCTGAATGTTGAATTTGGTAGGGGTATACTTGTTATTAGTACTGCATCAACCTGAAAAAAATTAATATCTGTCCAGTGAGATACTCTTGGTGTTCAGGCCACTTTGTTGGATGGTTCACCAGTGATATGGCTTCAACAGGGTGATCAAGGGAAGTTTGAATAAATTCTCACTCTGCATACGACTTCTATCTTATCTGTGATTTCAGTAGTTCCCCAGAAGTTGGTGTTATGACCATGTGTTTTCCTGATTATATATAAATCAGGTGCCAGAGGGCTAGAAATGCCAGGTCTTGTCCAACAAAAAAAATAAGCCCAGCGACTATGGGCCAGTCAGTTTAACTTCAGTGGTGGCAGAGCTTCTAGAGGAATAATTCTGGACAAAATTAAGTCTCACATGAACAAATGCAAAGGGCAAAGATTTTTGAACAAAAATATCACATTAAACTAACTTGCTGGAGGTTTTTGACCAGGTAATAGGAGCTTAGCAAATGCAATCCTGTTGATATGGTGGACATGGACTTCCAAAAGGTATTTGATACAATGCAACATAACAGACTTGTGAGCGAAGTTATAACTCTGAATAAAAGACAATAGCAACACCTAGTCAAAATTGACTGAGTGACAATAAATATTCATGTACATTCATGTTTTACAGAATAGAGGAAGGTTTATAGTAAAGTTTTCTAAGGATCATTGTTGGGACCCTTGCTCCTGACCGTGGCCAAGACATTAGTGAACAGGGCACAATTTCAAAGTTTGTAGATGATATGAAAAGTGGAAGCTTTAAGAACTGTGAGGAGAATTCTAATAGGATTTCATGACTAGGCAAGAGGGGAAAGATTTAACAGACACGAGGGGCAATTTTTTTCACACAGGATCATAAGACCATAAGACATAGGAGTGGAAGTAAGGCCATTTGGCCCATCAAGTCCACTCCGCCATTAAATCATGGCTGATGGGCATTTCAACTCCACTTCCCTGCACTCTCCCCGTAGCCCTTGATTCCTTCTGAGATCAAGAATTTGTTGATCTCTGCCTTGAAGGCATCTAATGTCCCAGCCTCCACTGCAGTCCGTGGCAATGAATTCCACAAGCCCACCACTCTCTGGCTGAAGAAATGTCGTCTCATTTCAGTTTTAGAATTTAGAGGGGGTAAATTTAAGGCTGTGCCCACGGGTCCTAGTCTCCCCGCCTAACGGAAACAACTTCCTTGCGTCCACCCCTTCTAAAAGGATGGTTCATGTGTGGAATGAACACTTAGAACATTACAGCATAGTACAGGCCCTTCAGCCCCCAATATTGTGCCGACCCGTCATACCGATCTCAAGCCCATCTAACCTACACTATTCCATGTATGTCCATATGCTTGTCCAATGATGACTTAAATGTACTTAAAGTTGGCGAATCTACTACCGTCACAGGCAAAGCGTTCCATTCCCTTACTACTCCCTGAGTAAAGAAACTACCTCTGACATCTGTCCTATATCTTTCACCCCTCAATTTAAAGCTATGCCCCCTCGTGCTTGCCTTCACCATCCTCGGAAAAAGGCTCTCCCTATCCACCCTATCTAACTCTCTGATTATTTTATATGTTTCAATTAAGTCACCTCTCAACCACCTTCTCTCTAATGAAAACAGCCTCCAGTCCCTCAGCCTTTCCTCTGTAAGACCTTCCCTCCATACCAGGCAAACATCCTAGTAAATCTCCTCTGCACCCTTTTCAAAGCTTCCACATCCTTCTTATAAATGCAGTGACCAGAACTGTACACAATACTCCAAGTGCGGCCACACCAGAGTTTTGTACAGCTTCACCATAACCTCTTGGTTCCGGAACTCGATCCCTCTATTAATAAAAGCTAAAACACAGTATGCCTTCTTAACAGCCCTGTCAACCTGGGTGGCAACTTTCAAGGATCTGTGTACATGGACACCGAGATCTCTCTGCTCATCTACACTACCAAGAATCTTACCATTAGCCCAGTACTTTACATTCCGGTTACTCCTACCAAAGTGCATCACCTCACACTTGTCCGCATTAAACTCCATTTGCCACCTCTCAGCCCAGCCCAGCCCAGCTCAGCTCTGCAACTTCCTGAGGAAGTGGTGGATGTGGGTGCAATGACAGTGTTTAAAGCACACCTGAGTAATTGCATGAATAGAAAAGGCTTGGAAGGATATGGGCCAGGAGCAGGCAGGTGGGACTAGTTTAATTTGGGATTATGTTTGGCATGGACTGGTTGGACTGAAGGGTTTGTTTCTGTGCTGTATAACTGATGTCTATTATATATAGACAAGCTGGCAGAGTTGACAGATAAATGGCAAATAAGGTGCAGTGGAGAGAAATGTGGAGTAATTCATCTTGCAATCGTAGGATTTTATAACAAGGAAAGAGGCCCTTCAGCCCATGTCCATGCCAGTCATCAAGCACCTATCTGTTCTAATTTCATTTTCCAGCACTTGGCCCAAAGCCTTGTATGCTATGGTATTCCAAGGGTTCATCTAACTACCTCTTAAGTGTTGTGATGGTTCTGGCCTCTTCAACTGTCTGAGACAGTGAGTCCCAGATATCCACTACCCTCTGGGTTGAAACAATTCTTCCTTGAATCCCCTCTAAACAGTCACTTGCCTCAAAGTGATACCTCCTGGTTATTGACCCCTCTACTGAGGGAAACGCTTCATCAGATCTGCGCCCCTCATAATTTTGTACACCTCAATCAGGCCTCCACTCAGCCCTTCCTGCTTTAATGAAAACAACCTCAGTCTATCTAGTCTCTCCCTTTTTATAACTTGTATAATTCCAGTCCAGGCAACGTCCTGATGAGTCTCCTCTGCAACCCCTCTCATGCAATTGCAACTTTCCTATAGTGTGGCAACCAGAACTGCACGCCTACCTCCTCCTGCTGTGACCTAACCAATGTCTTATACAGCTCCATCATAACCTTGACTGAAGGATAAGTATCCCATATGCCACCTTTTCTTGTTGCTTTCAAGGACCTGTGGACATTAACACAAAGGTTAATAACAAGATCCTCTGTACTTCCTCTGGTTCTAACATTCATTGTGTACTCCCTTGCTTGTTAGCCCGACCAAAATGCATCACTTCCTGCTGTTCAGGATTAAGTTCCATCTGCTATTGTACAGCCTATCTGAATCGTCCTGTAGTCTGTGTAGTTTCTTCCTTGTCATTTAGCACACCACCAGTGTTTGTTTGCGTTATCTATGAAGTTGCTGATCAAACCTGTTCTGTTTGCATCCGGATCATTAATGTATGTAACAAACAGCAAGGGATCCAGCACTGAACCCTATGGTCCAACACTGGGCTCAGGATCCCAGTCACAAAAACAACCTTTGACCATTACCCTCTGTGTCCTGCCACTTAGACTATTTGGGTTCATACTGTGAGATCGCTCTGGATCCCATCTGTTTTTACCTTCTCGATCAGTCTTTCACACAACACCTTGTCAAAAGCCTTACTAAAGTCCATGCAGACTATGAAAAACTGAACTATCCTCATCTACACACCTAGTCACGCTTCAAAACCAAATCAGACCTGTCAGACAATATTTCCCCTGACAAAGTCATGCTGACTTATCCTCAATTTAATCCCTGCCTCTCCAAGTAGAGGGTAACTTTTATCCTCCGAATTCTTTCCAATAGTTTCCCTTCCACTGATGCTAGATTCACTGGCTTGTAGTTTCCTGATTTATCCCTATTGCCCCTTTTGAATAACTGTACTCCATTAGCTGTCCTCCAGCCCTCTGGCACTTCTTCAATGGCCAGCGAGGATTTGAAAATTACTGTCTGGGACCCTGCAATCTCCTCCCCTGCATCCAGTAACTGTCTGGATACATCTCATCTGGGCTTCAGGATTTTTCCAATTTTAAGCTTGCTAAAACCACTAATACTACCTCCCTCAATTGTAGTTTGTTCAAGTATTTCATAGACCTTCCTCCTCCTCGATTTCCTACATTGTCCTCCTCTATCGTGAATACAGATACAAAGTATTCATTAATAACCTCACCTGTGTCTTTCAGCTCCACAAACAATTTGTCACTTTGGTCCCTAATGAGCTTGATTCTTTCCCTCATTATCTACTTGCCTGTAATAGATTTCAAAATGTCTTTGGATTTTCTTTTATTTTACCTGTCTGTGTTTTCTCATGCCCACCATTTTTTTTTTTTATTTTTGCTTTTCTGATTTCATTTTGAAGCAACTCCGTGCACTTTCTACAAACCTCCAGGGTTTCTGGCATCTGTATTGATCATAAGCTTCCTGTTTTGCCCTATTCAATCCTGTAGATTCCTTGATATTCAGGGTTCTCTGGGCCTGTTGACCCTACCCTTTACCCTGACAGGAATATGTTGACCCTTCACTTTTCATTATTTCCTTAAAGCACTTGACCTGCTCTGATTTGGATTTTCCTACAGTCAGCTGTTCCCAGTTGAGTTTGGCCAGATCCTGTCTTCTGATTCTAAAGTCATACTGCCCCAATTCTGAGCATTTATTTCTGATCCATTTTTGTTCTTTTCTATGAATGCCTTTAATCTTGTTGAGTTATAGTGAGTATGATTGAAATGTTGTCCCAACTGACATTTCTACCACATGCCTGGTTTCATTGCTTAACATTAGGTCCAGCACCGACCCTCTGCCTATAAATTCTGTCTGTATGGTTTTCATCATTTCACCTGACAAAGAACCAGCGCTCCAAAAGCTTGTGATTTCAGATAAACCTGTTGGACTATAATCTGGTGTCGTCTGACTTCTGACCTTGTCTAGCTCCATTCAACACCAGTGCCTCCACAGCATGTTATTGTCGTTGAATTATTGAAGAGTGGAAGGCTGCTATTTGGCCCATCATGCCAGCATCAGCTCACTGGTACTAGGTCAGTTGCTTGTTCTACCTATTTAGGTGGTAATCTGTCCCTTTTGAAAGTCCCAATTGAGTTTGACTTCACCACATTTTGAGTACATTCCAGACCGTAGCCACTCGCTGCAAAAAATACATTTCCCCTCATCACTTTTGGCTCTTCTGCTAGTTAGCTTAAATCTATGTTATTTCAGAAGTGGGAACAGTTTCTGTTTAGTTACTCTGTCCAGACTCCTCATGATCTTGAGCATCACTATCAAATCTCTTCTCAAGAGAAAACAGCCCTATTGGGTGACCACCTTCATAACAAAAGTTCCTCATCCCTGGAACCGTTGTTGTAAACCAGTTCTGCACTCTCTTCAAAGCCTTCCTGTCCTCTAAAATGTGCCATTCAGAACTGTACACAATAACTGGTGTCTTCTACAAGTTCAACAGCACCTCCCTGCTCCTGCAATTAAAAACAGTGCTGGAGAAACTCGGGAGGTTTGGCAGCATCTGTGGAGAGAAACAGAATTAACATTTTGAATCCAAAGTTACTTTTTCAGCACTCCCTGCACTTGCACTCTATCCCCCTATTAATAAGACCCAGGATACAGTATGCATTATTAACAGTGCTCTCAAGCTGTCCTGCTTCCATTAGTGACTTTCCACCTGTATATCTGGGTTCCTCTGCTCCTGCATCCTCTTTACAGTTGTACCTTTTTTCTATTGTATTTCCACTTTCTTACTATGAAATGCTAGTGAGTATAGGAAGAGGCAGGTAGAGCAGATGAACGTTTGGCTGAATTGTGGTGCAGAAGGGAAGGCTTCAGATTCCTGGATCATCGGGTCCATTTCTGGGGAAGATGGGTTCGTTTCAAGTCCGCTGAGTTGAAACAGGACTGACATCCTCAGTAGTGTTGCTTGTGTTTTGGTGACAAAGGCTGTGAAGAACTCTCCACTCTCTAGGGAAGTGCTGGACTACAAAGAGACCCTGCTGGTCGTGTCCCGTATCTGTCTTCTGAGGAGGCTGTTGTAGTTTTTCGCTGTGGCATGTGAGAACCAGCAATCGATGAGCTGAGCATCCTATCCCATTCTTATAACGAATTCTTACAGCATCTTTAGGTGTCTATCGCATTGCTCCTCGTCTGAGCAGATCCTGTCCGTAGGGGATGGCTTCTTTAACGTGTTCAGGGTAGAAGCTAGAGAAGTGCAGCATTGTGGGGCTATCTGTGGGCTTGTGGTAGAGTGAGGTACTTAGGTGTCCATCCTTGATGGAGAGGTGTGTGTCCAAGAATGAGACTGATTCTGAAGAGTAGTCCACGGTAAGTCTGGTGGGATGAAACTTGTTCATATCACTGTGTAATTATTTTCATGACTCCTCACCATGAATCCAAAGGAAGAGAATGTCAACTATATCTGGTATATAGTGCTGGTCAGAGGTCATGTGCAGCAAAGAAGTCTTGCTGAAAGTTGTCTGAAAATGTTGGCATATCAGGGTGTAAATTTGGTCCCTGTGGCTGTTGCATATGTCTGGATGAAGAACTGGTTGTTGAAGGTGAAGACATTGTGGTTGAGGATGAAGTGGATGAGTTGTAAGATGGAAATTGGCAGTTGGTGGTATTGAGTACTGACGTGTTGAGATGATGCTATAGTCAGGTGGGATGCTGGTGTAGAGTGCTGAAACATCTATCTTTTGTTTTTGTAATTATCTCTCTGCCTCGTTTAATCAGATTATGGGTCATCCCCTTCACTTACTAGTCAGCTGTTGACACTACTCACACTGTCTGACACTTTTGATCACCTGCAGAGACTAATTTTCCAGCCTATCGACACTCCACTCACACCATTTTTGTTTTTTTTTAAAAAATCTCTCTGCCTATAAATTCTGTGCCTGTATGCATTTCTTCACTTTACCTGATGAAGAATCAGTGCTTCAAAAGCTTGTGATTTTAAATACACCTGTTGGACTATAACCTGGTGTCGATGTGACTTCTGACCCTGAAAATAACATGCCCTGAATACGCAAGGCAAAATTTTAGAACTTCCATAATATAAACTAGGAACTGTGAACTGTGAAGATAATGATAGATTCTAAGACAACAGATTGGTGAAATGGGCAGACAAGTAGCAGGTGAAATTTTAATAACACACTAATTCAACCTCAACTAGAGTACTGTCCAAAGTACAATGTCCCAGATGCCACTATCACTATCCTTGGGTGTCCCCCAACCCACCAGAGATAGCAAAACACTGTGTACAGTCAGGAGGGAATTGTTCTGGGAGCCATCAACATTGATTGGAGACCCCATTAAGTCGTGGCACCGGATCAAACCTGGGCAAAGAAACCTCCTGCAGGTTACCACTTACAGGCCCCCACTCCTCGAGTGATAAACTGGCACTTCTCCATGTTGAATATAACTAGAAAGCACTGTGGCAAAGGCACTGAATGTGCTCTTGGTAGGACACTTCAGTGTCCATCATCAAGAGTGGCTCAACAGCAAGCACCTCAGCTGACTGATCAAACCATGAAGGACATAGCTGCTAGATTGCGTCAGTGATAGATGGTGAGGAAATCCATAGGGAGGAAAGACATCCCCTCTTGCTCACCAGTCTGCCTGTCACAGATGCACATGTTCATGATAGTACAGGGAAGACTGACCCTCCTTTTTGAAGACTAACCACCATGCAGTCCTTGTAGAGACAGACTTCTGAAAGAGTCATATTGGATTCAAAACATTTAACTGTTTCTATCTCCACTGATGCTGCCCAACCTGCTGAGTTTCTCCAGCATTTTTCTGTTTGTTGCTCCACTGTTTGGCATACATAAAATACCCTGGGCTAAGTGACTTTACAATCAGATCCGATCTAAGCTCTGCAGTCCTGCCACAATGAAACACTGCACAGGAGGAAGAGGCTCCACAAATGTCCCCACTCCTCCACAATGCGGGAGCCCAGCACATCAGTGCAAAAGACAAGACTGAAATATTTGCATCCAGCTTCAGCCAGAGGTCTCCAGCATCAGGTGCCAGTCTTCAACCAATTTGATCCCATGCATGTGTCATCATGTAACAGCTGAAAGCTGGACACTGCAAACCTAGAGCCTTGAAAATATTCTGACGATAGTACTGAAGACTTGTGCTCCAGAGATACCATGCCCGTAGCCAATCTTTTCCAGTACAGCTACATTAGCATACACCTGACAATGTGGGAAAATTGCCCATCAGTGTCTTGTACACAAGTCAGGACAAATCCAACCCATCCAATTACTGTCCCTTCATTCTATTCTCTATTGTCAGCAAAGTGTATGAAAGAGTCATAAACCATGCTATCAAGTGACAATTGCAAAAGAAAATTGCACTAAGACTGTTTAGATTCTGTGAGGACTGCTCAGCTCCTGACCTCCTTACAGCCTTAGTTCACACATGGACAAGAGAGCTGAATTCCAGAAATAAGCTGAGAGCGAGTGCCCTTGACATCAAGGTTGCATTTACCTGTGTGCTGTCAAGCAGCCAAAGTTAAACTGGAGTCGTTGGGGATCAGGGGCAATCTCTCCTGGTTAGTGTCAAATCTGGCACACAGGAGATGGTTGTGGTTGTTGGAGGTCAGTCACTGTAGCTCCAGAATATCTTTGCAGGAACTTCTCAGGGTACTGCTCTAGGCCCATCTTCAGCTATTTCATCAATAACCTTTCCAATTATAAAGTCAGAGTGGGGATGTTAACCAGTGATTACACAATGTTCAGCACCATTTGTGACGACTCAGATACTGAAACAGTCCAGGCCCTTATGCAGCAAAACCATGACAATATCTGGTTAAGTTGTGGATGTGGCTAATGGGCCATTTCATATTGTCCTCATCAGCAGAAGAGGTCAAGATTGCTCAGAGGGGGCCTCAGAAATCCTTTAGGCCATAGTTGCATCCCTAAACCCAAAAAAGGGAATTTTAAAAGTATGTAAACCTACCTCCTTAAGAGACTTCAATCTGTTACCTAGCCTAGGTCATTATCAAACATGATATACAACCATTGAAAAAGAACTATGTCAGTTTCAGCGGGTATCCTTAAATTGGTGAAATTCATGGCACTCAGCTGGTGGAAGTTCTGGTGGAATTTTAATTTCCCACCTTCCTGGTTTCCATTCCTTCTGTATTTCTGTCTGGTCATTTTTTTTCCCCCTTTTTTGTGTCTCTTTCCTTTTCTCATTCTTCCTCAGTTTCTTAGTTCAGTATTCTCTCTCTTCTTTCCCCCCCCCCCCCCCCCCTCCCCGAGGAGTTGCTGTTTCATTATCTTTTCTTTTTATCCACAGCTAAAGCAAGGAACCAGGGAACCGAATGCACTGGTACAGGTCTCATTATTGGACAAAACCTTCGAGAGCAGGGTATGAATGAACACTATCCAGGTCTATTACTTACAGTCAGTAGAGTGCAATGTAACTTGGAGTAAGGAAGAACTGCTACCATGTTCTCCCCAATACCCTTTTGCACAGCTCCATCATTGTCATTAGTTCCATATGCAGAGCTTGCTGTCCTTCATATTTTCTGCTTCTTTCATTTGCATTGCGGTTCATGTCACATACACTTCAGTGTGGCATACAGTTCATGCAAACACATGTTGAGTAATGGAGTATGTACATACCTAGCAGAATTAACTAAACATGATCTCCTTAGTGTTATTTTGGCTTCTTATTAAATAATTTTTCTGCATTTTGAGTTTAAATGACTTTGGATACCTGGATTTTTTTTCTTTTTTTAAAGAGGATTTAAAAAGTCACATTGGAATTTTTTTTAAAAAGCATTTCTTAGGAACCGAAATAGAAGGAACTGCAGAATCTGAGATAACACAGTGTAGAGCTGGATGAACACAGGCTGAGGAGCAAGAAAGCTGATGTTTCAGGCCAAGACCCTTCAGAAAATCAGAGGGGTCTCTGCCCAAAACGTCAGCTTTCCTGCTTCTCTGATGCTGCTTGGCCTGCTGTGTTCATCCAGCTCTACACCTTGTTATCTCTCTTTCTTGGGAACCACTTGTTCTGGATAATGGATTTTTTTTTTTTGGTTGCTTGACCTCATGCCAAATAAAATGCCTGATTGCTTTTTCCAACTGTTGTTTTATGTCTTGGAGACAGTAAGGACTGCTGGAAGCCAGTGTCAATAGATGTGAAGCTGGAAAAGCACAGTAGGTCAGACAGCATCCGAGGATCTGGAAAGTCAAAGTTTCTGGCTGAAACCCTTCGTCAGGCTGAAGGGTTTTAGCATGAAATGTTGACTTTCCTGCTTGGATTCTGTATGACCTGCTGTGCTTTTCCAGCTTCACATCTATTGACGCTGTTGTTTTGTCTATACTGTGAAGTGTTTTACAAGCTTAGATATTTCCTTTTGGATTTTCGTTTGTGGGGAAGTCTGCTGAAGAAAAATCTGCTCAGCTTGTGTCCTGTTTTTGCAGCACATTCATGATAAATATATTGTGAAATCTAATTGTGATCTTGAACAGAGACAAAAAGATTTCTTGACATTGTTTCATGAGCAAGCTGCATCTGCCAATTTCCCAGAAACATCGGCTTAGGTTTGGTGATACCTGTCTTCACATGGCACAAGTTCAACCGATTGTTGGTCTGACAGTTGTCAAATTATCCTTTTTCTCTTCCAGTATTAAGACTTATTAGCCAAGCACTTCTTTCCCCCATCTACCACCTTCTGTACTCCACCCCCCAAAAGTGAATCTCTGCAGAAAGAAATCGATCTCTTTCCCTTTTCTCTGTCTGGCGCGCGTGTGTGCGTGATGGACTAATTACAGGGGTCAACATTTATTTTCATATTACAAACTGAATGTTAGCCAATTCAACATCGTCAATTTTTTTTTGTTTTATAATTAATCAATATTCCTCTCTAATAAAAGAAATCTGGCTGGTGGATTTTATTTTAAGTCTAACGTAGAGAGTGTACAAATGGACATATTGGAAATTGGGTAAAACAATTAAACTTGTTTATGATTCATGGAGTAATATGACTAGACAAAGACAGTACATTCCTCCCAACTTGCGTTGTAACATTGGATCTTTAGAGTACATTTTTTTTAAACTAACAAATCAAGTTGACAACTTTCTGCTTCTCCAATATGTCATGTTATTTCCTATTCCCATAGACGGTGTATAATACAAATGCCCCAGTTTGGGAGGACGCCTTTACGTTTTTTGTTCAAAATCCAAATCAACAAGACCTTGATATACAGGTACCTTTTTCCTAACTTTTCCAGAGGTATTTCTATAAGCTTACTGTAACTTAAAAACAAAATGGGATTTGTCTAAATATTGTACACTTTGTCTTCCTCAGAAGAACTCCTGGATTTGCTAATGAACTGCATCACGAAGCAATTTCAAACTTTTCTGATCATCAATAACAAGTACTTTATGTACTGCTTTTTAATATGTTAAAATATTCCAAAGCATTTCATACTAGCACAGTCAGACTAAGGTTGACACTGAGCCACATAGTTACTGGGTTAGGTAATGTGACCGTTATGTTACTAGACTAATGATCCAGAGACACGAGTTCCACCATGGCATCTGGGAAATTTAAATTCAATTAATTCATTCACTTGGAATCTTAAAAATATTGACCACAAAACTGTTGGATTGTTGTAAAAACCTACCTGGTTGACTAGGGCTGCTGTTTCCTTCAACCAGTGGATTTCACTATTTACAAATAAATTATGTTAATTTAATGAAAGGTGGATAAATCTGAATTGGTGGGTTCAAACAACCTGTTTCTGTTGTCATTTTTATGTTATTATATCTAATGGACTAGATATGGTGATCCTAAAACCAGGAACAGCAATAACTGAAAATGGGTAAAGGTAAGAAAAGTGAAGGATTAGAAATCACAATCATTAATACAAGTACAGGTTTCAGTTAAGTCTGTGCATATTCCTTTTTCTTCTAGGTTAAAGATGATGACCGTCAATTTAGCCTGGGATCACTATCCATACCTTTATCACAGTTGCTGGTGAGCCCAGATATGAGCTTTGACCAGTGGTTTCCACTAGAACATTCTGGGCGTCATAGCCAAATCTACCTGAAAATCATAATGCGGGTGAGTAAGTCCAACAAATAAGAAATTTTGGATTTCTTTAGAAGGGCCTTCTGAGGACTGAAAGAACTGTGAAACCAATACCAGAAATAGTTGTGGCTTAACCACAGTACAAGGGAAGAGCTGGGGACAGAACCTTTTAGGTACACTCTGTCTTCACTACCTGCCCAGTATCTGGAACATGCCTGGTGCCCACCTAACTCTCACTTTCTAAATCCCACAAATTTTTAACTGATTGAAGAGTTGGCCTTTTTAATAGGTGGGGGGGGATCCACTCCATGAGACTGCCACCTAGGTACTAACGGTGAAAATCCACCCTTCATGTTGGATTGTAACCATCAATGTTCCCCTCCTTTAATCCACTAACTCCCTCTAATAGCATGGCCAAGGATGGAAACATTGTTACATGGGGATTAAAAGCCCTGAAGCTGCACTTCAACACTGTTCCGTTTGCTTTTACAGTTTCTCACTTTCCCTTTCCCTCTGTTTTCTTCCTTGGTCTTCAGGTTGTTATTCAGTCTGTTCTGTAGCCGTTTCAAGAATAGTTAAATGTAGAACGATTTTGGTATATATTGGCAGGTTTTAAAGTAAATGACCTTTTTCTTTCTGATCAGTGGTAGAAATACATGTCACATCGAACAAACAAAACATCCTCCTCTGCTCCATCCTGTGACCACACCACGATGGCTGACATT
The DNA here is from genome assembly GCF_030684315.1 of Stegostoma tigrinum. Classification (NCBI taxonomy): domain Eukaryota; kingdom Metazoa; phylum Chordata; class Chondrichthyes; order Orectolobiformes; family Stegostomatidae; genus Stegostoma; species Stegostoma tigrinum. Next base: position 9,683,655 of record NC_081404.1, on the reverse strand, counting down.
GTAAATCCAATACTGTCTTTTTGCCTAAAATGGATATTATACAACCAGATTACAGGATGTCAAGGTTACACCAATTTTTCTATAATGATCTATTTAACACCTTCACATTCAGGGAAAGAGCAATTTTTCTCAATCAAGGTTCCTTGCTTTCTCTGTGACTTCTGTTCAATTCTACACTTGCTCTGTATCTCTCCAGGGTCCACTGAGGCTTAATTACCTCTGACAGCATACTGTTTGATCTGTTTGTTTAAAATTATTGCATTGTAATCATTAACTCAACTTGATTACTGGTAAGATAATAAAATGTGAGGCTGGATGAACACAGCAGGCCAAGCAGCATCTCAGGAGCACAAAAGCTGACGTTTCGGGCCTAGACCCTTCATCAGAGAGGGGGATGGGGAGAGGGAACTGGAATAAATAGGGAGAGAGGGGGAGGCGGTAATGGGAGAGAGATTCCCTGAGGTTGGTCCGGAGGGAGGAGGGTAACTTCTTCAGGTTAGGCATCCCTGGAAGAGGCTTCGCAGTGAGGTTAAAATAGTACCAGAGATAACGGGAACTGCAGATGCTGGAGAATTCCAAGATAATAAAATGTGAGGTTGGATGAACACAGCAGGCCAAGCAGCATCTCAGGAGCACAAAAGCTGACGTTTCGGGCCTAGACCCTTCTTCAGAGAGGGGAATGGGATTACTGGTAAAACTGAAGACCAGCAGCATCCCAAATGAAATGCACCCCTCTTATATATTGCCTCCCCTTCTTCTCTCGTTTAGTCTCTAGTGCTGTTTTTATATGTACCATTTGTTTCTTGTAAACATCCGATTTGGTGCTGTGAGTGCAACTGGAAAATGCAATGAAGAGGAGGTGGTTTGCTGTTGCAGTTTCACTTGGGGGTGGTGTGGAAAAGGAAAACTTCAAGAAAGTGATAGAGTTTGGGTGAAAATGTGATGTTGTCCCACATTTGTTGGTAGAAGAAAAATGCAGAACTTTTTCTTTTCTAAAAGGTGGTGAGAGAAGAGGAAATATTGGTATTCAGGGGTATTTGACAATCCTTGTACATGACTCCCAAAGTTAACATGCAGTTAGAAGAAATTAGGAAGGAAAATTGATTGCTACTCTTTCTTCTGAGGGGACTAGAGAACAAGAGCAATGAAGTCTTCCTACAATTGTATAGGGCTTTGAGACCTCACCTGGAGTACTAAGCACAATTTTGGCCTTTCCCAAGGGGTAATACAGTTGCCACGGAGTGGAACAACAAAGGTTCACAGGAATGGTTCCAGGGACCAGGGGCTACCCTGAGGAATGATTAAGAAGAACAGGCCTATATTGTCTAGACCTTTAAAAGCATGAGGTGATCTCAACGAAATGTATAAATGCGTAGAAGGTTTGATAGGGTCAATGCGGAGATGTATATCTCTGACCATTGCTGCGGGTTCACGTCTTCTGGATAAGCAGTCAGCCATTTTGGACTGGAATGAGGAGTGTTTGTGACCGAAGGGGTGTACAAGCCCTCAGTCATTCTGTTCAAAACACAAATCAATAGATTTCTGGACACTGAGGGTCAAGGGATAGGATGAGAAAGTGAACTTTATTTAGAAGATCAGCTGTGATTGTACTGAATGGCAGAGCAAGTTCAAGAGGTTGAACTGCATGCTCCTTCTATTTTCTTATGGTGTGTTAGATTTTAAATTAGAACCTCTTTAAACTCTGGAAATAAGTCACTCATCATTGCTGAGCTTTAAAACTGAAGCAGCACAAACTGGTATCACACTATTTTCCTTCCTCCTTTTACTATGGCCATGTGTTTGTTTCTTTGGCAGGTCCTGATTGCCGACACAGTTGACCTGGAGAAGCTGCCTAGGACACGGAAATCCACCCTGGAAAAAAACATAGGATCAGCCAAGTCTGACAAGATGAATGTGACTGCAGCTAAGTTAGTGGAAGCTGCAGGAGTGGGGAGCCTGATCCAAGCTCCCTTACCAACTGAAAGCAGTGCCCCAAGTAGTGTGGGGACTGAGGTACTACAGGATCATTTATATTTCCATGTATGAAAGGATCCACTATTCCACTGATTATAGATTAAACTGAAATCAAATCAATGCAGATAAGATTTTTCAGTGTTTGGCTGTTCAGTCATTGATTTTGAATCATCGAGCAACACAGTGGTCAAGACCAGCCAATCTGACATACCGTTTTTTAAAAAAAAGGTGCCCTAGCAGCTTGAGCAAGAACGAACCCCGGAAGAACAAAGGCCATATTTTGGGGAACACTGATTCAACGCACCATTTGAAAGGCATGAATACACATTCATTCTCGCCATGGTCATGAGCTCAATTTTGCTGCCCTATTTAGAAAAATTCAGTGCTTCACAGCCAACCCATTGCTAGGATTGGGTAGCAGTAGCTGTGGGCAACTTAGAAAATGTTGGCAGTGCCTTGCATGTAAATTCATTTTCTATACTAAGGGGTAGGGCTGATACTGTTTCTAGAGATGTGATATATTCAGTGAGGGAATTTTTTCAGTGATAGTGCATAGGCATCAGTTAGCTCAGTTGGTTGGATAGTTAGTTTGTTATTCAGTGATACCAGCAGCATAGGTTCAATTCCCATCTTAGCTGAGGTTAACATGAACAGCTTGTGTTCTCCACCGTGCCCGTCATGTGAGATGTGGTGACCCTTAGGTTACACACTGTCAGTTCTCTTCCCCCTGCCTTTAAGAAGGGAGCAGCCAGTAGTCCTCTGGGACTATGCTGACATTCATATGACTTCTCAGAGGAGGCTTGGCTGAAGCAAGAATGCATGGATGTAAAACAAAAAATGATGAATGAAATTGAAAAATGAAGACTGAGTCCAAGATTGTATGTGATGGACTGTAGAGACGAATTAGTGATTTCTGGGATTAAAATATGGGGATTGATTTATAGAATTTATTTACAATGCCTGAATGTATGATTGAATTTTTGGTTCATTTCGCCTTGCATCCAGGTGTCCCTATCCCTGGTCCAGGAGGCCCAGGTTCAAGTCACACCTGCTCCAGAGATGTGTAGTAATATCTCTGAACAGGTTGATTAGAAAAGTAGGTTCATAAACAGTAACTTAAAATTCAAATAATTTGTTTCTGTTGACAAAATTTCACTGAATGTCAAGCGATTAAAATTGATGGAGAAATGCACTTTTAAACAAAATTATTGTGCAGAAACAGAGATTCATTATGTATACAGAAATTCAGTGTGACACAATTTTCTGGCCATTACTGTCTAAATGATAATAAAATGTGAGGCTGGATGAACACAGCAGGCCAAGCAGCATCTCAGGAGCACAAAAGCTGATGTTTCGGGCCTAGACCCTTCTTCAGAGAGGGGGATGGGGGGAGGGAACTGGAATAAATAGGGAGAGAGGGGGAGGCGGACCGAAGATGGAGAGTAAAGAAGATAGGTGGAGAGAGTGTAGGTGGGGAGGTAGGGAGGGGATAGGTCAGTCCAGGGAAGACGGACAGGTCAAGGAGGTGGGATGAGGTTAGTAGGTAGCTGGGGGTGCGGCTTGGGGTGGGAGGAAGGGATGGGTGAGAGGAAGAACCGGTTAGGGAGGCAGAGACAGGTTGGACTGGTTTTGGGATGCAGTGGGTGGGGGGGGAAGAGCTGGGCTGGTTGTGTGGTGCAGTGGGGGGAGGGGATGAACTGGGCTGGTTTAGGGATGCAGTAGGGGAAGGGGAGATTTTGAAACTGGTGAAGTCCATATTGATACCATATGGCTGCAGGGTTCCCAGGCGGAATATGAGTTGCTGTTCCTGCAACCTTCGGGTGGCATCATTGTGGCAGTGCAGGAGGCCCATGATGGACATGTCATCAAGAGAATGGGAGGGGGAGTGGAAATGGTTTGCGACTGGGAGGTGCAGTTGTTTGTTGCGAACTGAGCGGAGGTGTTCTGCAAAGCGGTCCCCAAGCCTCCGCTTGGTTTCCCCAATGTAGAGGAAGCCGCACCGGGTACAATGGATGCAGTATACCACATTGGCAGATGTGCAGGTGAACCTCTGCTTAATGTGGAAAGTCATCTTGGGGCCTGGGATGGGGGTGAGGGAGGAGGTGTGGGGACAAGTGTAGCATTTCCTGCGGTTGCAGGGGAAGGTGCCGGGTGTGGTGGGGTTGGAGGGCAGTGTGGAGCGAACAAGGGAGTCACGGAGAGAGTGGTCTCTCCGGAAAGCAGACAGGGGAGGGGATGGAAAAATGTCTTGGGTGGTGGGGTCGGATTGTAAATGGCGGAAGTGTCGGAGGATGATGTGTTGTATCCGGAGGTTGGTAGGGTGGTGTGTGAGAACGAGGGGGATCCTCTTGGGACGGTTGTGGCGGGGGCGGGGTGTGAGGGATGTGTCGCGGGAGACGCGGTCAAGGGCGTTCTCGATCACCGTGGGGGGAAAGTTGCGGTCCTTAAAGAACTTGGACATCTGGGATGTGCGGGAGTGGAATGTCTTATCGTGGGAGCAGATGCGGCGGAGGCGGAGGAATTGGGAATAGGGGATGGAATTTAACCACACTGTCTAAATGATGACTAACCAGACACTGCAAGAACAGAGATTTAGGAATCCAGTTTCAAAAATAATTCAAAACTAGTGAATAGGTACAAAGAGCAATCAGAAGTAGAGTTGAGGTACAAATCATGATCCAATGTAATAGTGGAGCACGTTTCAGGGTTAAATGGCCTACACTGTTTCTATGTTGCTAAAAGGGAGCAGTGTTAACTTTTTTTTTCTTCTTTCAGGGAGTGATACGAATTCACCTGTTAGAAGCTGAGAACCTAATTGCAAAGGACAATTTCATGAAAGGGATCATGAAAGGGAAATCAGATCCCTATGTCAAAGTGCGAGCAGGTGCCCAAAGCTTTCGGAGCAAAACAATTAAAGAAAACCTTAATCCCAAGTGGCATGAGATGTATGAGGTCAGTGTGTTTCAAAGTGCAGTATCTGAACCAATAAGATAAAAACCCTTGATCCAACAGGACCATGAGGGGTACCAGACAGACGAGCCTGGCTGACAAGTGGGCAGGTCCTGTATGTCGGGCACTTACTGTGCTGACTTTTTCACTCAGTCTTGGTATATAAAAGTGGTGGATTATTTCATGCTTGGGTGCTATTATCTGGTCCTGTTAAATCCTCCTGCCGAGTGTTTTTGTTTTTAATCAGTTACTACTCTCTTCCAAGTTCTGACTTGTGGTAACCTTTCTTCTCTTAGGTCATTGTAAATCACGTTCCAGGTCAGGAGCTAGAGTTTGAGCTCTTTGATAAGGATGTTGACAAAGATGATTTCCTTGGAAGGTATGCTGCTCCATCAGAAAATGTTCGAGGACAATGTTAACACTACATTACAGCAAAGTGCCTTCTGTGGTGCCACTGGTTCTTCAAATGTTTTGGTGAACACTGCCAGGACAGGGACAGTATGGGGATGAATGCAGATTAAAGCTGCCTCGACACTGTCCCTATCAAACACTCCCATGACAGGGACAGCGCTGGGTTAGATATAGTGGAAAGCACCTTCTGCACTGCTCTCTCAGTAAACAATATACTGTAAACCTTTTTGAAACATTGTTTGAAATTCTGTCCTTGGTCATGGAAATTCCATCAGACCTTTATTAATAAATGAGTTGCTTTCTAAGAATGTCCATACTCAATTATGTGAAAGTTTTTTTTTAACTTTAAATTGTTCTGTAACATGCAGATTAAAGATCAGCTACAAGGACATCATGAACAGTAAAATTAAGGATGAGGTAGGAAAATCTTATTAATTCAAATCCTATGATGGGCCTAACTTCCATTCCTTGCACTAGGAATATTGGACCCATTGGCTGTAATGGCCAAGGGAAAACCAGGCAAGGTGGGGAGGAGAAGGTATTCTTTGTGTTTGCTTGTTTGTTTTTGTTTAATTTTAAATTAATGAATATAAATTGTGGACTATAGCAAGCTTCTACATGTGTTCCTTCTTCACTGACACCGGTTCTGTCTCTTTTCTGCATTGTGACACGCTGCACTTAACTAAATTTAAAATATAATTTGAAAAATGTCATGGATTAGGGAATTTAACCAACTGAAACCATTGACCTACTAGCACTGAGTGCTTGATGGACCATCCTATCCATTAAGATATCAAATTGCAGCATTACTGGCAGAGTGTGGGAAGAAGTCTCTGTTTTCCAGAGAGGAAGGCAGCTGAAAATAGTTTACACAAAATAAAAACTGAGCGAACTCTGGACGCTGTAAAGCAGAAACAAAAACAGAACTTGCTGGAAAAGCTTAAAAGGTTTGGCAGCATCTGTGGAAAGAAATCAGAGTTAACATTTCAAGTGGAGTAACCCTTCCTCTGGAATTAGTCTCCCTGGCTTGTCAAAATGCCAAGATAGCCATTCAGCCTATTTAGTTGTCTTTTAAATGAAGTCTTCTCACCTCACTCCTTTTTCCTTCTGATGCTGGTGAAATTTGTTTTAAGATCCTGATTATTTTGTAACAGTTAGTCATATTTTGATATTTTTCTGTAATCTCCACAATATAACCAACAAAAATGCCCTGAAAATTGAACTACTGCTACCAAGTTTATAATAATGAAATTTCACAATCAGCTCCAAGAATGGGGAACGATTGTGAGGAATTCAGGTGTCAAAGCTCTTCTTGGACCAGCGGATCCAAGAATCTCAATGCATGACATTTATATAAGTTAGTTCTCTATTCAAGATGGAGAATTAAGTAATTGTTATAATCCATATGTTATGTCGTGATTCATCAGGGTAGTAAACTGGAAATTAAGGCCAGCTATTCCCGGAGTCATCAGAAATGTTAGTTTTAAAACACATGCATAACATTCTCCACCGTCTTCCAGTGGGCAGAAGATACAAAAGTTTGAAAACCAAGTAACAACAGATTTAAGAATTGCTTCTTTTCTGCTGTTATCATACTTATGAACAGACCTGTCATGTATTAGAGTTGATCTTTTCTCTGTAGCTGTAACGCTATATATTCTGCATTGTTCTATTACCTTGATGTACTTTTATGTAAGGTATGATTTGTCCAGTTAGCACACAACACAACTCTTTTTGATTTAGATTCCCTACAGTGTGGAAACAGGCCCTTCGGCCCAACAAGTCCACACCGTCCTTTTGGAGCATCCCACCCAAACCCATCCCCCTATAAAGCACACACCCCTGAACACTACAGGCAATTTAGCATGGCCGATTCACCTAGCCTGCACATCTTTGGACCGTGGGAGGAAAACAGAGCACCCGGAGGAAACCCACACAGACGTGGGGAGAATGTGCAAACTCCGCACAGACAGTTGCCCGAGGCTGGAATCGAACCTAGGTCCCTGGTGCTATGAGGCTGTAGTGCTAGCCACTGAGCCACTGTGCCGCCCCTGAAATACACTTCTCACTGTATCTCAGTACAAGTAACAATAATCAATCAAATCAAAATTTACCTGACTTTCGCAACTAGGTTGATAGAAAGCAGAGATAATGGGAACTGCAGATGCTGGAGAATCCAAGATAATGAAGTGTGAGGCTGGATGAACACAGCAGGCCCAGCAGCAGCTCAGGAGCACAAAAGCTTTTGTGCTCCTGAGATGCTGCTGTGTTCATCCAGCCTCACATTTCATTATCTTATGATAGAAAGCAGAGATCAGGTTTCTATACTTAACAAGTATCGCTATTCAAACAAGTAATTTGACTCTAGCTAAAATACCCTTACATATGCAGCAAATGATGTATGGACAAGGAAAAACACATGGATAGAGGAGAAAAACTAAAAAGACCGTTCATAGCCTTTCACCAAAAATTCTGTTGGTTGGTTCCTGCTGATCTTCCTAGCTTCCTTTTTTTCAAATGGGCACAGGATGCTTGGTTCACTTGTAAAATGTCTCTGACTTATCGATTCAACATCAAAGCATACAGCAACTGCTGAAGACAAGTTTTTTTTTGACTTCCGAGAACAGAGACTGTGCCTGAGCTTATGGAAATCGGAACCCTTCTCTTTATATTGTTCCCAGCTCCAAGCTGTTCAGTTACCTGAGAACCAATCATACAGTTGTTGGCAAACAAAATGCCCTTATCAGTAATTGTTTAGTCTGTAGACTAGTAACCATTGTTGCCAACCAGAGCTGTATCTGAATTCAGAACCACTTAACTCCTGTTTATCTGTTTCAAATACTGCTTGTTCAAACAGCTATTTACGATGCTTACCATGAGTGTCAGGTTACTTGCTTTTAAACCATGCAGTCATAATTTCAAAGCATTGGTTTTAAAAACAGTTTTTCTCCCCTCAGTCCAAAATTCAAAAAAGCACAAAATAAAAAGACCCTGTCTTTACAGTAACCAAACTACCTGTTTTCTTTCCTTGTCCATCTTTAGTGGTTCATGCTAAACGATGTCAAATCAGGAAAACTTCATCTCAAGTTAGAATGGTTGCCCCCAGGCATGGATGCACTCCTCCTAGATCAGGTAAGATTAGTTTAGTTTTCATTCTCCTTGCTGTCTGGTTTGTTAATTTCTCGGCTGATTTTTCTCTCTTCCCTAAGTAGAAGGCATACATTCCACATCGCCTTATGGGCATGAAGTTGTGGTACTGGTGCCGACTGCAGGCTCTTGGTGAATTCCAGAAAACTTGGAATGAAGTTCTGCTCCTTCAGGTTGCATCTGTGTTTGATGTCCTGTAGCTGGTTGAGGGCAGAACAGATCATTTTCACTTCTGTAACCTGAATGTCGTTCTATCATGTTTCAAAGTAACAAACATTCACCTTCACTATTAAAGGGCCTGAACAGAATGATGCTGTCATCCATACCTTCCAGGAATATCCTTCTGAAGGGTCCACATGGTCTAGTATAAGTGAAGGATAGCCACCTTTTGGTCTGCAGTAAACAAAATACAGCTTATTGCATCTTTGCAACTGTTTACATATGACAAGGATATGGTAGTCATTATTCTAGAGATCGAAAAGATGATTTGGTCTCAATCCTTCAAGATCCTTAGTTACCCTTGCCCCCTCTGGGCACTGCAACCAGCCAAACTGAAAAGGAATCTAGATGAAGCATTTGCATTACTACTAGGGTTTTTTTATTTTGTTAAGGGGAAGCTTCTAGAAAAATACTTATCCCTATAGTTCAGTGAAACCCAAGAGCTAACATTTTGCTTTTTTTTTTCCCCCCAATCTATCTTTTTTTTTCAGGTGCTTCAGGCAAACAGGACCATCTTCACACAGAATGAATTGGAACCATCTGCTGCCATCTTGACCGTCTACCTGGACAGGGCACACGATCTTCCTGTAAGCCTCCGGCTTGTCAATACTCATTAAAATTAGGGATTTCTGTCTCAGCCATATTTGCTGAAATCGTTCAATCCCTGCTGTAGTATGGGCGAGTCTGTATCTAAGCTTGTTAAAGATGTTTATCAACTTGTATAGGCCATCTTATCAAAGCAGAACCCAACCAGTCCTCCAAATAGGACTTGTGTACAAATGCATGTGCTCAATTCTAATCTTGCTTGTTCAAGGTGCACCTTTGCCTACTGACATTGTTAGTGTACAACATAGAATAAAATCATTGAGAGTTAAATTAAGTTGCTAGGTTTTATTCATTTGTGATTCTAACAATGGGTTTTTTTTTCATCTTCATATAGATGAAGAAAGGGAAGAAGCACCCCAGTCCAGTGGTTCACATCACTGTCAATGGCACTTCATATAAAAGTCAGGTGAGAGAGTGACCCTGATATATGGGTTAATTTGCTTTGGAGCTTCCAAAATACACAAATTTCGGGTATCTGGGGAAAATGTTCTTTGTAGTAATGCTGAGGTCATTCTGAATCAACACCAAAGTCACAGAAGGGGAGATTCTCCTATCTCCATGTCAATGTGTAATCCTTGACATTTTAGCATAAGGCTGGTAATTTGTCACTACAAAGTATACCCGAAGTAATTGCTGGTAAAATAAATCACATGCTTCAAGAAACAGACCTTAGGATTGACAGATTAGTATCTATTGTGACACTGTTGTATCACATTCTGCATGCCAACTCGGCCATCAGATCAAGCAACCATTCCAGCAGCGAAAAAATTCCTCGGGTGGGTATGACCGGACAATCTCTTAACCGGTTCACAGCAGCTTCAATTCTGTGACGATAAATGTATGTTTTGTTTTTGTTTTCAAGGTCAGAAAGTCATTTTGGAACCACGAACTAAAGATATTTGTTAGGAAGCCGGTAAAGGTTGAATCCCTCTGTTAATCAAATCAACACACAAGCCCCAATCTATTATGATGGAAGTAGAAGCTCGCCTTCTAATTGTTAAATCCAAAATGCCCAGAAAAGCTCACCTTGCCCTGTGTAATCTGTTAAAAGGTTGGTTTAAAGGAAAGAAAATCACTGAACTCCACTTTAAGTAATAAGTAACAAGTAACCATTTCATTTATTTAGTTAACCCAAACAATGATCAAATTAAAAAAGATACAAACCAAACAATTTTCCCCCAAGTACTAATTATTCCCTGACTGAACTAAATTCTATTGGAATACTGTTCAAATAAACATAAGTCCCATTAATATAAACACAATTCGTAAGAAAACAACAGATTAAAACATAATCTCCAAATTTGCACAGACTGTGACTTCTGGAACACTCAGCCTTCTCCGTTATGCCACAAACACCTTTCTTCCGATAATTCTGCTATCAGGATTTTTTCTTCCTCTCTAATTTCATTAGTGAGAACTTTGAGCTAAAACTGCCATGGTACTTATTGATGGGTCTTTTTAGAGAGCTTAATGGGGGTGTGAAAGCCAATTTGTCTCAGATAGCAGACTTCACTGCAGCTGACGTTTGGCTTTCCCCTTGATCTTCAAAAACTGTTTTTGTATATCACCTATGACACATCAAATTAGAACATAGAACATAGAACAGTACAGCACAGAACAGGCCCTTCAGCCCACAATGTTGTGCCGACCATTGATCCTCATGTATGCACCCTCAAATTTCTGTGACCATATACATGTCCAGCAGTCTCTTAAATGACCCCAATGACCTTGCTTCCACAACTGCTGCTGGCAACGCATTCCATGCTCTCACAACTCTCTGCGTAAAGAACCTGCCTCTGACATCCCCTCTATACTTTCCACCAACCAGCTTAAAACTATGACCCCTCGTGCTAGCCATTTCTGCCCTGGGAAATAGTCTCTGGCTATCAACTCTATCTATGCCTCTCATTATCTTGTATACCTCAATTAGGTCCCCTCTCCTCCTCCTTTTCTCCAATGAAAAGAGACCGAGTTCAGTCAACCTCTCTTCATAAGATAAGCCCTCCAGTCCAGGCAGCATCCTGGTAAACCTCCTCTGAACCCTCTCCAAAGCATCCACATCTTTCCTATAATAGGGCGCCCAGAACTGGACGCAGTATTCCAAGTGCGGTCTAACCAAAGTTTTATAGAGCTGCAACAAGATCTCACGACTCTTAAACTCAATCCCCCTGTTAATGAAAGCCAAAACACCATATGCTTTCTTAACAACCCTGTCCACTTGGGTGGCCATTTTAAGGGATCTATGTATCTGCACACCAAGATCCCTCTGTTCCTCCACGCTGCCAAGAATCCTATCCTTAATCCTGTACTCGGCTTTCAAATTCGACCTTCCAAAATGCATCACCTCGCATTTATCCAGGTTGAACTCCATCTGCCACCTCTCAGCCCATCTCTGCATCCTGTCAATGTCCCGCTGCAGCCTACAACAGCCCTCTACACTGTCAACGACACCTCCGACCTTTGTGTCGTCTGCAAACTTGCTGACCCATCCTTCAATTCCCTCGTCCAAGTCATTAATAAAAATTACAAACAGTAGAGGCCCAAGGACAGAGCCCTGTGGAACTCCACTCACCACTGACTTCCAGGCAGAATATTTTCCTTCTACTACCACTCGCTGTCTTCTGTTGGCCAGCCAATTCTGTATCCAAGCAGCTAAGTTCCCCTGTATCCCATTCCTCCTGACCTTCTGAATGAGCCTACCATGGGGAACCTTATCAAATGCCTTACTGAAGTCCATATACACCACATCCACAGCTCGACCCTCATCAACCTTTCTAGTCACATCCTCAAAAAACTCTAAGGTTTGTAAGGCATGACCTACCCCTCTCAAAGCTGTGTTGACTGTATTTGATCAAGCCATGCTCTTCCAGATGGTCATAAATCTTATCCCTCAGAATCCTTTCTAACACCTTGCAGACGACAGACGTGAGACTTACTGTCTATAATTGCCGGGGATTTCTCTATTTCCTTTCTTGAAAAGAGGAATTACATTTGCCTCTCTCCAGTCCTCAGGTACGACTCCAGTGGAGAGCGAGGATGCAAAGATCTTCGCAAGTGGCGAAGCAATTGCATTTCTCGCTTCCCAAAGCAGCCGAGGACAAATCTGATCCGGGCCTGGCGACTTGTCAATCTTAATGTTTGACAAAATTTTCAGCACATCAGCTTCGTCTATCTCTATCCATTCCAGCATGCACACCTGCTCTTCAAAGGTTTCATTCACTACAAAGTTGGTTTCTTTCGTAAAGACAGAAGCAAAAAACTCATTTAGGGCTTCCCCTACCTCCTCAGGCTCCACACACAAGTTCCCTATGCTATCCCTGATCGGCCCTACTCTTTCTTTGACCATTCTCTTATTCCTCACGTAAGTGTAAAATGCCTTTGTGTTTTCCCGGATTCCTTCTGCCAAGCCTTTCTCGTGCCCCCTCCTGGCTCTCCTCAGACCATTTTTGAGCTCCTTCCTTGCCTGCATGTAATCCTCTCTAGCTGAACTTGACCCTAGCTTCCTCCACCTTATGTAAGCTACCTTCTTCCTTTTCACTAGAAGCTCCACCGCTCTTGTCATCCAAGGTTCCTTAATCTTACCCCTTCTTGCCTGTCTCAGAGGGACATATTTACTCATCACTCCCAACAACTGTTCCTTAAACCGTCTCCACATGTCTATAGTTCCCTTACCATGGAACAACTGCTCCCAGTCCATGCTTCCTAACTCATGTCTAATCGCATCATAGTTTCCTCTTCCCCAATTAAATATCCTCCCATTCTGCCTAATCCTCTCCTTCTCCATAGCTATGTAGAATGTGAGGCAGTTATGGTCACTATCACCAAAATGCTCTCCCACCACAAGATCTGATACCTGCCCCGGCTCGTTTCCGAGCACCAAGTCTAGAATGGCCTCTCACCTCGTCGGCCTGTCAACGTACTGCGTTAGGAAACCCTCCTGAACACACCTTACAAAAACAGCTCCATTCAAATCTTCTGCTCGAAGGAGGTTCCAATCAATATTAGGAAAGTTAAAATTCTTAAAATTCTTATGATTGGTTTCAGGTTGTCAAGACCATCAGTTTTTAAATTCAGTTGACTGTTTGAATTTGGCCAATTTATTTAAACCAAACTTGTCAAAATATCAAAACAAGACTGTTGTTTTGCCTGCCACCTATAAGGCTTTTTGAGGCTGTCTGTACAGTACATGCAACTTCCAAGCACAGACAACACTTTTTTTCTTTAAGGGACCACACACTTTTTTCCCCCTACTATCAGTTTTACCATCAAATTCTAACCTGTTGCCTTCCAATTCATAAGTATGCCACCCGGCACCGCAACACATCATTTCCAAGAAGGCATGAGACTTAAGTTAAAGTGTTTACAAAGTTGAATTTTTATGACATACAGAGAACTCGGACCAGGAGCCACTAGATTTTTGAATTCAATTCAGAATCAGATTTAATTTCACCTTAGCAGAAGTGTTTTAGTTTATGAAGTCCTCAAACAGTGAGAGCTGGTTATAAATGTTCTCAATCTGTCAGATATGAAAGGAATAAGAGGAAAGGAATACTCCAAATGTTGGAAATTTGTTTTTATTTCCAAAGCTGGAGCAACTCCAGGTCTGGCAGCATCTGTGAAGAGATTGAAACACAAAAAACTAAATCCAGTATGACTCTTCCTTTTGAAACTGAAGTAGTTCTGAAGTTCAGGCCATCAGAACTGAAAAGAATTGTTCAAGCTATCAAAACTGAAAACAATCAGTTAAATAAGAAATTGAAGAGTTAAGACAGAAGGGCCACTTCACTGGCATTTGTTATTCCTCACTGAAGTAGCATGCTGGAAATCAAGCACCCCTATTCCCAGAGACGTTACCAAAGTTGGGAAAAAAAACTATTATGAAAGTACGCAAAGTCCCTATTTTACCTGTCAGAGCCAAGTCTACTTAACAAGAACTACTATTTATCACAAATAAACCAATTCTAACCACTGATTTTAAAAAAAAATTGTCAACATATAATCTAGTTAAAACTCCAACCTCTTTCCAAACCACATCCTGTACATACATATACAGACAAAAATAATTTTCAGACGTTTTGTCACCATTCTAGGTAACATCATCAGTGAGCCTCCGATGAAGCGCTGGTGTTATATCCCGCTTTCTATTTATCTGTTTAGGTTTCCTTGGGTTGGTGATGTCATTTCCTGTTCTTTTTCTCAACTTCAAAAATCTGGAGAATTAAACAAGAGAGACATCCAAAAAAATGAAACCAGATGGATCCAACACACCACACTTCTACAGACTACCAAAAATTCACAAACCAGGAGCCCCCCTCAGACCCATAGTCTCGCTACCTGGAACACCAACCTACAGATTAGCCACGGAACTACACCAAAGACTAAAACACCTAGTAGAAGACTCCCGCCACTCCATTCGCTCCACCCAAGAATTCCTGAACACCATCAAAGATGCCAAGATAGAAGAGGATGAAATAATGGTCTCCTTTGATGTAACAGCCCTGTTCACATCCATCAACATGAACCTGGCCAAAGAAACACTGACTACACTGTTAGAAGAACAGAAGACACATACACCAGACACCACCAACCTCATCAGCAAGGACATCATCATCAAGCTAGTGGACCTATGCCTCACCACCCACTTCACTTTCAATAACAAAACCTACAGACAAACCAACGGTACACCCATGGGATCTCCGATATCAGGGTTCTTCGCAGAGGCAGTAATGCAGAGACTCGAACAAACAGCTCTGCCAATCATCCAACCCAAACTTGGGGTCTGCTACGTGGATGACACCTTTGTCATCACTAAACAAAACAAATTAGAGGAAACCTTCAAGACCATCAATAATACCCTTACTGGCATAACATTCACAAAAGAGGAGGAAAACAACAGCAAACTGCCATTCCCAGATGTCACAGTAGAGCGAACAGCCAATGGGGAACTTCAAACCAGCGTCTACAGGAAAACAACACATACGGACCAAATACTGAACTACAGGAGCAACCATCCCAACACCCACAAACGAAGCTGCATTAGAACATTATTCCAACGAGCCACCACACACTGCAGCACAAAGGAACTACGCAGAGCAGAGGAAAATCACCTATACAGTGTATTCAAAAAGAACGGGTACCCAATGAACACAGTCCGCCGATTCCTCAGCAACAAACCCAAACAAACAGACAAAACGGGCCCAGAAACCATAACCACTCTCCCCTACATAAAGACATTTCCGAAATGACTGCCAGACTACTCGGACCTCTTGGCATCAGGGTAGCCCACAAACCCACCAACACACTAAAACAGCAGCTAATGAACATAAAAGACCCGATACAGACAACAAGCAAAATGAACGTCATTTACAAAATACCTTGCGAGAACTGTGACAAACGGGCAGAAAGCTTGCCACCAGGATACATGAACATCAACTAGCCACAAAACGACATGACCCACTATCACTCGTATCCTTACATACAGATAAGGAAGGACACCACTTTGATTGGGACAACATATCCATCCGAGGACAAGCCAAATAGACACGCACGAGAATTCCTAGAAGCATGGCATTCCAACAAACTCCAAACTCCATCAACAAACACATTGATTTGGAGCCCATCTACCATCCTCTGAGTAAAAGAACAGGAAATGACACCACCAACATAGGAAATGACATCACCAACCCAAGGAAACCTAAACAGATAAATAGAAAGTGGGACATCAGCGCTTCATCGGAGGCTCACTGATGTTACCTAGAATGGTGACGAAACATCTGAAAACTAACCTTCCAGCTCAGTGAGCAAACTCACATCCAGAAACTCAACCTGAGCTACAAATCTCCTCAAAACTCGCTAAGACAAAAATAAGTTGGCTTTATAGGGGGGGAGAAAACTGTGGTACCAGTCCTCCTGATTCAATGGAGTGTTCTTTTTGTTTCCCAAGTCCATCAACTCTTGGATCTTTTCCTTCAGGCGCTCTCACTCCTTCACAGGAGGCAGAGAACAATTGGTTCACAAATTATAAAGTCTCTTTATTGGTTAAAAGTAACAGCTTATAGCAACTGGTAGAGGGGGAAAAAAATAAACTGGCTTTCTTCAGGCTTTGGATTTTTTTTTCAACTGGAGAGCAAGAGAGACAGTTTACCCTTGTCCGTAAACTTCATGTCACTGCCATTCACATCCTCAAGCTGGTCAGCTACCCAGGAGCCAATCAGACAGTTATCAGGTTCACAGCCTTTGGCATCCACAACTGGTCACAATTCCATAAAACAATCAGTAACCTGTTGCCAGTCAAATCTCACTTTTTATACACAGCTGGGCCATCGACAAACATCTTCCCCATTGCTTGAACAAAGCAGCATTTTGAACACTAAACTGAGTTTCAGTAACCTGTTTTTTTTAGGAGTGTGTAGCGATCCTGCCCACACTCCTTTTTTATTGTAAAATAGTCCTTTCCTAATTCAGTCTACAATAAAAAATGGTAAAATCTTTGCAGTTTGAATAACTGTACTTCTTGTGCAAAAAACCGATGCTCTTTGTTAAAGAGGATTGGCAGCCTTGTGAACATGTTCGATGACTAACAACAGTAAGCTTTATTTTTGCAATTGATATGACCTATCAGGCCAGGTTTCACTGTTGGATCCCACTTATAAGATACAGGAGGAGAATTTGGCCATTCAGTCTATTGAGTCTTCTCTGCCATTCAATCATTGGCTAATATGTTTCTCAAATCCCTTCTCCTGCCTTACTCCTGTAACCTTTGATCCCCTTACTAATCAATCTCTGTCTTAAATACACTTAAATATGTAGTATTACTGTCAGCTAGGATCATAACACCTAGTAGCATTTAATGGAGACAGCGTGAAGAGAGCTCTACTCTATCTAACCCCAAGCTATAACTGTCCTGAGACTACTTGGCAATATATGTTCCATTCCTGACAATGAGACTATCATCATTTTAGTCTGAGCGTTTGAGATTGGAAGTCACACTGATGAAACCCACACTTTTAATAAATGTTCCTTTTCTTTGTGTGCAACTACAAACTGTAATTGAGTTAGTAGGAACTGCAGATGCTGGAGAATCTGAGATAACAAGGTGTAGAGCTAGATGAACATAGCAGGCCAAACAGCGTCAGAGGAGCGCAAAAGCTGATGTTTCGGGCCTAGACCCTTCTTCAGAAATGGGGGAGGGGAAGGGGCTTCTGAAATAGGGGGAGGCGGAATATGAGTTGCTGTTTCTGCACCCTTTGGGTGGCATCATTGTGGCCCTGCAGGAGGCCCAGGATGGACATGTCATCTGAGGAATGGGAAGTGGAGTTGAAATGGTTCACAACTTGGAGGTGGAGTCGTGCGAACCGAGCGTAGGTGTTCCGCAAAGCGGTCTCCGAGCCTCCGCCTGGTTTCCCCGATGTAGAGGAGGCCACAACAGGAACAGCATCTACAGTATACCACATTAGCAGATGTGCAGGTGAATCCCCTCCCTAACTCCACACCTTTACTGGCTCCATCCCCACCTGTCTCTTTGACCTGTCTGTCTCCTCTCCACCTATCTTCTCCTCTATCCATCTTCTATCTGCCTTCTCTCTTCCTATTTATTTCGGAATCCCCTTCCCTTTGCCCATTTCTGAAGAAGGGTCTAGACCTGAAACGTCAGCTTTCCTGCTCTTCTGATGCTGTTTGGCCTGGTATTCATCCAGTTCTGCACCTTGTTATCTTACAAACTGTTACTGATGTCTTTCTCTTTTACAGATTATTAATAGCACAGAACTACCCATTTGGGAGGAATCATTTTCATTCCTTGTTGGGAATCCAAATTTGGAACGTATGGAGCTTCAGGTAAGTTGCAAGACTACCAGAGCATGACATGCTATTGTTAATCACATTTTATATCTTGGTTAAGTCACCTCAGCACATGAGCAAATCCATCTCAGTATATTATCAAACTTAACTCAATGGGCAGGAACAACAGCTGATTGAGTAAATTTAATGGATTTTGTTTTTATCAGATTTTTAAACCACCATATCTAGCTAGCATCCTTTTACTTGACTTCAATGGTACTGGCATGTGATATTTTCATTTTACAAGGTATTTTCAAAATTGTTGCCTAGGTTAAAGATGACAGTCATGTCCTGGGGACTCTGACACTCCCACTCTGCCAACTGCTGACCAGCAAGAATCTGACTTTAGACAAATGGTTTAAGTTAGAGAATTCAGGACCCAGTAGTCAAATCATGTTGAAAGTCATGCTGGGGGTAAGTGAATACAAAATAAATATTGGTGATAATGGGAACTGCAGATGCTGGAGAATTCCAAGATAATAAAATGTGAGGCTGGATGAACACAGCAGGCCAAGCAGCATCTCAGGAGCACAAAAGCTGACGTTTCAGGCCTCTGATGAACGGTCTAGGCCCGAAACGTCAGCTTTTGTGCTCCTGAGATGCTGCTTGGCCTGCTGTGTTCATCCAGCCTCACATTTTATTATCACAAAATAAATATTTACTGTTTCTTTAAACATGTGTGTGGCTATGTGAACTTGGATGTGTGTGTGTGTGTGTGTATGTGTTCTGTATACTTGTGTGTACCTATGCATGCTTGTGTTTACATATACGTAGAAAGCATTTCTACATTTTATAAACATAGAAAGTAGCAGGTGTATGCCATTCAGCCATTGGTGCCAACTCTGCCATTCAGTATGATCATGGCTGAACGATATTCCCACTGTCGTCCTATATCCTTCGATCTCTTTTAGCTCTAAGAACTATCTCTAACTCCTCCCTGAAAACATCCAATGGTTTGGCCTCAGCTAGTTTTTGTTGCAGAGAATTCCACAGGTTGACCGCTCTCTAGGTGAAGACATTTCTCCTCGTCTCAGTCCTAAAATGGCCTAGCAAATCCACCTGAACTGCGACCTCTGGTTCTGGGCTCCCCAGTCATTGGGAACATCCTTCCTGCATTTACCCTGTCTAAACCTGTTACAATTTTACAGATTTCTATGCAATCCCTCTTGTTCATTAAACTCCAATGAATATAGTCCTTAACTGATCCAGTGTCCCTTCATATGTCAGTCCTGCCATCCTAGGAATCTGTCGAGTAAACCCTTCGCTGCACTCCCTCCATTACCAGAATATCCATCCTCCGAAAAGGAGACCAAAACTACACACAGTTGGTCCAAGGCCCTGAACAGTTGCAGCAAGACGTCCCTGCTCCTGTACTTGCTATGAAGGCCAGTGTACCATTTTGCCTTCGTCACCATTTGTTGCACCTGCATGCTTGCTTTCAGCAACAGGTGTACAAGGACACTCGGGTCTTGTTGATCCTCCCACTTTTCCAATCTATTGCAATTCAGATAATCTGCTTTACCGTTTTTGATATCAAAGTGGATAGCTTCCCATTTCTCGACCATTAT
This sequence comes from Stegostoma tigrinum, assembly GCF_030684315.1. Classification (NCBI taxonomy): domain Eukaryota; kingdom Metazoa; phylum Chordata; class Chondrichthyes; order Orectolobiformes; family Stegostomatidae; genus Stegostoma; species Stegostoma tigrinum. The sequence goes on along the minus strand of NC_081404.1, from coordinate 9,663,943 downwards.
ATTTCATCTGCCATGCATTTGCCCAAACTGTGGTGAATGGCCTTTACCACACAATGAGGCCTGATTCAAAGTAACCCTGACTGTTCTATTCCTTTGCAGATGGGGCTGCTCACTGTTTTAATCATTAATTCCAAGTTTTCTGTTCTTTGTAGCTCCAAGTGTTCTGTTTATACATGTGGGTGCTCTTTTTATGTAATGGGTTTGCTGTAATTGGTTTTTTTTTAATTTAATGCCAATGTTGTGTCTTTTTTTTTTACTTTGCCACAGATCCTAGTTTCTGAGCATTCCAGGGAACTTTTCTCAATTCAATCTATGGCACAGGACCCAGCTAGCTGTGAGGTGGAGAATGTGTCATTCTTGCCTTCAGCTAGTGATGAGAGTGAATTGAAACCTGTTTCGTCACTAGCAAATGATCCCAGTAACCATTCAGTTTCCGACAACAGCGTTCCAAACAGTGAATCGGTGTCATCTGAACTGGATCTGCGACAGAGAATGCATCGGTAGATGACAAGTTTTTAAGTTTCATATTAATTGTAAATTATTCCATTGAATATGTTGACTACACTAGCTTTGTTAAGCCTGGTAAAGGTCAAGTGTTAAAGGTCAAATCATGCCATAATGCCTTGTTCTCTAATTTGTAGTCACCACCAGCCCCCACACAAAGAAAATCGGAGGTGACTGGGGTGTAGCTGGAGGCCTCTTAACATTGAATAGCTCATGTGACTGCTCCAAAACCAAGTTGCATAGTTGTTCATCTTTTCATATAACCACAGACACTGTCCTTTTTTTCCTGTTTCAGCAAAATGGATATTTTAGAGTCACCACAGATCAAGCTGACACTGCAGTACCATGTGCAGCAAGGAAAACTGCTCCTTGTGGTGCATTCCTGCAGGTAAGGGTTTGGTAGGCAGTCTTTGTATTTTACTGCTGATGACTTGGTACAGTACACAGACCTCCCCCCTTTCCGCCTCTTCTCTATCAGGATATATTGATTGCTTTATGGAGGATTCCTGCAAATTTAGGAATACTATAGCTACATCACCTCACTTTGTTAGTCATTATATCTATTTCCAATGGAAAAATTCTCCGTATTGTAACACTTTCACCAGATTATAGTAAATTGTCAAATGCAGATGGTACTGAATTCCTAAATTGTAAATTGTGAAATCAGGCTTGGAATCACTTCTACCATTATTGTTGTCCTTTTATAAAGTCTAATAAAGGATTCTCTGTTGATCCTTCTCCATTGACATACCACTTCAATCATTTTAGCAATTCGTCCAAGGTTTCCTAAATTTGTGCAAACTTTTCTCTCCTTTCTCGGAATAACATTGTTGAAATTTGGAAATGTGAAATAACATGAGATAATGTCTTTAAATCTGCTCTATCATTCAATACGATCACTGCAGATCTAATGATTCTCAACTCCACTTCCCTGCCTTATTCCCATATGATTCCCTTATTGATTTTAAAAATCTGTATCTTGGCCTTGAATATACTTAATGACCCAGCCTCTACAGCTCACAGTTGTAAAGAATTCCATAGATTCACTACCCTCAGAAGAAATTCCTCCTCACCTCTGCCTTTAAAAGGTCCATCCCTTACTCTGAGATTATGCCCTCTGGTCCTAGACTCTCCCACAAGAAGAAACAACCTCTCCAGATCTATCCTGTCAAATCCCCCGAGTCTCCTGTATGTTTCAGTAAGGTCACCTCTCATTCTATCTTCCAATCAGTATAGACTCAAACTACTTTATCTCTTCTCCTAAGTTCCTTTCAAGCACATAGGTGCACTTACTACTTTGTGGCGGTGAGGTTTGAGATTCTGTTCACTTCTGTATAGTTTTCACCACCATGACTCTTAACAGACCAAACAAAAAGGTGTCATGGTAACTGTGCTTGGCCTAAGTAAGTATGCTGAGTGTTCTGGCTGGAAAAGTAAGAAATTACTGAGTGGGAAATACAACATGTCAGTGTGCAGCACCAGAGTCCTGAGCTTTGATTCCAACCACAGTTACTGATCGTGTTCAGCTTAATGGTGGTGCTGTATATTTTCCCACAAGGGACGTTATGCATAGATTGGTCGTCAGGTCTTCATGAATCAGCAATTCATCTTATCACATTCTATATTGATTTCAGCAAACAATGATTTTATCACATCCCTCTGAGCTTAACATTAGGTGCAGTTCAGAGACCAAAAAGGAAGCTACTGAGGAGCATGTGACACAATCAATTGATTTCACTTCCATCAATGTTTCCTCCCCCACGTGTGAGCACTCATGCTCAAACAATGTCCAGGGTACATGGTGCATGAGGCTACATCAAATGAAATTCACAACAAATTTTCAAAAAGGATAAAATCGGTCAAGAAAAATTCACAATTATTAAGTGGAGACAGTAGTGTTAATAAAGCATTAAAAAAATGAACTGATGACAATAGAGAAGTGACAGCTCAAACAGGCCATTCAGCCTATCATGTTTGTGCTAGCTGAGTAAACTAGCTGGCCATTTTAATCCCATTTCCATGCACCTAGTCCACAGCCTTACTAGTTACAGCATTTCAGCTGCAGATCCAGGTTTCTAAATGCAGTGAGGGTTCCCACCTCAGCCCTCAAACTGGGCAGCAAATTCAAGACACCCACCACCCTCTGTATTGAATTTTTTTTTTCCTCACATCCCCTCTAATCATTCTACAAATCATCCCTTCCCTTCTGTTCATTGAAGGAAAGCATCCCATGTGCCTTCTTTATGACCTTTGTCTACCTGCCCTGCCATCCACAGGAATCTGTGGACATATACTCTCTCTGACTACTTCTATCCCTCTCCATACCTTCCTGTTTATTGTCTTGCTTTGTTTACCTTCTCCCCCCCCCCCCCCATGCATAACCTCACACGACTCCAGTTTGAATTCCATTTGTCAGTTTTCTACCCACTTAAACAAACTATTGATCTCTTCTTGCAGTCGACAGCCACCCTCTTCACTATCAATTATCCAGCTAACTTTTGGATTGTCTGTGAATTTCCATAATGGTGCCTCTCATATTTAAGTCCCTTGGGTTTAACTTGTCTCCAAAATACTGACTTTCCATTCTAATAGATGTGACTACAAGTTGCATTCATCTGCTATCTAGGGAACAAAAAAAGAACATGGATAGCAACCCACAAAGGTCACTGTACCCACTGGCATTGGAAGACTTAGTTATGGAAGTCTACTGCTGAAACAAGAGTTTACATGAAAGATTACAGTTGGATAATTGAAAATGATCTCTACAATACAATGAAATATATACAAAAGCTTTGCTGAATGTTGGTTGGTTGTTGCAGGAATCTGAAGCTTCATTCCAAGGAGATCCCTGATCCCTATGTGTCTCTCATTCTGCTCCCTGACAAAAATCGAGTGACAAAGAGGAAGACCAGTATAAAAAAGAAAACAATCAATCCGGATTATAATGACAAGTAAGGAATGCAGAATACTTGAACTCATGGAGTGGGTGAGAGAATGTGAGGCTATCCACTTTGGTAGCAAAAACAGGAAGGCAGATTTTTATCGGAATGACGAAAGATTGAGAAAGGTGGAGGTGCAATGTGACTTGGTTGTCCTTGTACACCGGTCGCTGAAGGTAAGATGTAGATACAGCAAGCAGTGAAGAAGGCAAATGGGAAACAAATCTTTCTGTGTGACTAGTCCGTGCTGACCATGTTCCCAAACTAAAATAGTCCCACTTGCCTACGTTTGGCACATATCCCTCCCAACCCTTCTTATTCATGTACTTATCCAAATGTCTTTTTTAAATTTTGTGACTCTATCTGCACCCACCACTTTCTCTGGCGGTTCATTCCATACACGGACCACTTTTTTTTTAAAAAAAAAGTTGCCCCTCGTCGTTTTAAAACTTTCTCCTCTTACCTGAAAACTAGGGGCATATTTTTGAACTCTCCAAACCTTAGGGAAAAGCCCTTACTATTCACCTTATCTATGCCCCTCGTGATTTTATAAACCTCTATAAGGTGACCCCTCCACTTCCTATGCTCCAGTAAAAATAAAAAGTCCCAGCCTATCCAACCTCTCTCTCTGACTCAAACCCCCACCATTCCTGTCAGCATCCTGGTAAATCTTTTCTGAACTCTGTTCAATTTAATAATATCCTCCCTCTGGCTGGGCAACCAGAACTGAATACAGTACTTCAGAAGAGGCTTCACTAACATTCTGTACAACTTCAACATGACATCCTAACTCTGATACTCAATGGTCTGAGCAGTGAAGACAAGTGTACTAAACACCTTAACTACCCTGTCTACCTGCAACATTAATTTCAAAGAATTATGTGCCTGAAGCCCTAGATGTTTGTGTCCTACAACACTACCTAGGGCCCTGCCATTCATTGTAGAAGTCCTGCCCTTGTTTATCTAACCAAAATGCAATACCTCCCATTTATCCAAATTAAACTCCATCTGCCATTTCTCAGCTCATTGACCCAGTTATCAAGATCTCTTTGTAATCTTAGATAATCATCTTCATTGTCCACTATACCACCAATTTTGATGTTGTCTGCAAACTTACTAACCATGCCTCCTATATTCTCAACCAAATTGTGTATATAAATGACCATCAAAAGTGGACCCAGTACCAGTGCTTGTGGAACACGGCTGTTAACGGACCTCCAGTCCAAAAAACAGCCCTCCACTACCACCCTCTGTCTCCAACCATTAAGCCAATTTGGTATCCAGCTGGCAAACTCAGAGTCCCATGTGCTCTAACTTTACTAATTAGTCTACAATGCAGAACTTTGTCAAAGGCTTTATTAAAGTTCAGGAGTAGAGATTTCTTGCTGCAATTGTACAGGATCTTGTTTTGTGTGCAGTTTTGGTCTTTTTATCTGAGGAAAGATGTTATAGCTGTGGAGTGAATGCACTAAGGGTTTACCAGACTCAGTTCTGCAACCCCAGCAATCAATTATATGAAGAGAGACTGGATTGGTTAGGATTGTATTCACTGGAGTTTAGGAGAGGGGTGAGGAATCTCATAGAAACCTATAAAATTCTAACAACATGAGACATGGGAAGGATGTTCCTGATAACCGGAAAGTCGAGAACCAGGGGTCACAGTTAAAGGATACAAGGAATGGGCCATTTAAGACTCCGATGAGGAAAAATGTCTTCAAATAGAGAGTGATCAGCCTGTTGAATTCTCTGCCACAGAAAGCAGTTGAAGCCAAAACATTGAATGTTCCCCAAGAAGGGGTTAGATATAGTTCAGCGGGCCAAAGGGATCAAAGGTTATGGGGAAAAAGCAGGAGCAGGGTACTGTGTTGGATGGTCAGCCATGATCATATTGAATAGCACAGCATATCTAATGATTTAAATAGCCTAATACTATTCTTCTGCTTTCTAATGGGAAGAAGCAATCCAAGGAAAAGGGGGAGAGTGAATAAAAAAACAGGCTTATGCACAGGCTTGGAACTAAGGAAATACCCATTATACCTAAGGAGGCAGTGTTATTGTCCGGATACTTCTAAATAGCAGTGGTAACATGATTGTAAATTTTTGATCATCCTTTATTTAAACAGTAAAATCATGCCACCAAATCTGACCTTTTGCACATGTTTAAAACTTCATGGAATTTGGGAGAAATTCATGACTTTGGGGGAATTTTGGGATAATAACAGGGACATAATTTGTGTTTTATTGTTGTGTAAGCAATATTACAACACATTTTAAATAATCTGATTAGATTCCCTATACAAGTTGACTCTGCAATCACAGTAATTTATGAACAGTAAATTACTTTTAAGTGGTTTGTGAAATGTTCTACACATCTCCCCTCCATCTATGTTCTAATCAGAAGAAATCTGCCCCTCTTTCCCCCCCCCCCCCCCCAATATCTGGAACAACCTCCGAGGGAACAAAGTCTGTTTTGGGGTCAGTTGGAATATTGGAAATGGGTGTGCATTACAATCTGTCAAGATGGTGGATGATAAGTTAAAGACAATTTTTTAAAAGTTCAGTTTATTTTTTTTCCCCCCCTCTAGAAAGCTTGGGGCAGGAAGCTGGTGTCTCTAAAATAAGATGCCAACAGTTGGTGTGGTAAGGATACAACTAGGCTGATGGGCACATCAGTCTTTTCTTATTCTGGACTTCATGTTCTTGTGCTTTTTTCTCCCTCCCCAGATTTGAGTTTGAAATATCATTGGAGGAAGCACAGAAAAGAAAGCTGGAGCTCACGGTGAAGAACAGTGTTTCCTTCATGTCCAGAGAGATTGGAAAGGTACACCTCTGTGCAATTTGCACAAAAGTTGTAAATGTCTATAAAAAAATAGCACTGCAATTATTTTAAATTATCATGATTGAACTGAGGAAAATTGAATAGCTACAAGCTGTGTCAATCCTGAGGCTTGTTGTGACACTGGGATAGCAACTCCGATCAACTCAGACTTGATTTGCAACATAGTGAAATTAAAGCATTTGATGGCCCTCAATTGCTTATTTGTTTCTAACTAGACTTTGCAAATAACCAATTACAGATACCAAGTTTATAACTTAATTAACTATTATCAAGAAAATAAGTTTGCACAGCACAGATAACTGCAAGGCATTCTAATTAGTATATCTTGTATGAGCCCAATTTTTTTGATCACCAAAAACCCATTCTTGTACTGACAAACAGGTGCAATTAAAGGATAAGTTTTAAAAAATAATAAAAGAATCCTAAGTTGCCAGTCCGATAACTCATTTGTTACTGAACACCAAGCTTTCATGAAATCCATGAATTGTATTACAGGCAAGTAGGATTGTATCTTGCTTTAATTCTGAAGTCATCAGTCAATGCAAACTGCTTCTGGAGACTTTTCGTTATTTCTTATAGACTGGTGTTCTTTTCTCGGTATTTTCAACAAGTTGACTGGAGAAATAACTAGAGAGTGCAAATTTTAAAACCTAGTTCCTGTAGCTTCCAAAAAAACTCTGCCTCCTGCCCAAAAGCCCAGTCAAAACCCAGTTCACCCTTGGGTTTCTGTTTATTTGTCAACATTTGCTGTGGTTGGCTAGCGAGCACCAGTCCCCTCTTGATTAACCAATTCAACATCCAACTCACTGGCAGTCCCTGAGCATAACAGCATCTCGGTGCCAGTTCGCCTGTTGTGTGGCTTGAACAGTACTTAGCCTGCGTTATCTTTCCAGGCCGGTTTCCAACAGAAAACATCAGTCTTTCATTCTCTTCTTTTACTTCAATACCAAACTGCTGTTAGGAGTTCAATTCTCAACTGCAATTCTGTTCCAAACCAGAAATGAGGGGGAAAAAAAGAAAAAGAATGATGGTCTCAATGGGATTTTATAAAATCATTAATTTGCTGGAGGATACTCGAGGTATTTGAGAACGTTGGCAGGGTTGTAATCATTTCCCTCTTATCACTACTTCTGTATAGCTGTTACTTTTTTTCCCTATCATCTTAATTTTACTAAATCTGCATTGCAACCAAGTCCTTATTGCTTCTCTTCCAGCTCCATTTTGATCTGTCACCACTAGACTTGACTCAGGAGATAACACAATGGTAAGTGAGCAAGCCATATTGTTTGAATAAGACGTGTGCCAAGGAGTTGCATATCATTGTCAGTTTTCAATTTGTGTTTACCGAATTTTAGCAGTAACTGATCTTTCTCAAGTTCAGTGATACTTACTTCCCTACCTGATTTTTCTCTCTCTTGCTCCTCTCCCTCTTCGCCCCCCCCCCCCCCCCACTGCCCACTGCCCACCAACCATATTCTTCCTTTTTTTAAAATCATAGTAGTGGAGATTTTTCCTTGGCTGATGACTAAAGAGTGAAATATGGTCAATCTCCTCATGGTGAATGCAGGGGTTTTGGGATTCATGGTTTCAGAGAAGCAGCAACAACAGTTTTGCAACCCAGGGTGATAGCAGATCAGCGGAACTTCCTGTCTAAATTTCTCTGAAGCAGTGAGGTGTTGTTTGATTATCAGAAACTGTTGGTGTAAAGTAAAAAAGCAAAAGATCTTGGAAATGACTTTGGACCAGTATTGTTATTTCCATGTTTTTATTGTGTTTTTTGTAAATGATTTCCTTTGTGACATGTAGATGGTAATGCTAATGTTAGCATAAGCCACGTCACTAAAAAGACGAGGACGGTATCCAGCTCATCTGTGATCCCCTTAACAATTGAAATACCTTAGTGTGTTGTTGTTTAGACAGGGGTCTGTTATAACATGTCCAAACAGCTTGATTTTTAAAAAATACCTTCATCTGTCAGCCTAAACAAATAAAGTTTCACTATTTTTCTGATGCGGGGGGGGGATGCAGGGGTGCCGGTCAGTGCCTTTGAACCTGTTCCCCAGTGAGTTGCCGGTGCCAGGAGGGGAGAGAATATTTTCTAATGTATTTTTTAAAAAATACAGGATACCAAAATACATTTTCTTTTCATGTTACAGGTTCGATTTGAAGGAAGAATAGAGTGATTCTGCAATAAGGCATAGCAACAAGTTTATTAAACCCAATAATGAGTTTGTTTTTGGTTTATGCCAACTTTTTTAATGGTTTTATCTCAATTGAAGTATTTTATACCACTTAAAGTATTATGTAACATTTTTAATGGCATCTTGTATTCACTTACTGTTTTTATTTGCTTTAATTCATCAAGCACGTTCCAGAGACTGCCTTCAGCATATCGAGAAAGCCATATTGTCTGCAGCATTAGTCGCTTCCTGTGGTTATCTAAACATCAGTGGGGGAGGGAGAGATGTTCTTGGAAATTGTGATGCTTTTTCCAAGTCTAGAACAGATCTAACTCAGACATCATAATGCAGTGGAAATCTATTTAGTGTCTTGTGTGAAAAGTTCAGGAAGCGTAAATGCAGTTCCATCTACCATTTAACATATTATTGCAATCTTAATGAAAACCTTATAAGGATTGCTAGTACGGAAAATATAACTTTTTCAGACCTAAACAGAGGGTGTATAGAAAATGGAACCGAGGCAGTAGTGAATTTAGTGTTACAATTGGCTATTACACAACTTGGATCAATCGCAGTATACTGTTCCAAGGGTATGAAAGCAGTCATGTCTGCCAGCAGACAGCTTCCCAATATTTAAGAAATTAATCCAAAAAACTAATTTCTACATCATGGAACTTAAAGAACTGCACATATTTGAATCCTGGAGTTTACCATCATCTTTGTTTCTTGTGGCATCTGACACAACAATAGTGCAGGCAGCAGTGCAGACACCAGTATTTCAGCAGCAACCCCTCACACAAATGGCACGTTACCATCACACTCTTCAGCAGCACCCCAACAGGAGTTATATCCCCTCCTGCCCTGTGCTGCCAAAACACAGACCTGCCCCTTGACCCCCTCTCTCACCCCACCCCCTGAGTTAGAATATTGGGCCTTGCTTAGTTAATGGATCAATTTCCATTTGGAATGAGATGTTGAGCACTATATCGGAACTAGGTTTGCTGTGAACAAGCCTCTCAAAAAAAAAAATAGAAATTGCTTGTGTCTGCTTTGGGTCTCAGACTTAATGCAGCATATTGGACACTGGGCCTCATTGACATTTTATGTGCCACAGCACCAAAAATTTGCAGGCACCTCACACTGCAGGTGACGAATATTAGGACATCTACGCTGCCCAGAGTGACCCCGAGTGTGCCATGGGAAAGATATTACACTCACTCCATCTGGATCCAGACATGTAAAAATAAGCCATATCTATCTTTTCCACCGGGGCCACTCAGGAATTGAGTGGTGTGTACTCCGCATCTGTTTTAGGCAGCTGCCCAGAACCCCAGAAAAGCAGTCTACGTAAATATGGTACAACATGTCCTCTAACCTTTATTCCACAGTACACCGCTGCTTTAAGCGTGTGGGCCTTTTTCAACTTCTTTGTGGCATACCCTTCAAGGAGCATCTTGCAAGGGTGTTGCCCCCTACCAGCCCAGATGTATTACTGTTACCCTTTTTTTAAACCCTTGCTGGGACTTTCTACTGCAGTTAATACAAAGATATTTAAGGGTTTTAGTGACAACACATCCAAAAATATGGCTTACCAATGCTTTGGGCAAAAGCTAGTAGTGTGAACAGCTTTGCAATAGAGTAGACTGAGGAAAAAATAAGCTGAGGTGAGTTAAAACTGGGAAAACTTGCTCCATTGGAATGTTTGTTGTGCAAGCTGAAAGTGCAATTAGGCACAGCAACAAGTTCCATATTAGAATGAGGGAAAGCCATGGGTAGAACTAGGAGTACTGCCTGACTCATAGCTTGACTCCATGGTGAATAAAACGGAACTGGTTTCAGAGATCAACGTGGATTGCTTGGAGCAATTCTGAGATACCTTTTATAACCAAATTGTTCATATTTTGGAGTTTTGCATAAATCATATATGCACAAACGTTTTATGATATATACCAGGTTTTTCAGTTGAATCTTTGTCATTATCTTTGAGAAAGCCTTAGCCTTTATATACTCTGTTGTTTAAAATATATTATGTATTCATGCAGCAAAATCAATCAAGACCAGGTGTAACTTTACTCTGTTCACATTTCACTCTGCATCCAGGATTTTCATTCAGGTTTTAGATTTTGTTTGTTTGAAAGCTGGAATAGGTTTTACCTGAAGATTAATAGTAGGGCAACACAAGAAACTGCGGAAAAACTCAGCTGGTCTGGCAGCATCTGTACAGAGAAATAGAGTTGATGTTTCGGGTCCAGTGATCCTCCATCATAATGGTAAGGCAACCACTGATGTTTGTCTTTTGGTTGTGCCATCTATAGACCTTGTATAAGTCTTTAGATTTCTTTTGATCTGCTGGTTTCTCCTCCAGTTCCAGGTCCATGATCAATTAATGAAGTATTACTCCTCAAAACCAAGACCAATGCTGTAAAGTAGACTGCCAAGTGTTGATGGCAGCATTTTGGAAACTGTTTATGAAATAAATGGAGTATCACTCTGGAAAGGGAAAATCTTTCAATACAAAATACTTTACAAAGCCAGTTTTGGTAAGGGTTATTAAATAGCAAATATTCCAATCTGTGCAAATCCAAAAGGAGCCTGTAAAAGCCCAATTAGTCTTCTGACTGGAAAAGATCCACTGAGCTGCTGTACTCGAGGGACCTGTATCTGACCAGTTGCCACAGATTTGAGTGGGACACTCTGGGATGTCCTGTGGCTGTGAAAGGTACTATATAAACGAAAATTCTGTCCTTGTATTCTAACATTCAGCCTGGGTTGTGCTGTTCCTATTTGGATTTTTTAATTTGCCAATTTGATAATCAGCTCTGTAAGGATTTGTCTTTGTACGTTTCTATTGAAATTAATGTTGTACAACTTTTGAGATGCAGAATTTGGATTTTTTTTCCTGTTGAAAATTTCTTTATTAAAAAGCCTTAAAAGACTACATAATAATATTTGATAAACTGTCAAGAGTGATCAATATACATCTAAAGACATGATTAGGCAAAATTAATGTCAACTATTGATACTCAACTTTAGTGTTCACACCTAAGGTTTCTTTTTTAAAGGTGGAGTTAAACTTTGTACCTGAAGCTATATTTGAAAGTTTACATCCAGACAGTCCGTTTTAAAGTCACCAAATAACGGCACATTTCTCTGCTGTGAGCAGGATTCGAATGTGCCGGTGGAAACCCCGTTGGATTTTGAGTCCAACACCATAAGCTCTTGGCCATCAGAGTCCAGGTTTCTCTCTGGAACAGAGTTAGTGCAATTTGATGATCTCATTCTGGTTCCTGCTTTTTTTTCTTTTAATTCAGAATGTGAGTGTTGCTAGCTAGGCCACCACTTATTGCTCATCCTTCATTAACTTTTTGAGGAGACTGTGAGGTGCTTTCTTGAACCACTGCAGTCCTTGTGGAGATATTGTGCAGTTAGAGAGGGAGTTCCAGGATTTTTGACCCAGCAACACTGGTGATATATTTCCAAGTCAGGATGGTGTGTGGCTTGGAGGGGAACTTGCAGATAGTGTATCTGCTGCCCTTGTCCTTGAGCTTACTGCTCCTCCTCTTTGGCTTTTACCACGTACAGCAGTCCTGTTGTCTCCTGTCTGACATACAATCAGCTATTTATAATTTAAATTCTTCAATATCTAGACCTTTTCTTTCATATGAATTATGTAGCCATTATTTTGTCTGTTACAAGATAGATAAAACAGATATTTTCAACTAAAATTGCATTTATTAAAGAAAAATATAACTAGCATAAAATAAACTGCTACTTTTGCTAAATGTATAGATTCACATTAGCACATTGTGATCTACGTATTCAAGTGCTCAAATCACAATAAATTTAGATTGATAAAGTGGAATATTCCTGCATGTACATGTATTGTATTGCATCGCTATGTAATAAAAGGAGTGAAAATCCATATATATTCAACCTTTTTAGTTTACAGTGTTGGCTATTTATTCTATCTTTAACTGGGGTAGCTTGGCACAGTGGCAACACTCCTCTTATCTTGGTATCGAAAAACTTGTGTATTTAAGCCAAAGACTAAAGTACATAATAATATATTTCATGTAACCAACCTGTTTATGTAAGTGATCCATTCGTTTGTTGCAAAGCAGCATGTAAACACCAAGCTGCTTGCTAATTTACATGCTTTTGTACTACTTAAAGCTAACCTGCAAATCTGCAAGATGACATGCATTTCAGTTCAGACATTAGAATGCATTGCAAAAGTAACTTGGACCGGAAAGACCAAGAAATGGCACGACATGACATGGAAGAAAGCAGGCTCTTAGGTACTAGAGGTCTGGGTGCAAGAGATGGAAAAAGCATAGGTCCTCTAGCCACAGGAAGGCAGACAAATTCTGAAGTCAGTGGGAACTGACATCCATTAAAGTCAGTGCTAGCAATGGACTAGTAGTTAAGGTCAGCAAATGCATCTTGAAGTGCCACGTTCCATCAACTGTACCACTAGCCTCACCCTATGCAATGCATCATACCCCCATCGTTCATCTACCAACCATTTCTATTAAACAAGAGTCGTATCTCAATTTCACAGCTTCACTTTGCTGCAAGCCTCAAAGAGATCTTACACCTTTAACACATGGTGTCAGCTCTTGAACCATGATAATGACCAGGATCATCACATCTAGTCCAGAGGGCAGCCAGGCAGGTAAGGTTTCCCCATAAAAATAACTTGCCTTGTGAGTCAGCAGTGGGAGTGGTGAGAGCACAAGCCAGGGCGCAGCTAGGAAGTGAACTAATATATTCCGGCGTTGGCTAAACCCAAAATACTACATGTGTAATATCTCCCACCCATCCTCCTCTAACCAAAAAAAAGACTGGAGGGTTGGAAAGGTAAGTTCTTTTTGATTTTAATTCTTTTGGCAATCTAGAGTAGAGGGAATGGAAGCTCAAGCAGTTGCAGGCTCTTGTAGGATGTGGGAGGAAAGGGTCACTACTAGTGTCCCTTCTGACATCACCTGTAGGTAGACAGTGCAGGGATCCCCTGTGGCCGTTCCCCTCAATAATAAGCATAGTGCTTTGGATACTGTTCTGGGGGGGAGGGGAGGAGGAGGAGGAATGACCTACCAAGGGAAAGCTATAGTGGCCAGGTCTCTGGCATTGAGCCTGGCTCTGACTCTGACTCAGAAGGGACAAAGTTGCACTAAGTGTGACAGTTTGAAGTGTGTCTATTTTTTTAAAGCAAGCAGTGTCAGGAATAAGGGTGATGAACTTCAAGCATGGATCAGTACTTGGAGCTATGATGTTAGATCATAGATCATAGAAAAGTACAGCATAGTACAGGCCCTTCGGCCCACAATGTTGTGCCGTGGAATAATCCAAATCCAAAGATAAAATAACCTAACCTACATTCCCCTCAATTCACTGCTGTCCATGTGCATGTCCAGCAGTCGCTTAAATGGCACTAATGACTCTGCTTCCACAACTACCACTGGTAAACTATTCCATGCGCTCACAACTCTCTGGGTGAAGAACCTCCCCCTGACGTCTCCTCTACACCTTCCTCCCAACACCTTTAAAACTATGACCCCTCGTGGCAGTCAATCCTGCCCTGGGGATGTTGTGGCCTTTTATGCAGATTTGGATAATCCAGGGGCAGGAATAGTTATTAGATGCTCTGGAGTATAGATGTTTCAACAGAAATAGGGTGGGGGAGTGGCATTGCTAATCAGGGATGGTAACAGCTGCAGAAAGAGAGGTCATTTGAGGAAGGTGTGTCTACTGAGTCAGTATGGGTAGAAGTCAGAAACAGGAAAGGAGCAGTCAATTTATTAGAAGTTTTCTATCGACTGTGCCCCCCCCCCCCCCCCCCCCCCATAGCAACAGAGACACTGAGGAACAGATTGGGAGACAGACTGTGGAAAGGTATGGAAGTAATAGGGTTGTTGTCACTGGTGACTTCAACTCCCCTAATATAGACTGGAGCTTCCTTAGTGCAAACTATTTGCACAGAGCAGATTTCGTCAGGTGTGTCCAGGAAGGATTTCTGACTCAAGGCTGACTAGAGGGGAGGCAATATTGGATTTGGTGCTTGGCAAAGAACCAGGCCAGGTCTCAGATCTCCATGTGAGAGCATTTTGGTGATTTGTGATCACAACTCCCTGACCTTTACTATAGTCATGGAGAGGGACAGGAGGAGACAGTATTTAATTGGGGCAAGGGGGAATTACAATGCTATTAGGCAAGAACTGCAGAGCATGAATTGGGATCAGATGTTCTCTGGGAAATGCACGACAGAAATGTGGAGGTAGTTTATGGAGCGGTTGTGACAAGTGCTGGATAAGTCTGTCCCACGGAGGCAAGGAAAGGATGATAAGGTGAAAGAACCTTGGATGACAAGATATGTGGGACACCTAGTCAAGAGGAAGAAGGAAGCTTACTTCAAGTTGAGGAAGTAAGGATTGGACAGGGCTCTAGAAGTCTACAAGGTAGCCAGGAAGGAACCGAAAAATAGATGCAGGACAGCAAGACGGGGGGGGGGGGGGGGGGGGGGGGGAAATAAGAAAATCTGGTCAGGCTGGATCAAAGAAAACCCCAAGGTGTTCTAAGCTAATGTGAGGAACAAGAGGATGGCCAGAGTGAGGGTGGGGCCAATCTGGGATAGTGGAGGGAACTTGAGAGGAGGTGGGGGAGGTCCTTAACGAATACTTCTGTACTCACCAGTGAGAGTACTCGGCTTGACACTTGAGGACAGCATGAAACAGGCAGACATGCTCAAACAGGTTGATGTTCGAAAGGATGTGCTAGAAATTTTGAAAAACATGAGGATAGATAAGTACCCTGGGCCAGATGAGATATATCTAAGGTTACTATGGGATGTGACAGAAGAGATTGCACCTTTTGGCGATGATCTTTGTGACCTCCCTGCTCGCTGGATTAGTACCAGATGATTGGAGGGTGGTAAATGTTATTCCCGTGTTCAAGAAAGGGAATAGGGATAATCCTGGGTGTCTTCCGTGGTGGGCAAATTTCACTGGAGAGGATTCTGAGAGATAGCATTTTGATTATTTGGAAAAGCACAGTTTGATTAGAAATAGTCAATGTGGCTTTGAGGGGGGCAGGTCATGCCTCACTAGACTCACTGAATTCTTGAGGATGTGACAAAACACACTGAAAATTGAGCAGTGGATGTGGCGTATATCGATTTTAGTTAGGCATTTAATAAGGTTCCCCATGGTAGGCTCATTCAGAAAGTGAGGTGGCATGGTGAAATTTGGCTGTCTGGATACAAAACTGGCTGCCCAATAGAGGGTGGTAATAGATGGAAAGTATTCGGCCTGGAGTTCGGTGACCAGTGGTGTTCCGCACAGATCTATGTGGGGATCTCTGCTCTGTGATCTTTATAAGTGACTTGGATGAGGAAGTCGGAGGGTGGGTTAGTAAGATTGCTGATGACATGAAGGTTGGTGGAGTTGTGGACAGTGTGGAGGGCTGCTGTAGGTTGCAATGGGACATTGATAGGATGCAGAGCTGGGCAAAGAAGTGGCAGATAGAATTTAACGCAGAAAAGTGAAGTAATTCATTTTGGAAGGTCGAATTTGAATGCAGAATATAGGGTTAATGGCAGAATTCTTGGCAGTGCAGAGGAACAGGGATCTTGGGATCCACATCAACAGATCCCTCTAAGTTGCTGCCTATGTTGATAGGGTTGTTAAGAGGGCATATGGTACACTGGCTTTTGTTGGCAAGGGAATTGAGTTTAAGAGCCGCGAGGTTATGCTATAGTTCTATAAAACCCTGATTAGACCACATTTGGAATATTGTGTTCAGTTTTGGTCACCTCACTATAGGAAGGATGTGCAAGCTTTAGAGAGGGTGCAGAGATTTACCAGGATGCTGCCTGGACTGGAGGGTAGGTCTTATGAGGAAAGGCTAAGGGAGCTAGAGCTTTTTTCATTGGCAAGAAGGATGAGCGGTGTCTTGATAGAGGTGTACAAGATGATGAGGCATAGATAGAGTGGATAGTCAGAGACTTTTTCCCAGAGTGGAAATGACTATTAGGAGGGGGCATAATTTTAAGGTGATTGGAGGAAGGTACAGGGGAGATGTCAGAGGTAGGATCTTCACACACAGTTGTGCAAGTGTGGAATACACTGCCAGTAGTGCTAGTGGAGTCAGATACATCAGAGACATTTAAGTGACTCTTGGATAGGCACATGGAGGATAGTAAAATGGAGGGTATGCAGAGTAGTTTAATTTTAGTAGGATAATAGGTCAGCACAACATTGTGGGCCGAAGGGCCTGTTCCATGCCGTATTGTTCTATGTTCTATTATGTATTGTAACATTAAAAACGACAAACAAGTGATTTGAACACGCCAACTTAAATATATTTGATCCATCTTTCCTTAAACTATCTAATTTATTTGTAAATATTGAAAGCCAGAGGTTGAAGGAATAAGATCTCTACTGCAACTCTAATAAAAGTTTCGATGGTAGAATGGGAGAAATCCAAGAAAATTGCAGGCTTCTGTCTTGTTGAAGGCCTTGCCGAAGTCCACATAGACAATGCTGTGCCTTCATCTATTTTCTTGGTCACCTCTTCAAAAAAAAACTCAATCAAATTCGTGAGACATAATTTCCCATGCACAAAGCCATGCTGATCATCCCTAATCAGTCCTTGTCTTTCCAAATGCATTTAGATCCTTTCTCTCAGACTCTCCTCCAACAACTTACCCACCACCGATATCAGGCTCACTGGTCTGTAGTTCCCTGTCTTTTTCTTGCAGCCTTTCTTAAATAATGGCACAAAATTAGCCATCTTTTGGTCTTCTGCCACCTTACCCGTGGCTGTCGATGATACAAATATAGCTACCAGGGGCCCTGTGATTTCTTCCCCTAGTTTTGTACAATGTCCTGAGATACTCATGAGCATATCTTAGATTAATCTGCCAGATTGAATTTAAACAAAAATCTTGGCAGTTAACTGTTCCTTCGGGCATTCTTCGTAACAGCACCTGAACCAATCTGCACGTTCTTCTCATACAGTCAAAACTGTTGTTCCTTTGAAATTTGGTAATTGGGGGTCACTTATAGCATGAGTTCAATTCGCACACTGGCTGAGGTTACCATGAAGGTCACACCTTTACAATTCTGGCCTGATGAGATAAAGACCAAAAAAAATGGCTTTTTCTTCCTGCAATACTCAAAAACAACGTTTTGAGAACTATTTGTTGAGGTAAAGACTTCACGGTTGCATTCGAAGAACAGCAGGCAAGTTTGTTATTTCTCAACCAACTTAATTAAAACAGATTATCTCATTCCTTTCTAACAACAGAGTAATTTTCTATTCAGGGAATGCAGAACAAAAGGATATAATCTTCGAGTTAATGCTAAGATATTAGACTGAAATCTAAAACTCACTCCCCGCAGTACTACAGATGTTGGATCAATAGAATTTTGTGGGATAAGGTATTAAGATCTCAGTGGTTAGCATTGCTGTCTCAGCACTAGGGACCCTGGTTCGATTCCACCCTCAGGCGAACTGTGTGGAGTTTGCACATTCTCTTCATGTCTGCGTGGGTTTCCTCCAGGTGCTCTGGCTTCCTCCCACAGTGCAAGGATGTGCAGGCTAGGTGGATTGGCCATGCTAAATTGCCCATACTGTTCAGGAATGGATCTGGGTGGGATGCTCTGAGGGTCGGTGTGGACTTGTTGGGCCAAAGGGCCTGTTTCCACACTGTAGGGATTCTATGGAACCAAAGCAATTGTATCATGTTGAGGTTGACAACAGCCCTGATCTAATTAAATGTCAGAATACGCTTGAGGGGCTTAAATGGCTTATTCCTGTTCTGAAGGTACTTTCACTGCAGTGTCAGAAAAACATCCTTTAATGCAGTTTCATTTTTTCCATTATTATAAAGTGTATGGCTTCTGCGATTGGAAGTTCCAAGTTGTCACTCAGTTGTGCCAAAATAAAGGTAAATTTACGCTACATGTCAGAATATGGAATTTCAGAGACAGCATTCCTCATGTCAAGTTAACCCCAAAGTAGTGCTTGCAGGCTGTACACCACAGAAAATTGTTGGCACAATGCTGAAATTAATTTCATTACAATTAGCCAAGAAAAGGGGCTGTTATTGCATCTTGCTTTCTGAAGAAGGGTCTAGATCTGAAACATCAGCTTGCCTGCTCCTCTGATGCTGCTTGGCCTGCTGTGTTCATCCAGCTCCACACCTTGTTATCTCTGTTATTGCATCAGTCTGGGTTGAATCGATGAGGGTAAGTAGTAGTATTTTAATCAATATGCATCGAACACCACTTAAATATAATGATTCCATTCATTCTACATCAAATATTGTGTCCATTTCTTGTTCTTGATAATCGGTGGATAGGTTCAGAACTATTTTTGAATAACACAGGGGTAAATACAGCTAGGCAAAGAATTTTATGGCCCAGAAAGAGGCTATTTGGCCCAACAGGTCTAAGAGAGTGTTTATGTTCAGCCCAAACCTCCATTTTACATAATCTCAACATATTAATGTAGTTCTATTCCTCTGCCCATCCTGTACTAATCTAGTTTCTCTTCAAATGTATTGATGAAATGTATAACCTTTTAAATTTGCTTTGGAAACTAGCTTTGCAGAACCTGTACCTAATGCACTTTTACACTAAGTGATCCATTAAATCACTAAAAGCATCATATTAAAACCAAATCATAAGCAATTAGCAGTAAAATCCATTGGCTCATAAACTTACAGTGAACCAATGAATAATGTAGGCTGTTTCAGACTGGGCATGCTTAGAGCGAAGAGAACTAAAAGGGACCAAAACTGTCCAGTTCAACTCATTGCATTCAAGCATCAAGCAGAGATCAATCCAGAAGTAAAATACAAGGTGAGTACAGTTCTTTGCACAAAAATATTGATTTGAAATTAGAAAACCGCTAATCAGGAAACAAAGTTCAGAATTAACCTTTCAGTATCTTGCTTAGCTCATCCTTGTTAGAAATAAATTTGTCATATCGAGACTGTTACAAAAATAATAGGATAGAAATTTGGTTATGCAGTACGTGTTTTTCAGAGAGCTAAAAGGCCTGCAATACGCCAGGCAGCATATGCCATTACAAGCTAGAACTGTGCTATCTGTCGTTTTGGTAGATGCTACAAGAGGGTGTATCGTGCCCGGACCTGAAACTGATTAATGCTTTTCAAAACAAATAAGGGGCCTAACTAATACGCCAGCCAGAAAAAAAAAGTTTACATGCAACCTTAACAGGTGCTTAAAGCAATTGCTGCAAACTTCAACCAAAAGAGAACTTTTTAAGATGTGTCTGTTTGCACATGGAACCACAATGAGCAGGAGGTCTCCTATTAATCTCTCAGGGGCAGGGCGAGTGTGAAGATGATCCCCTCAAAAGTTTTATCGGCTGTGTTTGCATCATGTTGATGATTTATAACAAAAAATGAATATTAATCCAGTTCCCAAATACAAATATAGCAGAAACTGTTTCCAAATGTACAAACAGAGGGTATGAATTAAATTCATAAGGAAGTATTACTGCATTAATATGACTGGCAGAGCAGATTACATGAACGATGCAAAGCTTTACTGCGTGTTTTCATACGTACAGCAGAGGGATATATACCATCAAGGACTGATTAAGTAGTTTAAGTGAAGCTGTAAATTAATTCAAATCTTATGTATTAACATGTACTCTTAGACACTGAGCCAAATATATAATTGGCTAGAGAATAGTTTATTCACATTTTGTTGAAATTAGAACATAGAACACAGAACATTACAGCACAGTACAGGCCTTTCGGCTCTCGATGTTGTGCCGACCTGCCATACAAACCTGAAGCCCATCTAACCTACACTATTCCATGTACGTCCATATGCTTGTCCAATGACGACTTAAATGTACTTAAAGTTGGCGAATCTACTACCGTTGCAGGCAAAGCATTCCATACCCTTACTACTCTCTGAGTAAAGAAACTACCTCTGACATCTGTCCTATATCTTTCACCCCTCAATTTAAAGCTATGCCCCGTCGTGCTCGCCCTCAGCATCCTAGGAAAAAGGCTCTCCCTATCCACCCTATCTAACCCTCTGATTATCTTATATGTCTCAATTAAGTCACCTCTCAACCTTCTTCTCTCTAATGAAAACAGCCTCAAGTCCCTCAGCCTTTCCTCGTAAGACCTTCCCTCCATACCAAGCAACATCCTAGTAAATCTCCTCTGCACCCTTTTCAAAGCTTCCACATCCTTCTTATAAAGTGTGAGCCAAACTGTACACAATACTCCAAGTGCGGCCGAACCAGAGTTTTGTACAGCTGCAGCATAACCTCATGGTTCTGGAACTCGATCCCTCTATTAATAAAAGCTAAAACACTGTATGCCTTCTTAACAGCCCTGTCAACCTGGGTGGCAACTTTCAAGGATCTATGTACGTGGACACTGAGATCTCTCTGCTCATCTACACTACCAAGAATCTTACCATAAGCCCAGTACTTTGCATTCCGGTTACTCCTACCAAAGTGCATTGCCTCACACTTGTCTGCATTAAACTCCATTTGCCAGCTCTGCAATTTATCTGTGTCTCTCTGTAACCTACAACATCCTTCATCACTATCCACAACTCCACCGACCTTAGTGTCGTCTGCAAATTTACTAACCCATCCTTCTACGCCGTCATCCAGGTCGTTTATACAATAAGACGAATAGCAATGGACCCAACACCAACCCTTGTGGTACACCACTAATAACTGGCATGTACTGTAATTATGTTGCATGCTTTAAGGTAAGCTTCAATAGGAATCAATACCTATTCAGGCCCTCCTCAAGCTTTAGGTGATTGACTGATAACTGTCCCTCAGTCAGCTGAGCCAGCTACCCTATTAACCTTTTTCAATGGAGAGAGAAAAGATTTACCAGCTTTATTGCCACGCTGTCCAATTTCCCTGAATTATAACCTCACTTGGGCTGTCATGCTCTGGATGCGATCTCTCCTTTCTGACAGTGTGCAATTTACTGCAAATTCACATAGGATTAAACTAACTAGAGAGATTAGTACATGAATCAAATAATGATGTGAGAGACAGGTTTTCCCAGTTCACAGGGTGATTATAACAGTGCCGGGAAGAAGGGTCTAGGCCTGAAACGTCAGCCTTGCTGCTACTCTGATGCTGCTTGGCCTGCTGTGTTCATCCAGCTCTACACCTTGTTATCTTATTGCCAGGAAAAGAATCGGTTCCATTGGGACAGGTGCTGGTTAAACCAGTATGGAACCAGTATCTTTGCAAATCAATTAACTGGGTTGCAGATGAGGGGAGATTCATAATTCTATAATGAGAAAGATCAAGGTCATGGAGCAAAATAGTGAGTTAGGAAAAGACAAGTTGAGACAGGAAAGGTCAAAGAGTTCGAGTAATACTGCATCAGAGGTTGAAGTTCAAGTCACAGAAAATGGTAGAAAGTTAAAGTTAAAGGCACAAAGTTTGAATGTGCAAGGTATTGGTAAATTAGATGAATTAATGGCACCAACAAAGATAAACTGAATTGATCTAAAATCCATTATGGAGAGATGGAAACTATGCAATCAATATTGGGAATTAAATATTGCAGGATATGGTAGAACAATGGCTATCACTCCTGTCTCACAGTGCCAAGGACCTGGTTCCATAGAATCCCTACCGTGTGGAAAAAGGCCCTTCAGCCCAACAAGTTCACACCGCCCCTCAGAGCATCCCACCCAGACCTATCCCTCTATAACTGACCTAATCTACACATGCCTGAACACTACGGGCAATTTAGCATGGCCAAACCACCTAGCCTGCACATCTTTGGACTGTGGGAGGAAACCAGAGCACGCAGAGGAAACCCATGCAAGACACGGGGAGAATGCGCAAACCCCAAACAGACAAGTTGCCCAAGGGTGGAATCGAACCCAGCCCCTGGCACCATGAGGCAGCAGTGCTAACCACTGAGCCACCATACCACCTACTGATTACAGCCAGTGGAGTTTGCACATTTTCCCTCTGTCTACATGGGCCCCCTCTGAGTGCTCCAGTTTCCTCCCGCAGTCTTAAGATATGCAGGTTAGGCAGATTGGCCATGCTAAAAATTGCCCCTGGTGTCCAGAGATGTGTAGGTTAGTCATGGTTAAAAACCTCATGTGGGGTTACAGGGATAGGGTGCGTCAGGATGGGACACTCTTGAAGGGGGGGAATGTTGGTGCAGGCTTGATGGGCCGAATGGCCTCTTTCTGCACTGTAAGGAATTTATGACTTGATGTTTTGAAAAGACTATCAAATGGAAAAGCAGGAATTTGCCCTGATCACTGAGAACAACATAAGTAATAAGAATCTTGGCTCCAAGGAGTAAGAAGTTGAATCAGGGTAGGTAGAGGTAGGAATAACGGGATGAGAAAACGCTGGTGGGAGTAGATTAATGAGCCCCTGTAACAGTTTATACTGTTAGACAAAAATATTAATGAAGAAATAGGAGGAGTTTATAACAAAGTCATTCCATTTATCATGGGGAGTTTAATGTCATGGAATAGACAAATTAAAATTGGCAAAAGTAGTTCAATGGGAATGCATTTGAGCCAGTTTGCTACAGCAATATATTCATGGAGCCATCCAGAAAAAGAGGCTATTTTAGATGTTTTCTTGTGCCTTGAAACAGGGTTAAATTGTCATATTGAAGTTAGAGATGCTTTAAAATGATTAATTTCACGGAAATGTTACAATACAGGAGGAAGCCGTTCAGCTCATCATGCTTGCACTGGCTCTTCAAATCAGCATCATTATCTAGTGCCAATCTCCTGCATTTTCCTCGTACATTTGCACACTATTTCTATCTCCAAAGAACTCTCTTGGATGCCTCCATCACACTTCCAGGCAGTGCATTAATACCCTAACTACTCACTATGAAAATACATTTTTCTCACATTACCCTTGCTTCTTTTGCAATTACTGGAAATCTGTGCCCCTCCTGTTCTGTTCCTTTCATGAATGGGTACAGCTTCTCCTATCTACTCTCTCCAGGCCACTCATGATTTTGAAAAACTCTTGTAACTTTGCTCTGAGCTTTCTTGTCTCCCAGGAGAACAGTCCCAATTTATTCAATCTATCCTCATCACTGAGATTTCTTATTCCAGGAACCATTTTTGTAAATCACTTCTCCACTCTCTCAAATGTGTTCACATCTTTCTGCTAACATCACACTGACAACCGTGCAAAATAGTAAAGTTGAGGTCTAACAAATGTTTTATACAACTTCAAATCACCTCATTGCTCTTGTACTCCATGCCCCTATTAATTAATCCAAGGACACTGTGTGCCTTACTGTTTGCTGTCTTCACTGATCAGTGCATATATGCACCTAGGTTCCTCTACTTCTCCACCACCTACAGAATTGTACTCCTTTTATATTTTCTTTCAATGCTTTTCCTATTAAAGTGCATCACATCACACTTCTCTGCATTGAACCTCATCTGCCACTGCACCAAACTTCTCAATGTCCTTTCAGTATTCACATTTCTCACAGTTTACAATTCTTTCAAGTTTCATGCCATCTGCAAACTTTCAAGTTGTCCCTTGCACACCAAGGTCCAGATCATTAATGCATACCAGGAAAAGCAAGGGTCCTAGTTCTGATCCCTGGGGAACTCTGCACTGAGTTCTGCTTGGCTAAACAAGCATGCTGTGCATGAAAACAGTGAATTAGGTGAGACAGGGAGAAGGTGAAGCTAAAACTAAAAGACTGAGCGCAGTAGCTGCAATTGGGGAGGGAGGGGAATGGCCTCTCGGGAAAGCAGCATCAGCCAAGTTCATGGTACAACAGGTGGCTCCATTGCACAAATGGAGAGGAAAATGTTCAGCAGGACTATGGTGATAGGGGATTCAACAGTAAGGGCAACAGACAGGTGCTTCTGTGGCCACATTGGTGAATTAGGATGGGATATTGTCGCCCTGGTGCCAGTGTCAGAGATATCATGAAGCCACTGCAGGATATTCTGGAGCAAGAGGATGAATAACCAGTGATTGGAATACATACAAGTAAACACAGGGATCCGGATCTAAAAGCTAAACACAAGAAATGTGAAGTAAATTAAAATGCAGGACCTCAAATGTAATAATCTTAGGATTACTCCCAGTGTCACGTACTAGCAAGAGGAGGTATAAGAGGATAGATCAGATTAATCCATCATTGGAGAAATGGTGTCACAGGAAGGGGCTTAGATTCTTGAGGCATTGGAACCATATCTGGGAAAGGTGGGACCTGTATGAGCCTGACTGGTTGCACATGGACAGGGCTGAGATAAATATCCTCATGGGGCTTTTACAAATTCTGTTGGTGAGTTTTAAACTAGTATTGTAGAGGGATGGGAACAAAAGAGCAGGCTTAGAGGGGTAAGATTCAGATCAGGAAACATGAGGTTAGTGATGTAGTCAGCAACCTGGAAAGATAAAAGAAACTAGGATTAAAAAGCATCTAGCAAAGGAAATTGGGGTTGAGCTGTTTATGCAAGGAGTATTACAAACAAGGCAGGTGAACTAAGGGCATGGGTAGACACATGGTAGCGCAATGTTGTTGTTTCAACAGAAACCTGGCTGAAGCGAAGGTGGGGGGGGTGGTGTCAATATCCTGGGATATAGAGTTTTCAGGCAGGATAGTGTGTGACAATAAAGAAGGGAAAATAGCAGTATTGCTTAAAGCATGAACTACAATTGTGAGAAGGGATGCTAGACTGAACGGGTTAACAAATGAGGCTTTATGGGTTGAATAAAACAAGGGGCAGTCACACAGCTAAGAATATACTACAGACTCCCAAATAGTGAAAACGCAGATAAAAGAACATGTATGTAGCTAAACTTCCGCCTGTAGGAAATAGGAGGGCAACAAAAGAGGAGACATTAACTATCCCACTATCAACTTGGCTTCAAGCAATATAAGGGGTAGTGAGGGTGAAAAATTCAGGTACTGTATCCAGGATTTCTTTTTTAAACAATACACAACAAGCCCATCAAGAGGAGACAGAAGTCTGGATTTAGTTTTAAGAAATGAAGATAAGCAATTAGGTGAAGTGGCAGTGGGTGACCATGTCGGGGATAATGGCCACAATTCCCATAGATTTAGTACTATTATGGAAAGAGATAAATCAGGAGTAAAAGTTTTTAACTGGGGGAAGGCAAGTTTGACAAAATTGAGAAGTGACTTGGCTGAGGCGGACTGGACAGAACTGCTAAAGGATAAATCAGTGGGAGGCACTAAAAGTGAGAAAGCAGACACGTCCCCACCAAAAATATGAATGGTACAGCCAAATTTAGATCCCCAATGTTGCTTGGAAAAATACAGGGGAAGATTAAACAGCAAAATAAGGTTTATGATTATCAAAAACACTCAACACTGCACTTAACTGAGAGGAGTATAGAAAGTATAGGGATCAAGTTAAAAGAGAAATGAGGAAATCAAAAGAGAGGAAATGAAAAATATTAGAAAGCAAGATAAAGGAAAACTCAAAGATGTTTTATCACTACGTAAACAGCAAAAGGATAGTTCAGAAAAAAGTGGGACCTATCAGAGATGAAGAGGGAAACCTGTGTGAAGAGGCAGAGGATACAGAAAGAATTTTAAATAAATTCATTTTCACAAAGGAAAGAGATGAGTGTATATAGTAATCAAAGAGGAGCAAATACTAGACAAAATAATAACAGGAGAGGAAGTGTTAGAGGAGTTGGAATCCTTGAAAGTGGATAAGTTGACAGGGCCAGATGGATTGTTCCCTCGGATGTTTAAAGAGGTCAGGGAGGAAATAGCAGATACATGGAGGATTATTTTCCAATCCTTATGAGACACACGAGGTGTTGGAAGACCGGAGAAATACAAATGTGGTTCTGTTGTTTAAAAAGGGTACAAAGGAAATGGCAAACAATCAGAGGCCAGTTGGTCTTACTTTGGTGGTGGGTAAATTGTTACAATGAATACTGAGCGATTGGATAAACTAGCACCGAGAAAGGCACGGACTAGTCAGGGATAGTCAGCATTGCTTTGATAAGGGAAGGTCATATCTTACAAATCTGATTCTTCTTGTCACTTCCTCAAAGAATTCAATGAGGGTAGTGCAGTGAATGTTGTCTATGTGGATTTTAGTAAGGCATTTGACAAGGTCCCACATGAGTGAACAGTAAAAAGTGTAAAAGCCCATAGGATACAGAGTAATGTGTCAAACTGGATCCAAAGTTGGCTTAATGAAAGGGTAATGGTCAATGGCTGTCCTTGTGAATGAAAAGCTGTTTCAAGTAGTGTTCCGCAGGGCGTGGTATTGGGACCCCTACTGCTTGTTTTTATACATTAATAATTTAGACTTGAACGTGGTGGGGGGGCATAATTGGGAAATTTGCAAATGACACAAAAATTGGCCGTGTAGTGGAGAGTATAGAGAAAGCTGTAATCTTCAAAATGATATAGTTGGGTTGGTGGAGTGGGCAGGACAGTGGCAGGTGCATTTCAAATCTGATAAGTGTGAGGTAATGCATTTTAGGGATGTCAAACAGTAAAAGGGAATACACAATAAATGGGAATGTGCTGAGAAGGGTAGATGAAATGAGAGATCTTGGCTTGCAATTGCACAGGTCCCAGAGATTGCAGTACAGGGAGATAAGGTTGTAAAGCGGGCATATGGAATGCTCTACTTCATTGTTCGAGGTATAGAATATAAAAGCAGGGATATAATGATGAAACTGTATAAAACAGTGGTGAGGCCACAACTGGAGTGCTCTCTTCAGTTCTGGTCACCACATTACAGGAAGGACGTACTAGCTATGGAAACAGTGCAGAGAAGATTTACTAGAATATTGCATGGGCTGGGGATCTGTAGCTAAGAGGAGAGATCGGATAGGTTGGGGCTGTTTTCTTTGGAACAGAGAAGGTTGGGGGGGCAGCTACATGATTGCGGTATACAAAATTATGAAGGGTACAGATAGAATAGACAAGAGGAATGTGTTGTCCTGGAAAGAGGGTTCAAAAACCAGGAGTTATAGTTTCAAGCTAAGTGGCAGAAGGATTATAAGGGACATGAGAAATAAGTTTTTTAGGCAGAGTGTGGTTGTTATCTGGAATTTGTACTGCCTGAGTTGGTGGTGGAGGCAGAGGCCCTAAACTCTTTCAAAAAGTACCTGGTCTACATCTTAAGTGCTGTAAGCTGCAGGGCTATGGGCTGTGTGCAGGAGATGGATTAAAATGGGCATCTGGATGTGTCTGGGTTGGCACTGACAAGATACACTCTTGTGCTATATAATTTCTGTTTTCTAACTCCACTACAAACATTCCACCAGCCCAAAAAAATCTATTGATCATTACTCTGTGTCCTATCACTCTGCCAATTTTGAATCCATGTTGCTTTTGCCCCTTTTGTACCATGACCTAGAACTTTCCTCACTGTTGTGCGACACTGTATCGAACACCTTCTGGAAATCCATGTGCACCATATCAACAGCATTACCTTCATCGAACCTTTTGGTTACCTCCTCAAAAACTCGCAACAAGTTAGGTAAACATGATTTCCTTGTTAGAAATCCATGCTGACTCTTCCTAATCAATCCATCTTCCATGGGATTACTAATTCTATCCCAAATAATTGTTTTGAGAGCTTCGCCATCACGGAAATTAAACTGAATTTCACACTGAATCCAAGAGTAACAGACTTAGGTCTGTATCTAGAATATTACAGTGAACTAACAACATAGGCATGAGGGGCAAATTTGCTAAGTAGATTGGGAAATTAGATTTCAATTATGTCAACAGACAAGCAATGACAAACATTCAAAGAAATACTTCATAATTCTCAACAAATACAGATTCCTTTGATAAATTAAAAAGTGCAGTGATCCTCATCTGTGGTTAATTAAAGAGATTAAGTATTAGACTAAAAGAAGCTTATAATACTACCAAGAGTAACACAACAAGGTTGGGGAGGAAAGTAGAAAAAGATGTCCAAAAATTGATCAGAGAAAGTAAAAAGAATGAGAGTAAACTAGGAAGTAGTAGAGAAACTGATTGTTAAAGTATTCTAAAACTATAAACAAAAGAACGGAGTAACAAGTGTCTCTTTGAGGCTGAGACAGGGGAAGTAACCGTAGGGAAAAAGGAAATGGCAGAGACATTAAAACAGTATAAAATAGCCCATAATTGGTTCTCTAATTCCAAATTTCTCTCAGAAAACTGTTAAGGTGGCTAATGTTGGAAATGGACATAGCATAGTGACATCTGTTTTTTTTAAAAAACTGCTGGGGGATGCTAATACAGACTTTAATCTTGATTTGAACTAATTTCAACCTTTTGAATATTTGATTCAGATGCTAGACATGAAGAGCAAGACAAAGGATTACTTCTCTAGCCCTGGTATCATAAAGTATATACTCATTGTTGCCCCATATTCTCTCTTTCTTAACAGGAAAACTGACTGGGCAGAATGTCTGACCTGGAGAATGCAATGATTGGTATCATAAAAGTCTTTCACAAGTACACAGAATGCAAGAGGGATAAACTTAAGAAAACACAGCTAAAGGCTCTTGTCAACAATGAGTTAAGCCAGTTTATTGAGGTAGAAAAAAATTCGAAGCAATGACTCAATATATTATAATATTTCTGTTATGTTGTGACACAGTCCTGTGATGAATGCTCATGCAATGTACATCTGATATGTTGCTCCAAATAAGCACTTCAGTTGTTTTGCATCTCATCTTTTTATTGCATTGATAAATTTTAACAGACTTAGGTCTTTTGTATATTAATGCCAGAGCTGGAGATACTGGAAAATTGTTCCAAATAGTACTTCAGTTGTCACGAGGTACCACACAGACTTTACAAAAGTAAATAAACAATAGGAGCAGGAGTTGACTGTATGGCCCCTCAAGTCTGATCTGCCATTCAATAAGATCATAAGATCTGCGTTAATCCCACATTCCAGCCATGGTGGAATTCTCTAGGGTAGGGTTTTGAGCATTCACAGCCCTAAGTGAATAAGTTTATTCTCACCTCAACTGTAAATGATCAATTCCTTAACCTGAGGCTGTGCTTACCGCCAGTCCTAGATTCCCCAGCCAGAGGAAGTAACCTGTGTGTTAACTTTGTCAAGCACCTTCCGAATCTTACATTTCAATATCAGCACGTCTCATTATCCCAAACTCCATTCGGAAGCGGTCAGACCTGCTCTCATTTCAGGAATCAAGTACACTTCCACTACTTTGCCTGCAAGGCAAGGATATCCTTGCTTCAATATGGAGACAAAGCTACACACAGTGCACAAACTGTAATCTCACCAAAACTCTGTATTAAGATTTCCTTCTTCCTGTACTCCAAAATTCTTTCTGTAAAGGAAACATGCCATCTGCCTTCCTAATTGCAGGCTGCAAATTCACACCTTTTTTTGTTCTTTATACAAGAGCACCCCAACTCTCTCTGAACATTTAACAGTTCCGCATCTTTCAAACATATACTACTGTTCTATTCGTATTACCAAAGTGAATAAAGGCACAATTTTCCACTTCATACTCCATCTGCCACCTTGACATCAACTCGCTTAATCTGCCTGCGTGCTGAATTCTTCCATTTTTTTTGGCAGTGATTTTTTTCAGTGAGATTCAATGAGCAGTCCACCACGGCCCATACCAACTTTTCTCGAACAACATTTTGCTCTTCAGCTCATTAATTATGCAACCAGCCACTATGGCACCCAACTCCAGAATCATGTGGCCAGACAGATGGAAGTGCTGGCCACTGCTGGCACCTTGCGACAGTCACACTCCTGGTGCCATGCTACACTCCAGCTTCACGGCATTTCAGGAACTACGTATTCTCCTATAATAGTGCACGACTGTAATCCTGCAAATGGCCCAGAATGGGAAGTTGGCACTCTGTTTTGCAGACAGAGACTTGGACATGCAGGTGGACAGGGTGGCCAAAGACGGGCAATGCTTTCTCCCCTCACACTGCCTAAGGGTGTCACTCCACTTAATAGCTAGTCCAGCTGAAAGAAAGTTAATTACCTGCTAAGTGCCAGCATTTTCTCTCTGCTACGTCACACTCTCAGGGTCACAACTACTCACTTTAACTTTTCCATTGCGCTCAGCTCTCACCTAACTCATCATCCAAAATTTCAAAGCCTCCTATGCTCTTTGATTTCTACACAGTCACTAGACAGACCTCACCAACTCTCCTGTCCCTGCATCAACACTAATACCTTCCCATCCAGTTCCATCATCCTCCTCCTCTCTTTACGTATCTTGTAGAGAAAAGAAATGTCTCTTAACTGGATGGAGAGGGCAGAAAGCAGTGATGAATGTTACGTTTCTCATCCCATGTGAGGGAAAAATGCTGCAGTTGGCTGGAGAAGGAGGGGGTGCACCAGGACCTTCATGAGCAACCAACAGAGGAAGCGTCATTGGGCTGTCCTGCACTGCCCTCCTGTGAACGCCAATGCTAACTCATTCTTATCCTGAACAGGCCTTTGCCCATTTTTCACATCTATTTCCCTCTTCTCTTATGCAAGCACTCGTGGGATCCAGTGAATCACTACAGGATAGAGGCCAGCACCACCAGCTCTCACATCTATCTCAGCCTCTGAGGAAGAAGCCACAGAACCCCTGAGGATGCATCAGCAAGGCTTTCACCTGTATCCCCCACCAGGTCAGATGTTGTCTCTTTGGTGATTTCTCTTTTCCGAATAGATCTGGGAGCACAATCTGATGAACATATCGCTGACCCATCGCCCCAGGTGGGCAAGGAAGAAATGGCCCAGGTTTCCAGCACTCAGAGGACTACCAAAGACTACCACTTTAGGCAGAAGATTGTGCATTTTGATGAAATCATCATTAATGTCCAAGACAGAAAGGCTCAGACTAGTTTATCCACGACAATTGGTAACCTGGAACATAGGATAGAAGAGTCCAAAGTTATCGGACCATGATGGCTCCAACATGTGTGTCTGTCTGCTTCCATTCATAGGCTGCCTCTTGCCCTGGAGAGCCAGGTCCAGCACACTCAGTGTCTGCTGGATATACGCACAGAGCTGTACTCTGTCGCTATAGCCACAGGTGTTTAGTGTTAATGGCAAGATGAGGAACCTTAACACCCTTCCAGGTGCTCCTTCCTCTCAGGAAACAAGGTGGTGACAATAGGTAGTCCTCGGAGGAGGAATCAAATACAAGACCCTCAGAAACTTCCTCTCAGGACATTCTCGAATGTCCAGCCCCACAACCTTCCCACTGCCTGTGCCACTGAATCCTGCAGAAGTCTAAGCCTGGAAAGGTGAGCCTGCATTTCATCAGGCCTGGGCCCTCTAAACCCAAACACCCTCGACATTGAACAACCAAGACTTCCAGAACAACACTGTTAACTACATAGTAGGGTCTCTCTCTACCACAGCTACAGAGGTCAGGACTGCACTTTGACAGAGTCTAAGGGAAAGGAAGCTAAATGCCTCCTGAGGTCATACAGGTAATAAATACTTCATTGTCAATAACCTTGCAGTTTTGTTCATATATGTTCACTTGCACTCTTAAAATATCTGCTCTCATCCCTTTGTAGCCGTTGGAGTTGGTGAAGTTATTCTTGTTTGATGTATGAGCAGTCTCTTCAGACTTTGCCAAGTTGTAATGACCAAGCATCGCTCCTCTCTCACAAGCAACTGACTCCTTAACTACAGATTTCAGCAGACATGAAGAATCTTTGGACCACACTTTTGACTGCAACCAACGGATTGCACTTTAACACAGACAACACTGAGGCTAAAAGTAATATATAAGGGTATTTGTAGGGCTCAGCCTGCTCGCTCCATCCACAATTGCACCCAAAATAGACTGAGAATGCAGAATCAGTGATATTTCCACACATCTCTGCAAGCAATGTTTAATTCTGCCTTTCAACTTTTCAAGGGAGCACATTATACACTTCCACTCTTTAATGGCAATAGAAGTACACATCTCCACTCTCCCTTATAGTTCACTGGGCTGCTGGGAGAAGCTGGACAACACACTGCCTCTCTCAGGTCAAACACTGTCCTGTAGGATGCTCAAATTCTTTTGGGCTATTTTAACAGGCTACTTAAATTTTGAAATGTTGAAAGTAAAGTGATGATGAAAGTATGAAAAGGTAGTGCCTCAGGATTGCTACCAACCTGATACCTCTCATGAGGGAATGCATTCCACAACACTCGCACCCTCACTGAAGCTTAAAAAGCTATATAGTCTCAGTGCCATGTGACCTATTGCCCTGTTTCACTGATTGATCTTTTCTTGCAAACAGTGACAAAGATCAGATACTTTAGGGTGGGATCAACCCAAAGATACCGTGCATACAATCAAACATATGGGTAAGGAATCATTCAACAAAGTTCAAGCAGTACAGAAATAACCAGGTTTCCATGTACTGTTGGCGATAGGGATTGCATGCCAAAAAGAACATCTCATTCATGCAATAAGGGGTTTCAATAGGCTGTATCTGACCTTGCACACGAGGTGCATTGCTCTATCATAGTCTCCTAGATGTCTCCCTTATTTTCCTCATTAGAAGATTGCTCTTAATGCCCCATTTATTCTGCATCCAGCAACCCCACCCCACTTTCATCTGCTCCAATTGTGAACATTAATGATGTGGCCACTCTTTCCTGGGTTATAATGCATGGCCCACTGGAGTGGTCTTGGCATCAAGATCTCATCTTCATGATACAGGAACCTGAGAGTTTTCCAGTATGTACACATCAAGGCACCCTCCAGGATACCTGGTGGACAGCGGTGAAATTTTGCATGGTTGGTCTGACTTAAGCTGGACATTGTTGGAGTGGAAGGCTTTTCCGTTGATGTGTGCTATAGGATGGTGATAGGTCTGAGGTCTCAAAATCTGCAGTCTGCAGTGCTTGGGTGTTGGAGGAATATATCAATATTGGACAGTCCCAGTGCCGGAGTTGTTTCACTCACCTGATTGTATAGGAAGGATACAACCTGGTATCATCTGGAAAAACTGCAACACTGACAGCCCAGATCCATTTTGGGGTTGCCCCAGATGTCTCCAGTTGATGCTTAGGACAAGCTGCTGGCATAACCCTTCAGGGCAGATGTAATCTTGATGGGCACCAGGTTGGGATGATCATTCACTTCTTCTGAGAGGAAAGTCTGTTCCAGCAAAATTTGATGATCCAGCTCAGTGATGATGGCCTGGGTTATTTCTTAGTCCCCATCTTGCTTGATTCCTCAGAAATGTAGATGACGATGACAGTGAGAGCAGTAGATTCAGGGGTCTGGTTCATTGTTCTGTCTCCTTGGATAATCTGCTTTTCCCTCTGGAGGCTGTACAGCAACTGCTGGAGGCTGCTGTTGTTGTAATTGTGCTCTTCACTGTCAAGAAAGACTCCTCCAACCACAGAATCTATCTCAGGTACATGAGCAGATAAAAAAATGACAACTGTCTGAACTGCAGCATATCATTAATGGTACCCTTGAAACAATGTGCGAAGTCCTGATGGAATAATTCCACAGGGGCCGACATGCCATCACCAAGTCACTCTTTATTTACATGTGGAGAGTCCTTAACACTAATCCAGCTCCCTCAGAGCCAGCTCTCTGCGTGCCAGCATGTCTGACAGTCTTGTTTTAATCTGTCAGACAGGGGTCCCTGATCAGGGCTGTTAATCTGGTCCAATCAGTGAACTCCAGCTGGCTGACTTCATTATAATCACTACATCCTTCATCCTTAGAGTCCGATGACATAGGCCAGTTCTATCTTTAGTATCATCTATCGGGGCACCTGAACACTGGGCCGGGTTCCTCTGACTTTGCTTCGGAAATGGGTAGCATATAACACAAAGTAGCTTGCTTCTTGCACCTGGAGCATTTAGGAAGAAATTCATCTGTCTCTTCAGGGAGCAGATGTGTTGAGGCTGGAACATGCGCTGTGTCCATCTCTGATTCCGAGATCTCTTCAATGCTTGACATGGAGGGAGAACCCATGGGTTCCAATAACCTTTCTAACTGTTTCAAGGAGCTGGGCATGTTTTGCTCCTGCCCCATTTTTGAACTTGCAGCTTTCATGTGGCCCACATGTACGTTCAGATTTGTCACGTTTATACATCACTAGACCTGATCACCATGCCCCTTATCCATGCAGATGGCTCCTACACCAAACTTCACCCCCTGCAGTAAATGGTCCTCTTGCTTGGCAGAATTTTGTGTCCAGCACTGGTGTTCCTGATGCCGTTTCATCCTCTGTCCCAGGTCTGGGAAGATCAGTTTTAACCTGGTGCAGAGTTTTCACCCCATTAGCAACTCTGCTCGAGCAATCTCTGTAGTTACATGAGGAATGGTCCGATAATCAAATAGGAATTGGGACAGTTTGGTCTCTCGTGAAACTGTAAGCTGTTTCTTTAAGAGATAACAAGGTGTCGAGTTGGATGAACACAGCAGGCCAAGCAGCATCAGAGGAGCAGGAAGGCTGACGTTTTGGGCCTAGACCCTGCTCCTCTGATGCTGCTGGGCCTGCTGCGTTCATCCAGCTCTACATGGTATAGAGCAGTCCTTATATGATGAATTTGATTTGAGTTTAGTAAATACTCAAATTCCCTGCTGGTAAACGATGGCCCATTATCTCTGACCAACACTTCTGGAAGTCCACGTATTGCAAATTATGCTGTTTTTCTATTGTCGTCCCAGTGTTTGACGAATGAACTCTATACACATCCAACTGCTTTGAACAGGCATCCACAATTATTAAGAACAGTGAGCCTATGAAAGGGCAGGCATAGACAACAAGTAATCGGCTGTTCCCATGAACATGGGGCCGTGCTGGCAGGAATATTTGTTCTTACTGGCACTTGGGCACTACCCCACTAATGCAGCTGTGACTGCATCCAATCCTGGCCACCATATACAAGTTCTCGCCAACATCTTCATTTTGAAAACCCCTGGATGATCCTGCTGCAGTTCAGCCAGTATCTGGTGGCAACGTTTGCTCAGGAGAATCACTCTGGCTTCCCATAATAATATGCCATCCTCTATGGTGATCTGGTCTCTCTGGGCCCAGAAAAGTTTCAATGCTGGTTGTGACGGTCCTTTAGTATCCCCATCACCATCAGCTATTTCATTTTGGGCAGGACCAGCTCCTTCTGTGTCCAAAGTCTGATATTGTCAGCTATGACTGGAAGTATCCATAAAATTTTAAACCATTGTGGACTCTTCCACAGGCAGTGGCACCGGTGGAATAACAGCCAACAGGAGATGGCTCAATGCATCTGCATTTGCTACTTGGCCTCTCAGGCTGTGTTCCAACTTATAATTATACATACGTAGTAGTGGGGCCCACTGCTGAATTCAGCCTGAAGTAATGGGCAGCACTGCATTGTCCTCTTTAAGTAGATCTAGCAGGGGTTTGTGGTCCACTAATATTAAAATTCCCTGACTCCAAACATGACCACCAAGCCTTCCTTCTTTATCTGGCATTGCTTATGCTCTGCATTCGCCAAAGTCCTCGATGCATATAATATTGGGCACTCCTCTCCTTCAGGCCACCTATCACCTAATATTACTCCAATGCTGTTCAGGAAGGTATCACATGTCCATACCAGAACTCACTTGGGATCAAAGTGTGCCAACACCTTAGAGGACAACAGCTGTTTCTTCACTTCCCTGAAAACTTTGGCTTGGCTACGTGACCATTTCCAAGGCTGACCTTATAAGAGTTGATGCAAAGGTGCCAGGATGGAGGCCAGGTTATGTATGAACTTTCCACAATAATTCACCAGCCCAAGGAAAGACCTACGCTGTAGTTCAGACGTAGGAGCCAGGGCACCTTTGACTGCCCTCACTTTGACTTCCAATGGGTGTAACCCGGTCTTTTTTGACTGTAGCTCAAGTAGTTCACTTCGGGTGCCTGGAACACACAATGTTTCCAAGGCATACGCCGGCCTGTGAGAAATGTCTAAAGCCTATGTCCAAGTTTTCTAAATGCTCCTTACTGGTCTTCTCTGTCATTAGCACATCATCTAGATAAATGGAGACCTGGGGTAGACCTTGTAAAATGTTCACTACTGTCTGCTGAAATATTGCACAGGCTGATGATACTCCAAATGACAGCCTTGTATATTGGTACAAACCTCATCTAACTGCAACTGCAAGTACGCATGGCTCATGTCCAGCTTCATGAAGGATAGCCCCTCTGCCAGCTTTGTGTATAAATCCTTGTGTACGAGGGGTTGCTTATTTATCCAGCTGCGAAAAGCAGTTTACCATTTGTTGAAAATTCCCATGAAAGTGAACCGACCCAGTAGCCTTCACAATCAGTACAACTGGTGCTGCCCATTATGCAAACTGGACCGATTTGATGATTCCTTCGCTTTCCAGCCTTCTGATTTCTGCCTCGACTTTTATCCACAAGGCAAATGGCACTGGGCAGCCCTTGCAAAATTGCTTCCTGGTTAACAGGCAAGGTAGTCTTGGCTCTTTTGAAAAACTTCCAGGTATTTAATTAGGACTTCACTCAGGCAGCCATTTTCTTAGGGAAAAAACATTGAGCCAATCAAGGTGAATCATTGTCAATTATTTCCAACCCATCAGGCTGGGCCTGAGCCTTTTACTACAGTCAGTAGGAACTAAACCAGCTGCTTCTCATAGGAAACCAGAACTGAAGTTATATTCTAAATCTGTAAAAAGGTTCCGTGGTATAGGCTCTCACCATTGCCGAGGTCTTACACAAACTTAACGGTTGGCATCCAGAGTGAATTTTGTTAAAGACTGATTCTGCTATCAGTAATACAGCCGCACTAATAACCGAGCTCCATTTAGTCACACATTTATTTTGATTGGTTCTGATTTGAATATTGCTAAGCAAAGTAACTGTTCGAAATCAGCTGTAGGTGGACTTTCCAGGGTGGGCACTCTCCTGGATACCGGCCCATGAGTTCTCCTACTCAGTTTAGGTCTAATAAGACTCCTTTGGTGCCTCGAGTCTGCATACCAGCAGCAACTACAATGGCTTACCAGCCTGGATCCCGAAGAAAATTTTAACCATTTGGCCAATACTTGGCAATGTTTTGGGGTTTTGCTGGAGGAGGACCTAGAGTCCCACTGTTCAGAATATGTCCAGAGTGAGGCTATACAGTTGCCTTCACTCAAAGCTGTGTTTCCCAAGCTCAGTCACATGGGTGAGGATGTCCACTTCCATCGGAATACTCTGCAACTCATATGCTCCACTTGCCTCATTTTCCATTGATAAAGCCAGTTGCAGTGCCAGTTTGAAGTCCAGCTGGGCTTCAGCTAGTAGGTGCTTTTACATGGTCACATCATTAATTCCATATTCCAAATCATTCCTTGGCATCTCATTAAGAGTTAAACCAAAGTCACATGCCTCTGCCAGTCATCTTAACCTGGTCAAAAATCCTGATATGGATTGCCCTGGTCCTTGAATTGCTGAGTAAAAATGATAGTGTCTCAGAATTAGAGGAGGCTTTATGTTGTAATATTCCTTAACTAAATCCATCAATTGAAAGGTTTCAGTATCTGGTTCCTCAGGGAACGTCTGGCTCCTAATAACTGAGAAAGCTGCGAGTCCACAAGCTGTCAGGAGAATTACTCATTGATTTTCCAGGAAAAAAATAATGCATTCTTTCTACATACTGGGTCCAGTCTTTGGCAGGACTGAATGAGTCAAGGTTCCCAAATAACAGCATGATACCAGAAATGCTTACCTCAACTCAAAAACAACTGTTATGAGTGAATTTCTTCAGGATCATGCTTTGGTCTGGTCACCACTGAAATAACTCCACAGAGGCCAGTATCGCATCTAAAAGTCACCCTTTATTTACATGTGGAAAGTCCTTGACATTGATCCAGCTCCTTCAGAGCAAGCTCTCAGAGCGAACAGGATGTCTGATGTTCCTGTTTTTATTTTTTTCAGAGATGCTAATCTCCTGGTTATATATTTTTTTTCTTTTTCTTTCCAAACCATACACTACTGCCATCCAGCATTAGTGCTAATCTTGCTCCTGTTTTTATTGGTCAGCCAGGACTCGCTGATTGGACCAGGTTAACAGCCCCAATCAGGGAACTCCTGGCTGACCTAGTTACAATCACTCCACCTGACAGCGTGCTTTGGAGGCTTTACAGGGCCAATGTCATGCCTCAATATTCTGAGCTACATCACCTTATACAGATGTATGTCGCAGATACAAAGTGCTCATGCTACACTGAGGGACTTCTTATTCACTTATGACACATGGACATTGCTTTGGCTATCATTTATTACCCATTCCAAGTTGCTCTTGAGAAGCTGGTGGTCAACTACCTTCTCAAAGCGCTGTAGTCCATGCAACAAAAGGTACATCACAACGCTGTTAGGAAGGGAATTCCAGGATATTGTCCCAACAACACTGAAGACATGGCAATATATTTCCAAGTCATGATGGTTAGTGGCTTGGAGAGAAAATTGATGGTGGTGGTGGAATTCCTACCTATCTGATGCTCTTTGTCCTTCTCAATGTAAATAGTTTGGAAGGTACTGCCTGAGAATCTTTGGTGAAGTTCTGCAGTGCATCTTGTAGATAGTACACACTGCTGCAAATAAACATCAGTGGTGGGAGCAGTGGATGCTTATGGATGTGGTGCTAATCATATGGGCTGCTTTGTACTGGATGGTGTCAAGCTTCTGGAGTGTTGTTGGACCTACTCTAACCAAGGCATGTGGGGAGTTTTCTATCACACTCCTGACTTGTGCCTCGTAGATGGTGGACAGACTTTAGGAAGTCAGGATCATAGATCACAGAGTCCCTACAGTGTGGAAACAGCCCCTTCGGCCCAACAAATCCACACTGACCCCTGGAGCATCCCACCCAGACCTATTCTCCTATAACCCACATCCCTTAACACTACGGGCAATTTAGCGTGGCCAATTCGCCTAAACTGCATGTCTTTGGACTGTGGGAAAAAAACCAGAGCACTCAGAGGAAACCCACACAGACACAGGGAGAACATGCAAACTCCACACAGACAGTTGCCTGAGGGTGGAATTGAACCCAGGTCCCTGGTGCTGTGAATCAGTAGTGCTAACCACTGAGCCACCCTGGCACGGTGCATTACTCACTGCATAATTCCTTCTTAAAGCATTTGAGTCAGAGTTAAAGTTGGATTTTTAAAAAATCATGGAGCCAAGAGGAGCGTGATTGCTCTGACTCAACAACAATCATAATCACCCTTCCCAGAACTTACCCAAGGACCACAGCCAGTCAGGCAGGTGGTGTGATGTGTTTGCTCAGGTGAGCTTCCTGCAGATGTGTGACCAACAGCTTGTGTCAAATATGCCACTAATGCCCAGCAATCAATTTCCATCAACTCTTGGGACTTTTTTCTTCAGGTAGATTCTGTGTCTGGACACAAAAACAGGCCCACATCAAAAGTGATCCCAGAGTCACTCTATTTAGCAGCCCAGCCGAGAATATGTGAACTACTCCTTTTGTGTTTTACTGAGACTAAAGGCGATCAAATATGAGAATGAGATATTGTAATCGATCATTCCAATTATGTGTTTATGCTTATGTATTTAAATAACATTTATTTGTCTTTCTACCTATTTTGCAAAGAACATAAAAGACCAAGCGACCTTGG
This sequence comes from Stegostoma tigrinum, assembly GCF_030684315.1. Lineage (NCBI taxonomy): Eukaryota > Metazoa > Chordata > Chondrichthyes > Orectolobiformes > Stegostomatidae > Stegostoma > Stegostoma tigrinum. Next base: position 9,623,861 of record NC_081404.1, on the reverse strand, counting down.
ATACACTCATGCTGGACTTGGATGAAAATGGTGATATGGAAATTGATTTTCAAGAATTTGTCACTTTTGTTGCGATGATTACTTCAGCATGTCACAGCTTCTTTGCACTTCGAGAGTGAACTTTGCAACCAAGAGCAGGATGTGTACATTGCTTCCTGAAACGAGTTGAAAAACCTCAACTAGATAAAGAGAACAACTTTTCAAGGATAATAGAAGCATAACTATCAGCTCAAAATAAATACTATAAAGTTGGTTTGAGGGGCTAAGAAGATTCTAATCCTTTACTTGCATTCTGTCTGTTTCCATGCTGTATGATTCTATGACTCTATAACCCTGAAATATCCCACTGAATATGCATATATGTTTTACATATAAGAGTATTCTAAATCGGATGGCAGCTATAAAAGCAATGCTTCAGAAATGTCCACATAGCTGTCTTTAAATGTTATTGTCTGCTTTAAAATAATTGCACCAGTGTTAATGATTGTTTGGAAAATTTGAAGTCACAAAAGAAGTTACTCAAACGGAAGTTGTATTGATTGAATAAAGACATCTGTGAAATAAACAGCCCTGACTGTGATATGTCAGAGCTCCCCTGGCAGCAGGTAGTATTCTGAAAGACTAACTTGTAATATTCTTCAGAGCATCAGTATGAAAACAGAATGCTTTATTCTCTAAATATTAGTGGAAAACCCATTGCTTAGCATGAGGTACCCAATCTTCTTGACTTCATAGATTACAGCAGGCTTCATCCAATTACTACATTATAGTTTGAATGCACTTTAGCCATGAAGGGTAAAACAAAGAGAATTTATCAAAACATGAAGGAAACAGTTATACCTCACATACTAGTGAGTCCTGTTACCATTTGTTCTAGTAGCTTTCCTGAAATAATTCATCAGGTTTTAGGTTCTGAGCAGTTTGACATCCACAGCAAACTAAAATCAAGTTAGTTAAAATATTAAGAACTAATGAAATTTTATTTTAAAATATACATTCATTGAGCTATTAAAAATATGCACTGCCTCTGCAATGCTGCACCCATTTCTACAACATACCATAACAGTTTTCAGTATCATCACAATTTATCACTATATTGTTGCACATCAAATTGTCTTGAAAGATTCAAAATGTTTCAAAGTTCTAGGGATTCTATGTTATCATTCATATGTTATATTTAATGGCAATAGTGGTCAAACGAAACCAATACTGGTATACTTAATGTGGCAGCAAAATTCACTAACCTTGCTTAGATTTAGTGATGAATAAAAATTCCAACTTCACAAAACTAGTATCTAAACAGTTGTCATTTTCAGTTAGGTTCCTTAAAGTCTACAAAATTGCTGGTGCAACTTTCCAAAATTCTTACGAAGGGTAACCTAAGTTACTATCTCAAACAGAAACCCCAATTCTAACCTTAAAAAGTGGAGACACTGACAGAAAATTTCATTTAAAGCAAATGAGATGGGATTTTATACATCGAAGCATTAAGTACAAAAACAAAAATGAATTCGAATTTGTGTATGATGTCAGTCAGACCACTGTTGTTTGTAAGTCTGCACATCCAATTATAGAAAGAAAATTAGATTAATGGAAATAATCTAGCAAAGATTCAGTAGAATGTTAACCGAAAAAAATGCTACAATGATGCCACCCGAAGGTTGCAGGAACAACATTTCACATTTCGCTTGGGAACCCTGCAGCCCAATAGTATCAATGTGGATTTCACCAGCTTCAAAATCTCCCCTCCCCCGACCGCATCCCAAAAATCAGCCCAGCTCGTACTCGCCTCCCTAACCTGTCCTCCCACCTATCCACTCTTCCCACCTCAAAGCCCACCCCCATCTCCTACCTACTAGCCTCATCCCACCTCCTTGACCTGTCTGTCCTGGACCGACCTATCCCCTAACTCCCCACCTATACTTGCCTTTAATGGCTCCAACCCCGCCTCCTTGACCTGTCTGTCTCCTCTTCATCTAATTTCTACTTTATCCATCTTCTACCCGCCTCTCCCTCTCTTCCTATTTATTTCAGAATCCCCTTCCCCTCCCCTATTTCTGAAGAAGGGTCTAAACCCAAAACATCATCCTTTCTGCTCCTCTGATGCTGCTGGGCCTGCTGTGTGCATCCAGCTCTACACCTTGTTGTCTCAGATTCTCCAGCATCTGCAGTTCCTACTATCTCCGTTTTAAAAAAAGGGACCCTTTTCATTAAAACACGAACAGAGGCATCTAAATGGAGGTTTTCAAAATTATCAAAGATTTTGAGACTGTAAATAGTGAAAGATATTTTTACTGACTCATATTTGGTAACAAGAGGACATAAAGTTATTATTGATGGATAGAATGTTTTGTGATACAACTGTGTTCATTTCTAGATGACATCAATATATTCATGCAAGCATTACCCATGCAACAGATTTTACAATAAATGCAATCCTAAAAGACTATTTTGTAACGAATAGTTTCATCCCGTAGGTTATCTTACAGAATTATATCAAACAGCTAACAATGCCGTAGGAAATATTTGAACTCCAATCTATTTTTGCTTTAAGTGTAAACTATTTCAGGAATTTTATTCCTTCCCAATATTCTGTTTGCGTACCACGTCCTGTTGCTGGCCTGTGCGAATCTTCGAAGACTTCCTCTCTAACAAGGGCACAATTTGAATCACTGAACAAAAACATAGACATAAAAATTACAAAGACAGCAATATAGACCCTGAATACACATGCTCACATTACTTACATAAGAAATATAGACTGTATAAATAACTTTGTTACAACAGCATGTATATCAATTAGTTAAGTGGACAGACTTGAGGCCAAAAGTTCAGATTTGAAACGGAGTAAGATTCACTCAGTCTTTCTAGAGCATTTTTGTATTGTTTAAGTGTCACCACCCAAAACACAGCTTCTGTACAGTGCCAGCTCCAAAGTAAGCTTGCCAGATTTGCTAACGCCAATGAGCAAAACTACTCAGTCTCTAGTCTTGTCAAATCTAGCTGCTGCTAGCATTAGAACTGGCTATGGGAGATGTGCACATTTGGATTCAAGGAATTAACAAAGTGTGAAAGCTGTTCATACTGGATAAGATTAATACCATACCTTACAAAATGGAAAGCAAGCAGGAGATTTTTAATGTTCTCATATCTATTCTTGGTCACTCCACTGTAATCAGAGCTCAGTGCTACATTGTACATATTTGAAACAGCCTACAGGCTTACATACGACGCAAAAGAAATTGTAGGTAAGGCAAGGAGTGGCACAGCATATGATTAGCTGTACTAAAGTCTATGCCAATAACTGGGCATAACATCAGCACTGCCCAATTCAATGGTTTTAAAAGAATATTAGCTGATCTCCTGTGGTAAGGCTCAAGGATCAACTGTTAAGAGCACTTTTCAGATCAAGGAGGATTAGAGACTTGATAGGAAGATAACTGAAGTGGCAGGAAAGAAGAAAGAAGGGATGAGGCATTGTAGGTGGAGCAAGATTTAGGAGTAGCTGTGTGGAAGAAATGAGAGGGGAGATGAGGAGTGACAGGAAAGACAGAAAGTGGAAGCGAAACAGTGAGCTTGGGGAGAGGGACAGGAGGAAGGGATGAAGGAAGGGAGTAGAAGTGGAATGGAAGGAATGAAAGAGGAAAAGGAATGTGTGAGTGGGGTAAATGAGGAAGGCAGAGAGGACAGGAAGGAGTATTACAGGAAGTAAAGATGGGGAGACTGAGTGTGTAAAAGGAAATGGATTTGGTTGAAGAGAAGGGAGAAGAGGAGACAGGTCAGAGACAAAAGAAAGAATGGAATAAGAAGGAGAATGAGGATTGATGGCAAATTTAATTGTCTAGTGATTTGATATAAACATACCAATCTGTACACTTTGGGTTTTTAGTTGTATGGAAACATTAGCTTTTAGATTCAGATTTAGATCATATCAAGTTGACCACTGCTCTCCATTCCAAAATGGGGGTACAAAGAGCAGGAAGCAGGAGGCAAGTATTTTGAAACATTTTGACAACATGTGGACAATTTTGGCAAGGCTGCATGTATTATACGTTCCAAGTTGCTCTGTGCAGCTATTAGGCAAGTCTTCTTGCCTTATTGCAGAACTTATGATAGTGCTTCCACTACAAAGTTAGCTGGGAAATTCATTTGCAGCCCAACAACAAGAAAGGAAAGTGACCTGGGGTAACAAGTTATGGAGCTGGATGAACACAGCAGGCCAAGCAGCATCTTAGGAGCAGGAAGGCTGACGTTTGGGTCTCTGCCTGAAACATCAGCTTTCCTGCTCCATTGATGCTGCTTGGCCTGCTGTGTTCAGCCAGCTCTACACCTCGTTATCTCAGATTCTCCAGCATCTGCAGTTCCTGTTACCTCTGACTTGGGGTGATGCTGCTTCTGATATACTTCTGCTCTTGTCTTCAGTGGCTGTGGTTGAGAGCTGAGAGATTCTGTTTAATTGAGTTTGGTGAGCAGCTACAGTGCTTTTTTTTGGGTAAGAGTGCCTCACTCCCCACAAAATTATCGAAATTCATTTTACGCATTTTCCCTAGTTTTGACACCAGTATAAAGTTAAACAAATATTATAGTGAACTTTATTCCAAAATGTTTCAACTTGAACATTCCTTTGAGGAAAAGCAATACAAACTCTAATGAATTCATCAGTGATAATGGGAACTGCAGATGCTGGAGAATCCAAGATAACAAAGTGTGAAGCTGGATGAACACAGCAGGCCAAGCAGCATCTCAGGAGCACAAAAGCTGACATTTCGGGCCTAGACCCTTCATCAGATGAAGGGTTAGGGTTAGGGGTTAGGGTTGATGAAGGGTCTAGGCCCGAAACGTCAGTTTTTGTGCTCCTGAGATGCTGCTTGGCATGCTGTATTCAACCAGCTTCACACTTTGTTATCTAGTGAATTCATGGTCTTTTTATTTGTTGTTACAAGTCAATATTTTTCCATTGGAAAAAAGAAAATGTAATAAAATAACGTAGAATTTCTTGCCTCTTACCCTGAGGGGATGGCTTCTGAACACAAGTTTGATGAGGATCAGCAGAAATCAGTTCTTCCAGTTTAGGATCAACTGGGGTTGAAGGTACTGCAAAATCTGAAAATTAACAACGTCCAGCTCGAAGTCTCTGTTATTCAACATACCTACGTATCTTACTTAAGTGAAGGTCCTCAATCAATCTAATACAAGTATCCAATATAGAAAACAAAACATATTCATGATCTAGTTCTGTGACTTAAATGTATATCAATTAAATTTACACACTAGGAACTTCCACAACAGATGTTCAAAACTCCCGCAGACATTTCATTGTAAAATCAGCAGAAACATAAGAGAAAAGGGCAGATGCCATTTTAACAATATCTGAAGGATTTTCACTGATCATCTATGAATGTTACAATGGACGATCAAAGAACTCCTGCCACAAATTCTCCTCTACGAAGTCTTGCATTAAAACATTTCACAATTCATGCAATTGCTTACTTTCGAACTGCAGTGGCTGCAATTATGTATGCATATTAATAAACACAGCATTGTTAAATAAAAACAGAAAATGCGCCAAATACTCAGCAGGACGGGTGGCACCTAGAGAGAGAGAAACAGAATTCATGTTTCAGGTCACTGAGCTTTTATCAGGACGGATTGATCATTTAAGCAAGGTCAAAGACCTAAAATGTTTACTCTGTTTTGCTCTACGTAAGTGCTGTCTGACCTGCTGAGTATATTTTTAGTTTTAATTTCAGATTTCCAGCATCTGCAGTATTGTAATTTTAATAGCTGTGTTAACATACAATATGATAATGCTGTACCAAGTATTTGGTAAAACATGAGGGGAGGACAGGTACTATCATTTGAGAAAAGTAAATGGTGAGGCAGTAATTATATATTGCTAGATCTATATTAACATTTCAGAGAGTGTCTGAGTTTCATGATCCTCAACATGCTATATGGTTAAGTAGAGCATATTAGCTGAAAAACAAATTAATTTGTGAGGAAAAAAGTGAAAATTTACCTGTATCCTGGGAATTCAGCATTTTCTCAACAGTGTCATTGAAAGGCGAGGATGGCACATCTTGGTCCCCGTTGCCAACTAAAGAATGAAAGCCATATCTGCTTTATTTGAGATCAGTTTTGTCACATGTAATGATTTGGAGCTTTATTTGAAATTACCTGGTTCTACTACTTCAGAAACTCGGACATCAAACCACTCAAGGCCAGATCTTTCAACATCAGGCACCAGATGTAAGGGTGATTCTGGTAACAGAAGTGCAAGCCGACGACTGTATGGAGAGTAATAACTAGAAGTTGTTTGATGAGGTGCTGTGTGCTCCATTTCAAACACTGGAAAAGTAAAAAGACAAAACCATTTGCCTATAGAGACAGGAGTAAGCCATTCAGCCCCTGGAGCTTGCTCAATCTAAATCATTTAAGATCATCTGCCTCTGCACCATTTTCTTATGCTATTTCCATATTCCTTTATATCATTAGTATCTCAAAATTCATCCATGTGTCTTCAAAAAAGTTCAATGCCTGAATCTACACTATCTTCTGGGGTACAGAATTGCAAAGATTCACCACCTTCTGAGTGAATAAAGTACTCCTCATCTGAGTCCAAACTGGCTTACCCTTATTCTGAGTCTATCTTCTGGTTCTAGAGCATTCCCCCCTCCCAACCCTGCAACTTTATTTCTCTTATCAAAGTAGCTAACTTCACACTCATCCGCATATAACCCATCCGTAATGTTCCTGCCTACAAACTCAATCTGTCTAAATCCCCTTGAAGTCTTTTTTCTCTTTGCACCTAATTTTATTCCATCCTCAAACTTGGAACTATTGCACTTTATCTTCTTAAGAGGCAATCTTATTGAAACATACAAATTTCTTAGGGAACTTGACATAGTAGATTCAGAGAGGTTGTTTCCTTTGTGTAAGGGTCAAGGAGTGGAAGGCATAATCTCAGAATAACACTGCATATTTATGACAGAGATAAGGAGGAACTTCTTCTTTTAGATGTCAGTGAACTTGTGCAATTCTTTTTTGTAGATGGCTGCAGAGGTTGGATCGTTAAGTATAATCAATGCAGATTTTTAATCAGTAAGGGAATCATGGATTATGGGAAAGGCAGACAAGTGAAGTTGAGATGATCAATGATGATCTCAATGAATGGCAGTGCAGACTTGAGTTGAATGGCCTACTTTTGTGCCTATGTCTTAGCGCCCCCACATCCAGATAGGAAACTAGCAATCTGTTCAGAGATTTTATTACACACTTCTGGAGCAGGTGGCACTTGAACACAGGCCTGCTGGCTCAGAGGTACCACAAGAGTCCTTGGTCTCCACAGTCAAATCATTAACACAAATTGTGAAAAGTTGCAGCTCCAAGCACAGAGTCTTGCTTTACTCCACTAATGACAGCTGTCAATCTTAGAATGGCACAGTTATTTCAACTCTCTGTTTTAATCTATAAATTCTCAACACATGCCAGGACATCTTTCTATTTTTCATTTATGGAATGTTGATATTGCTGGCTGTTGATCCACCTCAAATTGTCCAGAAGGCATTAAAGAATAAGCCATTTTGCTGGGATCTGGATTCATTTGTAAGTCAGATGAGGTAAGGCTGGCAGATTTCCTTCCCTAAAAGGACATTAGTGAACCAGATGGGTTTTTATGACAATTGATAATGGTTTACATAGTCATCATTAGACTTCTAATTCCAAATTTTATTGAATTAAAATTTTACCATCTGTGGTGGGATTCATACCAGGGTCACCAGAACATTACCAGGATTTCTGTATTAATACTCCAGTGACCACCATACCATCGTCTCTGTTACATTTCCCTATCGTGTAAGATCTTATTTGTTTAACTAACTTATGTAGGACTATATGAAAAGCTTTCTGAATATCCAAGTGCACCACATCCACTGTTTTCCCCCTTTGTCAAACATGATTTCCCTTTCACAAATAATATTGATGATGCCCAATCAGATTTTCTAACTGTCCAGTTATCACATCCTTTCATCAGTTCCACTATTTTCCCTACTACTGACATCAGTCTAAAATGTGGTAGTTCCCCATATTCTCTCTCCCTCACTTTTAAAATAGTGGGGTTACATTTGCAACCTTGCAATCTGCATGCATTGTTCCAAAATATACAGATTTTTAAAAGATAAACACAAGAACATAAGGCTCAAGAGCAGGATTAAGCCATTTGGCCCCTCCAGACTCCTCTATTATTCCATAAAATCATGGTTGATCTGTTTGTGGTCTTACCTGCACTTTACTGACTACACCACAAAACCAATAACTCCCTTGTCTATCAAAAATCTACACGACCTTGAATAAATTTAGCCTCCACTACCTTCTTAGAAAGAGAATTCTAAAACAATCTGCTTTAGAAGGTCAATCTCTTATGCTTAAATTAGTTTTAATCTCCTCTACACAAAGATAGAGCCTCCCCTCATGATCTTACATGTTCCAATCATTGATATTAATTTAAATAATCGAGAACCTGGCACTAATTCGTGAGGCACTCCATTTGTGGCAACTTGCCAACCCAAGAAAGACTCATTTATCCCTACCCCGAGTTATTAGCTAACCAATCCTTTTTATCCTTGCAAATATATTACCCATTACACTGTTTGCACTTATCTGGTGCAGGTCGTCGATCCTCAGATTGCCAATGCATCCAAAATATCAACAACTACCTCTTTCAACATTCCAGGACGTAGATCAGCAGAGTCCCTTGGTATTATCAACTTTCAATTCCTTGATTTTTTTTAAACAAACATTAATTTCTTTTAGAGATAGTAAGAACTGCCGATGCTGGAGTCAGAGATAACAAGGTGTGGAGCTGGAGGAACACAGCAGGACAAGCAGCATCAGAGGATCAAGAAAGCTGACGTTTTGGTCAGGACACTTCTGAAATGTCCTGACCTGAATCGTCAGCTTTCCTGCTCCTTTGATCCTGCCTGGCTTGCTTGGCCCCTCGAGCTCCACACTGTGTTATTAATTCCTTTCAGTTTCTCATCCTCACTTGTCCTTGGGATCCTTTATATTTCTATCAGACTTGTTGCAAGTTTCATGATGAAGACAGACACAGAAGTAATTATTTAGCTTCTCTGTCATTTCCGTGTTTCCCACTGTTTATTCTCCTGTCCTTACTGAAATGGAGCCATATCTGTCTTTCCTTTCGTTTTGCATAAAGAAACTTTTAAAATCCATGTCCAGGTTTCCTGTTTGTTTCTATTCTCTTTGTTTCTATTCTATTCTCTCTTCATTGGTTTCTTGGTTCTCTTTTATTAGATTTTCAAAGGCTCCAAATCTTCAGGTCTATAATTTTCTTGGCAACCTTTTAAGTTTCCTCTTTTGATCTAATTGAATCTTTAATTTCCTTTTTTAGTTGATAGTTGAATTACTTTTCTAGGTTTTAGTTTTGCTTTATAGGGATGCATGTTTGTTGTAAACCATCTTTAAATTCATTAAATGCTAACCATTTTCTGCCTGCCTGCCACTGTTTTTCTTCAATGTACATTCGCAATTCAATCACAGTCAACTTGTTGCTCATACTTACAGTTTCCTTTGTTTAGATTTAGGACACTAGTTCCAGATTGAAATACATCATTTTCAAACTTGATATAAAAGAATTTTATATCATGACCACTCTTCCCTAAAGGTTCTTTTGTAAAAAGATTAATTTTTCTAGTATTACACAACCTTTCGTTGTGTAATACTAGAAAAATTAATCTTGTGTAATACTAGATATAAAGTAGCCTGTCCCTCGTTGGTTCCTCAGCATAGTTAAATTCCAGGAATTACACCTCCATAGTGTTGGTGCTCATTAGATTTACAGCTTTTATGTACATTGGTCACCCATTATTTTCACACTCCCTTTGCTGCATGCATCTGTAATTTCTGGGTTTGTACCACACTTGAAATCACCATTGCCACGGAGTGCAGTGGAGGCCAGGACGTTGGTTGCCTTCAAGGCAGAGATCGATAAATTCTTGATCTCACAAGGAATCAAGGGCTATGGGGAAACTGCAGAGAAGTGGAGGTGAAATGCCCATCAGCCATGACTTAAATGGCGGAGTGGACTTGATGGGCCGAATGGCCTTACTTCCACTCCTATGTCTTATGGTCTAAGGCTGTTTGGTAGCCCATAAACAATTCCATCAAGATTTGTTCACCAGGTCTTTTTAATGCAGTTAAAATAACGTTAACTATAAACATAAACCTTATTCTTAAAAATAAGTAGTAAACATGTGAACATCTAATCAATGATCTGAAATCAGAACTATAACTCGTCAATTTCAAACAGACACACACACACACACACACACACACACACACACACACACACACACACACACACACACTCATAAAACCAAAACACTATTCTCTGCAGAGATATTTACAGCAAATAGAGAGAATGACCTTTATTGGCCAAGGGTCTATAAAGAAAGGAAAGAACAGAATTGCTGCTCACAATCTAATAAAGTGTGAAGCTGGATGAACACAGCAGGCCAAGCAGCATCTCAGGAGCACAAAAGCTGACGTTTCGGGCCAAGACCCTTTATCAGAGAGGGGGATGACACTTCCTCCTACCGCCCCCTTGATCATGACCCCAACCCCACGCACCAAACCATCATCTCCAACACCATTCATGACCTCATCACCTCAGGGGACCTCCCACCCACAGCCTCCAACCTTATTATTCCCCAACCCCGCACGGCCCATTTCCATCTCCTTCCCAAAATCCACAAACCTGCCTGCCCTGGTCGACCCATTGTCTCAGCCTGTTCCTGCCCCACCGAACTCATCTCCACCTATCTGGACTCCATTTTCTCCCCTTTGGTCCACGAACTCCCTACCTAAGTCCGTGACACCACCCACGCCCTCCACCTCCTCCAGAACTTCCAATTCCCTGGCCCCCACCACCTCATTTTCACCATGGACGTCCAGTCCCTATACACCTGTATTCCGCATGCAGATGGCCTCAAGGCCCTCCGCTTCATCCTGTCCCGCAGGCCCGACCAGTCCCCCTCCACCGACACCCTCATCCGCCTAGCCGAACTCGTCCTCACCCTCAACAACTTCTCTTTCGATTCCTCCCACTTCCTACAGACAAAGGGGGTGGCCATGGGCACCCGCATGGGCCCCAGCTATGCCTGCATCTTTGTAGGTTACATGGAACAGTCCCTCTTCCGCACCTACACAGGCCTCAAACCCCACCTCTTCCTCCGTTACATTGATGACTGTATCGGCACCGCCTCATGCTCCCCAGAGGAGCTCGAACAGTCCATCCACTTCACCAACACCTTCCACCCCAACCTTCAGTTCACCTGGGCCATCTCCAGCACATCCCTCACCTTCCTCGACCTCTCAGTCTCCATCTCAGGCAACCAGCTTGTAACTGATGTCCATTTCAAGCCCACCGACTCCCACAGCTACCTAGAATACACCTCCTCCCACCCACCCACCTGCAAAAATTCCATCCCCTATTCCCAATTCCTCCGCCTCCGCCGCATCTGCTCCCATGATGTGGCATTCCACTCCCGCACACGCCAGATGTCCAAGTTCTTCAAAGATCGCAACCTTCCCCCCACAGTGGTCAAGAACGCCCTTGACTGCGTCTCCCGCATTTCCCGCAACACATCCCTCACACCCCGCCCCCACCACAACCACCCAAAGAGGATCCCCCTCGTTCTCACACACCACCCCACCAACCTCCGGATACAACGCATCATCCTCCGACACTTGCACCATCTACAATCCGACCCCACCACCCAAGACATTTTTCCATCCCCACCCTTGTCTGCTTTCCGGAGAGACCACTCTCTCCATGACTCCCTTGTTCGCTCCACACTGCCCTCCAACCCCACCACACACAGCACCTTCCCCTGTAACCGCAGGAAATGCTACACTTGCCCCCACACCTCCTCCCTCACCCCTATCCCAGGCCCCAAGATGACTTTCCATATTAAGCAGAGGTTCACCTGCACATCTGCCAATGTGGTATACTGTATCCATTGTACCCAGTGTGGCTTCCTCTACATTGGGGAAACCAAGCGGAGGCTTGGGGACCGCTTTGCAGTACACCTTCGCTCGGTTCGCAATAAACAACTGCACCTCCCAGTCGCGAACCATTTCAACTCCCCCTCCCATTCTTTAGATGACATGTCCATCATGGGCCTCCTGCAGTGCCACAATGATGCCACCCAAAGGTTGCAGGAACAGCAACTCATATTCCGCTTGGGAACCCTGCAGCCCAATGGTATCAATATGGACTTCACCAGCTTCAAAATCTCCCCTTCCCCCACCGCATCCCAAAACCAGCCCAGTTCGTCCTCTCCCCCGACTGCACCACACAACCAGCCCAGCTCTTCCCCTCCACCCACTGCATCCCAAAACCAGCCTAGCCTGTCTCTGCCTCCCTAACCTGTTCTTCCTCTCACCCATCCCTTCCTCCCACCCCAAGCCGCACCTCCATTTCCTACCTACTAACCTCATCCCACCTCCTTGACCTGTCCGTCTTCCCTGGACTGACCTATCCCCTCCCTACCTCCCCACCTATACTCTCCTCTCCACCTATCTTCTTTTCTCTCCATCTTAGGTCCGCCTCCCCCTCTCTCCCTATTTATTCCAGAACCCTCACCCCATCCCCCTCTCTGATGAAGGGTCTAGGCCCGAAATGTCAGCTTTTGTGCTCCTGAGACGCTGCTTGGCCTGCTGTGTTCATCCAGCTTCACACTTTATTATCTTGGATTCTCCAGCATCTGCAGTTCCCATTATCACTGCTGCTCACAATCTGCTGGGTTTCCTGTGGGCAAAACTGAATTACTGACAAACACAGACTGATGGGTAACATTTCAGTTATAACTGCAAGCAATCTGGATCTGAGTCTTCAGGTACTAGTCACAGTCCAGGTTTTACAAGGTAATCAGAAATACTGTTACAAATGTGGAAATGTTACCAATTTCCTAGGAACTTCTCATGAGATTTCTTTCATTAGATGTGAGCATCGTGAGCAAGGCAGCCTTTGTTGCACGTTCCTAATCAACTTTGAAAAGGTAGTTTAAAGTTTTTGAGAAGATTTGTAGCTTGGGTTGTGGATGAGGTTGTAGACTTGCTCGCCGAGCCAGTGTATTTGGTTGCAGACATTTCATCACCCTGCTCGGTAACATCTTCTGTGCACCTCTGTATGTGGACCAGATACTTAATTGCTCCAGCAGCCACCCCAACACCCATAAAGGAGCTGCATCAGGACATTATTCAAACAGGTCACAACATACTGCAGCAATCCGGAATCATGCAAAGCAGAACAGGAGCACTTAAACAAAGTTTTTAAAAAGGAATGGATACCCAAAAAACACAATCTGCCACTACCTCTGTGACAGACCACAGCCAGGCACATTAGTCACCCTACCATACATCAGAGGCATATCAGAGATGACCACAAGACTACTCAGACCCCTAGGTATCAGGGCAGCCCACAAACCAACAACCACCCTGTACAGCTACTGACAAATGTGAAGGACCCCATACCTAAACCAACGAAACTAATGTAATATATAAAATGCCATGCAAGGACTGTGAGAAATATTACATCGGCCAAACTGGAAGAAAACTGACAATAAGGATACACAAACACCATCTAGCCACCAAGAGACAAGACCAATTCTCACTGGTCATGATATACACACGGACAAAGAATGGCGAAAATTCAACTAGGACAACACACCCACAATAGCACAAGCCAAACAGGGACATGTCAGGGAATTCCTGGAAGGCCTGGCATTCCAACAGGAACTCCATTAACAAACACATTGAACTGGACCCGATACACAAACCACTGAAAAACAGAACCGGAAGTAATACCAACCACCCTAGCAGACTGAGGCAGATAAATAACAAGCGGGACAGAACACTAACACTTCACCAGAGGCGCTCTGACGATGTTAACTAGGAGAGTGACGAAATGTCTGCAACCAAACACACCAGCTCAGCGAGCACATCTACAACCTTGAAAAGATAGTAGTGAGCTGCTTTCTTAAATCACTGCAATCAATCTCAAGTAGGTACATTCTGTGCTGTTGGAGACAGAGTTCCAGGATTTTGAGCCAATGACAGCGAAGGAATGGCAATGTCAAGAGTAGATAACAGAATTGGTAATTTGCCATACTTGATTTATCCTGTTTTTTGTGAAACGGAACAGCTTGGCTAAGGAACACAAATCTTCAGTCCTACTGCCAGGATTTTCACTGGGCATGTAGCTTTGTTGAAAGCATAGAAAGTGACTGGGAGAAATTAGGGGAATGAAATTAAGGGAAACTAAGGCAGCAAATTGGGTTAATACGTGGATAGAAAGGAGAAAGCAGACAGGATGTATTAAGTGCTGCTTCTTATGCATGACTGGAAATATGTACTGCTCAAAGACTGCTTCGGTTTACTGTGTACATTAATGATATTAACAATTAGAATACAGGGCTAGATGGTTTGGTGTCTATTCTTTTATCATAGATCATACAGGAGACTTACATGGGCCATTGTGCCTGTTCTTTAAAACTGCCCAACTAGTTCCACTCCTTTGCACTTTTCCCAGAACTCTGGAAATGTTTCCCTTTCAAGTATTTATCCATTATCCATTCCTCTTTTGAATCTACTTACACAACATACAAGAATAGAATATAGGAGCATTTGTAGGCTTTTTAGCCTTTCAAGCCTGTTCTGTCATTCAATATGATCATGGCTGATCATCTAACTCAATTGCCTGTTCTTGCTTTTTCACCATATCCTGTGATCTCTTTCGTCTGAAGAACTATATCTAATTCCATCTTGAAAACATTCAATCATTTAGCCTCAACCACTTTCTGTGGCAAAGAATTACACAGGCTCACCACTTTCTAGGTAAAGAAACTACCACTCATCTCAGTCCCAAAAAGTCCCTTTATCTGGGACTCCTGGTTTTGGACTCCCTGGTTATCGAGAATATCCTTTCTGTATCTACCCTGTCTTCATCCTGGTAGAATTTTATAGGCTTCTAAGAGATGCCCTACATCTTCTGAAATCTAGTGAATATGGTTCTAACTGATCCAATCTCTCCCTGTACATCAGTCCCACTATCCCAGTAATCAGTCTTGTGAACCTTCTTTGCACTCTCTCAATAGCAAGAACATCCTTCCTCAGATAAAGTGACTAAAACTGTAGTTTTGTGCTCCATACAGTTGCATAAAGATATCCCTGTTCATATAGTGAAATCGTCTCACAATGAAAGTCAACTTACATAAAAACCGAAAGAACTGCGGATGCCGTAAATCAGGAACATTTCAGACCTTTCTGAGGAAGGGTCACCAGATCTGAAACATTAACTCTGTTTGTTCCTTTACAGATGCTGCCAGACGCGCTGAGCTTGTCCAGCAACTTTGTTTTTGAAAATCAACTTACCATTTGCCTTCTTCACTGCCTGCTGCACCTGCGTGCTTACTTTCAGTGACTGGCCTACAAGACTACACAGGTCTGTATGCACCTCTCCCTTTCCCAATCTATCACTATTCAGACAATAATCTGTCTGCCTGTTTTTGCGACCGAAGTGGAAAACCTCACATTTACACACATTACAGAATGTCCCCAGCTTATGAGCATCCAACTTACAAATGCTCAGACTTAAAGACCTGACACAAATATTTCCTGTACTTGCAAATGGCTGCTTTCCACTGTCCTGCATTGTGCTCTGAATTGTGTACAACTTGGCTTGCAAAATCTCCAGAATGGAACTCATTCACAAACCGTGGACTGCCTGTACAATGCATCTTCCATGCCACTTATTTGTCCAAATCACACCGAAACCTCTCTGCATCTGCTTCACAGCATACCCTCTCACCCAGCTTTGTGTCATCTGCAAACTTGGAGATATTACATTTAGTTCCCTCATCTAAATCATTCTTATATATTTTAAATAGCTGGGGTCTAAACACTGAATCTTGCTGCACCCCACTAATCACTGTCACTCTGAAGAAGACCCATTTTTTCCTACTTTGTTTCCTGTGTGCCAACCAGCTTTTGGTACACCACCCCCAATCCCAAGCACTTTAATTTTGCATGTTAATCTCTCATATAGGACCTTATTAACAGCCTTCCAAAAATCAAACGAAACCACATCCACTGGGACCCTTTATGAATTTTACTAGTTACATCTTCAAACTGTTCCATCAAATTTGTAAAGCACAACATCACCTTTGTAAACCTGTGCTGACTTTGTCCAATCTTGTCACTATCTTCAAGTGCTCTGCTTTTGCGTATTTTATAGTAGACAGTAGCATTTTTCCCATTACTAATGTCAAGGTAACTCGTCTATAATTCACTGTTTTCTCCCTGCCTCCCTTCTTAAATGCAGGGATTCCTTTAGCTACTCTCCAATCCATAGGATAAAAGTAGAACTGTAGATGCTACAAATCTGAAACAAAAATAAAAATTGCTGGAAACACTCAGCAGCTCTGGCAGCATCTGTGGAAAGCAGAGTTAATATTTTGGATCCAGTGACCCTTCTTCAGAATTTTAGACATTCTGAGGTTTGAGGGACCTCTCTGAAGAGTGGAACATTTCGAACCAGTATCAAGGGAATGGGGCTAGTGATACACATAGTTGATTGACAAGTACTACTGGATCAAAAGAACGATCTGGATCAGCAAGATTGGAATAAGAGATGAAGACTGTGGTCTTGAATGAGATATCATCTCCACACATGGGGAGGAGGCATGCAAATCAGGGATTTGTCCCAAACATGGGGATTGAGACAGGACTATGGGATTCATCACAGAAGTACATGTGACTGATCTAATAGCTTACACGTCTGACACCAGGGCTGAGGACAAAGTGATACATAACTCAAGACAACAAAGTGTGGGGCTGGTTGAACACAGCAGGCCAAGCAGCATCTTAGGAGCACAAAAGCTGACGTTTCAGGCCTAGACCCTTCATCAGAAAAGGGGGATGGGGAGAGGATTCTGAAATAAATAGGGAGAGAGGGGGAGGTGGACAGTAGATGGATAGAGAAGATAAGTGATACATAACACAGCCAATTTTTAAGAGCTATTGCAGAGCCAGTGCAGAAGGAAGGGACCTTGAAACATTCATATCTCTTGATTCAATATGCTGTGCTATATGGCTGGGAACTAATGAACTTGTGAATATCACACCAGCTGTAATCAGCAGAGGTAACTAAGTAACATTGGCAGGCCTATGACACATCACAACACCATTAAAGTAGGCCACATTGCCAATATCAACTGAGGTGAGTGTTGGTTGCTGTCGGGGTGGGGAGGTGCTTGGATTTCAGACTACACAGTTGGTTGACCTGACAGAGTCACAATAACCCTGTTGGTGAATGGGAATTTTTGCATTGGTATAAATGTCTGTAATTGTTTTACAGAAAGGCCTTAGGCACAAAAGGAATGGTTTGAGTTGTGCATTGGTGATCCATAGGTTCAAAGATACAATACGGGCCTCTATGTGGTTTGTGGCATAGGAAATGGAAGATACGTTCCTGCACTACCTTCTCTACTACAGGATTCCTTTGGGTTTCTTCAATCTCCTGAGTTTAGTGGCAATGTGGTTTTCCTGAAGCAGTTTGCCACTGAACAGGGCTGACAAACCAGGTGCAAGATCAGTCCGTATGAAGCTCAATACACATCTGGAGGACAGCAGCACTCGAGGCGTTGTGTGGTACATTAGTATCAACGTAAGTGGCAACGTAAGAAGTGACCTGATCTTTTACAGTCAAAATGTGTTGTCACTTATGCTTAGTAACAGCATCAGCAAATGAAATATCAATGACTTCTGCAGGGTCACTTGTAGACTGGGGGAATTACAGTGTGTGAGGTGAGCAGTGCAAATACAGCAGTGAGTTGTGACCCATTCAGTAGCAGCTAGCTGTGCCAACATTTTCGTCAGCAATAGTAGCTAGCTGTAATCTATTGAGTGGGGCATTCACATCAAGTATAGAAGCTAGCTGTAATCCATTCAGTGCAGCATTCACATCAGGTATGGTAACTCGCTGCAATCCATTCAATTGATGTAGATGCGTCTACGTGCGAGCGAGCTGTGACCCATTCAAGTGAAGGTACGTACGTGAAGTATGGTAACCAAGTCACTTATGGCAGATAGCTATGACCACTCAATGGAGGCATTTATATCAACTATGGCAGCTGGCTGTGACACATTCAGTAGAGGCAGCAATGTTGAGCACACAGAAATATTTGTGGGTAATTTGAGCTGATGATACACTGGGTGACAAGACACAGGTGGGAATGGTGATAAGGCCTTCCAGGAAATTATCAGCATGATAGTGTGTTCTCTGAAGGGGCTAGGTGCTTATTGTGCTGAACGATGAGTAAACAATCCCCGTGCAATGGTAGCATCTAAAAGTAGTGTTTGACATCACAGATCTTGGTTGAGTTTCTTCACAGGGTGGCATCTTGCAACAGATGAGCATGCATGTGATGGATGAGGGAACATTCAGGCTGGAAAGTTAGTCGGAAACTGGTACCTATCTTTCTGCAGCCTTTGGCTAACGTAGTCAGACAGGCCTGCTGGTGAAAGATGCCTGACTCAATTATATCAACAGATACAGAAGTCTGCAAGTGCAGCAGTCAGCAAAGAAGGCGAATGGTATGTTAGTCTTCATAGCAAGAGAATTCAAGGACAGCAGAGCTTCTGCAGAGATTATCTGTCCATTTAAGCCTTTTGCTGGACAAACAACTAGCTGTAACAGAGTCGAAATAGATGGTGGTAGAAGTACATTAAGGAAGGACCCCCGAGAGCATCTTGTAGGTTGTGATGAAAGATTTCATGTCAGAAAGTGCCTGTGGAGAGCAGGTAAGAGAGGTTTGCCATGCAGTGGCTAGCTTGTAAAGTTTGCTGTGACCAAGTGTATCCCAGAATAGTTGTTATCCTAGGACAGATTACAGTTTCAGAGGCAGTGTTTCACAGGTCATATTGTGACACAGCATGTATTCCATGTTGCAAGTAGTGAAGACCTTCTTCAGGAATGTCACCAACACAGACTTTGATGGCAGTGCCCTCCACTATAAGATTACCTGGGACACAGAATGTTAATTCCTTAAGCTCAATTCCAGTTCCAGGCACGGCCTTCGTGAATCAAATGTGGAGGATGCAATCAGTCTAAGAAAAATTGTGCTAATCGAATTGGACACAAGACATTGGACAGATCTGTTCCAAGGATATGCTTCTATTTGGCAATCTTGAGTAAGGTTGAGTCAGCATCTGGTATGAGTGAAGGTTGTGGCTTACTGTAGGTTCCAACATCAGGAAATGGTGTGATAAATCGAAAATCCCATCTGACTTCTTTACAACAAGTTATGGGTTAAGGTACTGCGCATCTTCAGACCAAACAACGACTCCAAGACCATCAAATTTTTATTGCATGTCAACAGGTTTGTCTCTAGCATACTGGGGGAGGCAGCCCTTTGTTTGCAGAGGTTGGACAGGGCCCACGTTAACATGAGACTTGAAAGGTCCAGTGTTTCCACTGTAGCCTTGGAATGCTGGATCAAAGAAGTCATCATTCCTCAGAAGGAGTCTGGGGAACTGAGGACATGTGTGTGCTGAGGCATAATGCTATTATCATCACTGTCCAAGATAACAGCCCCCTTACAAGCTTCAGCTGTCTACAGGAGGTCTTGAGCTGGCAGAAAATTAGACTGGTTGAGGAAATCCTTAATAAGGCAGCGTTCTTGCTGATATAATGGGCATTTCTGTGTGCACTGAAGAGGGGACTTAAAAAGCCTGGTCCTGCTATTTGAATGTGCCATGCTCCTGTGCTCCTGGAAGGAGTAAGTGGCAGCATGGAGCACTTTAGCAGAAAGAGATGGGTGGATCTCATCTAAGAGTGAATCTAGAGGTGTGGAACCTAAGTTAGTGTCATACCTTTGCTTCACTAGTTATCGAGGTAAGGTGAATTAGTTGCAGGCAACTGAAAACCACTATGTTCTCCAATCAGGGTGACATCCCCTCATTCTCAATGACTGGTAGACAACGATATGATTCAGATCCAGAAGAACACATTCTGAACGTAGATGTTCTGCGAAGCCATCACCCAGTCTATGCTTTGTTTCCCCAATGCAGCGGAGAATATCTATGTTTTGTTTGCAAGAAAGACACTAAGCTACCTGTTGCCTGCCACTTTAACGCACCACCCGTTCCCTGACCAACATCTCTGTCTCTGGCTTGCTCCAGTGTTCCAGCGAAGCTCAGCAAAAGCTGGAAGAACAGCACCTCATTTTCCGCTTGGGGGCCCTGCAGCCCTCCGGACTCAATTTCGAGTTCCATAATTTTAGGGCCTAAACTCTCCCATGTCTCAGCCCCCTGCCCTCCCACCAGACCTTGTTATCACTTAGCCTGCGAATACACGCCACCTAATGTTAGTCACTAACAGCCCCCATTAACAACTGTTCACCTTCCAAGCCTGATCGTTACCAACTCCTTGGTCTATCCAACTGTTCATCTCTCTCTTATGACTCAATCCTACCAATTACTCCCTACCCCACATATCTCCTTATTTTCTGAATACAAACTGATGTTTTCCCAGCTACCATCACTTCTGAGGAAGGGTCACCAGACCCGAAACGCTAACTCTGATTTTTTTCTTCACAGATGCTGCTAGACCTGCTGAACATTTCCAGCAAATTCTGTTTTTGTTGAGGCATCAGTAGGATAGTGAGCTAAAGGAGGACTCAGAGCCAGTCAGCATCTGTAGGACACTGAGCGAAAGGAGGACCCAGAGGCAGTCAGCATCAATAAGATGATGAGGTAAAGGAGGACCCAGAGGCAGTCAGTATCAGCAGGACAGTGAGTGAAAGGAGGATCCAGAGACAGTCAGTATCAGTAGGATAGTGAGTGAAAGGAGGATCCAGAGGCAGTCAGTATCAATAGGATAGTGAGCTAAAGGAGGACCCAGAGACAGTCAGTATCAGTAAGATAGTGAGTGAAAGGAGGATCCAGAGGCAGTCAGTATCAATAGGATAGTGAGTGAAAGGAGGATCCAGAGGCAGTCAGTATCAATAGGATAGTGAGCCAAAGGAGGACCCAGAGACAGTCAGTATCAGTAAGATAGTGAGTGAAAGGAGGATCCAGAGGCAGTCAGTATCAGCAGGACAGTGAGCTAAAGGAGGACCCAGAGACAGTCAGTATCAGTAAGATAGTGAGTGAAAGGAGGATCCAGAGGCAGTCAGTATCAGCAGGACAGTGAGCTAAAGGAGGATCCAGAGGCAGTCAGTATCAGTAGGATAGTGAGTGAAAGGAGGATCCAGAGGCAGTCAGTATCAATAGGATAGTGAGTGAAAGGAGGATCCAGAGGCAGTCAGTATCAATAGGATAGTGAGCTAAAGGAGGACCCAGAGACAGTCAGTATCAGTAAGATAGTGAGTGAAAGGAGGATCCAGAGGCAGTCAGTATCAGTAGGATAGTGAGTGAAAGGAGGATCCAGAGGCAGTCAGTATCAATAGGATAGTGAGCTAAAGGAGGACCCAGAGGCAGTCAGTATCAGTAAGATAGTGAGTGAAAGGAGGATCCAGAGGCAGTCAGTATCAGTAAGATAGTGAGCTAAAGGAGGATCCAGAGGCAGTCAGTATCAATAGGATAGTGAGTGAAAGGAGGATCCAGAGGCAGTCAGTATCAATAGGACAGTGAGCTAAAGGAGGATCCAGAGGCAGTCAGTATCAATAGGATAGTGAGCGAAAGGAGGATCCAGAGGCAGTCAGCATCAGTAGGATAGTGAGTGAAAGGAGGATCCAGAGGCAGTCAGTATCAGTAGGATAGTGAGCTAAAGGAGGATCCAGAGACAGTCAGTATCAATAGGACAGTGAGCGAAAGGAGGATCCAGAGGCAGTCAGCATCAATAGGATAGTGAGCGAAAGGAGGATCCAGAGGCAGTCAGTATCAGTAGGATAGTGAGCTAAAGGAGG
The DNA here is from genome assembly GCF_030684315.1 of Stegostoma tigrinum. Classification (NCBI taxonomy): domain Eukaryota; kingdom Metazoa; phylum Chordata; class Chondrichthyes; order Orectolobiformes; family Stegostomatidae; genus Stegostoma; species Stegostoma tigrinum. The sequence goes on along the minus strand of NC_081404.1, from coordinate 9,601,872 downwards.
ATCCAGAGACAGTCAGTATCAGTAGGACAGTGAGTGAAAGGAGAATCCAGAGGCAGTCAGCATCAGTAGGATAGTGAGTGAAAGGAGAATCCAGAGGCAGTCAGCATCAGTAGGATAGTGAGTGAAAGGAGAATCCAGAGGCAGTCAGCATCAGTAGGATAGTGAGTGAAAGGAGAATCCAGAGGCAGTCAGCATCAGTAGGATAGTGAGTGAAAGGAGGACCGAGAGGCAGTCAGCATCAGTAAGATGATGAGGTAAAGGAGGATCCAGAGGCAGTCAGTATCAATAGGACAGTGAGCGAAAGGAGGATCCAGAGACAGTCAGCATCAGTAGGATAGTGAGTGAAAGGAGGATCCAGAGGCAGTCAGTATCAATAGGACAGTGAGCGAAAGGAGGATCCAGAGGCAGTCAGTATCAATAGGACAGTGAGCGAAAGGAGGATCCAGAGGCAGTCAGCATCAGTAGGATAGTGAGCTAAAGGAGGATCCAGAGGCAGTCAGTATCAGTAGGATAGTGAGCTAAAGGAGGATCCAGAGACAGTCAGTATCAGTAGGACAGTGAGTGAAAGGAGGATCCAGAGGCAGTCAGTATCAGTAAGATAGTGAGCTAAAGGAGGATCCAGAGACAGTCAGTATCAGTAGGACAGTGAGTGAAAGGAGGATCCAGAGACAGTCAGCATCAGTAGGATAGTGAGTGAAAGGAGGATCCAGAGGCAGTCAGCATCAATAGGATAGTGAGCTAAAGGAGGATCCAGAGGCAGTCAGCATCAATAGGATAGTGAGTGAAAGGAGGATCCAGAGGCAGTCAGCATCAGCAGGATAGTGAGTGAAAGGAGGATCCAGAGGCAGTCAGTATCAGTAGGATAGTGAGTGAAAGGTGAATCCAGAGGCAGTCAGTATCAATAGGATAGTGAGCGAAAGGAGGATCCAGAGGCAGTCAGTATCAGCAGGACAGTGAGTGAAAGGAGGATCCAGAGGCAGTCAGCATCAATAGGATAGTGAGCTAAAGGAGGATCCAGAGGCAGTCAGTATCAGCAGGATAGTGAGTGAAAGGAGGATCCAGAGGCAGTCAGCATCAATAGGATAGTGAGTGAAAGGAGGATCCAGAGGCAGTCAGCATCAATAGGATAGTGAGCTAAAGGAGGATCCAGAGGCAGTCAGTATCAGTAGGATAGTGAGTGAAAGGAGGATCCAGAGGCAGTCAGTATCAGTAGGATAGTGAGCTAAAGGAGGATCCAGAGGCAGTCAGCATCAATAGGACAGTGAGTGAAAGGAGGATCCAGAGGCAGTCAGCATCAATAGGATAGTGAGCTAAAGGAGGATCCAGAGGCAGTCAGTATCAGCAGGATAGTGAGTGAAAGGAGGATCCAGAGGCAGTCAGCATCAATAGGATAGTGAGTGAAAGGAGGATCCAGAGGCAGTCAGTATCAGCAGGACAGTGAGTGAAAGGAGGATCCAGAGGCAGTCAGTATCAGCAGGACAGTGAGCTAAAGGAGGATCCAGAGGCAGTCAGCATCAATAGGACAGTGAGCTAAAGGAGGACCCAGAGGCAGTCAGCATCAATAGGATAGTGAGCTAAAGGAGGACCCAGAGGCAGTCAGCATCAGTAAGAAGAGCAAATGAAAGGAGAACCCAGAGGCTGAATGTATGAATTGGTTCTTATTCTATTTCAGGGGAAGAAGTTGGCTTTCTGGTGAGTATCTGGCAAGAATTTCCAAACAGGGAGACAAACAAACATGTAACGGATAACCATACGTCATTTAGTTTAACGTGTTGTTAGGAAAATGTTGAGAGTCCATTATGAAGGATGCAAAGGCATTTAATGATGTACTACACCTGGCTACTTAATAAACTGAGGTCACATGGTGTTGGAGGTCGTATACCGGCATGGATTGACTAATCTGTGACCGTTTACAGACTAACCAACACTTAACTATCTAACGAAAGAGAGAGTTAGCATAAAGGAGGAATCTTTAGAACAGGAACCTGTAACTCGCAGGATGCCACAGGGATTAGTGCTGCGAATCACAATTATTTAGAATATATATTAATGACTTGAATGAGGAAAATGAATATATGACATCCAAGTTTGAGGATGACCCAAGTAGGTGGGAAGGCAAGTGATGAGAATGACATAACAAGTCTGCAGAGGGATATTGACAGGTTAAGCAAGTGGGCAAGAACTTTGCAGATGGAATGTAAGGTGGGAAAATATGTGGTGATGCAATTTGGCAAGAATAACAGAAGAGCTAAATATTATTCAAATGGAGAACTACAGAAAGCTACAGCACAGAGGGATTTGGGTATCTTGTGCATTAATTGCAAATAGCTAGCATATAGGTTCAGTTGTTAATAGGGAAGGCAAATGGAACGCTGGCCTTTATTTCAAAGGGAATGGGGTATAAAAGTAGGGAAGTCTTCCTAAAAATATATAAGACACTAGTCAGACCACACCTAGAATACTGTGAATAGTTTTGGTGCTCCTGTACAAGCAAAATATACTGGTATTGGAAGGAGTCCAGACGAAGTTCACCAGGTTGCTCCCAGATATGGAGGAATTTTCTTATGATAAGAGCTTGAGTAGGCTGGATCTGTACCCATGGGGCTTTTGAGAATGAGACAAGACCTTATCAAAACATAAAAGACTGTTAGGGGCCTTGACAGGGTGGATGCAAACAGGTTACTTTCCCTTGTGAGAGCATCTAGGAGGGTATAAATCTCAGAGTAAGGGTTGTCCACTTAGGGCAGAGATAAGGAGAAATTTCTTCTCTCGGAGGGTAGTGAATCCGTGGAATTACTTACTGCAGAGGGCTGTCAAGGCTGGGTCATTAAGAATATGGAAGGCTGAGATTGACAGAATCGGTAAGGGAATCGAGGATTATGGGGAAAGGGCAGGAAAGCGGAATTGCGAATTATCAAGTCAGCCATGATCACATTGGATGACAGCAGACACAATGGGTGCATTGGCTTATTTCTGCTCCTATGTCTTATTTCTAAAGTTTAAAACAGAACAAGAAGTGATGGTAGGGTTAATAAAATATGTAAAAAAGGGAAAAATAATTGAATAAATTATTTAGATAGTTAAGTTAAAACACACATTAAGGATAGCACAACAATATGTCACTGATGCAGTATGCAGGAGCTCCTGGATGCCAATGTGATCCAGGGCAAACAGATTTGCAGTAAATATTTACAGCTCAAGCAACTTCAGCCCAGTGTTTATGAGCTGGAGGCCAAACTACAAACATATGTGATCTATCAGGAAGGGAAAGTTCCCTGGGTAATGTTACACCAGGAGGCAGTCACACCCCTTAAGATTGTGTCTTCTGATCTGGTTAGGGAAAGGGTGTGAGTACAAGTACGGCAGGTAAGGGGATCCAGAAGACAGGAACCTCAGCCTCTGCAATTGTCCAACAGGTTTGAGGCTTGGGCGAGGGTGAAGACTACAGTGTGACATTCACATGGCAGGAGTAAAAAGGAATATAGTGATAGTAGGATGGAGCATAGTGGTACTAGAATGTAGTAGACTGGGGGAGACTGACACTGTTCTGTGCACCAAGAATGAAAGTCTAGACAGCTATCTTGCCTACTTGGTGCCAGGGTTCAGGATATTTGCTCAGGGCTACAGAGGAATTTGGAATTGAGAGGGGATGATCTAGTTGCCATGGTCAACGTAGGCACCAATAACAAGACATGACAAGAGGTTCTGCTTGTATTGTAGGTAATAATAACATAAGGACGTAAGAACTAGGAGCAGGAGTAGACCATCCGGCCCCTCGAGCCTGCCATTTAATAATCTGGTCTTTTTGAGACTCGGCTCCACTTACCCGCACATTCACCATAACCCTTAATTCCTTTACTGTTCAAAAATGTATCTAGCTTTGCCTTAAAAACATTCAGCGAGGTAGCTTCAACTGCTTCGCTGAGCAGGGAATTCCACAGATTCACAACCCTTTGGGTGAAAAAGTTCCTCCTGACCTCAGTCCTACATCTACTTCCCTTTATTTTGAGGCAATGCCCTCTAGTCCTAGTTTCACCTGCTAGCGGAAACAATCTCCCTGCATCCACCTTATCTACTCCCTTCATAATCTTATATGTTTCTATAAGATCTCCCCTCATTCTTCTGAATTACAATGTGTATAATCCCAGTCTACTCAGTCTCTCCTCATAATCCAACCCTCTCAACTCTGGAATCAACTGAGTAGCCTCTCCAGTGCTAGTATATCTCTTCTCAAGTTAGGAGACCAAAACGGCAGTACTCCAGGTGTGGCCTCACCAGGGCCCTATACAGCTGCAGCATGGTATCCCTGTTTTTAAACTCCATCCCTCCAGCAATGGCAGACAAAATTCCATTTGCCTTTTTAATTACCTGCTGCTCCTGCAATCCTACTTTTAGCGATTCATGCACAAGGACACCTCTGCACAGCAGCATGCTGCAATTTTTTACCATTTAAAACATAGTCCATTTTGCTGTTATCCCTACCAAAATGGATACCCTCATACTTATCAACATTGTACTCCAGCTGCCAGACCTTTGCCCACTCACTTAGACTATCTATATCCCTCTGCAGACTTTCAATGTCTTCTGCACATTCTGCCCTACCACTCACCTTAGTGTCATCTGCAAATTTTGACACACCACACTTAGTTCCCAACTCCAAATCATCTATGTAAATTGTAAACAATTGCGGTCCCAACACTGATCCCTGAGGCACACCACTCGCTACTGACCGCCAACAAGAAAAAAAAACCCATTTACCCCTACTCTTTGCTTTCTACTGGTCAACCAATCCTCTATCCATGCCAATACATTACATGTAATACTGTGCAGCTTTATCTTCTGCAGCAGCCTTTGGTGTGGCACCTTGTCAAATGCCTTCTGGAAATCCAAATACACCACATCCACAGGTTCCCCATTGTCCACCATGCAAGTAATGTTTCTCTCTAATCCAGTACAATAAGTACTGGATTATTAGCTGAACAACGTGCAATTGGCAGAGGGCGCTTAAGATTAATGAAATTAATAAGTAACTCAAAGACTGGTGTGGGAGAAGTGGATTTTAGATGTGGGGCACTGCATCAGTCCTGGGGAAAGTATGAGCCATACTAAACCATGCTGGAACCAATGTTCTACAGTCTGCATAACTAGAGAAGAAAGAGGGCTTTAAACTAAACGACGCAGGTGAAGGATCAAACTCAGGTAGGCATAGAAAACCAAGGTATAGAATCAAGGCAGGAGAGCAAAACAGTAACCCGAGAAACGAAAGTCAGAGAACAGCAGGAAGAGATGGAGAGAATAAACCTAAATACACCAATAGTCAGGACTAGATATTAGGAAGATAACAAAAAGACAAAAACGTTCTCTATCTGAATGTGCATAATATTCACAACAAAGTAAATGCATTGATAGCACACGCTGAAGCAAATAATTATGATCTGAAAGCCATTGCAGAGATGTGGCTGCCTGATGACAAGGATTTGATCCTGAATGTTGAGGTCTATGTGACATTCAAGAAGAATAGGCAAACGTAGAGAAGTGGCACTGTTAATCAAGGATGGCATTGGTGCAATTAGAGATTACCTTGGTTCAGGAGATCAGGATATAGGATCAAACTGAGCCGAGATGAGGGATAGTATGGGAAAGAACACTCTAAAAGGAGTGGACTACAAGCCCCCTAACAGTAACTGCAATCTATGACAAATTATACAAAAAGAAATACTGTAATAAAGGGTGGTAATAGTCATGGATAATGTTCATCTAAATATAAACTGGTAAAATCAGATTGGCGATGGCAGCCTGATTGAAGAATTCACAGCATGCTTTTGAAATAGTTTCGCAGTGGCACATTTTGGAACAAAGCAGAGAACAAGTTGTACTAGATTTTGGTTAATATTTTGTGCCCGGTGACCCGAAAAGTTAACTGTTTTTTTCCTTCACGGGTGCTGCCAGACCGGGTGAGCTTTTCCAGCAATTTCTGTTTTTGTTCCTGATTTACAGCATCCGCAGTTCTTTCAGTTTGTAGTAGATTTGGTACTGTGTAACATGACAAACCTGAGTAAAGCACCCCTATGTGGCAGTGATCACAAAATGATTGAATTTTACATTCAGTTCAGAAGGGAGAAAAGTGAGTCTAAGACAACTATTTTAAACTTAAATAAAGGCCAACTATGTGGGCATGAAAGCTGAGCTAGCTGAAGTGATCTGGGATATCAGACTAAGGCACAGATCAATAGAAACAAAGTACAGACATTTAAGGGGATATTTCAGAATGCTCAAGTATATTCCTTCTATAAAGGAGAATTCTAAGAGGAGGGCCCACCATCTGTGGTTAACTAAAGAAAGGTAAGAGGAATCAAATTTAAGAAAAAAGGACATAACTATGCAAAGATGAGCAGCAGGTCACATGATAGGACAGAATATAAAGAACAGTATAGAATGACTAAAAAGTTGATTGGAAGGAATCAGAGTAGTAGACAAAGCTAGATAGAAATATAAAAACGGCTAACAAGCAATGTTCCTTGTAATTATTTCTTCAGCTGTATGGACGTGCATGGCAGCAGTTTCCAATATGTCAGCATATCAATTGGCACGCATGAAACCTCCCAGTGGCTGTGCTTCAAGGGGACAGTGATAAAAAGAGTTTCTACAGGTGCTAAAAATGTGAGAACAGTGAATAAGCATAAAAGAGGGCCCTCTTATGGCTCAGTGGTAGTGTCCGTACCCTGGACTGAGACATCCAATTTTAAGTCCCACCTGCTGTAGAGGTGTGCACTAACATCTCTGAGCAGGTTGATCAGAAAAATAGGTTTAAAATGTCGGTGCTCTGGAGTAAAAGATGGGGAGTTAGTAGATAATAAAGATACAATGGATTAAATGAACAAATATTTCATTTATGTCTTCAACATTGTCAAGACCACAGATCAGAACCCTGAAGTATCATAGAATCTCTACAGTTTGAAAACAGGCCATGTGGCCCAACAAGGCCACACTGACTATCCAAAGAACATGCCACCCTGGCCCATTCCCTATCCCTGCATTACCCCATGTCTAACCCACCTAACCTAAACATCCCTAGACACTATGGGCAATTTATCATGGCCAATCCACCTAGACTGTGGGAGGAAACCCACATAGACACAGCGAGAATGTGCAAACTCCACACAGCCATCTGAGGGTGGAATTGAGCCTGGGTCCCTAGCGCCGTGAGGCAGCAGTGCTAACCACTGAGCCACTGTGTTGCCCCATGTTTGTAATATACTAAATGAGGACTCCAGAATTTAGTTCAACGGGGGAAAAAATACATTCGTTTAGATTGTAAAGACATTTGCACTCATCTAATTTCGGTCTTCTTCAAAACTGGCAGTTTGTTCTGTGAGCTTGAGGCAATAGCAAATTCCACTACTTTCTGACTAGTCAGAAGTGCATGATGGAATGCTGCTTTGCCATAGTATGTAAGCTTCTATTGTACATACTGCAAAATGATTGGTATTTTTGAGTCAGCACTGTTAAACTGTGCTCATATACAGAGATAATACAATGGTTATTAAGAAGCATCTCAAAAGTTCCAACGGGGCAAATTTACGTCTGTATAATACACTCTGCTCACCATTTTTGGAGCTTTAGACACAAAAATATCAAGTACCTTGGGCATTTTTAAACTTTCAATTCCAAAACGTGTTTTTTAAAAAAGAGGGCTACTACAGTCAAAGAAAGACTGCAAATGTAAATTCCAGATTGTCTGCCAAAGTCCTGTGTAGGACTATGAAATGTCATACCTATCAAATGTCCAAGTAACTTCAAACAAACAGAATCATAAGAGCAAGAGATAACAAGGGGGTTGAATAATCTTTCCATTCCCAACCCCATAGCCTCGTCACCTCTTGCAAACCTTTTTTTTGTATTTTGTCTTTGTCAAATGTATAAAAAAGGTGTTTACTACCTTTTCTGAAGTTGGGTCTAGGCCTGAAACGTCAGCTTTCCTGCTCCTCTGATGCTGCTTGGCCTGCTGTGTTCATCCAGCTCTACACCTTGTTATCTCAATTTAATACTGCGTAAGGTCTACATATACTAGTGGAAGGTGTGCTAATGACTGGAAGCATACATGTGTACTAGCCTAGGTTCAAATATGACTGTGCTGCAAAGGTCACTTTTAAAGAACTAAAGATTAATCCCTTCTGTGTTACTGGTAATAGGAGTCTCTCACTGAGTGCTGGAAGCCAAATAACTAGCAGGCCAGTCAGAAGGAAGCAGGGCAAGAAGCACTCACTTGCTCGGTGCTGTCAGTCAAGCAATGTCAATAGAAACAGGACAAAAAGACTAAAATTAACCTGGAAAAGAAGCCTGAAATCAACGATTTAACTATCAATGTTCCACTATTTTTCACAAACATCCAGAGGGATTGACTCATATCTTTAAAATTTCTTTTGAAGAATTTATTTTGGACTCATTTCTTGTTCCTAATCTGCATGTACGTGTGTCACATTCTTTCCTTTCCTGTTTCGTAACTCAGAAACTAACTCTTCTGTTAACTCAAGAAAGCCTAGTTAATTTGGTTGTTTTTAGAATGTAAATTTATTTGATCTGTGAGAAAGGTGTCCACAACGGAGTGATCCTTTTTAAAGTAACCTTGTTGTGACCAACTGAGGGGGCAGATGAATAAAGAAGTAAAGCCAATTCATCCCTCCTAACCTGAGGACTTAAATCATTTAGGGCATCTGCCTTGTATCATAATAACTTGGGAAACCTTGCTTAATGTCTTACTGTAGAGGATATGAAAAAACAGCCTGTTGGCTGTAAACCAGAGAAAAGAGAGAGAGGTACTTGGTGAAATTCTCACCTGGGAAGCTATACTGAGAAACTGATGAAACTGTAGGCTGACGGGTCTCCAGATCCCGATGGACTTCATCCTAGGGTCTTAAAGTGGTAATGAGGTAGTAAATGCATTCACTAGATTCTGGAAAAGTTCCATTAGACTTGTGATGATACTATGGCTTTAAGAGGTGTATTTTGTCCTGGTTTTTTTTTAAACAAAGAAAGGTTGAGAGAGAGGTAGTGAGCAGTCTATTCAGAACCATACAGTAGGGTGATGTGCTGGCTCAGTGGTTAGCACTGCTGCCTTGCAGCGCCAGGAACCTGGGTTCAATTCCACCCTCCAGTGACTGTCTGTGTGGAGTTTGCACGTTCTCTCCATGTCTATGTGTATTTCCTTCCGGTACTCCGGTTTCCTCCCACAGTCCAAAGACGTGCAGGTCAGCTGGATTGGGCATGCTACATTGCTCACAGTGTTCAGGGATGAGTAGCTTAGGTGGGTTATAGGGGGATGGGTCTGGGTGGGATGGGTCTGGGTGGGATGGGTCTGGGTGGGATACTCCAAGGGTCGGTGTGAACTTGTTGGGCCAAAGGGCCTGTTTCCACACCACAGGGATTCAATGATGATGATCAATGACAATCCCCCTATTCAAGAAGGGAGGCAGAAAACAGGGAAAATTATAGGCCAGTTAACTTGATGTCTGTCTTGGGGAAATCAGAATTCATCATTGAGGATGTTTTGGCTGGGGTATGTTTAAAAAAAAACTCAAGGTAATTGGGCTGAATCAGCATGGCTTTGTGAAAGAGAAATCACATTATGCCATTTTATTGAAACTTTTTAAAAGGGGTAACATGTAATGACGCTAGTTGGGAATGTGCAGACCTATTGTAAATGGACTTCCAGAAGGCATTTAACAAGGTGCCACATTAAAAATTAATATTTAAAGTAGGAGCTTATTGTGGAGGTGGTACCATGATATCATGAATAGAATAATAGCTGGCTGGCAGAAAACAGAGCACGCACACATTGGTCTTTGATTGCTAGAATGTGATGACAGGAGTTCTGCAGGGGTTTTTGCTTGGGACCCAGCTTTTTACACTTTCTAATAATTATTCAGATAAGGGACCTGAAGGCATGGGAGCTACGTTTGCAGATAGAGAACATTAGGAGGATGCAACCATATACAGACAGGTTGAGAGAGAGGACAACAATTTGGCAGATGGAGTATAATGTGGGAACATACGAAATTGTTAACTTTGGCAAGAAGAGCAAGAAAGCAAAATGTTACTTAAATGGAGAATGACACAGAATTCTGAAACACAGAGAGATCAATATGTTCCAGTATGAATCACTAAAAGTTGGTATGCTGTTACAGAATACAGCAAGTAATTAAGAAGGCTAATAGATGGCTATAATTTATTACAAGAGGAAGCGAAAATGAAAGTAAGAATATTATGCCTTAGGTATGCAGGGCATTTGTAAGACTGCATTCCAAATACTGATTGCAGTTTTGGTTTTCTTACTTAAGGAAGGATACAAATGCATTGGAGGTGGTTCACTATATTTGATACCTACAAACAGCAAGTTATCTTATGAGGAAAGTTTGAACAGGCTGAGCTTGTTTTGAACAGAGCTTAGAAGTCTGACATATACAAGATCCCAAATGGACTTGATAAGGTGGATGTGGAGAAGGTGATGTTTCTTGTGGGTGAATCCAGAACAGGGACAGTTGTCAGAGTTGTGCAATTTTGGAATACTCTACCACAGCAAGTGGTTGAGGTGGGGTTATCAAATATTCTCAGAACAGGCAGGTAGATTCTGTTTGGTTAAGGACATTGCCATGAGCTTGTACCACAGTTTGTAATGCCTGGACCAATCAGAATCTACCTGCCTGGTATGAGACTAAAGATTGAGATTTTACAGTTCTGGCTGTACCTCCAATTATGACCCAACCAATCAGCACTGTCTCATTTTTTCCCCCAAAATCATTTTTCATGTTCTAGTTCCAGTAAGTGCAAGATGAAAAGTTTCAACTTCTAGTTTCCTTTTAGCAACATTTAAGTTCTTTACTACAAAGCATTTATAAATATTTTCAAGGTGGCAGTAGATAGATTCTTGCTAGGCAAGGGAATTAAAGGTTGAGTGTGGTTGGGAAGATGAACTACGGAACATAAACAGATCAGCCATGATCTTATTAAAGAAAGAAATACATTTGTTAGGGCTGAATGGTCTATTTCTTACTTCATATAAATCCACAAAGTTTATACTTAGTTTTGAGAGAAATGGAGTGCTACAGGACAGTGGTTAAACTACAGTTAACACTAGTACATGAACTTAGGCACAACAATTAACACTTGGACAGGAATTTAGTCACGGATGTGATAGCAATAAGGAGAAGTGGTGAGGCAGCAGTGCACAGTATGGGGGATCAGCTTGAGTGAGCAGAAGATAACAATAAGGAGCGATTAAGAACCAGCTAAAACTGGATCCGGGAAACACGGGGCTAACTAGGTGAAAGGTGAGGAGTATGTGGCCACAGGCAGCTATGGCACATGCGTAGTAGAGAATAGTAAAAGCCAGAGCTGAACTACAGATGGGGACGCCCACTTAGGGAGGCCCGAGGGCATACAAACATTGGCGCCTGAATACATAATGAATGGGATGTACAAAAGAAGACTGCAAACTCTGTATCAGGGTCTCTCCGGTTCTCTGGGGGCACCCGACTCTGCAGACTCGCAATAAAATAACTTATTTTCACGACTTTGTCTCCATAGTTCTGTGATTGTGAGCACGGGTGTTTTGATAAATCTCACAGTTTCACACAGCAAAGTAAAACCATCAATGAAGTAGTGAGCAAAGTGTAAATTAAGTACAGATAGCAATGATCAAATGAATTGACTGTCTCAATCTTTCCAAGGGATCATTACTTTGATGTCTGATGTCTGGCTGCCATTTTCCGCCATTAGAACACTGTATCATTGTAAATCAAGATGTTGTCAATATCCATGTGAGTACCAGATAAACTTAACAATTTAGTTGGTATAGGCACATGAAAATGTCCTGCAATTGCCACCAAGAAAGTAGGTTGCATTTACTTGGTATATATACATGATCACAATATCAAAATAACAATATAATTCAAAGAGATCATGTGGCCAAACTTAGAAAGGAACCTTTCCAGCCACCTGAGGACTGAAGGGTCTAGGCCCGAAATGTCAGCTTTTGTGCTCCTAAGACACTGCTTGGCCTGCTGTGTTCATCCAGCTCCATACTTTATCACGGATTCTCCAGCATCGGCAGTTCCCATTATCTCTAATCTATATGAGTGTTCTTTAGAAGGCAAACCCATAAATTGGGAAAGACCACAAACACATGATCGTAATCGTGAAGCTTCATTGGGGCACCCAACGTTGTCAAATGTGTATAGCAAATAAATTTAAGCAATTAAATGACGTTTTGTTATCAAGACTGTTCATTTCGGATTAAAAATTGGATTTTAAAATATTAAAAGGTGGCTAATTTTCCTTCCTTACGTTTTTGCAGTATTGTTTTATGTTCAGAGAATGATGACCTCTTGGCAGCAACACGAGAACATAACAACACTTCGTTATGCCTCTGCCGCCCGCGCGGAAAACAATACGCGCCAGCGCATGCCCATCTCCTCGAAGCAAAAGAGACTCCGTTGCTCTGAGTATTGCGAAGTGAACAGACTGGAAGTAGTGCGGGCGGGCAGGATTACATCAAGGAAGAAAAGTAGCCATTTGATAATATTAATTACATCGATTTCCAGATGGAAATAAAGTAAAAACAATTCATAAAGAATGAAGTGGGCATCGAAATAACTAATGGGAATATTGGCGAAATAATTAAATTTAATAACCTGAAAACGGAAAGCAGGTCTCCTAGATTCGGGAATTGGTTCTGAGGTTATGTATTTAATTGAGTTTACACCTCCAGATCGTATTTTTGGTCCCATTTTTCATCAGTAGTTAATCCGAACATTTAGTGCCAAAGTGGAAAATGTGTGTAACCACAAGGTTAAGTTTTATATTTGTAACATGTTTTGCAATAACAATCAGAGCTTGCATTTATACAACACATGATTACATAAAGTTATGATCAATGAGTTTAAGTGTATAATGTAAGAAGGGAAAGGAAATCACCCAATTTGGTTTCAGTTGAATAATTATTGCCTGTATCAATTGATTTAATAAATTTTGTCTTCAGGTGTGTGCTCTGCCAGACAGACATGGATTCATGATTTGTCTGGAACATCTTTGTATAGTACCAGTGATTGGGACATTTTTGGAAAATCTTCCAGAATTCACATTTCATGGTGATGTTGCTGGACAGCACAGCCATCTTCAGAAAACAAGCCTCCAACAACATCTGCCAAAACGAAATACTTGGCTGAATCTTACCAGAAATTGGCTAATTGTGATTTTTGGCCAGATTCCCCGTGAGTCAAAGCAGGTTAACTTTGCACCACGATAATAAAATGTGAGGCTGGATGAACACAGCAGGCCAAGCAGCATCTCAGGAGCACAAAAGCTTTTGTGCTCCTGAGATGCTGCTTGGCCTGCTGTGTTCATCCAGCCTCACATTTTATTATCTTGGAATTCTCCAGCATCTGCAGTTCCCATTATCTCTAACTTTGCACCATCTTCCCCAACTTGCCTCATTAACTGTGCAACATGTCCCTATGGTGCCATGCTTGTCATATTCTCTGCTTTGCCACAGGCAGAAGGACATGTGGAATCTGCTGCGACACATGGCACCATCATTGGCACTCAGTCATGCACAACGGTTAAGCACTGGCAACTCACAACTGCCTGCAGCATTCATATTATTTTCCCTGTAACGTATTCGACAAGAGGTTAATTGGCACTTTGCTGACAGGAATCTAGAAGATTTGCTTATTGAAAGAGTGGGGTGTGTTTTTTAAATATATTAATTTGTGGGATGTGAGCGTCACTGGCTGGCCAGCATTTATTGCCTGGCTCTAGGTGCCCTAGGCCAACAATGCCATCCAGGATTTTGACTCAGCATGCACTTGCTACCAGTGGAGCATGCCCTAAGATTTTAGTGACTGCTGGAAGTCTGTATAAACAAGCAGCAAGCTGGAGTTGCCAGATTACTTCTCTGACTTTCATATCGAGAATTGTCTCTGTCTTGTTTCTATCCTGAGGGTGGGAGAATAGGAGCTGCATATCAATTTGGTTAGGTGATGTCATAATAAGATGTTAATGTATGTTAATCCATGTAAATTAGCTTCTTGTCGCTCACTAACGAGAATCTCATCTCACCGTTCAACACTCAGTTGAAAAATGGGATTTTTTTGCTCTCAATGGAAGGATGTTTCTCGCTGCAGATCTTACATGATACCCCCACCTTTCTCACCAATGCCCATTTCATTTAAGGGTTGGAAGATTCTGCCCATTAACTCTTTGGATGTGACAGCGTATGCACAGCCAGGAGGGCAAGTCACCAGCGTCTGGTTTCTCCTTTGATAATATCAGTTTAAGGATTCCAGATAGTAACCCAGAAGCCAATAATCCTCAGGGCAATATGACACACAATTTTTGGATGAGAGATTTAAAATCCCCTATTCCAGGGCCAACAGGAAAGTATAACGGTTCCCAAAGCCAACATGAGCGTGGTAGAGATAACAAGGTGTAGATCTGGATTAAAGAAGGGTCCAGACCCAAAACATCAGCTTTTCTGCTCCTCTGATGCTGCTTGGCTTGCTGTGTTCATCCAGCGTCACACCTTGTTGTCTCAGATTCTCCAGCATCAGCAGTTCCTACTATCTATGAATGTGGTAGAACGGATTTCTGATCCATTTCACATCCTGAGATGAAAATGACCTCCCGTATTTTTTTAAACACTCATTTGTGAATTGTCTATTATGAGATATTTTGTTGTCACATTGAATTTTCCCTTTCAAGTGCCATCTACTTATGTTCTTGCACCATATCTTTTATAATTATGATTTCAAATAAATAATTGATTCAAAATGTATTGTTGAAAGTGATAATAAATTAATTGTTATTAATTAAAATGTGTCTACGTTTCTATTGTGGTAGTTGAAATAATTCAGACATGGTCTTTGAATCATCTACAAGTATACTGCTCAATATTTTTCTATTCAAATTATTTCATTCTGCATAGCAATTTAAAATGTTGTGATATATAAGGTTTTGAAAGATTCAAGTATTGTACAAACTAATTAATGTAATTTGAAGATTGTTTCAGTCCTCACTTCTAAGATACTTTCGCTCTTTTTAAGCTTTTCCGTATCAAGCAATAAATAGGACCTGTTCCAAAAGCTCTTCCACTGCTGCTCCAAGACAGGTAGCAATAAGACTTGAAGATTCAGCACATTTTTCCTGGTTTCTTGTGAGGAAATAACTATCTTCAAATGATGCATCCTAGATTAGAAACATAACATTGGGAGTCACAAGCACATATGCGTATCCCACCACTCTAAGATTGCATGTTGATGCATCGTCACATCATAAAGATTGCACACAGTACTTTAAAATCAGATATTTTATCTAAGAAATAATCAAATCATTGTATTTTAATCATTTTTATTTCCTTATAGAAATAAATTATAATTGTTCCATTCACATTTTAATTACTTAAGTTGACAGAATTTCTGCTCTTGTTCTAAAAAGGCTGCATTTTATGATGTATGCACATTGTTAGTAAGACTTCATTTAACATTTGGTAAGAATTCATATTAACATTTAGAACAGAAATAAAACAAAATGTTTCTGTCGTCTTTACTGATGTTCTGACAGGCCAAGAAAGAAATGAAGATCCATTCTAATGTTTGCAAAATGCAGGCCTATTTAAATAAGAGGAATATTGTCTCTTTAAAACAATACTTTTCTTCATCTGTTACAGTTTAGGTGTACACTTATTTTACTGCATTTCTATTTTCACTATAACAAATTTGCAACAAAATAAAACAAGATTGAACAACAGCATTACCTGACTTTACATCACTTTTACAAACAATTCCTCCACTATATCATAAATAACTTATACATCCACCTTGAACTGAAACTGCAATCACATTACTCCATTTAAACAATACTGTAAACAAACAATTATATACCTGGGTCTTCACATCGAAATATCTGGGACTAATAAACAGAAACAAAAATAGCATCACTAAAATATAAGCCATTTTTCCTTTCACTATATGTTTCTATTTGTTAGTTCAAGGGGGTCTGTTGTCATCTTGTGCATGCTAACTATTAGTCCATCCTTCACATTCAGGCCAACAAGCTTCTGTTTGGTGGACCAAGTGGATTTGATTTCTGCTTGTACTTTTATTTACATTATAACTGTCATAAGAGTATAAGTTTTCTGCAACAAAATAATCTATTAATATATTTCTATAAGTCTCTTTTAAAATAAAATAACGCGTCTCTATTTCTACATGTCCACTAGAAAGAAGCTATATTAAAAATTTGTGCCTGCACTTCTTTTAAATTCACTAGGATATATTTTCATATTTTTATTTTATTTTGGTATGTATTACATTCAAAATCATAAAATGGAAATTACTTGTTCAAAAGCTGTGTTTCTCCAGGAAATCAGACCAAAAAAATGCTCTAAAGATGTGACATAATGGTATGAGATTATAAAGATCTGAATTAAAGTATCTGAAGAAATGAGTTTTACCAGCAGAATGGAGAGTTTTTTTCATTATTGCCAGGTACTCTCAACAGCCTGCAACCAGCACAGTTTCTATGTGGTCTTAATTGTTATGAAGACATTTTATATCTAATATTGAAAGATTGTGGAAAAACAGCTTTATTTGGAATTTTGTGGAAATGCCTGGAGTGGTTTCTTTAAAAGAGGCAACTGAAAGCTCACTTTGAAATCACATGACTATTGATAACTTCTTGTAGTGCTGTGGACCCCTACTGGGGTTGTTTGAACAGTACCTGGATGGCCGGTGCTTTTATATCTGGAATTAGTTAGGAACCAAGAAGCCTGTGGGGAAGGGCTGCCCACCAGTCACTCCTATTTCTGAAAAATACCCTGTTTGATTTCAGGGTAAAATCTATTGGCTCTTTTGGAAGAATGATTGCAAGAACTTCTCAATATTGTATTTCCTGAACAAATTGCATCTGCTTAGACTCCAGAGACAATGATGCATGATTAGTGATTTGACTGCAATAATCAGAATATCAGAACATTCTATACCTTGACAATTTTGCCTTAAAGAATAGCCCTAATGGCCATAGTGTTTTTCATTGTTTCAGTAACAACTGCAGAGAGAAATCAAATTTTCTATTTTCCTGAAATAACACTGGATGATAGACCTTTTGTTTAAAACCTGATATTGAAAAGGTTTTTAATCTGCCATATCAATATCATATTATGTTGTGACCCGTGCAGTAGTGACAATAGAGTGTCAGTGCACTCCACCAGTCTCGGTTGTAACATAATATATAACCCTTTGAGAACTGTAGTGGCATTTCAGTCCATAACGTGGGTGTCTCTAACTCTATGATATGTTATGAATTAGCGAGAAGTCTGCTAAAGTTCTTCCTCAAAACACTACCTTATTCCTGTCCAGACATGACCTTTCTCCCCCTTTCAGCTGAAACCTTTTTGACATTAGGGTTCAGAGGTATGTGGTGATCTTCAAGTATATTGACAATCTCTGCTGATTGTGGATGTTCTTATTTCGAAGTAGGCCTAGACCTGCTCACCACTCGCCCTCAACAGCTTATTCTTTTTGATTAACCAGCATTACTTACATGGCACTTATATTTGTAGCAGTTTTGAAATTGATTCTAGGTTTAAATTTACATTTTTAATCCTTTCCCATCTAATGATTTTCTGACATTTCTTCTCTGACACTAAAGAATAAACAATAATAACTGTGTATTGCTATGATATTGCACTTTAAGCTTCCCATCTTGTTAAAAATACTGATTTAAGAAACAGTTAATTAACTTACCTTATGATTATCTAGAAGTGAAATTATCTGTTAATATATAGGTAATTTAAAATGTGACTACATTTTAATGTGACTTCAGAATGTCCTTTGAAAAATCTGGCAGCAGATGCTTCTGGTGGGAGCAACTTAAAAATCAACTTGCAAGTTAGGATACATTTTGCATACTTGGAACTGAACTTCACAGGGTATGTTTTTGTCTTTTTATATTTGTATTTTTCTAATTAGTTCTGAAGTTTCATATTATCACAACATTCTAAGCTAATCCTTTCCTACCTCAAAGTATTTTTCACTTCGGCATGAAAACAAATATTAACTAAATTTTGTTTATCATATCAATACCATACAATTGTTCATCATTGGTTTTGTGCCCCTCAAAGCTCACAACAGGGATATTACTGCAAGCAGGCTGATGAGGGTTTCAGGTGACAAGAACCTCTCAAAGTCTATTGGCAAGGGATTTTTAGAAAACATTTTCAGATTTTTTTTACTAGCCATGTAGTATGTTTCGTAGTGATTTTAATTTGTACAGTATATTGCACTGCAAGTTGCTTTATTCATTAGAAAGATAACATTTAGTCATCAAGGTATATGTAAACAATGTTGACAGACAATAGATCTTTCATGCAGGATCATGAAACATACCTTGAAGTACAGAAATAATATGCAACAGCACTGGTGATCACACAATACTTGTGATGCAGTACAAATAACAAATCTAATTATTCTTACCATCTATACATCAATTATTTCAAATTATATGCTGGTTAGAGATTAAGACCTTTCAAAAGGTCTTTTTTTTGTCAGTCAGGCATTGTATCACAAAACTGAAATATTTTAAAAATGCATAAAATTACATTTCTTTCAAGAGTTCAAACGTTTACTCCGGTCAATCTGAACACTTGCAAAAACAAAATCAAAATTAAAATTATACTTTGACTTCTCTTTGAAAGGTTTTACTGGGGTTCTTAAAAGGACAATTTGTTGCCTTCAATTTGTTTTATTTTTCAAGGATGTTCCAGGACGCAGTGTTGGTGTTTGATTGAAAACCTCTCTACTTTGGCTCTTCCCTGAGTCAATTCCAGCTTCATCCTTTTCTGTCAATGTTGGGATTAAAATCTAAGAGTAAACAAAAGATGTGAATTTAGATCATGCTTTCAGAAAATAATGCCTCAGATCACTATTTCAGGAGGAAGGTATGAGGTGGTTGGAGAGGAATTTGCAAGGAGTGAAGGTGTAGTATTTGTAACCAGGTCAGCCAGGTGGACTTCAGACTATGAGTTTCCTAATTGGGGCTGTTAACCTGGTCCAATCAGGGACCCCAGGCAGATAGATAAAAACAGCAGTGTCAGAGGTTCTCTTCATCTTAAGAGCTGGATCAGTGTCAAGGTCTTGCCATGTGTAAATAAAGGGTGACTCTGTAATGAGATATTGGTGTCTATGAAATTATTTCAGGGGTGATGACAGAAAAGCATGCTACAGAAGAAATCTGCTTGTAGCAATTGTCTTTGAGTTGAGGTAAGTATTTCTGGCATCATGCTGTTATTTGAGAACTTTGACTCATTCAATCCTGGTGTTGAAGAATGGGTGCAGGATGTGGAAAGAACACATTATTATTTAAGGGCAAAGTGCATTGGGGGAGATAAAAAAAAGTAATTCTCCTGACAGCTTGTGGACCTGCAGCTTTTATGGTTATTAGGAGCCTCTGGTTTCCTGAGGCACCAGATATGAAAACCTTCTGAGAATTGATGAATTTAGTGAAAGAATATTGTGACCCCAAACATCATCTAATTCTGAGATGCTGTTAGTTTTACTCAGCAATTCAAGAACTAGAGGAATCCATATTGGGATTTTTAACTTGGTTAAGATAAATGGCAGAGGCATGTGACTTTGGTTTACCCCAAATGAGATGCTGAGAGACTGTCTGATATGTGGGATTAATGATGTAACTGTGCAAATGCACCTACTTAGCTGAAGCCTAACTGGCCTTCAAACAGGCACTACAACTAACTCTATTAATGGAAAATGTGGCAAGTGGAGCTTATGAGTTACAGGGTATTCTGATGGAAGTTGACATCCTCGCCAGTCTGACTGAGTTTTGGGAACACCACTTAAGTGAAGGCAATTGCATAGCCTCACTCAGGACATATCCTGAACAGAGGGAATCTAGGTCCTCCTACAGCAAAACCCCAAAACAATGCCAAGTATTGGCCAAATGGTTAAAATTTTCTTCAGGATTTGGGCTGGCAAGACACTGTAGTTGCTGCTGACTTATGGTCTGGAGATAGCAAGAGTCCTATTAGACCTATACTGAGTAAGAACTCATAGGCCAGTATCCAGGAGACTGCACACCCTGGAAAGTCCACTACATCTTGTCTGAAACAGTTACATTGCTTAGCAACATCCAAATCAGAACAAATCAAAATAAACTTCAGGTTACATGGTCACCTAGTGCTAGTGGATGTTGATACTGGCATGGTTGTTTCAGTGATTGCAAAACCAGTCTATAACAAAAGTCGCTCTGGACTCCAACCCTTAGGCTTGCACAAGACATTGTCTAGACTGGGAACCTCTACAGATTAAGGGTACAACTTTGGTTCAGGTCATCTATGAGAAGCACCTCGTTCAGTTCCCACTGATGGTACGAAAAGGTTCAAGCCCAAGCCTGATGGGATGAATTTGGTTGAGAGTCAGCTTGATTGGCTCAACTTTTCAATTGAAAATGGCTGTCTGAGCGAAGCTCTAATTAAATACTCAGATGTTTTTCAGGAAGTCTAGGGACTATCAAAGAAGCCAAGCTTGCATGCTGACCAGGAAACAATCCCATGATTCTGCAAGGCCCACCCAGTGCCATTTGCCTTACGGGCAAAAGTAGAGGCAGAAATCAGGAGGCTGGAAAGTGAAGGAGTCATTAAACCGGTCTAGTTTGTGGAATGCTGTCCTTCACGAAGCTGGACATGAGCCAAGTGTATTTGCAATTGTGGTTTGATGAGGAGTCCCAGACTATGCTACAATTAATACCCATAACGGTTTGTACCAGTATGTGAAACTGCCATTTGGGGTATCGTCAGCCTGTGCAATTTTTCAGTGGACGAAGGAGAACATTTTACAAAGTCTTCCCCAGATTGCCATTTATCTAGATGACATGCTAACAACAAGGACCAATAGGAGCACTTAAAGATCTTGGACATGGTCCTTAGAAATTTCTCCCAGGTAGGTGCATGCCTTAAGGGAAAAATGTGTGTTCCAGGCATCCCAACCGACCTACTTGGGCTACAGAATCAACAAGACTGGGTTACACCCATTGGAAGATAAAGTGAGGGCCATCAAAGGTACTCTGGCTCCGACATCTGTACCAGAGCTTAGGTCTTTCCTTGGGCTGGTTGAATTATTACAGAAAGTTCATACATACCCTGGCATCTTTGCATCAACTCTTTAAAAAATGGCTATCCTTG
Organism: Stegostoma tigrinum; assembly: GCF_030684315.1. Classification (NCBI taxonomy): domain Eukaryota; kingdom Metazoa; phylum Chordata; class Chondrichthyes; order Orectolobiformes; family Stegostomatidae; genus Stegostoma; species Stegostoma tigrinum. Next base: position 9,580,622 of record NC_081404.1, on the reverse strand, counting down.
GAAATGGTCATGTAGTCAAGCCACAGCTTTAGTGGAAGTGAAGAAACCGCATCATCCTCTAAGGTGTTGGCATGCTATGATCCCAAGGGAGATCTGGTATTGACATGTGATACCTCCTTATGTGGCATTGGGGTAGTATTAGCTCATAGGTGGCCCAGTGGAGAAGAATGCTCAATAGTGTATGCATCATGGATTTTGGCTAAGGCAGAGTGTAAATATCTCTAGATAGAGAAGGAAGGTTTGGCGGTCATATTCAGAGTCAGGAAGTTCTAACAACACCTTTTTACGAATCTAAATTTATAATAATAGAACACAAACCCCTGTGAGGTCTACTTAGAAGACAAGATAGTGCCACCCATAGCTTCAGGCCAAATTCAGCAGTGGGCTCTAATACTAAGTCTGCATAGTTAAGAGTGGAACACTGTCCAGGAGACCAAGTGCTGGTAGATACACCATTGGTGGGACCACCACTGGAAGAGTCCGTAATGGTTTTAAATTTTCTAGACACCCTTCGAGATCCTGGTAAAACTGAAACAGCTGGTGGTGATGGAGGAAACTAAAGGGCCATCACAACCAGAATTGAAGCTTTTTTGGACCCAGAGAGACCAGATCACAATAGAGGGTGGCGTGTTATTATGGGGAGGAACAATGATTGTCCTGAGCAAAGGTCGCTGTCAGGTACTGGCTTAACTCTGCCATGGTCATCCAGGGGTTTCCAAATTAAAAATGTTGGTGAGACATTATGCCTGGTGGCCAGGATTGGATGCTGACATAGTTCCATTGGTGGCACAGCATCTAGAGTGCCAACAAAGACAAATTACCGCCAGCTGCGCCCCCATATTTGTGGGAATGGCCCAGTAAACCTTGGAATTGTTACACATCGACTATGCAGGTCCTTTCATGGGCTCAAAGTTCTTAGTCATTGTGGACGCCTAGTCAAAGTGGCTGGATGTGTGTAGGGTTCATTCATCAAAAGGGGGATGATTTTTAAAAAAAGTGAGCATTTTTGCAATACACGGACTCCTTGAAGTGTTGGTCACAGACAATGGACCATCATTTTCAAGCAAGGAATTTGTGTGTTTCCTAAAGTCATAAGAATAAATCCATACCATCGATCATCCAATGGTCTGGCAGAAAGACCAGTCCAAACTTTGAAGGCAGGCTAGATACTGCAGCTTCACTAGATACCAAACTGTCCCAGTTCCTATTTGATTATAGGACTACCCCTCATGCAACTACAGGGATAGCTTCACCAGAGTTGCTAATGGGGAGAAGGCTCCACTCCAGGTTACATCTGAACTTCCCAGACAGTGAGGGGTGGTAATGAAATGGTATCAGGAAACCCAATGCCAGAAACAAGACTTTGCTTAGTGATAGAAAGTTCACTTGCGGGGACTAAGTTTGGTGTAGGAACCATGAGAATGGCCCTGCATGGGTAAGAGGCATGATTGACATGAGGTCAAGTCTAGTGACGAATGAAGTTTGGGTAGGTGCAATGGCCCTGAGCAAGCACGTGGACCATATGAAAGCTGCAAACTCTCAAACGCTGTGAGGAAAATGTGCCCAGCTCCTCAACACCATTTCCACAGGTTCTGGAACATTTGGGTTTTCCCTTTCTGTTTAGCATTGAAACTAACTCAGAATCTGAGACGGACATGGCAGATGTTGCTGCCTCACTACCTTTACAGTCTTAGGAGGAGAATGAATTTTTTCCAAGACTCTCCGAATGCAAGAGGTGAACTACTGTGTTACATGCTGCCAGTTGCAGAGGCACAATTGGAGGAACTTGACCTGAGCTAAAACATCCAAGGAAGAGCTACAAAAAATATTGGCCTATGTCCTTGGATTCAGAGGGGGAGGGATGTAGTGATTGTAATGAGGTCAGCCAGGTGGACCTTATAGAATGTGAGTTCCCTGAATGGACCAGATTAACAGCCCCAATCAGGGAGCCCTGGCTGACAGATACACACCAGAGTGTTGGAAGCTCTGTTCACTCTGAAAGCTGGCTCTGAGGAAGTCGGACAGTGTTAAGGTCTATGTACGTGTAAATAAAGGGTGACTTGGTGACCAGATACTGGCCTCTGAAGTTATTTCAGAAGGGAAGCTGTGATTGTAAGGATTTTTTAAAAAAATTCTCCCTCTCCCTGTCTTCAGGAGCCAAGCAGTCTTTTTGGAAAAAAGATGCAGACTACAGGGGCATAATATTTCTAAGGTGGGCCTGCGCTTGTGAGGTGGAGGGGATGAGGGATATTTTATAGTATCAAGTTAGTTGAATTTAGGGTGCAGGTTGACACACATAGATAATGGGGATTTTCCCAATCGGGTGACATGAGGCCATTGAAAACTAGGACCTTAATGATTCTTTTGGGAGATGAGTGAAGATAAGGAAAGATTTCAGTCATAGATTTCAAGAGCAGTTCAAATTTTGTGCAAACTGATGAAGATTGCATATTTAAGTAACTCTTTATCCAGGTGACAGCTGAATAAAGACTTTGTGTGGCTGATGGTAAGTAATAAGCTAAGTGGGGAATGTTCTGGAAGCAAAACAGTCCTGAGTACAAATCATAAACAGGTGAAATTTCAGCCCCAAGCCAAAGATGATAAAAGAGAAGACTGAAGCATATCACTCTCGATAATGATTCTGGATATCAAGAACTTAAGTTTTGAGGAAGGTTGAAGTTGAGTTTATTCTTGGAATTTTCAAGGTTACGTGAAGGAAACTAGAGAAGTTTAGTTCATTATGTTGAGTTAAAAAGCAGAAGGCAGAATGAAAATGAACAAGTTGGAGTGAGAAGGGTTTCAAGTAGAGATTTTCCATTAGTTATAAACTTGTAAATTAAGTCACCACAGAATATCATAAGTGAACAATATAAATGATTAAGAGTCAATGAAATGTGTTTCTAGAGAGAAAAAAAGATTGAAAGATGTGGGACTGGATCAAAAAGAAAGGCTTGTGGGTATAATTGCCTTTGTTTGTGAAAATTCTTACTCACAGCAGAAATAAAGAAATAGTACCTTTCCCGATCTCAAGACACTTGCGCTGTTGGAAACGCAACAACCAAATTACACAAGCAAGGTCCTATTAACAGCAACTGGAGAATGACCAGGTTGTTGTTGTTGTTGTTGTTGTTTTTCAGTGAATTTTGGTCAAGGGATATAGTGGCCAGAATGTCTTGGAAAGCCATCCTGCACCTCTTCAAAATAGTGGCATTTGATAGAGTGGACAGGGTTTGGATTCAACATAACTCAAATATTTCAGACAACTTTGTGGATGTTTGAGGTTCTGTAATGGGAATACTTCATTAGCTGTCAGCTGGTGATATTCTTTGAACAGAATGTTTTCCTTACAGACATCAAGAGTCTCAATATGTACAAGCACAGGAAGCCACTCAAGCTGTATTAGTCTCGGTGTCTCAAACAATTGCCATAACATCCTGGAGGTGGATAAACATGTTTATGTGACAACTCCTGATCCAAGTTGAACAGTATTATTCTGTTGCAGTGTAAACCAGGCAAGTGAAAAAGTATTTGGCGAGAGTAGGAACTGCAGATGCTGAGATAACAAGGTGTAAGCTGGATGGACACAGCAGGCCAAGCAGCATCAGCGGAACAGGAAGGCAGACTTTTTGGGCCTAGTGTCTAGGCCCGAAACGTCAGCCTTCCTGCTCCTCTGATGCTGCTTGGCCTGCTGTGTTCATCCAGCTCTACACTTTGTTATAAGTGGAAAAAGTATGTACTGCGATGGTTCTGCTGTCCCAGGGAGTTCTTGCAAGTTTCCGTATGAGATCCGCTCATCATGACCTTCACTCCAGTGTTCTGGTGGTGCTGCCAGAAAGTCACTATGTGGTTAAGGGCAATGTCAAGGTAATTTGGCACTGGGAAGTGGATTAGTGGTCAGTCACAGAACTGAACATAATATTCTTCCTGACCTTTGAGTTGTTCAGGTAGAAGGCTGAAATGGCAATCCTTGCAGTGTTTGGTCAAAGGGTATCATCTTGATGGTGACCTGGGTGACTGCAAACATCATGCATCACAAATTAATGGGTGGCCAGAGTGGTGAAGTCACAGGTTTCCACTTTCCATGGAAAATGTGGACAACGCTCAGTTATTTGAGGACAGGCCAAGGAAGGTAGAGCTATTTTCTCCACGTGGACCATGAGAAACAGGTCAAATTGTGACTGTGGACAGCCTAGAGATGGTGTGTGAAATAGCAGCTTAAGGCTGGTGCAACTTAGTTTTCTTTTCTGAGACTAGGATTCACATTCATTGAGAAAGCAAACTTTAACTGTATCTGACCTACTCGATTGACGTTATTCATACTAATGAGCATGACTTCACTGTTTTTCCAAACAAATGAACCTGAAGTATGACTCACCTGCTTCACGAGTATCAAGATAAGTTTATTTTTGAATGGAACTGCTGTAAAAGAAATTCATATTACTAAGTATAATGAAGGAAGATGTTAAAGGTGTTCTTTTCAATATTTATGAACTAATTTTCATATAAGATGTACATTAAGCAGAGCAATCACACTGTCCTCCCAATGAATGTCAGAACCATTTCCATGCTCAGGCCTTATTGACTAAGACTGGAAAACTGCCAGTGCTAAGCAAGAACTAGTTGATAATTTGTCAATTATCCAAAGACCCAGCTGCCCCTCTAAATGATCAAGTGTTTGGGAATAAAAGGGCATACATGTTACCATCAATTAGATTTTATGGGCCCTAAGGAACCACAAAAAATTAATCTCTCAGATATTTTGGGGGTATTTTTTGATCAGCTTACAGCAATTCCTTTAAGGATTACTGGTTAGGTGTTTCAAAGCAGAGTACCATTGGACAGAACGTGCATGCGAGTTTAGCTGATTCAAATATTTTAATAAACGTGCTGCCTGAATTTCAGGCAGGAAACTGGGTACTTCATGAAAATTTCACTCAAGAATCAAGTCGGGCAGGGATCTGGTTGCCAGTGGGTGGTAGGTTTTGAAGTTTACCATGGTCAGTTTGGTGGCATGGAGGCATTTAATCAAGCAGAGTTGTAAAAGGGGGACCATCACATTCCCACTTCTGAGGCAGGGTCATGCGACCCAAAACATTACCTTTGCTTTATCTCCACAGATGCTACCAGACTTGCTGAGCTTTTCCAGCCATTTATATTTTGTACCTTTCCACCTCATTTTTTTCCAAGTTAAATCTGTAATGGAGAAGGTCTCAGTTGGCCTTCCCATCCCACTGCCAAATAACCTCCTTTAAATGGCCCCTATTGCCAAACTCTCACCCCTACTCATGTGACTCCCCCTCTCACCACTCACGGTCAAGTCCTTTTGTGATCTTGAATCTCTGCGTTCATTAATAACACCAGCTAACTGGTATTGTCATTTATTGAGGCTAATCATAAAATTGTGTAATAAATTATGTAAGAAAAGAATGCAAGACAGGTAACAAGAAACTACATCTGACAAAATTAACCCTATTGTCAAGGAGACGTTTAATGAGGTGCAGTCCTGTAGATACCAACTGCCCTGAATTACCATTTAAGTGTGAGTATAAACAGCAAAGATTGCCAAGCTGTTTGACTGTGGGAAGAACCAGAGTCAAGCTTGAGTCTTTCTCTCAGGATGTCCACATGTTCCCTTTTCAGCAGGAGTTACTGGACGGCAGGCAGCAGTGAGAACTTCTGCTGTTGATCCCATCTGTAACCAGGGCTGATGTCAATTGAAGGTCCATCTTTTGACCAATGTTGGCACCCAGAGAACAATCAACTATGCACAGGCCAGGGTCAGGCCAGACTTCCCGGCTGTATATTTCGATTGTATAATACTGTTAATAACTGAGTGTGCCTTGAGGTGGGTACTTCAATCGCTGTCTCAAACACTTGCAACAGGCACACGTGTGTTGTTGAAGGAAAGAAAAACAAACTAACTGAATGGGAACCTTTTCCTTCTTCCAGAATAGTGCATCAACTACAGTAATTGCAAATTGCACAGCTGCTTACTCCTTACTTTTTGATCCAGTAGGGTAGGATGACTGTCATTCTGGTCAAACATTGTTAAAATTACATTAAATGAATATTAGTTCTACCTTTTTGAAGTTGTGTTATCCTTGGTTTTGTTGTTCTCTGTATTCATACTAAGTGCCTTCCAAACTGTAGATTTGGACATTTCATCGGAGATATTAATTTCAGATGGATCACACCTATAACCAAAGTTCAGGTGCCATAATCAAGAAAGACATTATCAAGATTTTAAGCAAAATCTAACAGATTAATACATAATCAACTCAACTGCGTCATTTCCAATTTCAGTCACATAATAAAGGCAATTTGCAGAGAATTTCTTTCAGCTCAGAACAGGCAAGTGAACAGAAGATTTGTTTAGTGCCACTGCTGTTACAACTCCTGAATAGTGGCATTTACCCTGAGTTTGATTTTCACTAGTGGGGATAATCTCCCCTCCCAACTTCAATTTACAAGACACTTAAGCTGTGGGGTATACACCCAAACCCGAACACTACTGTTTATATTAAATTGTTGAATTTTTATAAAACAAAAATAAATGTTTTTAATTACACTTCTTAAGGTTTAACCCAGGAATCAGCATACCTGCATAACTGAAGTATACTTTTTCACATAATAAAACCATGACTATCACTTCAGTAGGATACCAATCACTTTACATCTCAGCAGGATGAAGCTTCTCAAACATTGTGTTAGTAATTCACATCTGGAATTCCGTTCATTTATTTAATTATTTAATAAGCAAAAATCAGTTATGTGGAGAAACTTATATTGCATGCACTAGTTCAGTATTTGCCATTTTTTTGCGCTTACTTCAAAATTGCTTCTTGCAATTTGCAGTATTAGGGAGGTTCTGTGGCCAGGTGCTGTATGTATGATTAGTGTTATTGCCACTGGACCTAATGTTTACCCTTTTTACCACTAGCACACAGTGCTGCTGTGTGTACTATCTTTACATAAATTGCAGCAACTCATCAAGCTTAATGCAGCAACATCATTTAACCCTGTGACCTTTAGCACCAAGAAGGCCAAGAGCAGCAGTGTCTTGGGAATAGGAACATCTCCAATTTCCCACTCAAGGTACAACATTCTGACTTGACATAATGACTGTTGCTTCATCATCACGGAGAAATTCCTGGTATTTCACTAGAGCAGCAGCAGTAGAGGAGGAGCATATGACCACTTTCTCATGATAAGAGGCAAGCTCTCATTATTGAGGCCCAGATCATCCCAACTAAACTGAAACATAGCACAATGACTTGTCATGCAGAATTCAGTGTTAGATTACGGACGATGAAATTTATTTTATTCTGTGATGTGCTTTATTGTGATTCTGCTACATAAGGTTTTTAAACATAGAAAAATGTAACTAATCCATGACACTGGAAGTTTCATGCAAGTACAGTGATTCTTCCATGCTTATTTAAGCTGCTTGGCCAACATGTTTTCAAAACATAATGAAATCTGTACTGAAGCATTTCACTAAAATTCTAATTTCAGAAGCACAATTAAATTATACCTTCCCTGTGCAAAGTGTAAAATCTTCTTCTACATACCTCCATGAAGAATTCTGTATTGGAAATGTGATTTGCTGGTCACTGTTTTAAAACTGTACTAACCTTCTCCAGGACTAGTTGGATATACATTTTGGACCTGGTAATAAATGTTATTAAATATGCAACAAGTACTGTTGCAGTTTTAACCATGGACATCAATATTTTATTCACTAAAAGGCAGGAACTCAGGAAATAAACAGTCTTTTAGAATTTCCCATACACTCAGCTTCTCAACCAAAAGAAAGAAGCATAGATTCCACATGCTACACAGCAATATTAGCAATGTTTTGCAGCTTTCAGTTCACTAAATACCTGGTTAACAGATGAACAACTGGTGCATTCACTATATTGCAAGTATGATATGAATTGTGCGCTCATTGCAATGCATTTTAATTTGCAGAAGTTCCATTCAAGAAAATAGCGCAAATCTGCAAGTCACTGACATTTTAAGTGATTTGTTTTTTATATAATCTTTAACGTACATGTCTGGAATATCACTGCCACAGATAATTAGCCTTATTGCACAAAAGGACCATACGTATCTCTCTCTATTAGAGAGGGACAACTGGAAATATGCAGCTTGAAAGGCACCTCAAAAAAAAGTGACGGGCAAGTTAAGGAGAAAGATTTGAATTAACTACTAATTGTAATACATAGGCAAAGAATTGAGGCAATGATGGCCTGGGTGACACTTTTCTTGCGCAGTAATAGGATGCTGTTGATGGCACGCATTGCATTTTTTGAAATATTGCTGATTGTGACAGTGCATTCAATATGTCCTTGCATTGTTTTACCATAATTATAGAATTAGCCACCAGAGTATTAAGCTGCAAGATATGAAATATTTTTGAATATATTGGTTGGAGTCATGACCCAACATAATTGTCCAACGTTGTGAACTCCTCATTGAAATCTTTGAACAACAGGCCATTCACTTTTCTGGTACACCTATGATTAACCAATCCTGCCACTTTGGTAGTTTGGCATTACAATGTACCAAGATTAATGGCAATGACAAATATCATTTTCACAGAAGTTGCTGGAAAAGCTCAGCAGGTCGGGCAGCATTTGTGAAGAAAAATCAGAGTTAACGTTTTGGGTCCAGCGACCCTTCCTCAGGCTAACTCTGATTTTTTCTTCACAGATGCTGCCAGATCTGCTGAGATTTTCCAGCGACTTGCTTTTGTTCCTGATTTACAGCGTCTGAAAATCTTATGGTTTTTGAAAATATCGTTCACTTGGTAGACAAGTGAACTCCAAATAGGAAACACTCAGAAACTGGCAATATGTTTACTAGTATACTCTGTATAGTTATAGAGAATATCTAACCTGATCTATCTACCTTGGTATTTTTAGGATTTAAAACCATTACTTATTACTTCATTAATGCAATATATATTTAACTTTCATATTTGATATCATCTGGGTAAGAAATGGCTGGAAATGTTCAATTTAAAAAAAAATGAAAAACATCTCTATGGCAGCTATTGAAATTCTAAGTAACCGTGAAGTATTAGAAACACTTGACTAGATTACCTATAAATATTACTCTTTACTGGGCTTTGGAGCAGTTTTCTACTTTCCATGGGTAGGTGCACACCAGTGTCCCCTGGTTCCAGCATTTTGTCTGCTTCCTAGATCAGAGAGAAAGAGATACAAACACTATTATATATTGGAAAAAAAACACACCACTACCAGTAATGGTTTGTTGTTCTGCTAAACCAAATCCACAATTTTATAAAAATGATGATTAATACCGATCCAAGGATAGTATTATACTATACTGCCAAATGATTAATTACACAGAAAACACAACTGAGAAGTGTGTTTTTTCTGTATGAGGGAGCTGGCTCTGAGAACCTCATGACTGAATTCCACACTGTTTCAGCAGTCTATTACTGTACGTAGCCTCAGACACTTGTATATGCCAAATTGTTCTTGCTTTTTAAAAAAATCACAAATGTACTGTGCCAGCTTTATTCAGAATTTTCTAAATCATACAAAAATGAATTACTTCTTTAATCCTAGTAAACACAGACTAGGATTATTTATAAATTTCTTCATCATATTTCAGACTTTCTAATTGTTTCGTTCGTATGAAGAATTTGTGAATTAACTGCAAGTAATGCCAAAAAAGTAAATCAACGTACAAAATTCATGATGCATGGCTTAATATAATTTCCTTATTTTTCAAGGAGATACAAAAAATTGTGTAGAGAAATTGAGGTTTGTTTACAATTATTATTCATATTTTCATTTGTTGTTTGTAAAATAAAGCAACTTAATGATTTGAGTCAGGCCTGGTCTCACTCAGTTTATCAGTTTGTCCAATGAAAAGAAATGGAAAAGTGCCTGAGGGCGTATGCAAAAATCTTAAGGAGCATCTCCAAGCTATGTATGTAACCTGAGAAATGTGATTTGCAGTGTCCAAAAGACACATCAATCTAATTCAGCTCACAAATTAATATTTGGTTAATTACATTTTGGTGAATTTTTCAATCGAACCATTGAAAAGTTACAGCACAGAAAGAAGCCATTTAGCCCATTTTGTGTTTGCACTGGTTGAATAAACTCTCATCCTAAATTTAGAAAGCCAGATTGTACACTTGTATACATTGTAACTATGAAATTGAACAGACTGTGCAAGATTACAAAAATTCTACTTGGAAATTGTTAATTCAGTGCCTTTTAAATTGTCGAATTGTGCTGGTGTGTCAAACATGGATAGACTCTTAGTATTAACTGGGTTAAATTTTCATAAAGAAGCATGAAACAGATGTCAGAAGCCTTAAAGAAGAATGCACCAACATGCCCAACAAGTGTTTCTGATGTGACTGTAAATATCAATATGTGATGAATGAAGCAAATGACTACTGGTTACAACTATGCAAAAGCATCCAGTTATCATTTGACACAGGCAACATACGTGGAATGTATGAGAGGATCAAGAAAGCCATTGGCCCAACCCAGAGCAAGACAGCTCCACTAAAATGCAGGACAGGCGAGATCATCAAAGGCAAAAGCAAGCGAATGGAGAGATGGGTGGAGCATTACTCCGAACTCTATTCTGGGGAAAACGGCATCTCGGACAATGCGTTAGACACCGTGGAATGCCTACTGGTCATGGAGGAGCTGGACGCATTGCTGACTGCTGACGAGCTGAGCAGAGCCATCAACAGCTTACCCACTGGGAAGGCACCAGGGTTGGATGGCATCCCACCAGAGGTCATGAAGTGTGCAAAGGGAGTTCTGCTTAGCCACCTGCTGGAACTACTGTGCCAGTGCTTGGAGGGGGGAACGGTGCCGCAAGACATGGCAGACTGCACACTGTCACCCTCTATAAGAACAAAGGGGACAGAAGCGACTGTAACAACTACAGAGGAATCTCGCTGCTGAGCATTGTTGGGAAGGACTTCGTCCGCGTGGTCCTGAACAGACTACAGAAAATCGCTGAAAGGGTATACACCGAATCCCAGTGCGGTTTCAGGTCAGAACGCTCCACAGTCGACACGATCTTCTTCCTCCGACAGCTACAAGAGAAATGCCGAGAGCAAAGACAATCACTCTGTGTCACTTTCATTGACCTCACGAAGGCATTCGACCTTGTTCAAACGGCTTGTTCAAAATCCTCGCCAGGATTGGTCGTCCTCTGAGACTCCTCAGAACATGAAAGGCATCGTTCAATTTGACGGCTCTTCTTTGGAGGCTTTCAACATCTGCAGCGGTGTTAAGCAGGGCTGTGTGCTTGCCCCCACCCTGTTTGGCATCTTCTTCGCAGTCATGCTGAAACACACATTTACAACATCAACTGATGGTGTCAATCTCCACACCAGATCAGACGGAAGGCTGTTGAGTCTGTCCCGGCTGAGGGCAAAATCCAAGGTTCGTGAAGTACTCATTAGAGACATGTTGTTTGCAGATGACGCAGTGTTGGCTGCACACTCTGAAGAGCAACTGCAGCGCCTTATGGACAACCTCTCAAGAGCCTGCCAGGAATTCAGCCTGACCAGCAGCCTGAAGAAGACCAGCGTGCTGGGTCAAGGCTTTGAGCACCCCCCTGTCATCACCATCAACAACTATGAGCTGGAGGGAGTCCACGAATTCACATACCTCGGCTCCACCATCACAGACAGCCTCTCGCTGGGCCCTGAGATCAACAGGAGGATCAGACAAGCAGCCTCCACATTTGCCAGGCTGACCGAGAGAGTCTGGGAGAACAAAAAGCTGACTATGAACACCAAGATTGCAGTCTACAGGGTGTGCGTCCTCAGCACACTGCTTTACAGCAGCAAGACCTGGAGCCTCTACTCCAGACAAGTGCGGCGTCTCAACGCTTTCCACCTTCGCACCCCGAGACGCATTCTGGACATCAAGTGGGCCGACCGAGTCACCACCCGTGCCCAGGTACCCAGCCTCTTCACCGTACTTCAACAACGCCGCCTCCACTGGTTGGGTCACGTACATCGTATGCCGGACGGGAAGATCCCAAAAGATGTGCTGTACGGGGAATTGGCCATTGGCAAGACAGCACAAGGATGACTTCATCTTCGTTTCAAAGACGTCTGCAAAAGGGACATGAAGTCAATGGACCTGGACATCAAGAGATGGGAAGACGCCACAAACGATCGTTCACGCTGGAGACGGGAACTATGCAGAGGGCTGGAGCGAGGAGAGAAGAAACTGAGGGTTGCCACTGAGGAAAAGCGCGCTCGATGGAAAGAAAGCAACACGGCAACACTGGAGGAGAGTGTCTTCAAATGCAGTCGCTGCAACCGAGACTGTCATTCCTGTGTGGGCCTGTACAGCCACAACAGAGACTACGCTATCATCAGCAGCTGAATCACAACTCTCCAGGTGCAGAGCCATGGTCTCTCGAGACTGACGGATGCCACACACTGATGAATTATTCCAAATGGAATAAGAAGGTTTTCAAAATGCTATATGACACAGATGGTTCATTAGGAGAGAAGAGTGATTTTTATCATGCTGAAGAATTTGTGCTAGTCACAAGAGGCTTTAGCCCAGTAAGGATTGTTGTAGCCACAGATGCATTCAATTTCATTGTGTAGTTTAGGGATGCACTCCAAGTGCATGGAGTGGATTGTTTAAAATTTTATGTACGTTCTTTGAAATAATGAGTCTTGCAAAAAAATGTCCACAGCAGATACCTGGCTCTGCTAGGATCTCCCTTTGGGCGTATACACTGCCACTGATCCTTTTTGTAATATTGGCCAAAGGGACTTATTGATATCAATTGGTCAAGGATGAACTATTCATAAGTTCTCAGCAGAAGAGATACAATGTTGAGTAAGAACAAATAGTTTATTACATGCTATCTAAGATGACAGGCTACATTTAGCTTAATCCCCTCACCACAACCTTCTCAAGGGCAACTAGGGACGAGCAAGAAGTGCTGGCCACCCAGCAATGCCCACATCCCACAAATGAATAGAAAAAAAGACTGGTTAACTATATTATGCTTAGCAAGACACCATTGGCATCTCCTAAAAGATACTTAGCTAACCCAAGTTATATGGCTCTTAACAGTAAGAGATGTGGTGAACAGATGGGAACAACAACAACTGATACCTAAAAACTGAAAGAACTGCAGATGCTGGAAATCAAGAACAAAAACAGAAATTACTGGAAAAAATTAGCAGATCTGGTAGCATCTGCAGAGAGAAATCTGCAGATCTTTTCAGGTCCAATGACTAGCTCCTCCTAGACACAATCACATTTCTTGCAAGGCAGAGCTGATCAAAGGTTTCAAAGTTAAACCTTTCAGGCCAACCGCCTGCAACACCTCCCCTAAAGATATTTTCCCTTATTAAATCTATTGTACAACTGCTTCAATTATCTCAAGGTTGACAATTCTGCCAGAGAGTGCACGTGTTGGACTCAAGGGACTGGTGTGAGTTTTGAGGGCGGTTGATTTGAATTTTGATCATTATTGGAGTGAATTGTGAATGAAGTTCTCATGATGTTTGTCATTAGGTTCATCCCACTGCAGCAATAAAGGGCTTTGGTGGTGCTGTGATGAGGCTTCTGCAATCTCTGTGCACAGTTCCCTCCAATGTGTTGACAAGATATGAATGTTGTTAATTTGCCAATTCTGGTAACACAATCATTTCTATTGTGATCTCTTTTCCACACTCGTTGCTCTGGGTCCAAATGTGGCAACTGTTCAGTACAGTAGTATTTGTTATAGTTAGTAGCTTGCTGTAAATAATGCTGTCATTTACAGTAAGCATTCTTACAGTCTTTGGGACTCGTCGGAGACAAATCTTTTGTAAGTATGGGAAAAATGTTTTCAACCTGCTTCCACATTAGATGGCCTGAATTGGGAGTTCAGCAAAGCTGTATACAGGCTGTTCCTGGGTTGTGAATGGATTCTGTTCTTGAGTCTGTTGCAAGTTAATTTGTACACAGGTGGGAGCACAACGCAGAACAATTCAACGTAGCCATTTGTAAGTACAGGAAATGTTTGCATGTCGTATCTTTAAAATTACAGCCCTGTATGGGATTGTGCTTATAAATATGAGCTTATGTAAGTTGGACGTTTGTAAATCAGTGACTCCTACATGGCATCCATGGTCTGTTATCTGATATGACCAAATCAGGGATCTTGTGACCAGCAAATAATTCACATAGTACTCTGATAATTGTATTATTCGTGGAATGCATTTTTAAAATTCCAATCTAATAAGAATAATAATTAACAGCAATGAGACATGCGCACCATAAATGTATCAAACAATACTGGGTCAGTTCCCATTTGTTCCCATGGTCTAGTGGGGACATTAATTAGAAATTAATGACTCTCTATGTGCAGGTGTGTGTAGGGCACCTACAATCGGCTTTAAGATCTTCTATTTCTTTTGCAGTCTGAGCTCTGGACTCTATTTGGTAATACCTAAATATCCCTGATGTACTTTTTATTAGCTCTGAATGAAGGTGGAACAGTCAGTCTGTCATCAAATCCAACAAGTCATTTATAGCAGTGAAGTGTTGTTTGAAACAAGTCAAGCCATGTTCTTCGGCCAACCTTCAACACCATAATTGATGAATGGTGATGCATTCTGGGTTAGTTTTTTTGACCTGTTTGGTGTGATTTAGTCTGTGTTGTGTTGCCTGTCATTGCACTATTGTGGCTTTGTATGAATTAAGTTCACTGACAAAATCTTCATTTGCCTTGCAAAGTTGTCCACAGTAGCTGTGAGAGAGTATCATCTGACTTGCAGCTTTCGATGTATGTAATCGGTCTCGCAAGCTAACTTCATAAGGTAAAGATGAAATCTTTGTGTTGAGAAGGCATCTTTGCAACTCTTACCCATCCAAGAGGGAGACCAGTGGGTTATGGTCAGTTGCTATGGCAACATTGAGGCCTAGTATGTAATCTGAGAATTTCTCACATGGCCAGGTGACTGAGAGCCTCTTGCTCAATAACTGCATATTATATTTCAGTATTAGACAATGCTCTGAATGCACAATGTTCTGGTTTCCAGTCCTTTAGGTAGTTCCTGAAAGTACTGCATTAGATCTGTGGCGAAAAGTATCGCAGTAATAATAGTTGGGAACAATGGATTATACCGGGCTAGGGGGTCCATAGAAGTCAGCATGTCTTTGATTCTTTGAAAGCATCAACTTGACTCACAACATTTTTAGTCTCAAGGGTTCAACTCTGATTGTCAAATGAGGCAAGATATTTGGCAGATCATTTTCCATGTCTAAATCTTTGTAAATTATGTACTGATTGTGGAGTAGGAAACTCCTCAACAGCTTTCCCTCTTTTGTTGATCTGTCCTTATGTTGATTTTTGTCTGTGTGTCCTGAAATTTTTTATTCACTCATGGGACATGAGTCTTGCTGGCTGGCCAGAATTTATTGCCCATCCTTAGTTGCCCTTGAGAAGGTGGTGGTGAACTGCCTCCTTAAATCCCCACAGTACATGTGCTTTAGGTTGATCCATGATGCTGTAGGGGGGAATTCAAGGATTTTGACCCAGCGACAGTGAAGGAACGGCGATATATTTCCAAGTCAGAATGGTGAGTGGTTTGGAGGGGAACTTGTGGTGTTCCCATGTTTCTGCTGCCCTTAACCTTCTAGATGGAAATAGCTGCAGGTTTGGAAGGTGCTGTCTGAAGATCTTTGGTGAATTTCGGCAGTGCATCTTGTAGGTAGAACACACTGCTGCTACTGTGCGTCAGTGGTGGAGGCATTGGATGCTTGCGGATGTGGTGCTAATCCATTGGGCTGCTTTGCCCTGAATGGTATTCAACTTTTTGAATGTTGTTGGAGCTGCACCCATCAGGAAAGTGGGGATTATTCCGTCATACTCCTGACTTGGGTCTTGTAGATGGTGGACAGACTTTGTGGAGTGAGCTGGAGAGTTACTTGCCACAGTATTCCTAGCCTCTGATCTGCTCTTGTAGCAGTTATATTTATATGGTGAGTCCAGTGGAGTTTCTGGTTAATGGTAAGTCCCAGGATGTTGATAGTGGGGAATTCTGAGGTAACACTATTGAATGCCTTTCAATAGTGAAAAGCCTTTTCCAATGTGAGATCTTCTCTCAATTATAAAAGACCTGAAAGAGATTAATTAGAATTTCTGATGACAATTTTGTCTCTAATTAGTTCCGGTCGTAATGCTCCATTTTCAAAAGATTCATACAATTTATACATATCATTGAATTGTCAACAGGTTCGCCTAGAAACTGTATTCTTTCATTGAATCTTGCTCTCCATAATATGTATCTTAAAGTAAAAGAATTGACAAATACTTTAAAGTCAAATGTATAAGTATCTTCTTCAACTTTTTGTCCGTTAATAACAACAATGTCTGTCTGCTAATGGTTCCACAGAATGAAGTCATATGTTAATTTGTTCTGCTTGTGCTTTGGTGTGTGGACCTGAAGCAATTCTGTGTCTCATGAATTGTTTCTTCAATGCTGACCAATTCTCTGTCAGGTAATATTACATTTGTTATTTCTTTGTTTAAATTAAACTGCTGACTTTAATTTTAAAATCCATTAAGAATTTATTTAATTTCCACTGTATCTTCAGCTTTTTTTCTTCAAGTTTGAACTGTGGATTCAATTCAATTAGTATAAAGCTAGTATAAATGACTTTTAAAAAATGACAATTAAATTTTAATTACTGATAAAACAGGATAAAATCTTCCAACAAAGCTTTAAATTGTAATTGGTTGTTATCTTAGGATTGATTTTAGAATTTTCAGATGTAAATAAAAATTTGTTTAAGTTTCAAAATTATTATTTTCAATAAAATCATCTTCTGCCTTTGACTTTTATATTCTAATAAGAACAATTGTACTGTTTGTTTAAAGAATTTATTGAAGAATAACCTCATTTTACAAGAATTGCCCTGAACTTGAAACAATTTTTAATAATGAAAAAGATGGTTGTTGGATTAAATAAAATGATTTATGCCTTCTTCCAGCTTTTCAGAATTTTGCCAAAGAAGTAAGCATTTTTGTTTTTCCTCTAAGATTTACTTCTGGAGTCCAATATGGTGCGCATTTTTCTTGGGTCGTGATTCGAATTTCTCTGTTCAGTTTTAGTAAGCCTCCTCCTGGTCTTCATAAGCTTTGAAACACATTTTATTCCTAATTCTAGCTGACTTAAACTTGTACAGGAGGTTTATCCAGCTGTGATGGACTACTGTTGCAGGAGCTGACTGGATCTGTGCTCCTTTTTAGAAAGCTGTGTACATTTTAAAGCAGCACTCACTTTTTCAGTTGAATTTTTTTAAATTCTTTGAGCTTTGCATGGCTTTGGATTCTTACACTGCTGATAATTTCTTCAGTCTCAAAGCAGGTCACACGACATAAGAGTAGCAGGCACCTTTTTCTGCTAGGATCTTCTTTGGGTAGATATGTTGTCACCAACCTTTATAATACTAGCCTATGAAGATAACTCGTATTAAGCAGTGAAAGACGATAAGTTGTCAGCAGAAGAAGCACATACTTTAGTAACAATTGAATTGAATTAGCTTTATTGTCACACATGCTCAGATGAGTACAGTGAAAAATTTAAAAGTCGCCACTTATGGTGCCATCTTAGGGTCAAAAGTACTTAGGTACAGATTCTTCAGTCCACGTTCTTAGGGGAAAAAAAAATTAGAAAAAAGAGAAATAAGAAGTTCAGAACAACAGTCTTTCCAACCCAATCCACACTGGTACCTAGCTTCCAGTCTGTGCCGGGCTTCACCTCGAGGTTCTTGAGGCTGGGGGACCATCCTGGAATCACCTTGCGACTGGAAGTCAATGTTAGCTGAAAGACTGCCATGGGCCACTGAAGGACCACCATGCCTGCCAAGAGACTACCACATACTGCTGAAAGACCTCCATGATGGGCCACTGATAGATCGCTACGCTGGGCTGGGAAGTCAGGACACTGGGAACACCAGATCAGGTCTGCACTGAGGAAGTCCAAGAGTTTGAGGCCAAGTGTCCCTGGCTGAGGGTTGGAGCCCATGCTGAGGCAGGGAGTTCAAGGCAGAGAAGAAACAAGAAACAAGAGAGGAGAAAGAAAACAAGAAAAAGGAACGAAACAGATGGATGAACTCTTGCTAAAGCATCCTATCTCTGCTGCCATCTCGACTTGGTTGAGAACAAGAACTAGTCCAGAAGCACAGAAGGTCCCAAGGGCATAGAATGTACTCCAGATGAGATATTTCAATGTCCAGCACCAAGAATAGCTCGGTAGCACTGTTACTGATTGAGCTAGGTGAATCTTAAAGGATATAGTTGCTAGTCTAAGTCTGTGGCATGTAATGAGGGGATCAACCAGAGGGAAAAATCTACTTGAATTCAATCTCACTAATCTATCTGTCACAGATGAATTTGTTCATGATAGTATCAGTAGGTGTGGTCACTGCACAGTTCTTGTGGAGATGAAGTCCTGTTGTCACATTGACGATACCCTTCATCATGTTGCGTGGCATATCATATTCATTGGGACAGACTTCAAACAAATCTAGCAACTCAGAACTTGGAATCCGTGAAGGACAGTGGACCATCAGCAGCAGTAGAATTGTATTGAGCCACAATCTGTACCCTCATGACTCAGCATATGATGATGTTATCACTAGGCATGTCAGATTCCACACAAGAACCTGGCTCAATAGATGATATTTCGACTTGTTTTGGGTTCAACAATATGGTCTGTCACTGAAACATAAGAATACATGCTGCAAATCTTTGATATCAATAAAATGGAAGTGAAGCTGTGAAGAAATAAAACTAAAATAATCCAAACTATCAATTTATAATACAATTTCAAAGATGTTTAAACACGTGAAAAGTATAATCTCATTAATCTCCAAATACTCCTTTTATAAATGGAAAAGAGACAAAACAGCATTTGTTTACTATCCAAAACACCACTTGTACAATACTCACACCAATGTCTCCATATCAAACACCTCAGTAGGTTTAAGTCACGTGTCACTTCAACTTTTAGACTTTGAACTACAAATAGCTTCTTCCTGTAGCTATCATACACCTGCTTAAATGTGTTCATCTTTAAGTAACTCTTTAGGATTTTATTCCAATATTTCTGGTCTGGACTAACGTTAAGGTAACCTGGTTCACTCTACAAAGAATTTTGGGGAGGTTCAGCAGAATTTGACCAATGTGTTATAGATAAAATGAAAAAAAAGTTTAAGATTAGTAGTCAGTCTTCGGGGAACTTTAAAAATATAGGACTAAATATTGTCATTGACCACTTGAGGTAGTGTGTTGGCAAAAGCAGTACCAATATTACCAGAGCTGTGACAAATGTTAGGATTTAATAATGCTATCACAAATCACAACTGACCTTGGACATACCGCTACTCAGGATAAAAGCAAACCATACCTGCTTCCTTCAAATGAAAGTAAAAGAGAACTTATTTATTGTAACACTTTTAACTTTAACAAGAATAGGATTTCTAATTTATGTAACTCAAACTTTGCCCCTTTAAAATTTCCACAAACAGATGCACAAAGAAAAGCAAACACCAATATTAGGGGTAAAACGTCGGAGAAACACAGCTCTTTATCACGAGTCCAAAATCATAGAAACTGATGAATTGGTTGCATAACCCTTCTCCTTTCTTCAATAATGCCTTGTTGTTTGCTCAGCAATGATCAGTCTTTAATTCATTGATTGCTTGGTGAGACCTGGGGTCTTTCTTAACGTCTTTGGGTTTTAGAATGATTTTTTTCAGCAACTCTAGTTTATTCCTGCTCTTTTAATGAAGAGTTGGAGAAGGCAATTTTTCAGAGTAAGGGAACAGAAAGAGAGAGGAGTGTTGATCCTGGAAGCCTCTGGAACTTGTCGTCTTTTATTTTCGTTCTTCATCACAGGATCTAGGTTAAGTCAGTTCAATCAGAAGGCTGAAACTAAGCTGAGTTCTCCTGAAACTGTAACAATTGGTGCCAACTGGAAAGCCAATCATAAGATTGCCACTAGGCAGAGTTGTCCTTATGCAGTGGCACTGCTTTGTCTGAGCACAATAGAACATAGAACATAGAACATAGAACAGGCCCTTCAGCCCATGATGTTCCCAAAAAGTAACGTTGGTGCATCTGCATCAGTTAGACCCAAATGTTTTCTCAAGCTGCAAACAACCTTTTGTACTTTCTTTGTTTTTTAAGTGAGTGTACCTTGTTTTCAGGCCACAGTCCAAAAAAAATGTGATCAATAGCAATATCAGGCAGAGTAATTCAGGCATGTTCTTGGTTTGGATCAACAATCTTATTTGAAATTTGCCAGTTGCAACCCAATAAACTGACTTAGCCAGATCCTCTCAAAAAGAGAATCCTGCATCCAAGGTAGAAACAAAACAGACCAATTAAAATATCTTATTGGTCAGTTAAACTGGCTTCATATTCAGACAAGTGCCAGTTTGGGAATGAGTACCAAGCTAAAACATGCTATAGTTGAGATTCTGAGAATAAATAAAATAATAAAGAAATTAATAATGTTTCCAGCCTTAGGTGATCCAGAAGATATGAAGTAAGTCATTTTTAGTTATGTTTCACATACAAACTTCCAGATACTCTACTACCACAGGATTCATTATATTTTTGGTAGGATAGAAGAAAAACTTTTGCCCACTGGACTGGGAAGCTGACATGTTAAAAAGAGTAGTTGCAGAAAAAATGTTAAGGATCGATTAACCTTGCTAGTGTGAAGAAAATATAAGTAAGAAAAGAGATTTCTAAAATAAAATGGGTCGATGAAGGTCACTAACTGTTAGGCTGTTTTACAAACAGAAATTACTGCTGTGAGAAGTTAAATGGCTTTGAAGAAGGATATCTTGTATTATGAGAACATGGAAAACTAATTTATAAGAGTTTGGACAACAAATTCTGTCTTTATTTCTGTATGTGAAGAAAATGTTAAAGATCAGGGTAATCTGGGATCTTGTCACGGTCATTTGTATTATATTGTGTGACATAGAGCAAAAAGCACACTTTTATTTCTTTGGTTTTGGAAAGACTGTTATCAAAAGTTTAATTGAAAGAGATAATATCTTTTAATATTGGAGCAATCAAATTGTTAAGTTTGTTAACATACTTATTTACGGAAAAGAGAAACAGGCGGTGGGTATTGATTATCTGAACACATATAAATAAGATTATCATTGACCAGAAACTGAATGGACTAGCCATATATATACTATGACTACAAGAGCAGGACAGAGGCTAGGAATCCTGCAGCAAGTAACTCATCTCCTGACTCCCCAAGGCCTGTCCACCATTGAAAAGGCACAAGTCAGGAGTGTGATGGAATACTTCTCACTTGCCTAGGTGGATGCAGCTTCAACACCATTTTAAAAACCATGATACCATCCAGGACAAAACAGCACTCTTGATTGGCACCACATCTGGAAACATTCACTGCCTCCACCATCCATACTTGAGTCCCCTGTGAAGTCTCAAATGTAACAGTGTCAACATGATGCATAACTTCATGGCCACACAAGATTGACCATGGATCTTGTCTGTGTTGAACATCCTGGAAACAAAATGACCTGGGTGAATACAGGGCAATAGGTCCTCCTGGTGCCACTACCCCATATCTTAAAACATCTCAGCTCTTTCCCTGGCCCCTGTATCCAAAAATGCTGGTGTGAACGAATTAGTCAGTGATGTTTTGGGCATGGAACTGCACAGCAAACAGGGAGCCAATGCATTAGTCTCACCAACGATTAATGACCCTACAGGTCTGTGTTCTGGGTAGTACATAGTTCAGTGTACTGCTTTTGCCCTTTAAAAGCCCCATCATTGGTAGTCTTGCAGCCCACTCCCTCACAGCTTGAGACACTTACCGCACCCATTCTGGATGTGGTCACAGCCATTTTCTTCCCCACTGCATACATTTGAATTCCAGCATGGTGGAAGGTGACAGTGAGCACCAGTAGCTTCCAGCCTCTGCCTTTACACATCTGTGAGCACCCCACCCCCCAAACATTTAGATCTTCTCCTTAGCCCATCGGATTCACTCCCTCCAGGTCAGTGCCCAATCCATCTATATGAACCTGCACCTGCCCACCTTTACTCTCCAGTCCCTGGAGTACGAAGTGACCATGCCAGGAAACATCATACACTTTGCCCGACTTGAAGCCAGGGTGCTCCTGACCATGGATGAATCCTCCTCCTGCATGACTCCATTCTCATCCAGCTATACCAAAACACCTCCTTTGCAGATACTATTTCCCCCTTCACAACTGTCATCTACCTTGCCCCCAGCCCGCAGCCGCCAAGAATACGTTGCCGAATCTTCCACTTGGGACAGCATCCCACCTCACGCTTCCCCCAGCTCCACTCTCCCCTTCCTTAGTTTTTATGGATGGGCCCATGAACTGACTGTAGCCCACCCCTTACCCTTACCAGACCTTAAGCTGGTTAAGCAGCCTTGCCAGACAGCCTCAGACAAGAACTGCCCAGACCTCTGACTGGTGCCTGCACTTCTCCCTGACCATGTTTGCCCTAAATCCCTGAATTGGTCGCTATGGAGGCACAAGACTGATATGAGCATATACCTGCACTGCAGAAGTATGAACCCTCTGAGAGCACCCTAACTGGATGCCTGACAATTCCCTGGACTGGTATCAGAGGCTGTCCTTGACTCACTGTGCCTGAAGCCCCTGACTGATGTCTCCATGGCCTTGGTGAATATTCATCCCCTGAGACTTGAGACATGGTTACTTGCTTGCTATACACGCAGCGTGTTTGCCATACAAGCTGCTGGCCCATGTTTCAGCTATGAAATTGAGTAGCAAGATGTCTGTCCCCTCAACTGAAGACTGCTGACCAGCAAGGTATGCTGTCTGGTTGTGTGACTGCACTAATTGGCATAACAAGGCAAGGCATGGATGGCGCAAGAAGCAGGTAGGCACTGAATGAGTGCTAAGAGAACTTGCAAGCAGTTGAGCTCAATCCATGAGCTGCGTTTCTGTTGGAGACTGTAGTTTATCCTTTCAGCAGCCTTTTAATGCCAGTTGCTGATGCACCCTACAATGCAAGTCCATGTTCCTTAAGTAGCTTGGAAGTGGATTGGAGAAGTGCCATAATGGCCACAAGGGGTTGGCAGATGTCAGATTCATGAATGAAGGGTGCATGCAGCTGGTACCCATGGATCATGCCCTGAGGTGCTATTTGGTCCCAAACAACATGGAGACAATTCGTTGCCAGTGGCAAGCTGAAGTCACCAAGCTCGTTTGGTGTGTTTCCTAAGATAGGAAGCTGAATATTAAAGAGGCAAGTTGTAGTTTTAATAAGGCATTTAACAAGCTGTATTCTCTCTCAATTAGCAACTTGCCACTTCCTAGTGGGAAACATGCCTCACTGCTTGGCAGAAGCATGAAAGTTGGAGTAAGATGCTCCCAAAATGGATACAGGCCTCGCCAGACTTCTCATTTGATTTTGCCACAAATCTCATCATTCAAACATCTGAGTGATGTGGGCTAAGATTCTGCCAAAGGCTACCCATTAGATGGAAAAAGCAATCAAGTTTAATTCTGGAAATAAGAATAAATTTGACAAAAATAGCATAATGATGATTTGTATCAAGTTACCTATAATAGATTTGGTAAATTACTAATTCAGTGTACTATTATACAAATGCATATTTTTTGCAATGTAACTGTACAGTCGAAAAGGTTATCAAAAAATGAAACTTTTTTTTACATTAATTGAACATCAACAGCCAACTAAGTGAAGGGAAAGGCAGTCTAAGGGATACTTATGCAATTTACATACCAGTATACATGCTGGAAATGTTCTTCATGGCTTGAAAACATTTGTCCCCAAGCAAAATCTCGAGTTAAAAGCTTTTATTAAAACATCAAAATAAATTTCTCGTGTATACGTATTAGATTATTTATTCTGAGATGGGGACCACATTGCAGGATGTGAAATACTGACTTTCTCTCTTTAATAGCCATCTAGTTCCGCATATTCATTCCCTATTGTAGTCCATTATGATAATCAAATCTTACCCCATCCTCTTTGACCTTTTTGGCATCGTCCAGTTTTTTCTTCTTACTTTCAGGCATTAGATCATCAAGCCAGCTTAGCTCACGCTTCAGAAAGCAAAGGTCCATCAATTTTCTAACAAAAACTAGAGCTAATACCTGCAATATAGCATCAGAGATCAGATTAAGAAATATTGAGGGCATGCACATAGCAGTTGAAAAAGGTTCATTGTTAACGATTAAATTTAATATGCATACTAAAACAAAAGCACTCAGGGATTTACAAATTTCTTTCGCACACTACAGCCTTTTGCTTTTGCAATTTTTCCTCAGTTGTGAAAAGGAGGAATGCAGTTTACCGCTCTGTGACATAATGCTACATATAGGAGACATATATAATGGGTATCACAATCCTTGTTACATTATCTGTTGTTCAACCAAATCAGACATTCCAGCGTGCACAAAATCTAGTTACCACAGAAGACTAATGTTAATATTTACATTAGTATTTTTCATCAATAAAATTCATAAATACTAGTAACAATAAATAGTATTAAAATTCAACATTAGCATATACCAGAAATATTTGAAGTTGGAAGACCTAATGACATAAGGGCCTAGAAATTCTTCATTTTTAACTGAAACACGTTTTTCTTGTAATTCCCTTGCATTTTTAGAACAAATGTACCGAAATACAAATTCTGAAACTATTTATGGGTGTTTGTTCAATGCAATATGCAACTATCAACCATACTGCTTGTGTGGCACAAATTAGTTTGCAAGAGGCACTTAACATGCAAAAAAGAATGCAGTTTTCACAAATCTAGCAGTGAAACAAAGTTGTTTAGAATATACAGTAGAAAACTAAAATGCTAAGCCTGTCTTACAAACTCTTAAATTGCATGTAGGAGTGCCAAATTAGCCTGTTTGGAGTTGGGGAAAAAGTAAAAGTACATTAGGAGCAGAAAGGTATTGCAGAAATGAGGTGTTGTGCATCCCTCATACTTGGATTGAAGTGAAGCTGTGAAGCCTTGAGTGAAAGGTAAGCAATTATTTTTAACATGAAATTCGAAACAAAGTTGCAGTTATGAAGAAATATATACAAGATCAGCAACATTCAGAGGACTGAACATAGAAACAGAGGTAAGCCCTGAGCTTGTTCTACCATTCAATTAGATCATGACTGATCTATGACCTAATTCCACATACCTGCCTTTGCCCCATTTTCCTTAATTCCTTTGGATGATAAAACACTCTCAATCTCAGATATAAAACTTACAATTGATCAAGAATCATTTGTTGTTTGTGGAAGAGAGTTCCAAACTTCTACTACCATTTCTGTGTTGGGGTATTTACTAAGGTGTTTATTAATTTCACTCCTGAAGGATCAGACTCTAATTTTTAAACTGTGCCACATAGTTCTGGACTCCCTTATTCACCCTGTTCAGTCATAAAATCCTCATTCAATTGACCCCTTTATCCTTTAAATTCCAGACAAAACAGCTGTAGTTTGTGTAATCTCTGGGAATCCAGATATCATTCTAGTAATTCCACACTGCACTCTCTTCCGAGGGTCAGCACGGACTAGTTGAACCAAAAGTTATGTTTCCAAGCTGTATGACACTGTATATCCTCCCTAATGCGTGGTACCCAGAACTGCTCATAAGATTTTAGATATGGTCTTCCCAGAGATTTGCTAGGGCACAACATACTTTTACTGCCTAAGTGTATTCTAGGCTTCTAGCTCAAAAGGCAAGCATTCCTTT
The DNA here is from genome assembly GCF_030684315.1 of Stegostoma tigrinum. Classification (NCBI taxonomy): domain Eukaryota; kingdom Metazoa; phylum Chordata; class Chondrichthyes; order Orectolobiformes; family Stegostomatidae; genus Stegostoma; species Stegostoma tigrinum. The sequence goes on along the minus strand of NC_081404.1, from coordinate 9,554,797 downwards.
AGTTTTTAAAAATTATTTTCTGTAGTGTTCACAGAATCCTTAGCATTCTGTAAAGACGTGAAAAGGATGGGCTTCTTGGTTGGACAAAGAATTCAGTATAATAATGGACATCTTGTGTTAAAATGGAATCATTATCATCCACCCCTGAAGAAGGTTCTAGAAAGATTAAGTTTGGAAGGGCTCCAGTTGAAATAGGTAGTGGAGAGAAACTCCCAAGGGTGGATCCATGCTCCCTGAGGTAGTTTGAGGACACTTTAATAAGAAACAAGGCAACAAGAAAGAATATGCAGCCATTCTGTTTGATTGGTACTTGTTACTGAATGATCGTATGATATTGCTGCATGACTAATGTGTTCTAGATCTACTCTTATTCTCTGATTAAACTCTACAAATTCATTATAATGGTTGTTGTCAACCCTGCATAAATTGGATATCTACAATAAGTGATCCAAAGATACAAATGGGAGAGAAAATTATCAGTGATCTTGAGGAACAGACACAGGGTGGATCTTAGAGCATAGGTGAGCAAAGGGTACGTTAATGGCTAAAGAAGGCAAGCCTGATATAAGCTGAAGGTCCAGCATGTTGAAAGAAACTGCTACTTTTATTTACGATTCACAACTGAGGATACTATCTTTCAAATGAAGGGTGGTTTATTGGTATTAATGTGTGCATCATTCACTGTAATCCTTGCTCAGTCTGGATAAAGTATGAAAATGTTAAGTTAGATTCTGATAATAAAATGAGTGCTATGACAGAAGAAAGTGTGACACAACCAGTGGCTACTTGGGGAACTTCAAAGGAGATCACTGGCACTCATGTTAAAACCAAGAGACCGTGAGATGTAATAACAGAGGTAGATCATTCAGTCCATTAATTCTGCTGTGCCATTCAAAGAAATTATGGCTAATTTGACAATCATTTGATAATCCTTAAATCCACTTTCCTGCCTTTTCATATACTGTTTAAACACTGTCTACTTCAGCCTTGAACATAATTAATGACCCAGCCTCGACAGCCCTTGCCATAAAGAATTTCACAGATTCACTACCTTCTGAGAGAAAAAATTCTTCCTCATTTCTATCTTAAATAAACAACTCTTCATTTTGAGATTATATCTGGGTACTACACTTTAGGAAGGACAATCTTCTTTCAGACTCTTCCACAAGGTGAAAGAAACCTCCCTTCTTCAACCCTGTCAAGACCCCTCAGAATCTTCCATGTTTCAACAAAGTCTGCTGTCATTCTTCTAAACTCCAATGAATGCAGGCTCAACCTATTCAAGCTCCCCTCCCAAAAACTTTCTCTATACCCAAGATCAGCTAGTGAACCTTCTCTGGACTGCCTCCAATCCTAGTACATGTTTCCTTCATTAAGGGGGCTAAAACTGTTCACAGTATTCAAGGTGAAAGCTAAGTAGTGCTTTGTATATTTTTAGCACAATTTCCCTATTTTCATATCCCATTCCCTTTGAAATAAAGGCCTTCCCCATCACCTGCTAAACTTGTATCCTATCTTTTTGTGATTTATGCACAAGGATTCCCAAATCTCTCCATGTTGCAGCTTTCTGCAGTCTTTCTCCATTTAAATAATATTTAGCTTCTGTATTCTTCCTGCCAAAGCACATAATCTACACTTCCCCAAATTACACTCCATCTGTCAAGATTTTGCCCACTTAGTTAATCTTTCAACATCCTTCTGTGGATATTGTCATCCTCACTACGCTCCTCGCTTATTTTTATGTCAGCTACAAACTTTGCTATAATATATTTCACTTTTCTGATCCGAGTCATTAATATGTTATAAATAATTATGGTTTCATTGATCCCTGTGGCACTCCAACAATTCAGAAATTGCCCCCCATTCCTGTCTTATCCCAACTTTCTGCTTTGTATTAGTTAGCTAGTCTTCCATCCATGCTAATAAACGACCCATAACACCTTGGGCTTTTATTTTGTATATAGCCTTTTGGAAATACAAATATACTATATCTGTTGGTTCCCCTTCATTTATCCTGCTTGTTACTGCCTTAAAGAATTTTGGTTAAATTGGTCAGGCACAACTTTCCCTTCAGGAAGCTATGCTGACTCTACTTGATAGTATTATGTCTTCCTAAATGTTCTGCTTTTACATCGTTTAAAGTAGACTAATATTTTTCCAATGACAGATTTTAAGCTAAGTGACATTTTTGGCTCTTTCTTTTTGAATAAAGGTGTCACATTCGCATTTTCCAGTTATCTAGGGCTTTTCCTGAATCTAGGGATACTTGGAAGATTACTGCCGAGGCATCTACTATCTCTGTAGCTACTTCTGAGGATGCAACCCATCAGATCCAGACACTATTGACCTTTAGCCCCATTTGTTTCTCTAATGCTTTTTGTCTGATGATAGATCTTCTGTTTATTTTCTTTTCCCCTTGAACCCCTTGATTATTTATAGTTTTTTTGGAATGCTATTAGTGTCTTCTACCATGAAGACTAATGCAAAATCATTATTCAACTCCTCTGCCATTTTCTGGTTTCCCATTATTATTTTCCCAGTTTCGTTCTCTAAGGGGCCTCTGTTCAATTTTGCCCCTCCCTTCCCTTTTTATATATTTAAAGAAGCTCTTGCAGTTTGTTTATATACCACTTGCCAGTTTACTCTCAAAGTTTATCTTCCTTTTTTGTTGTTACCTTTTGTTGGTATTTAAGATTTTACCAATCCCCTGGCTCACAATTAATCTTTACTACATTGTATATTTTTCTTTCAATTTATCTTTAACTTTCTTGGTTATTCATTGTAGGTTTATCCCTTTCTTAGAATCCTTTATCCCTGGAACATATTTTTGTTGTGAGTCATGAGCTATTTTCTTAGACATCTATCATTGTTGATAAATTCATTTTTCCAATCCAATCCAGATGGTCTGTGTCCTCATTCCTTTATAATTATCCTTTTTTAAGTTTGGCATGGTTGTTTTCATGCAAAGCTTTTCACTCTGAAACTGGTTGCTAAAATGTATTATGTTATGGCCATTGTTTTCTTGGGGAATCTTTTTACTGAGATCACTTATTAAAACTTTTTAATTACACATTACCAAATCCAAAATAGCCTGACCCCTGGTTGGATCCACATCATATTGTTCTTGAAAACTGTCTTGAATACACTCTCTGAATTCTTGCTCATGGCTATCTTTGTAAATTTGACTTTGCCAATCTACGTGAATTGACATACAGTTCTAGTTGCCCTGCTATAGGAGGATATTATTAAATTGGACAGGGTTTCGAAAAGATTTACCAGAATGTTGCTGGGGCTGGAGGGTTTGAGTTAGAACATAGAACATAGAACAGTACAGCACAGAACAGGCCCTTCAGCCCACAATGTTGTGCCGACCATTGATCCTCATGTATGCACCCTCAAATTTCTGTGACCATATGCATGTCCAGCAGTCTCTTGAATGTCCCCAATGACCTTGCTTCCACAACTGCTGCTGACAATGCATTCCATGCTCTCACAACTCTCTGTCTAAAGAACCCGCCTCTGACATCCCCTCTATCCTTTCCTCCAACCAGCTTAAAACTATGACCCCTCGTGTTAGCCATTTCTGCCCTGGGAAATAGTTTCCGGCTATCAACTCTATCTATGCCTCTCTTTATCTTGTGTACCTCAATTAGGTCCCCTCTCCTCCTCCTTTTCTCCAATGAAAAGAGTCCGAGCTCAGTCAACCTCTCTTCATAAGATAAGCCCTCCAGTCCAGGCAGCATCCTGGTAAACCTCCTCTGAACCCTCTCCGAAGCATCCACATCTTTCCTACAATAGGGTGCCCAGAACTGGACGCAGTATTCCAAGTGCGGTCTAACCAAAGTTTTATAGAGCTGCAACAAGATCTCATGACTCTTAAACTCAATCCCCCGTTAGTGAAAGCCAAAACACCATATGCTTTCTTAACAACCCTGTCCACTTGGGTGGCCATTTTAAGGGATCTATGTATCTGCACGCCAAGATCCCTCTGTTCCTCCACACTGCTAAGAATCCTATCCTTAATCCTGTACTCAGCTTTCAAATTCGACCTTCCAAAATGCATCATCTCGCATTTATCCAGGTTGAACTCCATCTGCCACCTCTCAGCCCATCTCTGAATCCTGTCAATGTCCCGCTGCAGCCTACAACAGCCCTGTAGACTGTCAACGACACCTCCAACCTTCGTGTCATCTGCAAACTTGCTGACCCATCCTTCAATCCCCTCATCCAAGTCATTAATAAAAATTACAAACAGTACAGGCCCAAGGTCAGAGCCCTGTGGAACACCACTCACCACTGACTTCCAGGCAAAATATTTTCCTTCTACTACCACTCGCTGTCTTCTGTTGGCCAGCCAATTCTGTATCCAGACAGCTAAGTTCCCCTGTATCCCATTCCTCCTGACCTTCTGAATGAGCCTACCATGGGGAACATTATCAAATGCCTTGCTGAAGTCCATATACACCACATCCACAGCTCGACCCTCATCAACTTTTCTAGTCACATCCTCAAAGAACTCGATAAGGTTTGTGAGGCATGACCTGCCCCTCACAAAGCCGTGTTGACTGCATTTAATCAAGCCATGCTCTTCCAGATGGTCATAAATCCTATCCCTCAGAATCCTTTCTAACACCTTGCAGATGACAGACGTGAGACTTACTGGTCTGTAATTGCCAGGGATTTCCCTATTTCCTTTCTTGAAGAGAGGAATTACATTTGCCTCTCTCCAGTCCTCAGGTACGACTCCAGTGGAGAGCGAGGATGCAAAGATCTTCGCAAGTGGCGAAGCAATTGCATTTCTCGTTTCCCAAAGCAGCCGAGGACAAATCTGGTCCGGGCCTGGCGACTTGTCAATCTTAATGTTTGACAAAATTTTCAGCACATCGGCTTCCTCTATCTCTATCCATTCCAGCATGCACACCTGCTCTTCAAAGTTTTCATTCACTACAAAGTTCAGTTCTTTCATAAAGTCAAAAGCAAAAAACTCATTTAGGGCTTCCCCTACCTCCTCAGACTCCACACACAAGTTCCCTATGCTATCCCTGATCGGCCCTACTCTTTCTTTGACCATTCTCTTATTCCTCACATAAGTGTAAAACGCCTTTGTGTTCTCCCTAATCCGTTCTGCCAAGCCTTTCTCGTGCCCCCTCCTGGCTCTCCTCAGACCATTTTTGAGCTCTTTCCTCGCCTGCCTGTAATCCTCTAGAGCTGAGCTTGACCCTAGCTTCCTCCACCTTATGTAAGCTACCTTCTTCCTTTTGACGAGAAGCTCCACCGCTCTCGTCATCCAAGGTTCCTTTATCTTACCCCTTCACTGGAGCATAGGAGGCTGAGTGTTCACCTTCTACAGAGGTTTATAAAATCATGAGGGGCAAAGATAAGGTGAAAAGCAAAGATTTTTTTTCCCTAAAGTGGGGGAGTTCAAAACTAGGGAACATATTTTGAAGATGAGAGAAGAAAGATTCAAAAGGGACCAAAGTGACAACCTTTTCACACAGAAAGTGGATTATATATGGAATGGACTACTGGAGGAAGTGATAGATGAAGGTACAGTTACAATATTTAAAGGACATTTGGACAGGTATGTGAACAGGAAAGGTTTGGAGGGATATGGGCCAAACGCAGGCAAACAGGGTTAGTTCAGTTTGGGAAACTTGGTCAGCATGGATGAGCTGGACCAAAGGGTCTGTTTCCATGCTGTATGACTCTATGACTGTATTAAAGTCACCCAACATGAATGTACTGCCTTTTTCACATGCCCTCATTATCACGTGATTTATTTTCTGCCTGAAAGCATCCTATCATTAGAGGGCCTATAGACTACACACACCAATGCCCAATTCCCCACATTATTTCTTATCTTCACTGATATGGATTCTATGTCTTCTGATGCAAGAGCATTTCTTGCTATTGTACTAATTACGTCTCATTCAAAAATGCTACCCACCATCCTTTCCTTTCCTTGTTCGTCCTTTCTAAAAATGATGTTGACTTCAATGCACTTGGAACCAAAATTGAGACAAATATCAATGAAATAGCAGAGAACCTATTGCAGTACAATGATCTGTGCTGAACAGATCAGCAGCCTCAGAAAGAGGATGTAACCTGCAGTCAAGACATGGATGCAAGTGCGCAGAGACAGCAGGCCTGCCATTTCAGTCCCAGTGTGCATCACAGGGACAGATGATGTGTTTAACAGATACAAAATATGAATCCAGAACAGGTCATTCCTGGTGCAGATAAGGATTCCTCCAGATAAGTAAATGGAGTTAAAGGCCATTGAAAAATCTGGAAACTTGTAAGGGTTGTCAATTACCAGCTAATCCTTAAATCAGATATTTGCCTAATGTCATGCATAGTATACGCATTTCATATTATGAAATTTCAGTCAATGCTTTTGACAACTGGATACAAGCTGTTAAAATGGCTGCCACAAATCATGCACCATTTGGCATTTGGACCAGATAGTATCAAGTCACTGGCAAATGCCTAATTAAATATAGACATAGTAAGGGTACCTGTGGAGTTCTCACATTTAATTGTTTAAGCATGGGTCAAAACACAGACTATGAAGTTTACAGACTCCTTGTTTCATACTGAACAAAAGGGAAGATTGAAACTTCTGAGGCCTACCCAGTTTAGTTTGGATGGGAAGGCCATTATGATTGGTCGCTGTCAACTTCCCATTGCATCACAATGGCCTCCCCATCCAAACCAGACTGCGTAGTCCTCAGAAGTGCTAATACACAACAGGGGATGTGGATTCAACTTGAACTTGTAAAACACAAAATGATAAGATGCCTGATCTTTCAGATGAAAAGAAATGGCAAATTGCTATTTGCAGGCAGATCCAGTGATCCATCAGTTGTTGGTCAATCCGAGAACTAGACTTTGAAATGAGCTGCTAGAGTACTTAGCCCGGTACAATTTCAAAGTTAACCTAGGAACCAAACTCCTACTTCATCAACTACAAGAAACCTCATGACCTGGTGTAACCTTTCATTTTACAAGAACCTCTCTTCAACTTTAAAGCATCAAATTCATTCAAGAAATCGCAAGTCTGCCAAATGGTAGATCGGAAATCAAATATCACAGACTGAGTAATGGCAATCTGTAAATATGTGTGAGTGTATGTCTGTGCACATGGGAATGCATGACACAGAATGCGACATTGCATTAATTTGCAGCAATTGCAAGAGAATAAATAATCTTTAGCTTTAAATTTACAATCAGTTGCTGCTGGATTATTTATTTGCAATACACACTGCAAAGGTAAGAAAAGGCACACTACTAGCCATATAAAACATACTTATTAAAGGTAGTAAGCAGCACAAATGTTGTCTATGACAAAAGGAATGGTATATGAGCTAGTTCAAGTTACTCTAATTTATAAGACATGAGGAGAAATGGAACACATGGATCATATTATACTATTAGACAAATTAAAAAGTCACACAAACCTTGAAATAAATCTTTTAATCTTTACACTAGAAATCCAAAAAAAACATTAAATATGCCAAGACAATACAAACATGACAGGGTTAAAGAAGAAAATTACAAAAAGCAGGAGATTCTCATGAACAAATCTGACCTGGTCTGCTAAACAATTTTTGCAGCTTCTCCCTCAGAATAAATCATCATGCCTTATGACATAGCAGTCTGTCTTCTTGCATGGCTACTTTTGTAATAATGATTGCTGCATCTCGTGTCCTATGGCTTATAATTGCTGCTCAGATATTGTTGATGAAACTTTTATCCTTGGTGAGATGTGTGCTATATTTCACACACAAAACAGACTGGAAATCTTCTCAGTTGCAAAGGCACCCATAATTGGTCAAAATGTCTGATACATTGCTCCTCTGAATTTTACTTCATTATAGTTCTGCTGTATCAAGGAAAGCATACAGGTGTAATGAACCATGGTTGCACCAGGACTGGTTGAAAATGTAGAAGTCAAATGCTCCCTAGAAAAGATCAACTGAACAATTTTCAGCCAGTGATTGCACGTTTGTAGAGTAACAATACTTCCTCTCAATTAAATTGCGAAATTATGTACAAGTGCACAAGGGTCCACATGTACTGTTTATGATCCCACATCTCCTCGGAAAGTTGAAACGTAATTGTCTGTTGCTGCTCACTGTCAAGGTTTATTGGTATTAGTATGGCAAAATGGAGCATTTATCACTTGTTATTATTCAGTAGTGCACATTAAATTAGTTAATACTTGGGTATTTGGTGTAAATAAATGAAAGGCTCAGCAAGACACAAGTTGAGGGTGATGTAAAGTTCCACTGTGGCCAGTAGCATAGTACAGATGTTGGACTGTGTCTACAGTCTATTCTTTGAAGATGGCACATCTTACTGACAATCTTTCACTGAGCCATGGTTTGCACAGGCTTTCATCCACTGAGATTCAAGTAGCTTATGGTCGCAGTTTATCTACTATTTGGGACATTGGCAGTGGTATTCTCTTCTGCCCATTGTTCCCTCTATTTGTTTACCTATATGATAACTTGTTCTTCACCCATGTGGTCAAACATTTCAAAGAAAATCTTCGTTCTCTACTGAGATTGCTGTCCTCTGTTTCCATTGTCCAATTCCTTGCTTTGTAGATCCAAATAAATAACTGGTACTTGTATTATGCCACTCATGATGTCAGAATATCCCAAAGCATTTTACAAAGAATAAATTGCTTTTGAAGCAGAAATGTAGGAATCACAGCAACAAATTTGCGCACAGCAAGTTCTCACAAACAGCAATTTAATCATGACTAGATCATCTGATCTTATTAAATATAAAAGTATTGTTGATTGAAGGATAATTATTTCCTAGGGACCAGCAATAATGCCCAGTTCTCCATCAGAGAGCAGACAAGATCTCTGTTTAATGTGTCATCTGAAAAACACTACTTCTAACAGAGCAGCAGTCCCTTAGCATTGCACTGGAGGTTCAGTTCAATTTTAATGCTCATAAACTTTACATTGTATGTGATAAGTGGGAAGTTGAAAGTGAAGGCGTTAACTTGCATCAGAGATAGTAAGAACTGCACATGCTGGAGTATCTGAGATAACAAGGTGTAGAGCTGGATGAACACAGCTGGCCAAGCAGCATCAGAGGAGCAGGAAGGCTGATGTTTCGGGCCTAGACCCTTTTTCATTAATTGGGGGGGGGGGGGGGGCGAAAGGGGGTTCTGAAATAAATAGGGAGAGAGGGGGAGGCAGATAGAAGATGGATAGAGGAGAAGATAGGTGGAGAGGAGACAGACAAGTCAAAGAGGCGAGGATGGAGCCAGTAAAGGTGAGTGTAGGTGGGGTGGGGATAGGTCAGTCCAGGGAGGACGGACAGGTCAAGGGGGTGGGATGAGGTTAATAGGTAGGAGATGGGGGTGGGGCTTGAGGTGGGAAGAGGGGATAGGTGGGAGGAAGGACAGGCCAGAGAGGCCGGAACGAGCTGGGCTGATTTTGGGATGTGGTAGGGGCAGGAGAGATTTTGAAGCTTGTGAAGTCCACATTGATACCATTGGGCTGCAGGGTTCCCAAGCGGAATATGAGTTGCTGTTCCTGCAACCTCCGGGTAGCATCATTGTGGCACTGCAGGAGGCCCAGGATGGACATGTCGTCCAACGAATGGGAGGGGGAGTTGAAATGGTTTGTGATTGGGAGGTGCAGTTGTTTAGTGCGAACCGAGCATAGGTGTTCTGCAAAGTGGTCCCCAAGCCTTCACTTGGTTTCCCCGCCGTACAGGAGGCCACACTGGGAACAGCGGATACAGTATACTACATTAGCAGATGTGCAGGTGAATATCTGCTTGATGTGGAATGTCATCTTGGGGCCTGGGATGATGGTGAGGGAGGAGGTGTGGGGGCAAGTGTAGCACTTCCTGTGGTTGCAGGGGAAGGTGCTGGGTGTGGTGGGGCTGGAGGGGAATGTGGAGCAGACAAGGGAGTAGCGGAGAGAGTGGTCTCTCCAGAACGCAGATAAGTGTGGGGAGGGAAAAATGTCTTGGGTGGTGGGGTTGGATTGTAGATGGCGGAAGTGTCAGAAGATGACGTGTTGGATCCGGAGGTTGGTGGGGTGGTACGTGAGGATGAGGGGGATTCTGTTTTAGTTGTTGTTGCAGGGAGGGGGGTGTGAGGATTGAGTTGCGGCAAATGTGGGAGACATGATTGAGGGCATTCTCGACCACTGAGGCCAGGGGGGGATGTTGCGGTCCTCGAAAAACGAGAACATCTGAGGTGTGTGAACGTGGAGTGCCTCATCCTGGGAGCAGATGCGGCGGAGGCAAAAGATTTGGGAATAGGGGATGGCATTTTTGCAGGAAGATGGGTGGGAGGAGGTGTATTCTAGGTAGCTGTGGGAGTTGGTGGGCTTGAAATGGATATCGGTTTCTATGTGGTTGCCAGAGATGGAGACAGAGGGGCCCAGGAAGGTTAGGGATGTGTTGGAGATGGTCCAGGTGAACTTAAGGTTGGGGTGGAAGGTGTTGGTGAAGTGGATGAACTGTTAGAGCTCCTTGTGGGAGCACGAGGCGGCGCCGATACAATCATCAATGTATCAGAGGAAGTGGGGTTTAGGACCACTCATATTCCGCTCGGGAACCCGGCAGCCCAAGGGTATCAATGTGGACTTCACAAGCTTCAAAATCTCCCCTCCCATACTGCATCCCAAAACCAGCCTGGCTCGACTCCGCTCCCCCCCCCCCCCCCCCCCCCCCCCCCCCCCGCCAACCTGTCCTTCCTCCCACCTATACCCTCCTCCCACCTCAAGTCCCACCCCCATCTCCTACCCACCAACCTCATCCTGCCTTCTTGACCTGTCCGTCCTCCCCGGACTGATCTATCTCCTCCCTAACTCCCCACTACACTCACCATTACTGGCTCCATCCCTGCCTCTTTGACCTGTCTGTCTCCTCTCCACTTATCTTCTCCTCTATCCATGTTGATTCAGACTCGCCCCTCTCTCCCTATTTATTTCAGAACGCTTCCATGCCCCCATTTCTGATGAAGGGTCTCGGCCCGAAATGTCAGCCTTCCTGCTCCTCTGATGCTGCTTGGCCTGCTGTGTTCATCCAGCTCTACACCTTGTTATCTCTTTAACTTGCATATTCCTTTATAGCTCTAAAAAAGCTAAAAACAGCAATATGTTGGCAACTTTCATAAAATATAACAACAGCTTCATGGGAGCTTCTGAAAGAGCATTAAAAACCAATCAAAAATGCTTGGTTGATGCTTGTTTTATTTGGGTAATAAGTTTACAAACAGAAAATATCAACCTAAATGTACATCATGGAGCAACAATATGTAGGTTTTTGTTCAGAGTTCCCAATCTCCTTGAGCCATTTGTAAAAGTCATAGTGAAGAAGGGGAACATTTACAGAGCATCTCACAAGGCCATTTTAATGTATTTTCTGACAGGAGGTTAAAGGACAACTTTGGTCGGACCCAAACATCAGGACCGTTGCCCACTGTTGGGCAGAAGATAATATGTATCTCAAAGACCTAAAAGAAGGTAGGAAGAGGAAAATAACTTTAAAAGCCAGGTAAACAGTGCAAAAGAAACCAAAATTTTACCATCATAGGAAAGACAATTGCTGCAGGTGAGGCTTTGATGACCCATAGCAGGACCAGACAGGTGAGCTGTATGAGTGTAAAAAGGTGAACTTTGCGCAGAGGCACATGACGCAGGTAGATAAAATCTGGTTGGTGCTTGGCTGGCATCGCAAATAGTTGCAGACGATCAAAGAACTGGAAAAAGCAAGATTTAATAATTAAAAGAGTTGGTAATTTTCAAAAGATCAGGCTCATCCATAGTACTCATTACAAAAGTATATTGTGTTAAATTTGTAAAACCTTTATTAATAGTCTGAAATATCAGCCAGAGAAAAGATTTTTGATTGAGGGATAACAAAAAAGCTACTATACATCTTCAGGTGTAATGTAGTTTTCATCTTTCCCAAATTGTTGGCTGAGGGGAGGAGAAAGAGTCTTAATATAAATAGGTACTAGAATACGTGCTGCTCAATTTTGGGAATACATTACACTGAAAGACATTTGATACTTGAAAAAAAAATCCAGTTTGCCTGTTTGTCTTTCTCCTTCTACATGAAACCAACCAGTAATTTATTCTTTTACAAGGCAGAAGTAAATTCACAATGCCATTTCTAACAATGCTGAATATAATGTATGAAGAAAATGAGATTTTGTTTAATTTCCTATTTGAAGTGATATCTGTAAAATTGTTAAATTACACAAAGAACATTAACAATTCAAATTCTACAATTATGAAACTCAACATTAAATAGCACAAAATTGTTGATTTGTTTGATAAAGCAGTTAAAATATTTTGGGTTCCAGAGAAACTTACTAATAGCAGAATATTTTCTTCATAATATTAAATACTACTGTATTATAAATTTCTTATGGTATGCATAATAACTACACATGTTGCAGTGGAAAGTCTGTTTCCTGAATGTACTTCTCACCTGAATTCCTTTCAGTGATGAAACCCCCATGTAAAGAAAGACTCCGTAAAGCACTGGCATCGGAATAAACTGTGAATATAAAGTGATTGCAAGTGTCACAAATGAAACTGGCACATATTGCTGGTCCACATTTTTCTCCTGATGTGACTCCTTCCCCCCTACTATACAAAATGATTTGACAAAAGAGGATAGGTTATTGGTAATTCTATGCCAAGACTAATTTGTAACAATAGTAGTTTACAGCTTGGAAGGAACACATGGCTCACTGCACATGGCAGCATATGTGACTGCTATTTATAGAAATCCTGCAATGTGGAAGCAGGCCATTCAGCCCATCTCATCCACACTGACCCTTTGAAGAGCATCCTACCAAGATTTACCCCCCCACATATCCCAGTAACCCTGCATTTTCCATGGATAATCCACCTAGCCTGTACATCCCTGGATACTATGGGCAATTTAGCATGACCAATCCACCCTAACCGGCACATCTTTGGACTGTAGAAGGAAACTGGAGCACTCGGCACACAAACACAGGGAGAATGTGAAATCTCCACACAGACAGTCCCCTGAAGCTGGAATTGAAACCAGGCCTGTGGTGGTCTGCGGCAGCATTGTTAACCACTGAGCCGCCATGTCACTCCTATTAGTATACAATAAATCTAAACTGATTCTTCCATCTCTCTTCCAGCAAAACATCTTCCCTTTCACTCAGCACCTTTCCTGATAGTACATTCAAGGGAAAGATAATGGTATAGCAATAGTAATGTCACTGGACTTGTAATCCAGAGGCCCAGGCTGATGTTCCAGGAGTATGATACAAATGTCACTGCTGCAGCTGGCAGAATTTAAATTCAAATCATAAGTCTGGAATTGAAAATTGAAAATTGAAACTATCATCAATAGGTTGTTCAGTGTTTCAGAAGGATAAAGAGAAAGGAAAAGGAGGCAGTGTAGCTTTGTTAGTAAAGGTTGGATCAGTGCTGTAGTGAAAAATAATTTTGGCACTGGAGATCAAGATGTAGAATCAGTCTAGATAGAAATAAGAAATAGCAAGGGAAACAAGTCCCTGGTAGGAGTAATCTATAGGTCCCCTCAGTAGTTCCACAGTCGGACACAGTCTAAACCAGAAAATAATGGAGATTTGTACGAAAGTTACAGAAAAAAATTGTAGTTGATTTTAAAAACCAAAAGAAATGTAGATTTTGTAAATCATAAACAAAAACAGAAACTGCCGGAAAAACTCAGCAGGTCTGGCAATATCAGTGAAGAGAAATCAGAATTAACATTTCAGGTCCAGTGTTCAGCAACTTCTGCTTTTATGGCTGATTTTATTATGCATATAGACTGGCTTAATGAAATTGACAAGTGTCGTCTCGATGGAAAACTCAGATTGGTTCTTGGAGCAAAATATTGGGGAACCAACTAGGGAGAAGCCATTCAACAGGAGCAAGTAAGGAGGAAGAGACCTACTGTTGTATAATGAGATGGGATTAATTCATGAACTGAGTAAAGGATCCTTTAGGGAACAGTGTTCACAGCATACTGGAAATGGCGATTAATTTGATCCCACACCAGTGTTCTGTTGTTAAATATAGGCATGAAGACAGATTTGGGCCCAATGGACTGGGGAGAAAGACTAAAAGGTGGAACAGTTGATGAACAGTGGCAGACATTGATGTTCAGTTGCTCCCAACTAAAATATATTCCAGCGGGAAGAAAGATTGTAATGGGGGAGAAAGCATCCATGTCTAAACAAGGAAATTAAAGATACCATAAAGGCAAAAACTAAGGCATACCATATTGCAAAGGTCAGGCTGGAGGCTGGAGGATTGAGGATTAGGGATCTTTTAAAGACCAACAAAGGCTTACTAAAAATGTAATAAAAAGAATGATGATTAATTACACGAAAACTAATGCAAAATATAAAAACGGATAGCAAAAGTTTCTGTAAGTATATGAAAAGGAACAGAGTAGCTAAGATGAATGTTGAATGTAGACTCAATCAGGTGAAGTGCCTCATCTGCTGCCCCATCTACAAACAGCCTCCCCTGCACCTGCAACAAAGCAGCAGTGTAAACATGACTTACAATGAGTTTGAGTAACTCGGTATTTAGAAGTGCAGCAATTCCTTCCATAATCCTTGGTTTTAAAATACTCCTTTTCCTATTTCAGTCCACAATGAAAAATACTGCAAGATAAAGAGATACACTCTTTGTACAAGGAGGCAATCTCACCTCTTAGAATTGGATTGGCTAATTTGATCAGTGTTTTGGGAGAGTACGACGACAGGTAAGTCAGGTAAAGGGCAGGATCACAGAAGCCTCGACCTTTGTAACGGTCTAACAGGTTTGAGGAATTTTCAGTTTGTCTGGGTGAGAGTGAAGGCTGCAGGATAGATGAGCAAACTGAGCATGCCACAGTGGTACAAGAAGCCAATCAACAGGAGTGAGTAAGGAGGAATGTTGTGGTAGTAGGGGATGGTATAGCAAGGGAGATTGACACCATCTTCTGCAGCAAGAAACAGGAGTCCAGATGGCTGTGTTGCTTCTCTGGGCTCAGGGATTACGACATCTATTCAGGGTTGGAGAGGAACTCGTCCTCATTTACCATCCCACCAGCATCCACATCCAGAATACCATTAGCTCCTGTTTCCACCACCTCCAATGAGATGCTACAAACGTATTCCCCTCTCCTCCCCAGTCCACCTTCCACAGGGACTGTTCCCTCCTGGACACCCTGGTCCACCCTTCTTTCACTCTCAACACCCCCCAAGTACCATGCTGCCTTCCCCTGCAATTGCCGAAGGTGTAACACTTGCCTATTTACTTCTTCCCTCCTCAGTATCAAAGGGCCCAAGCATACCTTCCAGGTGAAGCAGTGCTTTATCTGCACTTTACACAATCTGGTCTACTGCATTCACTGCTCACAATGTGGTCTCCTCTACATTGAGAATATGAAGTGTAGACTGGTGCTATACATTCCACAAACTGGACTGGTTTGATGATTGCTTTGCTTTCCAATCTTCTGATTTCTGTCTCTATTTTTGCCCATAAGGCAAATGGCACCAGGTGGATCTTGCAGAATTGTGGAATTGCTTCCTGGTCAATATGTAACTCAGATAGTAAGAATTGCCAATGCAGGAGTCAGAGATAACACAGTTTGGAGCTGGATGAGCATGGCAGGCAGGGCAGCATTAGAGGAGCAAACAAGCTGACATTTCAGGTCTGGACTCTTCTTCAGAAATGGGGGAGGGGGAAAGGGCTCTGAAATAAATAGAGAGAGGAGGGATTGGACTGGGGAAGGTAGGTGGGATGGTGATTGGCCTCCTCTACGTTGCTGAGACCAAGCGAAGGCTCGGAAACTGCTTTGTAGAGCACCTGCGCTCTGTTCACGACAAATGACAACACCACCCAGTCGCGAACAATTTTAACTCCCCCTCCCGCTCCCTGAATGACACGTTCATCCTGGGCCTCCTCTAGTGTCAAAATGATGCCACCCAGAAACTGGAGGAGCAGCACCTCATATTCCACCTCAGGAGTCTACAGCCCAATGGTCTCGATGTGGACTTTACTAGTTTCAAAAAGTCCCCATCCCCGGCCTCATCCCATGATCAACCCTCCCTCTCATCCCCGCTTCTTGACCTGACACAATCTGTCCCTCTTCTCTCCCACCTATCTGCCTTTCCCACCTCACTGATCAATCTCCATCGCTGCCTACCTGCATCCAACTATCACCATCCCACTACCTTCTCCAGCCCCAACCCTCCTCTCTCTATTTATTTCGGAGCTCCCTTCCCCCTCCCCCAATTCTGAAGGAGGGTCCAGACCTGAAACGCCAGCTTTCCTGGCCTACTGTGCTCCTCCAGCTCCACACTGTGATATCTCTGGTCTATATGTAAGGTGGCTTTGGGCCCTTTGATAATTCCTAGACCTTCCTGAAAAACTTCTAGGTATTTAATTAAGACTTCACTCAGGCAGCCATTTTCTAATTGAAAAACATTGAGCCAATCAAGGTGAATCTTTCTCAACCAATTCGAACCTATCAGGTTGGGCCTGAGCCTTTTACTACAATCAGCAGGAACTGAACCAGCTGCTTCTCATATGAGACTGGAACCGAACTTATATCCTCAATCTGCAAAGGTTCCGTAGTATAGGCTCTCAGTCTAGGCAAGGACTAGCACAAACCCAAGGGTTGGAGTCCAGAGCAAATTTTATTAATCACTGAAAAGGGCATACCGGTACTGACCTCCACGAGAACCAGATGACTATTTAATCAGTTTTTTTTGATTGGTTCTGACTTGGATGTTGCTGAGCAATGTAACTGTTCCAAACCTAAAGTAGGTGGACTTTCCAGGGTGAGTACTCTTCTAGATGCCTATGAGTTGCCTTGCTCAATCTAGGTATAGTGGGACTCTTTCGCTGTCTTAAGTCTGCACACCAGCAGCAATGGTTTGCTGTCTGTATCCTGAAGAAAATTTTAACTATCTGGCTGAGGTTTGGCTTTGTTTTGGGGTTTTGCTGTGGGCTGACCTAGAGTCCCTCTGTTCAGGATATGTCCTGAGTGAGGCTTTGCAATTGCCTTCACTCGAAGCTGTGTTTCCTGAGCTCAGTCACACGGGTGAGGATGTCCATTTCCATCAGAATACCCTGTAACTCATATGCTCCGCTTGCCTCGTTTTCCATTGATAAAGCCAGTTGTCGTGCCTATTTGAAGTCCAGCTGGGCTTCAGCTAGTAGGTGCTTTTACATGGTCACATCATTAATCCCACACACCAAACAGTCTGTCAGCATCTCACTAAGCATCAAACCAAAGTCACATGCCTCTGCCTTTTGTCTTAATTTAGTTAAAAATCCCAATATGGATTCCCTTGGTTTGCACATTGCCAAAAAACCCATAGTATCGCACACTTACAAGAAGCTTGGGGTCATAATTTTGTGAGCGCATGGAATAGTTTGCCAGTGGTAGTCGTGAAAGCGGAGTCATTAGTGACATTTAAGCGACTGCTGGACATGCACATGGACAGCAGTGAATTGAGGGGAATGTAGGTTAGGTTGTTTTATTTTTGGATTAGGATTATTCCACGGCACAACATCGTGGGCTGAAGGGCCTGTACTGTGCTATACTTTTCTATGTTCTATGTTCTATAATATTCCTTAACTATATCGATCAACTCTCAATGTTTTACAATCTGGTGCCTCAGGAAAAGGCAGGCTCCTAATAACTGAAAAAGCTATGGGTCCACAAGCTGTCAGGAGAATTAATTGTTGCTTTTCATCTGCCCAATGTCATTTGCCTAGCATTCTTTTCACGTACTGTGCCCAGTCTTCAACAGCAGGATCGAACAGGTCAAGCTTCCCAAAATTACAGCATGATGCCAGAAATTCTTTCCCCAATTTAAAGGTGATTATTCTGAGTGAATTTCTTCAGGAGCTTGCTTTTCTCTTGTCACCGCTGAAATAACTCCACATGGGCTGGTATCCCATCACCAAGTCTCACCCTTTATTTACACATGGAAAGTCCTTGACACTGATCCAGCTTCCTCAGAGCCAGCTCTCAGAGTAAATAGGACCTCTGACACTTCTGTTTATATCTGTCAGCCAGGGCTCCCTGACTGGGCCAGATTACCAGCTCCAATCAGGGAATGTATACTCTGAGGTCCAATGTGTAGAGCTGGATGAACACAGTAGGCCAAACAGCATCAGAGGAGCAGGAAAGCTGACGTTTCAGGCCTGGACCGTTCTTCAGAAATCATTTCTGAAGAAGGGTCCAGGCCTGAAACGTCAGCTTTCCTGCTCCTCTGATGCTGCTTGGCCTGCTGTGTTCGTCCAGCTCTACACCTTGTCATCTCTGATTCTCCAGCATCTGCAGTTCCTATTATCTCAATGAGGTCCACCTGGATGACCTTGTCACAATCACTACAAAGAAAAAAATTTGAGGAGAAGTGGTAATTCAAAGATTAGTGACGAAACCAAGAATGGTATTATTATAAGATATCAAACAGACTGCGACAGGAAGGGATAGAAAGTATGAATTTAATAATCAATATAGAAGAACAGAATTTAACAAATGAGTAAATGGATAAAACTGAAAGCTCTGCATTATCTGATGCACACAGCATTCAAAACAAAATAGATGAATTGACAGCTCAAATAAAAATAAATAACTACAATCTATTGGCCATTACAGAGACATGGCTACAAGATGACATGGATTGGGGTCTGAATCATGAAGATTACATGACATTTAGGAATGACAGGAAACTAAGAAAAGGCAGAGGGTTGGTTCTATTATTTAATTATGGTATCCGGGAAAGCAAGACGTGGAAACACTGTGGGTAAAGATGAGAAATTATGAAGGCAAGTTGTCATTAAGAAAGGCCTCAAACTGTAACCACACAGGTTGAAATATTAAGGGCACAAAGAATGACAGCTTGTCAGGAAGCAATAATCACAGAAGTTTTAAATCTATATATCAATTGGAAAAGACAGATCAGCAAAGTTTATTTAGATGAGATCACAGAATGTTTCTGAGATAGCTTCTTGTTGTATAATGCGATGGGATTAATTAATTATCTCATAGCTAGGTATCCCTAGGTTGCAGGGGAATTATGACAGTACAAAGGCAGAGCTGGCTTTTATGTTTCTATTGCCTGAAAGGAATGTACAAGGGAATAACGACACCAGCTTATTATTATTTTCATCTTTGTAAAATCATAAATGCTGATTTCATCAGCCTGGGTATGCATTCTTGCGTTAATGGAACCTTTGTTCTAGATACATTTATAATAAACAAAGGATTTTTAAAATAAAAATTGGCATGGTTTGGGCAAGTTTAAGACGACTCATTAGCACCTTATTTCTAGAGCAAAGACTTGTGTTGAATTGTACACCAAATACCTATAATATGTTGATTTTAGCAGATTGAATAATTCCTGTAGATCATAGCAGTAGATGAGAAATATTCATTAATGACTAGTATTTTTTTATATGAGTAGAAATCATGCTGAAATAAATGGATTGTATTGTAAGAAACATGTAATGATTTTCGTGTGGTCAACTAATGAGCCTTTCGATTGATATTTATTAATTCAAACAAGTAAAAAGTTATCTGTATTTGCATACTAAGCCAACATAAAAGATTTGGATCCTCTTGTGGCACAGTGGTAGTGTTCCCACCCATGGACCAAGAGGCCTGTGTTAAGTTCCAACTGCTCCAGATATACATAATAACGTCTCTGATCAGCTTGATTAGAAAAATAGGTTGTTATAAAATAATAATATGAAACGTTTGTGTTTGTCATGGTTGAATAGGTGATCTATTTACCATTACAAACATAAACGTTTCACATTTTAGATTGATTTATTGCAACAGAAATCAATTTGGCTGTACACCCAACAGAAATGTGTTTTATGCCGTAAAATATGTTCCACGCACATTAAACTATTTATACTGACATTCATGTTTATCATACTATTTTCAATTTTGGTTGAATCAGCTTAACCAAACTTAAAAGAAATTAAAATAGGTAATTGAAACTCACCATAATATTTTAATTCATTAAGCTTTAGGATTCTGTCAGATCAAAGACCGTCATATACTAACATAAAGCTTCTACAACACAGATCAAATTTCAATCCCTGTCAAGACACGGATACCAAACCCAGTAGAAAAAGATAAAACACATTTAACTTACTATGAAAATAATAAGGAATTTTATGATTCAAACAGAATTTTTTATGAGAAATTATTTAGAAATCAGACTTGCCTATGTCTGGGATCCATGTAGCTCGCTTGTCTCGGTAACTTCCACAATCCCAATGGCAAATGCTCTTGTTAGTGCTCCTTGGACCAGAGAACTGGCTATTTTGTTGACAGGTCTTGGAAGTAGGGTCTTCTCCCCAGTTGGGGCAGAAGATATTAATTCAACACTGGATTTATAGTTTTGTATTATAATTTTTAAATCGGTAGCATCTACTGATTTTTGTTTCATACTTCCATTCAATTGTTAATATCTTGAAATACTTAAGCCTTTAAAAAAGCCATAAGATCATAAAATGTAGGAATAGAGTAAAATAATTTGACCTGTTGAGTCTGTTCTGGCATTCTCTGAAATCATGACTGATTTGATCATCCTGCCTTTTCCTCATAACCCTCAATTACCATTATGATTAAAAGTCTGTCAATCCAAACCTTGAGTATACTTAATGACACAGCCCTCAACAGTCCTCTGAGGTAAATAATTCTGCAGATTTAGTACCCTCAGAGCAGAAATTCCTTATCATCTGCGTTTTAAATAAGTCACCCTTTATTATTAGATGATACCCTTTGGTCCTAGATGCTCCTATAAGGGGAAAACAACCTCTGTCAAGTTCCCCAAGAGTCTTATATGTCTTAATAAGCTCACCTCTCAATCTTCTAAGCTCCAATGATTACAGACCCAACATACTCAATGTCTCCCCATAAGACAATCACTCCATACCTGCAATCAATCTAGTGAACCATCTCTTGACTGTCTCCAATGCCATTATATCCATCCTCAAATAAGGGTCCGAAATAGTTCACAGTATTCTAGGTGTGGTCTGACTAGTGTCTTGTATATTTTTAGAAAAACTTTCCTGCTTTCATGTTCCATTCTCTTTTGAAATAAAGGCCAACAATCCATTTGCATTCTCTATTATCTACTGAACTTTTATATATTTTTAATCAACCTGTTTGGGTATGTTATGACACTTGTTTGGGCCACTGGGACTTGAATCTCAACCTTCTGGCCCAGAGGTAGTGACACTACAGTGCATCACAAGACCCTCTCCCACTAAACTTGCATGCTACCTATTTGTGATTCATGTATAAGGATCCTCAAATCCCTTAGTGACACAGCTTTCTGTGGTCTCTCTCCATTTAAGTAATATTTAGCTCTTCTATTCTTTCTGATGAAGTGCATGACCTCACATTTTCCCACATTATATTCCATCTGCCAAGTTTTTGCCCACTCACTTAACCTGTCTATGACCCCCTATAGACTCTTTGTGTCATCCTCTTCAATTACCTTTCCACTTTTTATCATATCATCTTTAAACTAGGCAATAGTTCATTCACTGCTGTCATCCAAGTCACTAATATATTCTGTAAATAATTGTGGCCCCAGCACTGATCAAAACTTTTGATCCATGTGTAATATTCATCAATTCAATCAGTTTACAATTGGAAGGTAGTACTACATTTAATTCAGCATATTTATAGTAAAGATTTGATAAATATTTATGCTTTGATTAACACACAAGAGCATGTTATTGAAAAAGGTAAAGTTCCTAACTATAAGGGGGTAAGACCTGTCTCCGGCAACTGCTGTGAAATCACTAAAGATGGCCATATAAAGCTTTCAAAATGATCATAAATAATTGTATTTTACATTTCAGCTATGACTCAGCGGTAATGCTCTCACTTCTGTCAGAAGATAATGGGTTCAAGTCCAACTTCAGAGAGGAGGTCAAAAGTTTAGGTTGACACTTCATCGCGTGACTAAGAAAGCAAGTTGTGGATGTGAGTTTGCTCACTGAGCTGGAAGGTTCGTTTTCAGACATTTCGTCACCATTCTAGGTAACATCATCAGTGAGCCTCTGGTGAAGCGCTGGTGTTATGTCCCGCTTTCTATTTATTTGTCAGAAGCATTTATCTCACCAATATGATAGCAAATCAAAGTCCTTGTTTGCCCTCTGATGAGGATACAATAGATCCTAATGCAAAATTTAAAAGAGTAGAGGAGTTCTCCCTGGTTTCCCTGGCCAATATTAATAATTTAATTAGCATCATTAAAATAGATTATCTGGTCATTATCTTATTTGTTGGTTTTGCAGCCTTGCAGCACTCAAGGGGAGGCAGTGGTGTAGCAGTCTTGGTCTTGTAATCCAGAACTCCAGGTCAGTTCAAATCCCATAAAACAGATTGTGAAATCTGAATTCAATAAAAATCTGGAATTGAAGGCTAGCCTAATGGTGACTATGTAACCACACTGACTGTCACAAAACCAATCTGGTTTACTCATGTCCTTGTGGGAAGGAAATCTGTTATCCATACTTGGTCTGGCCTACATGTGACTCCAGACCCACAGCAATCTGATAGACTCTAAAAACCGTCCTCTGAAACAACACTGCAAACCACTCAGTCATAGGGCAATTAGGAACAGGCAATGTATGTTATCGTAGCCAGTGATGTCCACATTCCATGAACAAATAAAAAATAAAATTACAATTGCATTTCCTACATAACATTGTGGCTAATCTTTATAAATACTGCATTAGTTGCAATAAAAATATTGTTGTTCAAACTCTTCTTCATCAGAAGAGGCATATTGGACCTGAAACATTAACTCTCTGTTTCTCTCTCTGCAGATGTTGACAGACCTGCTGAGTTTCTCCAGCACCTTCTGTTTTTATTTCAGATTTCCAGTGTGGTATTTTGTTTTCATTCATCATAAAATGCTTTGGACAATTTTCAGTCGTGAAAATATATCTGCTACATAGATGCGGATATATTTTCCTAAAAGTGAATTTAAAAATAGGCTTCACCGAAACAAAATGTCATAAATGAGACAACATGAATGAACAAATGGACTAGTCTAAGTTTGGATGTGAAGCTGAGGGTACATGCCTGAACAAAGTTAGTTCAGACAAGGGGTGTAAATCAACCCAGAAAACAGTCAGCCTAGCTCATGCAGCGAAAACAGCAGATAAAGGTAGTTTGCAGTAATTATTTGTTTCTTTGAAGTTATTCACAATATTAAGAGATATGTTTTAGCGAAAGATTCTTCAGATAATTACAGAGTTAGATTTCAACATGATTATAGATGCACGTACACAACAAAATATGATGATCACTGAAAAGCATCAGGGGATAAGATTCAAACATAGATGAGAAAGATGAGATAACAAGGTGTGGGGCTGGATAAACACAGCAGGCCAAGCAGCATCACAGGAGCAGGAAAGCTGTCGTTTCGGGCCTAGACCCTTCTTTTAGTCTCAGGAAGCTTTCCTTTGTCATTAAAGGAATGCCTATTGCACATTGTAAGAAACAAATTTCTCACAACTCATGATCTAAACAGTGCTAATAGTAGAAGTAGCTATAAAACTTCACTATAACTAACTTCAAAATAGAAATTAATATTACAAATCTTATAGCAGTTAGTTAGAACCAACTGCCTTTTTTTATGTATAATTAGGACAGTGGGAAAATAGAAGAGGAGCAACAGAATTTGATAGAGATAGCAAAGGAATACAAGGGGAAACAGAATTCAAGCAGCCCTTAGAGATAAGCAAGACTAGGACATGTCTGAAGGATTATAGCTAGTAACTTTGGAATGCGAATTAATAAGATACATGGAAAGATCCCAAGGTCTGGTCATTATAATGTCTGTTAAACACCATGAGATCATGGGAACCTCGGGCTATCTGGAGGAGTGTCCATCATTGATTAGGTGTTTCACAGGATTGAACGTATAGAATAAGGGGAGTGGCACAGTGAGCACGTTATATGCGATTATTGTAACACAAAATGTATAAAAATATTGTATCTCACTGTAAAAAGCAGAGCATCATTGACCTCTCTTCTGATCTGAGCTGAAGATTAAGGGGATAACTGCATCCTCATATCGAGGCCAGATGCGGAGGGAGTCTTTGGCCCTCTCCCTGCATGATCTGGTGACTGCTTGAATAAAGACTCCACATGCCTGAATTCTGCCTGCCTCCTGACTCTTTGTCCTGGGTCAAGAGTTTCGCTCATACACAAGGGTTTATCTGGAGCACCACCCATCTCCTCTATATTGGGGTCTATCTTAGCCCAGTTGAGGAATCCTGGCCAGGGGCAAACTGGTAGGAGCTGGAGGCCAAAATCTCGGCCTGCCTGGACTGCTGGACAGGACTGCACCAAGTACTGTCTTACAGGAGTTGAGTGCTGGTCGTAAACCAGCTGGTGGTCTCCATGTTGTGGGAGCAGCTGCTCCTTTTGGTCCCTCCTCCTGGTTTTGTCACTGACATCCAGAGAGCATTGCTTCACTTCTTCGGGGACAAAAAGATGCACTAGGTCATGGCACAGGTTCTGAATCTCCCTATTAAGTAGGGCGATCAGTCACGTCTGCACACAGGTGGCAACTTTCCACCTTCAGACTTTGCAGTGATAGCTTTACATTGACCCTCCTCCATGGTGGTGTGCTCTGGTGACATATTTTTTCCACCAGGTGAATAACCTCAACTATGACATGCAGCTCCTGTTTCATTGACCACAAGAGCTTGCAGGTCACCCTCAGGATGTTGCTGGTCTTTTACCAGGATCTGATTGTTGTCTAGGTCATGGTCAATTCACGCTGGGCCTACCCTCTGTCAGGATCAGCGGCTATTATCAGACAACCATTGCTCAGGAATCCACACCTCTACAATCACGGGTTCAAGTGGCTGTCAGAGGGAAGGGCCATGGCTGTGGAGGTGACCAGGATCAGGGATGTTTTGGGTGGCAGGCTCCTGGGCTGGATGCTGCCACAGGAATTGGCATGCAGAGCCACGGCAGATGTCCAGCTTGTGGACACTGCCATCTAATGCCTCAAAACAGTGGTGCTGGGACCTGATATTATGCACCAGTTGGAGGATGCTCAGGTGTGCAGTGGAATTCAATCTGCATGTACTCCTGCTCAGACAAAATTTCACATTGGCCCCAGGATCCCGTACGTCCCCACTGAACCTGTGCCCCACAGCCTGAGCCACCTCCAGAATTTCACATTTGTGTCTTTTAAAGAGATGAGCACTGTACAGACTGCTGCTGCTGCATACCATCCATCTCTTCCCCTTCATCCACCGCCCAGGCGTGCCTTGGCATGCCCATTTACCACTGGGCAGTGGGGACCCCCAGTGAAGAGCACTCTACACGGGAGTCCTCCCTCCTTCCCTTGGAGATCTGGACTGGAGGCTATTGCATGCAGCAGTCCCATGTAAACTGTAGATTGTGGTGGTTCATGGACTCCCAGCTCAACTGTCTGTTTTGCAGCACTGTGGAGTCTGTAGACCATGTATATATCGAGTGTGGGCACTTGCTCTTCCTTTGCTGTTGTTTTAAAGGAACTTCTCTGCTTTGTTTGCACTTCAGCCCCACGGTCTTGATCTTTGGGCATCACATGCAGCGGGGTGTGGGCAGGTCAGAGGATCTCCTCATGGATCTGCTCCTGGGCCTGGCTGGGCTGGCTATAAACAGGTCTAGGCAACAGGGCCATGGAGGGGGTCATTTCGGCCAACTGCCTGCCCCAACTTCGCGGCAATGTCCGAGCCCAAGTGTCCTTGGAGAGGGAGCACACTGCGTCCACCAATGCTCTCAATGCCTTTTGGGAGAGGTGAGCACTGCAGGAGGTGGATTGCTTTAGACCCCCAACAATTCTGTTTTGATTTGAATCCCTACCCTCCCCCTTCACATTTTTCACCCATGTGTTGCCCCTACTGTGCTTTGCTTGTTAGTGATTTCCTGGCCACATGGGTATTTTATCTGCTGGTAGAATATTGAATGGTATTTTCAAAAAAAGAAAAAAAAAACAAATAAGCAGGACATTCAGAGATCTCTTTACTCGAAGGTCTGGCTCTGAGCTGGCTAGTCAGAGCCTACATATAGTGTGCATGTATATAAAGGGTTACTTGGTGTTGGTATACCACCCCTGCGGAGTTAGAGAAAGCAGTGCGCTCTAAAGACAATTTGCTTGCAATGGGTGTCTTTGAGTTGGGGTAAGCATTTCCGGCATCATGCCTTTATTCAGGAAGCTTGACTCATTTGTGGAAAGAATGCATTATTTCCTCTGGGCAAATGACACTGGGGAAAATAACAAGTAATCCTTCTGAATGCTTGCAGACCCACATCATTTTCAGTTATTAGGAGCCTAACTTTCCCCAAGGCACCAGATGGTAAAATCTTTCAAGAGTTAACAGATTTAGCGAAGGAATATTATGACCTCAAGCCTCCACTAATCCTGAGAAGTCATTGGTTTTATTCATAGTTTAAGAATAAGGGTAGTGTGTATCAGGATTTTGACGAGGTTAAAATACCTGGCAGAGGCATGTGATTTTGGGTTAATCCTGAATGAAATGCTGACAGATCGTTTGGTACTAAGCATCCCAATAGAAGTGGACACCCTCAACTATCCAACTGAGTTTGGGGAACAACAATCAAGTATCAGCAATCGTGGAGCATCACGCAGCGCATATCCTGAGCAGAGGGATCCTAGGCCATCCCACGGCAAAACCCCAAAACAAGGGCAAGCCTTAGCCAAGTGGCTAAAATGTTCTTCAGGTTCTCCAGCAAGCCATTGCAGTTGCTGCAAGTATGCAAACTAAAGACAGAAAAAGAGTCCTATAAGGCCTGAATTGAGTAAGAGAACTCATAGGCTGGTAACCAGGAGAGTGCTCACTCTGGAAAGTCCACCTATCTGGGGTTTAGAAATTGCTTAGCAACGTCTAAATCAGAACTAATAAAAATACATGTCTGGTTGAGTGGTCACCTGATTCTTATGGAAGTCGACGCTGGCACAGCTGTATCTGTGGTTGCAGAACCAGACTTTAACAAGATTTGCTCTGGATTCTAACCCTTAAGTTTATGTAAGACCTAAGCCAGACTGAGAACATACACTTCGGAACCTTTATGGATTAAAGGTACAACTTCAGTTCCAATCTCTTATGAGAAGCAGCTGGTTCAGTTCCCACTGATTGCAGTAAAAGGCTCGGGACCAAACCAGATGGAGCAGAAATGGTTAAGAAAGATTCACCCTAATTGGCTCAACATCTTTCGATTAGAAAATGGCTGCCTGAGTGAAGTCCGATTTAAATACGCAGAAGTTTTTCAGGAAGGTCTAGGGACTATCAAGGCCACCTTGCACATTGACCAGAAAGCAATCCCATGATTCTGCAAGGCTCACCCAGTGCTATTGACCTCAGGACAACAGTAGCGGCAGAAATCAGGAGGCTGGGAAGCAAATGAATCATCAAACCTGGACGGTTTTCAGAATGGGCAGCACCCAGTCATACTGATTGTGAAGCCTGATGGTTCAGTTCACCTTTGTAGGGATTCTAAACAAACGGTAAACCGCTTCTCACAGCTGGATAAATACCCAATTCCTCACATAGAGGACTTGTATGCAAAACTGGTAGGGAGCCTGTCCTTCATGAAACTGGACATGAGCCATTTGTATCTGCAATTGCAGTTACATAAAAGGTCCCAGAAGCCTTTTCTAGGGGACGAGGGAGAACATTTTCCAAGGTCAACCCCAGGTTGCTTTTCCTGGATGATGAGCTAATAACAGGGCAGGCCATAAAAAGCACTTGGAGAACTTGGACAAAGTGTTTAAATATTTCGCTCAGGTGGACATGTGCCTTGGAAGCGAACAGTGTGTGCTCCATGCCCCCACTAAGTAACCTACATGGGCTACACAGTTCACAAGACTGGGTTAATCCCGTTGGAAGAGAAGGGCGATCAAACGAACCCCAGCTTCCGCATCTGTACCAGAGCTTCCGTCTTTTCTTGGGCTGGTGAATTATTACAGAAAGTTCATAGATAACCTGGACTCCATCTTGGTGCCCTTACATCTGCTATTGAAATGGGGTCAGCCTTGGAAATGGTCACGTAGCCAAGAAGTAGACTTTAGGGAAGTAATGAAGCAGCTATCATCATCTAAGGTTTTGGCCCACTATGATCTGAAGCGAGAGGTAGTGTTGATATGCAATGCCTCCCTGTCCAGCATCGGGGCAGTATTGGCTTATAGGTGGCCCAACGGAGAGAACAGCCCGATAGCATTTGCCTCCTGGACCTTGGCTGTTGTCTAACGCAAGTATGCTCAGATAGAGAAGGAAGGTTTGGCAGTCATCTTTGGTGTGAGGAAGTTCCACAATACCCTTACAGACAGGGATTTGTCTTTTAATGGACCACAAACCACTGCTAGGGCTACTTAAAAAAGACAAGGCCGTGCTGGTCATAGGTTCTGTTCATATTCAGTGTTGGGCCCTTATTCGCAGTGTGTCCAATTACTAGTTGGAACACTGTCCAGGAGGCCATGTGGCTAATGTGGATGCCTTGACTGTCCTCCCACCAGCAGATACACCACCGGTGGCGCCTCCCTGAAAGAGTGCATTCTGGTTTTAAACTTTCTGCACACCCTTCTGGTCACCAGTAACAAATCAGACTTTGGACACAAGAAGAGCCTGTCTTGGCAAAACAAACAGCTGGCAGTGATAGTGGAAACAAAAGGGCCGTCACAACCAGAATTGAAACATTTCCAGACCCAGTGAGGCTAGAATACCGTAGAGTTCAGCATATTACTGTGGGGAACAACAGTGACTTTCCTGAGTAAAGGTTGTTGTCAGATACTGGCTGAACTCCATCAGGGTCATCCAGGGGTTTCCAAAATTAAGATGTTGGCAAGAAGCTACGTCTGGTGGCTGGGGTTGAATGCTGACATAACCACGCTAGTGGGGCAGTGCCCAGAGTGCCAATAGGGGCAAAAAGTACCACCTGCAGCTCCCCATTTGTGGAAATGGCCAGGTAAACCCTAGGCTCAGTTGCATGTTGACTATGTCGGTCCTTTCAAGGGATCAATGTTCCTGGTCATTGTGGACACCGCTCAAGGTGGTTGTACATGCAGAGAGTTCATTCTGAAAATTCAGGGATGATGATTGAAAAGCTGTGAGCACCGTTTGTGTTACACGGACTCCCAGAAGTACTAGTCATGGACAATGGAATGCCATCAACCAGCAGGGAATTTCAGTATTTATGAAAGTCAAATGGTATTCAGCACCTAAGGACAGCTCCATACTATCCATCATCCAATGGTCTGGCAGAAAGAGCAGTTCAAACTTTGAAGACAGGATTGAAGAAACAGCCTTGGTACCAAACTGTCACGGTTTCCGTTTGATTACAGGACTCATGCAACCACAGGGATAGCTCAAGCAGTGTTGCTACATCAGGTTAAATCTGACCTTCAGGTCTGGGCGGGAGAATGAAACGGCATCAGGAATGCCAGTACTGGACACAAGACTCCTCGAAACGAGAGAGACAGTTTACTACCAGGGACAAATTTGGTGTAGGAACCATGGGAATGGCCCTGCATGGGTAAGAGGCATGGTCAACATGAGGTCAGGTCCAGAGACACATAAGGTTTGGGTAAGTGCATTAGTCCTGAACAAGTACATGGACCATATGAAAGCTGCAAACTCGCAAATGGGGGGAGCAAAACATGCCCGGCTGCTCCTAACAGTCAAAAAGTCTGTCGGAACTCATGGGTTCTCTCTCGCCGTCAAGCATTAAAGAGTCCACGGAATCTGAGATGGTTATAATGGAATACTCCACCTTGATGCCTTTGCTGCCTGAAGAAGAGAATAAATTTCTTCTGAGATGCTCTGAGAGCAAGAGGCGAGCTACTGTGCTACACACCACCCATTTCCAAGGTGGAGTTGGAGGAACCTGGCCCAGTCATAAAACACCCCAGGAGGAGCTACAAGAAAATGAACTGGCCTATGTCCTCAGACTCACAGGGGAGTGATGTAGGGACTGTAACAAGGTCAGCCAGGTGGACCTCATTGAACCTGAGTTCCCTGATTGGGCCTGTTAATTTGGTCCAATCAGGGAGCCCTGGCTGACAGATATAAGCAGGAGTGTTAGCGGTTCTTCTCACTCCGACAGCTGGATCTGTTATGGACTTGCTATGTGTAAGTAAAGGGTAACTTGGTGATGGGATACCAGCCTCTGTGGAATTATTTCAGTCTGTGTCACCTTTCTAATCACACATACCTCTGTCTTATTTTCTCATTTCTGTGCACATGGCACTGGAAGTAATCTGAAAATTACTATTTTTGATGTTCTGCTTGCTAGGTTTCTACCTAACTCCCCAAATTCTGATCACAGGACCACAACTCCTTCCTATCTAAGCCATTAGTACCAATATGGACTGTGACCCCTGGCTATTCATCCCCACTCCAGAAAAATGTCTTGTAACTGTTCTGTGATATTTTTGACTGAGCAACAGGGTGACAACACAACTTACTAGAGTCAACAGCTGCAGAAATGCCTGTCTGTTCACTTAACTAAAGAATCTGTCCACATGTACTGCCCTTTTGCTCTTCTTTCCCTCCTGTTCAGCTGGGCCATCTGTGGTACCACAGTCATGGTGCTTACCGCACTCCAAGGATCTCAAGTTCCCCATCTCAGTTGCATTACTATCAGATGGCACTAGGTAGAAACCAATGCTTTTTTTGCTTATTACCAATTTTCAGTCGGACTGACAGCTTGAGATTATATCAGCTCAGTACCTGCTCTCTATCGAGAGGACAGAACAGCATTTATAAAAGTTACTCAACTGTTCCACCTAAAGCAGATACCAGATCATTGATTCTTATGGTTCACTTAATAGAAAACAATTTCAGAGGCAATACTCTGGAAGAATCACATATTGAGCAACTAAGCACTTGGTGATAGAGTTATTGAGTACAACATTAGGTTCACATTTGAAATTCAAAGGATGTCAATTTTTTATTCCCATTATAGCTAATTTGTCATATTCCCTTGTTTTAAGCATTAGTCAGAACAAAATAAACAATTGAAAACTATTAGTGTAGTTAACAATTCTCTTGACCATTTGAGACATTTAAATCTTACCTGGTCTGGAAATATACTGGCCTCATCATTGCAAACTCTTCAATGAAAAAATCATGGTCAAAAGAACAGAATCTCCATTTTTGCCTTTGTATCAACTAAACCCTGTTCGTAATGAAAGTCTGTCCTCTAAGTATAGGATGTCATGATTGTAATGAGGTTAGCTCGATGGATCTCAATGAGTTCCCTGATTGTATTTTGAAGCTACATTTGTTAGAGAACATGGCATTATGTTCTATAATAAATCAATATGTACTTGTTTCCTCCCATAAATAATATTATAATGCTGAAAAGCATATTCTATCTTGCTACAATTTTCTACTGACTTGTTTGCCTGAGGAAAGGGTATTACAATAAAATGTTATGCACATTCAGCTGGACAGTGTACCTTTCTTAATTCATAGTAAACACAAATCTGCAACACAAGAATGAGGTTTTTATATTTTCTAACTGGTGAAATTTGAGGATAATACAGGCTTCAGGAGGTTAGGCTTAAAACTCTGGCCACAAGCTTAAAACAAAAGGCATGCAAAAATTAGCAAATTTCAGTGAAATTGAAGATTAGAATAAGATTTCTTCAAGTTCATAGTTGGAATGTGCAGTATTCTAGCACAAGAGTTGGCAGCATTGCAGGGAATGTAAGTTATGAAAAATTTGGAAATACCTCTTTGGGAATTTAATTGTGAATTAATTCTATTTAATATTAATTCAGTACACTGAGGAAACAAATATCTCAATGTTATGCTGGGATAAATGGTTTCCCACTTTAGCTGCAGGAAGAGCAAGGTCTTCTGGCCTGTTCTAAGGCCAATACCATGGCTGTTTAAATGTGTTTTCAGATGGGCTCAAACATGACCAACAAGTGAATCATCCTCAGGTTTTCCCACACTCTGCCTCGCTCATTACCTAACCTCAATCATGGCTGGGAACTTAATCAACTGGGACATGCAAAATGCACCTAACCCAGCAATGTATCTCTCAACACTGCCTCCACAATGAGAACATGATAGATATCTCCTTACAGTCTGCACTGTTAAGGGCAGAAGGTGGTTACAAATGTTGCAATATCAGATTTCAAAAATTAATTACAATTCAACCAAATCCTAAATCTGAGAGATACCTCATTCATTTTGTAATAGATAGCTTTTTCATAAACTTTAAGAAAATCAGAATTTAGTTTATGATCTAATTAATAATTTGTTTTGCATTCCACAATCTAATACCAAATTAATCCTTAAAGTTACTATTCTCTGTTGGCACTTACAATTGCAAGAATTTCTAAAATATTCCACTGTTGGCTTACCTTTAAGAAACCTGTCATAAAGACAGAGCACCCCATAAGGACAAAGATCATGAGACCAGTGACGCGTTGTTCTCTAATGCCAAGGAACTTTGGCTGTTCACCAGGAGCTGAACATTCTGACTCCAGCTTCAAACTGTTCACATGAGAGATAGAGAGAACAGTTGCAGCTACAAACCAGGGGAGTCCCATAACCGAACATACACCCAACATTACAGCCACCATCAGGAGGTCAAGGTGATAGCCACATCCTTTCTGTGAGAAGAAAGAACTAATTACTTGAAATCTCCAAGTTCTGCCTGGTTAACTTAACACTTAATTCCAATTCAAACTTTAGCACAAGACTACAAACCAAAACAGTCAACTCAATCATACACAGACCATGATGCAATTTATGCATTGGATTGATTTGGAGTCTGATGTAAGATATGACGCAAGGTACAAGTTAATTCTGGTTAAAGTAACTACAGACTACTGTGTAGATAGTAAGAACTGCCGATGCTGGAGTCAGAGATAAGTGTGGAGTTGGAGGAACGCAGTAGGCCAGGCAGCACCATAAGAGCAGGAAAGCTGATGCTTCGGGTTTTCTGAAGGATCCCGACCTGAAATGTCAGCTTTCCTGCTCCTCTGATGTTGCCTGGCCTGCTGTTTCTCCAGCTCCACAGTGTTATTACAGACTACTGTGTAACTGTGTTTAACATAATGGTGCAGATTTTACTAAGGGGGGGGAAATTACCTGACCCACCCATCACCTTAAAGTCAGTTGGCATGTCACCAACCAGAATTCCAGCTATTTCGTGGCAAAATTACGCTGCGTAGTGGCCTTAATAGGATCAGAACGGAACATCTGCCCTCACCCCCCCCAGTCAGGAAGTCCCACTCTAGATAGCTACCAGCCAATCTGCATAGTTAGTAGACACACAGGAGGCTGGAAAAACATAGCAAGCTAGGCAGCATCCGGAGGAGGAGCAGTAAATGTTTCAGATATTACCCTTCTTCAGGACTGGATGTGGGGGTAGGAGAGCTGTTAATAAAGGGTGGGGGGAAGGGGTGGAGGTGGAATGGTGGTGATAGGTGGACACTGGTGGTAGGTACAACCTGGTTGGTTAATGGGAGAGGTGAATCTGGTTGGTGGCTAGAAGGGAGGGTCAGTAGATGGAATGGAAGGGAGGAAGGGGGACAGGGGATGGGTGAGAAGGTTATTTGAAATTAGAGAGGTCAATATTAAATCCTTTGGGCTGTAGGGTGCCCAGGCGGAAGATAAGATGTTCTACAAATTTGTGATCTGGTTCACTCTGACAGTGGAGGAGGCCGAGGATGGACATATCAGAGAGGAATGGCGGGGGTTGGGTGTGAGTTGAGATGGACGGTGACTGGGAGGTTAGGCTGATCATTTCGGGCAGACAAAGGTGCTTGGTGAAAAGGTCACCCAGTATACATTTGGTCTCACTGATGTAGAGAAGGCCACATTGGGAGCACCGGGTGCAATAGACTACGTTGGAGGAGATGAAGGTGAAGCTCTGTCTCTCCTGGAAGGACTGTTTAGAGCCGTCGATTGAGATGAGGGAAGTAGTATGTGGGCAGGTGTTGTATCATTTAAAGTTAACAGGGGAAGGTACCAGGTGAGTGGAGTGGTTGGGGGTGGGGTGGGGGGGCAAGTGTGGTGCAAACTAAGGAGTGGCAAAGGGAGTGGTCCTCGCAGAAGGCAGAGAGGAGGTGGGGAGTGGAAGATGTTGTGAGTGGTGGGATCTAATTGGAGCTGGCAGAAGTGTTTGTGGATGATACGTTGGCTGCAGAGGCTTGTTGGGTAGAAAGAGAGGACAACAGAGACCCTATCTTTATGTTTTGGGAGGGTTTAGAGATGTGGGGTGGGGAATGGAGGAGGCACAATGGAGGTCTGCCTGATGACAGGGAGAAAAAGAATGTTGTTTGATAAAGGTGGACGTCTGGGCTGCTTGGGAGTGCAATGTCTCCTGGTCAGAACAGATGCGACGGAGATGGAGGAATTTGGAAAATGGGATGGAGTTTTTGCAGGATACAGGGTGGGAGGAGATGTAGTCCAGATAGCTATTGGGGGGGTCTGTGCATTTATAGTAAATGTTGGTCCATAAACTGTCACCGGAAATGGAAACAGAGGTCAAGAAAAGAGAGGGAGTTGCCTGAGAGAAACCAAGTGAATTTGAGGGTGGTGTGGAAGTTGTTAGTGAAGTCGATAAACTGCTCCAGTTCAGCCCGGGTATAGTATGCAGCACCGATGCAGTCATCGATGTAACGGGGGAAGAGTTGGGGAACAGTACCAGTGTACATACTGAAGGGATTGTTTGACATGACCAACAAACAGGCAGGCACAGCTGGGGCCCATGTGAGTGTCCATGGCAACGCCCTGGATTTGGAGAAAGTGGAAAGAATTGAAGGAAAAGTTATTGAGGGTGAGGACTAATTCAGTGAGGCAGAGGAGGGGGTCTAGATGGGTCTGTTGGAGAGGAAAAATCTGAGGTCCTGCAGATTGTCCTTGTGGGGTTTGGGAATTGCACGTCCATAGTTGAAATGAAGAGCTGGGGGCCTGGGAACTGCAAGTTACCAAAGAGGTGGAGGGTGTGGTTTGTGTCCAGGATGTAGGTGGGAAGTGCCTGGACCAAAGGAGAGAGAATGGAGTTGAGGTAGGAAGAGATAGGATTGGTGGAGCAGGAGCATGCAGAGACGATGGTCAGCTGGAATAGTTGGGCTTTTACATCTTTGGGAGCAGATAGAACCGGGCAGTATGGGGTTGCGGGACTATAAGGCTGGAGGCGGCGGAGGGGAGATCACCGGAGGCAATGAGGTCACGGACAGTGTGGGAGATGATGGCTTGATGGACCATGGTTGGGGTTGTGATCAAGGGGGAGGTAGAACGTGGTGTTGGAGAGTTGGTGTTTGGCCTCTGTGACATCGAGGTCCATCCTCCAGGCTACCACCACTCTGCCTTTGTCTGCAGGTTTGATAGTGATAGCAGATTGGTGCAGAGACAGTCACATGTCACACGTTTAGAAGGGTGAGGTTGGAGTAGGTGAGGGGGGTGGAAAAATTAAGGCAGTTGATGTCACGTTGGTAGTTAGCAATATGGACATCCAGGGTGGGTAAGAGGATATGAGGGGGTGTCCAAGAGGAGGAGGAAGGTTGGAGGCAGGAGGGTAGTTGGGAGTCTTTATCGAAGAAGGCGGCATGGAGGTGGAGGCAGTGGAAGAAGAGTTCTCCATCATGGTAGGCATGACTCCAATTAGACCCTACCACCCAGAACATCTTCCACTCCTCCCCACTCGGCCTTCTGCAAGGACCATTCCCTTTGCCACTCCTTCATTTGCATTGCACTCCCCACCAACCGCTCCACTCACCCAGCACCTTCCCCCGTAACTGTAAAAGATGCAACACCTGCCCACAGACCACTTCCCTCACCTCAATCAAGGGCCCTAAACAGTCCTACAGTAAGACAGATCTTCACTTGCATCTCCTCCAACCTCGTCTATTGCATCTGGTGCTCCCGATGTGGTCTTCTCTACGTCAGTGCGACCAAACGTAGACTAGTTTGACCAAGCATCTTCGCCTGATCCACAACAGCCAATCTAACATCCCAGTCACCACCTATTTCAACTCCTTCACATCCCCCCACCTCAGCTCTCCCTCACCCCACCCTATATCCACATCCATTCCCCTTTGGCGTCCTCCAGTAATGCAGTGATATCAGAACACAAATTTCAAGAACAACACCTTATCTTCTGCCTGGGCACCTTACAGCCTGGAGGACTTAATATTGAGTTCTGTATTTGCAAATAACCTTCCACCCATCCCCTGGCTCCCTGCCAATTTTAAGTGGCAGTTAATCTGTCAATTAGCGGCCTCAACTAGCTGACAGGTGGGTGGGCAACTTGATGCCTTACTCTTCACCACAACATGGGTAACGCGTCAAGGGTAAGTGGGAAGGCAATGGGCTGGCCACCTGTTTCATTTTAGAAGACTGTCCTCTATGTTCAAATATGTTGGCACATGTCATAAAATTCTGTTCCATGTTACACTCAATATCCATTTTCAACAAAAATTCTGTGATTTTTAAAAATCAACAGGAATTCATACCTTCAGCTTATGTTCCTTCCTGTTTATAATAACAGCAGTAATCTGTTGGTCCATGAAAATAAGAATAGTGCATAGCAGAGCTGGGATAATGGCAGCAATGACTGTCCACCAGGGATTTGGACCTATGGGGTTAATTAACCACCCACGATCGTCTCTTGTTGGCTGCAAATAAGCACATACAGCACAAGTAATTTTAAACCAATTCCTCAGATGACTGATGTCAGTGCAATCCTGTGCCCTCTCATTAGCAATATACTCCAAGGACATCAGACATTAATGATCTGGTTACTTTTGCACATCTCATTGAGCTAAATGCTGTAGTTGATCGTCACATCATTGATACCCAAATCAGAATTATTTACAATCTCAAATGTGACCAAATTGCGATTATTGTTCTATTGAACTTAATGGCTTTCATTGTAATCTTTAATTTGTTTTTGCTTTTACATTATTTACAATAATATCAAAATTCAAAATATCTTCAATGGTGATCTTTATGATCATATCAAATAGCAAAGCAAACTCAAAGGGCTGAATGACCTACTCCTACTCCCATTTTCTATCTGCAAACCATATCAGACATTTGTCGTCTTAAGGGACTGTGCACCTTCATCGTTACAAGTGATGAGAAGAGGATGAAGCACAAGACACCGCAACCTCCCCACAGCAGCAGCACAATAATTTCAGAGAATGACGTGTCTGAAGCCTCAGATGCTGGTACAGTGTTCACCCGCAGCTTCCACTACCACACAGACATTCACCTTGGTTAGCACACTAATTTGAGTCGGCTCAGGATCGTAATCTAGTGAACACATCACAGACGTGGGCCTACAGCTGAAGGAGAAAGCAATGCCCAAGATTTCTGATACAGAGGGACTAC
This sequence comes from Stegostoma tigrinum, assembly GCF_030684315.1. NCBI lineage: Eukaryota > Metazoa > Chordata > Chondrichthyes > Orectolobiformes > Stegostomatidae > Stegostoma > Stegostoma tigrinum. The sequence continues at coordinate 9,517,367 of NC_081404.1, read as the reverse complement.
TGGAGACCACACACATGTTGAGCCCATTGCAGGTGTCATGCCTCCTTACTTAGTCAGAAATAACAAGTTCCCATGCTTCTATAACATCAGGTAGTAATGACAAAGGTCCTCAATAGACTTGACTAGTTTTTGTTATTCATTCACAGAGAAATGGGGTCTGTTGGCTCGGCAGGCATTTACTATCCTGCTCTAATTGTTCTACAGACTATGTTGATGAGCTGCTACAGTCCTTAGGGTGTGGAAACGTCCATCAGGAGAGAATTCCAGGATTTTGACCCAATGACAGTGATATCATTCCAAATCAGGTTGGTGTGAGAGTGGAGGGCAACCTGAGAGTCATCAAGTTTATACATTTACTGCCTTTGTCCCTCTATATGGTTAAGGCTACAGGTTTGGAAGTTGCTATGGAAGTGACCTTGGTGATTTGCTGCAGTGTATTTTGTAGATGGTACACGTTGCTGCCACAATGCGTCAGTGGCCAGGGGAGCAAACTGGGTACTGATCAAATAGGCTGCTTTGCCTTGTATAGTGTCAAGCTTCTTAGTTGTCTTGGAGCTACGCCCATCTAAGCAAGTGGACGTTGTTCCAAAGCATTCCTGTCTTGTGCTTGGAGGTGGTAGTCAGACACTGGGGACACAGGTGGTGTGTTACTCAAAGCAGAGTTCCAAGCCAATAACCTGTTGTGGCAGTCAGTGACTAAATGGCTGGTCCAGTTTAGTTTATGGTCAATGCTAACTCACAGGGTTGTTGATAGTGGCGGGTCAGCAGTGGTAATGCCATTGAATGCCAAGAGACAATGATTACACTAATCTTGTTTAAGATGGTTATTGACTGGCTTTTGTGTGATGCAAATATTAGTTGTCGCTTTCCAACTCCAGCCTAGGTGTTGTGCAGGTCTTACTGCATTTGAACATGGACTGTTTCAGTATCTGAGGAGTCATGAATGGTGCCAAACATTGTGCAATCATCAATTAACATTCTCACTTCTAACCTTATGATGGAGGGGAGGTCAATGATGAAGCAGTTAAAGATGGTTGGGCCTACAACACTATACTGAGGAACTTCTGCTGAGCTAAGATGATTGACTGCCAACAACCACACCACAGCTAGAGTGAAAGATTGAGGAGCCATCCAAGTTCTGCTGACTATGGCTCTGCCAGACGTTCAATTAGTTGCATCCAATGAAATGATGGTGGCTATTTTTCAAACCCAGACCCAGAAGGACAGTCTGAAGCTGCCAGTTACATAACCAATCATTGTAGCTGTGAGTGCACAGCATCAGTGATGAGTTAGCAGGGGGATGAGGCAGCTCAAACTTATTCCAGGTACGTCCTTCGTCTTAAGAGATAGGTGTTAGTAGGCATGCACAGGGAGGGGGAGTGTCAGCCAGGCACCTTGGGAGCTTCATCGCAGTACACTCGAGACCATAAGATGTAGGGATAGAAGTAGGCCATTCAGCCCAATGAGTCTACTCAGTCATTCACTGAGATCATTGCTGATCTGAAAATTCTCAACTTCACCTTCCTGCCTTTTCCACATACCCCTTGATTCTCTTACTAATTAAACTTTTTTTGTTTATCATCGCTTTGAATATACTTAAATGACAAAGCTTCAACAGCCCTCTGGTAAAGAATTCCACAGATTTACAACTGAGACAAAATTCCCTTTCAACTGTCTTGAATGCATGTGACCCCTTACTCAAAGATTAGTATTCTAGATCTTGATTCTCCCACAAGGGGAATCAACCTTTCTGAATACACCCTGTCAAGTACGCTCATAATTTTGTGTTTCAATAAGGTCACATCTCATTCTCCTATATTCCAACATGTACAGGCCCAATCTATTCAGCCTCTCCTCATATCCAAGATCAGCCTAGTGAAACTTCTCAGGACTGCTTCCAATGCCAGGATATCGTTCCTTAGATAAGGGGACCCAAATTGTTCACAACTGTGGTCTGAAATAAAGACCAACATTCCACGTGCCTTCCCTATGACTTGCTGAACTTGGATTCTAGCCTTTTGCAATTCAGGGACAAGTCCCTGTATTCCAGTGTTCTGCAGCGCCTCTCTCTCAATCTAAATAATATTCAGCTCCTATATTCTTCATGCCCAAGTACATAACATTGTATATCCCCTCGTCATATCACATTTGCGAAGCTTTGCCTGCTTGCATAACCTCTCCACGTCCCTTTGCAGACTCTTTGCACCATCCTCAGCATTTGCTTTCCCACTTATTTTTGTGTTGTTGCAATATTGGTGATAGTACATTCAGCATCCTCATCCAAATCATTTATATTGTAAATAATTGTGGACTCACTACTAGTAAACAGTTGTCACCCTGAAAATGGTCCCTTTTATCCCAGTTCTGTGTCTTCTATTAGTTAGCCAATCCTCTGTACAAAACTTATGGACTCCACCAGGCTTAATGTGTGACACCTTCTCAAATGCCTTATGAAAATCTAAATTTATTATATCCAACTCTTCCCCTTTATCTATCCTGTTTGATACCTCTATTGTAGAATTCTAGTAAATTTGTCAGGCACAATTTTCCCTTCATTTAAGTCATGTTCATTCTGCTTGATTAAATTATGCATTCCTAAGTGCTTTGCTATTACGTTCTTCATATTAGGCTCAAATATTTTCCCATGGCAGATGTTAAGATAATGGGCCTATAAGTACTTTTCTTGTCTTCTTCCCTTTTTTAAATATAGGTGCCACATTGGCAGTTTTCCAGTCCTCTGGATGTTTTCCAGAACCTAAGGACTCCTAAAAGATTACCACTATCTCTACAGGTTCCTTGCTCTTGACTGCCGTCTGAGTAATCCCATTGCCTCCAATAGGTCAGGTCGTGGAGGGTGCACCTGTGTAAGAAACTCTCAGCAGACTAGGGCCTCTGAGCAAAGGCACAGTCACCAGTGTTTAAAAGTTTGCTATGTGGGGACAGCATTTAGACATAATGGCAGGCAAAGAAAAATGACAACTTTTTGAGGGCACATGGGTGTTCAATTACATGTAGCTAGCCTGCACTTTTATAACTCCATATTCGTTTGAACTGTTTTGATATTTGCTTTAGTTGCTTTACTCTGCTTGTGCTGACATGTTCCATTGAGATAGCTTTGACCAGACATACATATTACTGACGATGAGAGGCAAAGTTGTTCTCATGACCCAACAAAGCAGAGAGTTGGCATTTGTGGATTGCAGGCAAAGCTCACAAGATTGATTTCGGGGACAATGATCTTGTCCAATGAGATGACAGCAAGGGCACTGGGCTGGGGATTGCCACAGTGTAGATACCACAAAGACAATTTATGAGACATATGTGAAAGATGACTTCCTGCAGAGTGCAGGAAGGAAAGATCTTTGTCCTGGCTGGGGTCTCCTTAGCCATGCAAAGAATATAGAGAATGAAACGGTGGGCAATGCATGACTGAAATATGGAGGACTTCATTCTCTGGTTTTAGGTAGAGGAGTGGTAAAGGAAATGTTTGTGCTTGTCAAGCCCGTAGTAGTAAAAACATAGTCACTGAGGATGCTCAGCAATTGCAATGGTACAGTCAGAGAGCTTAATGTTCTCCAGTACTGCAAGAACCTTCAGGGAATAAGGCAAGTGTGACATTAGGCAGGATGCAGAAGAAATGGGCAGCATGGTCATCTGGCTCTTCTTTGCTTGAGGCAAGGCTCATAATCATGCCTTCTTCCAGGAGCCCAAGATTGTGGGAGTATGTAGTAGTGTGCAGCTACAGTAATGTGATATTAGCACAAAGGTTAGGTTTGTGTACACTTTTTAATACCAATAGAGCACAGTAACTACACATTAAAATTAATAAAGTATTTATTTAAAATTTTAGCACCAAGTGAAATGGCTCTCATTCAATGAGGCACGTCCAAAAGAACATAGTGTTCTCCAGCCAGCTGGTTTCCTAACAAACAACCCATGGAAGAAAACATTAATAGGCAGCTCAATTACCTTTAAAATTGGTTTGGTCGAAGGGGGTCAATAAGCCTATCTGGCATGTTAGACCACAGCCTTAGCTGCTTCCTGCCTGAATAAATCCTGCCCATTTCAGGATCGTTACTTTGCCCTTAAGTAGAAGGGACCCCTCGTTCCTGCATCTCTACCCATCCCAAGACACTGCTCTTCAAAGTCTTCAATGAGGATTTTAAGGGTGCAGCACATCACAATGACGCAGAAAACGACAATGATGCAGGACACTCTCTCTGGTGTATATTTGAGTGCACTGCCTGAGTGGTTCAAGCATTGGAATCTCACTTACAGCAGTCCTATTGTTGCTCAGTAATCATTTTGTGGATGTATGTGCATCATTGTACCTCTACCTTGACATTTGTCTGAGGATTCCTTACTGGTGTCCTCAGCCAGGTATTGAGGGTGTATCCTTTGTCTCCTAGCAACTAGCCATCTATGTGGCACAGGAGCATTAAGAGCTTCAGTCACGTGAGATGCCTTCTGCATTGTGTATCTGTCAGTTAAAGATAGTTACAGCAATGCAGTTCCTGAACAATGCTCATTGTCAACATAATTGCTGTTGCTTTGAACAAGTTGGTTAAAAATAACTCCAGAGGTGCAACATTCAGAGATCTTATGACCCACCTCTGGAGCAGGTGGGACTTGAACTAACATCTGCTAGCTCAGAGGTAGGGACATTACCTCTGCACCACAAACTCTGTTACAGCTCTGGAAACTGGACCACAGCACTCACATCACCACAGCTGCAAGATTAATCTGTGCCATTGACTGTTTGTTTCAAGCGATCAGGATTTTTAAAAGGGTTTCAGTGACAGAGCAGCTTAACTAAGAATCAGCTGAAATTGGATCCTCATTAGGTCACTCAAGTGACCTTATGTAACAGGAGCATAAAGAATTACCCAATGTGTCTCTTCGAGAGTGCTGGAGTTCCCCTTTGAACCCGATCTTGATTTAGCCCCATCTCCCACTCCTTACCTCTCCCTCACGTTTGATGGTCTGCAATGCCCTTAATGGGCTTTGCATATAAGTTAATCAATTGGAGAACATGAGTGATTTACAGATAGTGGCTAACAGGTGAAAAAAGTACCACTGGTGATTTGATGATGGGTGAAATGTTTAGTTGTGTGTAAGAGCACATCTGGAGAAATAAAAAGAAAAACGTATGCTGGAGTTAGGGCTTTTGTGCCACAGTGGCAATGTCCTTACCTCCTGAGCCAGAAGGTCCTGGTTCAAGTACAACTACTCTGAAGGTGTGTAATAACATATTTGAATAGTTTGATTAATATAACTGATAACTGCAGTGCCAGAGTTGGAGGGGGTCTTCTGGTGCAGTGATATTGACCCTACCTTTGGGTCAAATAGCCTGGGTTCAAGTCCACCTGATCCAAAGATGTGTAATAATATGTCTGAGAAGGTTGAATAGAAAATATCTATAGAAACATCAGAACAGAAAACTTAGGATGGAGCAGGGTTAGTCCATTCACTCCTTGGAGGCTGCTTTGCCATTCAGTAAGATCATAGCTGTATCCAATGGATTTTTTTTAAAGTCGGCTATCCTGGAGCAGGAGTAAAATATCCCCTAGAATACAGAAAATACTTCATGACTCACAATAAAAATACTTCTCAAGTATGAAGGAAGATTCTAGGAAAGGAGATAAACCAACTGTGGTTAACTAGGGTAGTTCAGGAGAGGACCAAACTGAAAAAACAAATCATACAATGTGCAGAGGATTATGGTGAGCCAGAGGATTGGGAAAGTTTTTAAACAGCCAGAAAAGATGCCAAAAAATATAATAAAGACAGGGAAAATAAACTTGAGTAAGCTAGCAAGCAATATTAAAAACAGTCAACAAGAGTTCTTTTAAATATCTAAAAAAGAAGAGATACCCCAAAGGGAACATAGGCCCCTTTTGAGAACGAGGCTGGGAAATAATGGGGAACCTGGAAATGGCAATGGAGTTGAATAAATTGGCATTGGTCTTCAAAAGAGAAGACAATAATAACATTTCATAAATGCTATATAATCAAGGGACAAGGATGGAGGACAAAAACTTAATGCGAAAGAAAAAAATGTACTAGAGAAACTAATGGGGCTAAAGGCCAATAAATCCACTGGACCTGATTGGTTGTATCCTAGGATCCTAAAGGAAGTAGCTACAGAGATAGTGGATGCACTGGTAGCAAACTTACAACTCTCAAAGGGCTGAAAAAAACCATCATTGTAACACCCTTATTCAAAATATGAGTCAAAAAACAGGTAACTATAAGCCAGTCAGTTAACATCTGTCTTGGGAAATTGTTAGAATCTATTATGAAGGATAATAATAGCAGAGCACTTAGAACAACATAACATAATAATGCAGAGTCACAGTCATGACCCATGAAGGGAATTCATGGCTGATAGAAGCATTTTTTGAGGATGTAACAAGAAGGATAGATAAAGGACTTCCAGTAGATGTAATATATTTGGATTTCCAAAAGGTGTTCAATTAGTACTCCACCGAAGGCTACTTGCTAAGATAAGAGCTCATGGCATTGTGGGTGGTATATTGGCACAGTAGAGGAGTAGTTAACTAATAGAAGACAGAACTGGGATAAGGGGCCCATTTTCAGAATGGCAACCTGTAATTAGTGGGGTTGCCACATGGATCAGTGCTGCCTCCACAATTATTTATAAATATATATTGATGACTTGTGTTAAGGAAGTGAATATATGATTGCCCAGCTTGAGGCTGATACAAAAATGGGAGGTCAGCTGGTGAGGATGGCACAAAAAGTCTACAAAACGATATAGGTAGGTTGAGAGTAGGCAAAATCTTGGCAGGTTGCATATAATTGGTGAAAATGTGAGGTTATGCGCTTTGCCAGGAAGAATAGAAGAGCTGAATGATTTAAATAGAAAATGACTGCAAAAGGCTGGAGCACAGAGGCATTCAGAGGCCTTTGTGCAGAACCATAAAAATCTTACATCCAAACACAGCATGTAACAGGGAAGGGCAATTAAATGTTGATCTTTATTTCCAAGGGAATGTAGTATAAAAGTCAGAAGGTTTTGCTCACACTAGACAAGGCATTAATCAGACCACAGTTGGAATACTGTGAACAGTTTTGGTCCCATTATCTACGGAAAAGTAGACTAACACTGAAGGCAGTCCAGAGAAGGTTCACTAGGTTACTTCCAGGTATGAAAGGATTTTCACCCGTTTAAGACAGATGAGGAGGAATTTCTACTCTGAGGGGAGTGAGTCTATGGAATTCGTTACCACAGAAGACTGTCAAAGCTGAGACACTAAGTATATTCAAGGCTGATATTGGCAGATTCTTAATCAGTAAGGGAATCAAGGGTTATAGGCAAATGGCAGGAAATTGGATTTTAGAATGATCAGATCAGCCATGGTTTCCTTGAATGACAGCAGTCTCAATGGGCTGAATGGCCTACTTCCACTCCTATGTGTTATGGTCTTATCTGTGAAAAGTTAATTGAAGCACACAGTCATCATTCTCAGGTTTGCCCTGCAAGCCTGCTCCATGATGCCCATAGTAAGTCCTTCAGTTAACAATGTTCCCCACCTGACCTCCTCCCTAACCAGCTTGTACAACATAAGAAGATCCATTGTGTGGCCCCAGAGGACTCCTTGTGATCAAATGCTCAGGCACAGAGACAGTGCGCATTGGCTGGGATCCTTAAAGCATGTCAGTCCACCTCCCCATTCAGAGGTTGCAGTAGAACAATTCTGATCTTGCCTTGGCATGATAGAGCTGCCAGCAAACCCTATTGGCCCCATCCTTCTCTTTCTCCATCCTTCTCCCTGTCATGGCTATGTTCCTTGTGACAGTTGGCCTGTACCAATGGGACATCTTACAGACTTACTGCTGCATCCATGCCACCAAAATCATGAGATGGCAATCAGCTTACAATATGTTGTGAGGGCTATTGTGGTGCAGTGGTAGTCTCCCTATGCCTGGGCCAGGAGTCCAAGGTTCAAGTCCCACCTGCTCCAAGGGTTTTAATAACATCTCTAAACAGGTTGACTAGAAAATACCAACAATGTACAGTGGCTCCATGATTTCATGGGATCTCTTTTAACATGGACCCAAGGGTTCTGAGGATATGTTGCATATTTATGAATTGAACTCGGCTGAACAAGATTCTTCATCCACTAGGCTCAAGATTCATTTGATGTCCATTCGGTTGGCTACAAAACCTAACCTTTAACTCTACCCCAAAAAATCCTTCTCCTACATTTGTAGGTGTAACCTTTTGAAATCAGTGATTTTAGACAAGTACTTCAAATTACTGAGATTTGTTTTTGCCATTAGAATTAATATGTTCCACTCTTCTCTTGTCACCCACCAAGGTATTCTCATTCTTTATCTCTTTGACTGCCTTATAATTCTTGCTGCCCGTCATCCTGGAACCTTGGCCTGATACTGTCAATCTCATCAATTTATCAATTTACCTAAAGTCATAACAATCCAGGTTCTAATGCCCCCACTGGCCCTTTATCCTTCCATCATTTAAGGCCATCTGTACCATCAAAATCCACGACTGCCCCAGCTCCTCTTAAGACCATACTTTCCCCAACATTGACCTATTAATGTCCACCGGGCCAGACCCAACTTCCCACGTAACTGTGAATGTGCCATCTGCTACCCAATACTGCCAGGCACATCCCCCTGCACTACCCCTGTCCCCAACCCCTCCCACCAGGGACTATGCCCTGTACAATCACCTCCCTAAGACTGTCCCTTTCTAGCCAAGGGCCCAAATACCCTAGGACGGGTCAGAAACTGTGATTAGGTCCACTCTTCTACCCCTGGAAAGACAGCTCCCCATCCAACAACAGCCATCAATCCACCATCTCCTTTGCAATTTGAGATTTGATACGACCCTCAGCCAAAGACAGCTTCCTCCCCTTCATTGTTTGGGCTTACTCTGGCATAGACGCAACTAGTCTCCTTTCCTTTTGATGCTGTGACTGTACTTGGAGACCTTGCACCTTAACCCAACATAGCCATCATTTGAAGCCATACAAGGATGAAGCAGCAACTACTTACCCTGTAGTCGAGGAAGAAGTGAAAGGTGACCTATTGTATTTGAAGGAATGGCTTTTTAAACAGGGTAGAAGTTAATTGAGAAGGGCTACTTAAGTCCAGTGAGTTGTACTTTTAATAAAATGCATGCAAATAAGCTTCTTGACACCTGCACAGTCAACCATCCATTTGAGGTCGAAGTATTTAACTGCATAACTTGATCCCACCAGTGAGAATCTAAATGTTTGAAACTTACTCAATTAAGTTCACCTGCCTATCATTCCCCACACCACCTCTATGACCTGCAAGATTCTACCCTAAGTATTTCTTTGCCAGCTGTAAGGTTCCTAATGTCAGCTAAAGAACAAGCAACTTAGCTGGGAATCACAATGTTTATGACAAACAAGGGTTAAGTGAGAGGCATTTTCCAGACTAAGATATATCATTCCAGTTCAGCTGACTGGTTCCAAAGTTCAGAAAATACTATACATTACACATGCTTACACCACTTAGCTTTCAATGCCAAAAACCTACACCTATCCAGTTACCTCCCTAACTTACTTTTTAGGCAATCAACTAATTGCCACTGAGAGAAGAAGCATAACCTGAACTGTCTGTTCTCCTCTCTGAGCATCAGTTCATGCCTCATTGTCATACAGTGTGATCTACTTCAAATAGGTTCAATTTACTGTCTTTAATGAGGTTGTTGCCTTGCTCACTGAGCTGGCTGGTTATCATACAGATGGTTCATTACCATGCTAGGTAACACCATCAGTGCAGCCTCCAATGAAGCAATGTTGTTCTACTCCAATTGGAATTTATATGATCCTGTCTGTTAGGTTGGGTTGTCAATCCCAGTTCTGTTCCGCATGGGTTTGTACGTGGGGTCTAATTCCACGTGTTGATTTTATTATGGGTTGAAAACCAGGCCTCCAGGAATTCCTGTGCATGTCTGTGGTTGGCTTCAGCTAAGATGGACACACTGTCCGAGTGCACTGAGATGAGGGAAAGTTTGTTGTGTCATTTTGCTGCTAGCTGGTGTTTGTGTATCCTGATGGCTAGTTTCCTTCTAGTCTGGCCAATGTAATGTTTGTTGCAGTCATTGCAAGGTATTTTGTAAACTACGTTGGTCCTGAATATCATGGGTATGGGATCTTTGGTCCTTGTGAATGCTTGTTGTAGAGTGACTGTGGATTGTGTGCTACCATGATTCCTAGTGGTTGCAGGAGTCTCGTTGGCAGTTCTGATATATTCTTGATATAGGGCAGTGTGGCCAGTGTATTGGGGCATACTGTTCCCCCTTGGTGTTGTATACCTAGCAGGTACCTGTGGATGATTTTGTTGGGACATCTTCACAAGAGCCTTATACAATCGTTAATCTTTAACACCTCTACCACAATATAACAATACAAAAAATCCAAATATGATCTTACCTTAAAGACACTAGGTACTTGAAGCTTAGGTGATGGTATTCCCAGGGCATAGTCAATAAGAACCATGGACAAGATAGTCAGGAAAACTGCAAAATCACTTATCATTGATCGTACCTGCCAGCAAATATTGAAAATTAGTGGAACAGGGTAATACCTCTGTCAGAACAATAAACGCAAAAGTGTAATGTGTTCATTTACTGAGAATGCCAACTGTCATTCCTAGCTTTGTGTGAAATAGTGTACAAAGGCAGTGTGGGGAATTAATGTAGGCTACAGAATAGCTTTGCCAAAATGAAACTGGATCCGAAAGAACTAATATTTTATCCTAATAGATCGTACAACAGTACAGCACCCTTCGGCCCACAATGTTGTGCTGGCCTATTATCCTAGTTGAAGATCAAACTACTCTGCATACCCTACATTTTACTGTTCTCCATGTGCCTATCCAAGAGTCACTTGAATGTCCCTAAAGTATCTGACTCCACTAGCACTACTGGCAGTGTGCTCTACACACCCACCACGCTCTGTGCAAAGAACCTACTTCTGATATCTCCCCTACACCTACTTCCAATTACCTTAAAATTATGCCCTCTTGTAATAGTCACTTCCACTCTGGGGGAAAAAGTCTTTGGCTATCTACTTTATCTATGCCTATCATCATCTTGTAAACCTCTATCAAGTCACCTCTCATCCTTCTTCACTCCAATGAAAAAAAGCCCTAGCTCCTCAACCTTTCCTCATAAGACCTGCCCTCCAGTCCAGGCAGCAGCCCGGTAAACTCCGCTGCACCTTCTCTAAAGCCTCCACATCTTTTCTATAATTAGGTGACCAGAACTGAACACAATATTCCAAGCGTGGTCTAGCCAGGGTTTTATTGAGTGAAAGCATAATCTCATGGCTCTTCAAACTCAATTCCCCTGCCAATGAAAGCCAACACACCATACGCCTTCTTTACAACCCTATCAACTTGGGTAGCAAGTTTGGGGGATCTATGGACATGGACCCCAAGATCTCTGTTCCTTCACACTGCCAAGAATCTTGTCATTAACCCTGTATTCCGCACTCAAATTTGACCTTCCAAAATGAATCACTTCACACTTTTCTGGGTTGAATTTCACCTGCCACTTATTTTCCCAGCTCTGCATCCTGTCAATGTCCCATTGCAACCTACAGCAGCCCTCCACACTGCCAATGACACAGTTTGGTGGAATTGTGGACAAACTTACTAACCCACCCTCCCACTTCCTCATCCAAGTCACTTATAAAGATCACAAAGAGCAGAGGCCCCCGAACAGATCCCTGTGGAATACCACTGGCCAACGAGCTCCAGGCTAAATACTTTCCATCTACTATCACCCCCTGTCTTCTATTGGAGAGCCAGATTTGTATCCTGAAAACCAAATTTCCCTCAATCCGATGCCTCCTCACTTTCTGAATGAGCCTACCATGGGGAACCATATCAAATGCCTTGCTAAAATCGATATACACCACATCCACTACTCAACCTTCATCAGTGTTTTCTCACAGCCTCAAAGAATTCAATAAGGGTTGTGAGGTGTGACCTGGCCCCCTCAAAGCCATGCTATTTCCAATCAAACTGTGCCTTTCCAAATAATCATAAATACTATCTCTCAGAATCCTATCCAATAACTTGCTTACAGAAAACAGACTGACTAGTCTGTAATTCCCAGGATTATCCCTATTTCTTTCCTTGAACACGGGAATAACATTTACCACCCTCCAATCATCTGTTACTACTCAGTGGGCAGTGAGGTCACAAAGATCATCGCCAAAAGGTGCAATCTCTTCTGTCGCGTCCCATTCCAACCTTGTGTGTATCCCATCTGGCTCAGGGAACTTATCTATCCTCATGTTTTTTCAAAATTTCAACACATCATCCTTCTTAATATCAATCTGTTTGAGCATATCAGCCTGTTTCACGCTGTCCTTACAGATGTCATGGTCCCTCTCACTGGTGAATACTGAAGCAAAGTATTCCTTAAGGACTACTCCTACCTTTGACTGTGCGCACAAGTTCCCTCCACTATCCCTGATTGGCTCCATCCTCACTCTGGCCATCCTCTTGTTCCTCCTATAAGTATAGAATGCCTTGGAGTTTTCCTTAATCATACCCCCTTCTAGCTCTCCTAAGTCCATTCTTTAGTTCCTTCTGACTACCTTGTAGACCTCTAGAGCCCTGTCTGATTCTTTCTTCCTCTTGACTTGATGTTCCACATGTCTTGCCATCCAAAGTTCCTTCACCTTACTATCCTTTCCTTGCCTCAGTGGGACAAATGGGACTAACCTATCCAGCACTCATAGTAAGTGCTCCCTAAACAACCTTCACATTTCTGTCCATGCATTTCTGAGAATACCTGATCCCAATTTATGCTCCGCAATTCATAGAATCCCGACAGCATGGAAACAGGACCTTCAGCCCAACAAAACACACTGACCCTGAGAGCATCCCACCCAGACCCATTCCCCCATAACCCAACTAATCTACACATTTCTGCAATTTACACATGCAATTTAGCATGACCAATCCACCTAGCCAGCACATCTTTTGGACTTTGGGAGGAAACTGGAGCAGCCAGAGAAAACCCCTGCATAAAGGCCACAACATCATAGTTCCAAGTACTGATCCACGCTCGAAGTTTGTCACCCTTATTCCTGACACTTCTTACATTGAAGCAGACACTTCAACCCGTCACACTGACTGCAACTTTGCCCTATCAACTGTCTGTCCTTCTTCACAGACTCTCTGCATGCTGTATCTACCTGTACACCGGCTACCCCATCTGATCTGTAGCTCTGGTTCCCATCCCCCTGCCACACTGGTTTAAAACCTCCCAAAGAGCTCTAGCAAACCTCCTACTCAGGATACTGGTGCCCCTCCAGTTCAGATGCAACCCCGCCTTCTGTACAGGTCCCACCTTTCCCAGAATTTATCCCAATGATCGACATAGCTGAGGCCCTCCTTCCTCCACCAGCTATGTAACAATGTGTTCAGCTGTACACCAGCTCTGTAGCCAAGACAGGTGTACCCCTCTGCCATTACAACTCCCCACAAAGATTGTCTGCATTGAACGAAACCTTCTGATGCATGTCAGCAGCAGCAGGAGCAGATTGCTACATATCCTCATACAGCTAAGCATCAAAGGTGGAAAACAGCTAAACATCAAAGTTTAAAGCCGGACTGTGCTATAAATGCAAACCTGCAAAATATTAGGAAAATTATGTTTTCAAAAATCAAAGGTGGAGAAACAGATTGCACGTACCTTTGTTGGAAAATAGTGACTTGTTTTAAATTGTTTGAGGAACCCGGACAGGGCAAATGTAGAAAAGAATAGTATAACAGACCAGAAGAGGACATCTGGGGTGTATGGTCCATGGTGTCCACACGAAGGGCCAACAAATTCACCATGAAATGTCTTACAGTCCTGGATGTGAAAAGCAGCAAACAGATCATATTTAAAAACATCGCATTGTACTAGCTTTCTAGGCAGCCATGGTAATAGGCTTCTTCAGTGCATAGTATCCTCTGTACACCATTGGATCAATCTTTATCATGCAACAGGAAAAGGATCAAATTGGCCAACCTTCCTTTAAGACATTTTGTCACATGCTGAGGCCACTGCCAGAGGTACGCCTACATAATTCTTACCCACCTCACTGAACAACCAGCCAGACTTAACACTGACCTACAATTTTTCCTAATACTAGGATTTAAATCAGAGTTTGGCACACGGCCACATTCACAAGTTCAGTTTACAGTTTGTGTACATTGAGGTTAACGCATTTAAAAATACAAAAAATATTAGTGTTCTATAAATATGATCATAAGATGTGGGATCAGAAGTAGACTATTCAACCCATCAAGACTGTTCTGCCATTCAACAAGATCACGGCTGATCTGATGATCTCAACTCCATTTTCCTGCTTTTATCCCATAACCCTTGATTCCTTCAGAGATAATGGGAACTGCAGATGCTGGAGAATCTGAGATAACAAAATGTGGAGCTGGATGAACACAGCAGGCCAAGCAGCATCTCGGGAGCATAAAAGCTGATGTTTCGGGCCTAGACCCTTCATCAGAAAAGGGGGAGGGGGAGATGGTTCTGAAATAAATAGGGAAGGGGGGAGGCAGATCGAAGATGGATAGAGGAGAAGATAGGTGGAGAAGAGACAGACAAGTTAAAGGGGTGGGGATGGAGCCTGTAGAGGTAAGTGTAGGTGGTGAGGTAGGGAGGGGATAAGTCAGTCCAGGGAGGACGGACAAGTCAAGGGGGCGGGATGAGGTTAGTAGGTAAGAAATGGAGGTGCGGCTTGAGGTTGGAGGAGGAAGAACAGGTTAGGAAGGTGGGGACAAGCTGGGCTGGTTTTGGGATGCAGAAGGGGGAGGGAAGACTTTGAAGCTTGTGAAATCCGCTTTGATCCATTGGGCTGCAGGGTTCCCAAGCAGAATGAGTTTCTGTTCCTGCAACCTTTGGGTGGCATCGTTGTGGCACTGCAGGAGGCCCAGGATGGACATGTCGTCTAAGGAATGGGAGTGGGAGTTAACATGGTTCGCGACTGGGAGGTGCAGTTGTTTATTGTGAACAGAGTGTAGGTGTTCTGCAAAGCGATTTTTTTCCCCCAAGCCGCCGCTTGGCTTCCCCGATGTAGAGGAAGCCGCAGCGGACGCAGTACACCACATTGGCAGACGTGCAGGTGAATATCTGCTTGATGTGGAAGGTCTTTTTTGGGGCCTGGGATGGGGGTGAGGGAGGGGTAGTGAGGGAGGTGGTGTGGGGGCAGGTGTAGCACTTACTGTGGTTGCAGGGGAAGGTGCCGGGTGTGGTGGGGTTGGAGGGGACTGTGGAGCGGACAAGGGAGTCCCGGAGAGAGTGGTGCCTCCACAAAGCAGACAAGGGTGGAGATGTAAAAATGTCTTTGGTGGGGTCAGATTGTAGATGGCAGAAGTGTCGGATGATGTGTTGTATACTGCATCTGCTGTACCCACTGTCGCTTCCTCTACGTCAGGGAAACCAAGCGGAGGATTGAGCCTGCCCAAGCCATTCAACTCGAGACATGATAACTCAGAGCTTAGCAAGCAGCCATGATCTCTGACTCTTCCCTTCCTCGACATCTGTTTCTATTTCTGGGGATAGGCTGGCCACCAATATCCACTATAAACCCACAGTTATCTTGACGATACATCCTCACACCCTGCTTCCTGTAAATTCTCTATTTCATTCTTTCAGTTTCTCTGTCTCTGTCGCATCTTTTCTGATGATGCAACACTTTGATAGGGGACCTTTTGAAATGTCCACCTTCTTCCTCAATTGAGGATTCCCCAGCAGTGTAATTGACAGGTCCTTCAGCCAGGTCTAGCCCATCTCGTGCACTTTTGGCCCTCAAACCCCCTCTTCCCTCCCACAATACCACTAGGGACCCCTTTACCTCACCTACAAACCCACCAGCATCCACGTCCAAAAGATCATTAGCTGCCATTTCTGCTACTTCCAGCAAGATGCCACCATCAGACACATATTGCCCTCCCCTCCCTTGTCCACCTTCTGCAGGGACTGTTCCCTCTGGGACATCCTGGTCCATCCTTCCTTCACTCCCAACACCACCCCCGTGCAGCACCTTTCCCTGCACCCGCAGAAGGTGTAACACCTGCCCACTTGTTTCCTCCCTCCTCACTATCCAAGGCCCAAACACACCTTCCAGGTGAAGCAGTGTTTTCCCTGTACTTTCACTCAATCCAGTTTAGTGTATTCACTTTTCACAAGTGGTCTCCTCCACATTGGGAAACGATTGCAGACACCTACATTCTGTCTACAAAAATGACACTGAGCTTCCAGCTGCCTGCCACTTCAACATACCACCTTGTTCCCTGGCCAACATCTCTGTCTTGGGCTTGCTGCAGGGCTCCACTGAAGCTTAGTGCAAGTTGGGAGAACAGTACCTCATTTTCGCTTGGGAACCTGCAGCCTTTTGGACTTAATGTTGAGTTTAACAACTTTAGGGTTTGAGCACCTTTTCTCCTGCTTTCCCTCACCCCCACATACCAGGCCTTGTCATCACATGGGCTGCTACCACACAATATCCATTGTCAGGTACTAATGGTCCCCATTAGCACCTATTAAACCCCCAGACTCACCTTTAATTGCTCCTTTGTCTGTCCAATAGTTTTCTCTCTCTGGGTTTGATCTTCAAGGATCATTTCCCTACCCCCACCCCCACCTTCTGTATAAAAGCCCTTTTCCTAGCTACCATCTGTTCTGAAGAAAAGTCACTGGACCCAAAACATTAACTTTCCACAAATGCTGCCGGGCCCACTGAAATTTTCCAGCAACTTCTATTTATGTTACACAGATGTTAGTTTTACTTGAATGCTGGGACATAAAATATTGGGCGAGAAGTATCTTAAACCAAACCAAACCAGAAAGGGCCTTCAGGTAAAATTCACATGCAAATCCTGAGGTATAGCATGTCAGAATGGCAAATAAAATGATTAATCAACATTAGAGTATTCCAACTATAAGACAAAATGATTATTAAATAAATGTTTTTCAGCGAGGGAAAGAAATTAAATCTTTAAAAGGTTTGAATAATTGGTACATGAATTTGTAAATGTCTAAATTAAGCTGTAAATGTCAGTATAACTTGCATGAAATACCAGCAGGCGGAAACCATGAATAAAGAGAATAATGAGAATCAAACAAAAATTAAAATTGGTGAGGATACACAAAATACATTTTGCTTCATTATTTACAAAAGCGATAGATATTTCAAAAGAGAAATCCTGAATTGGTTAAAGTGAGATGAGATAATATAAAAGGAAATCAAAAAATAAATGAATTGAGCTGAAGGATAACAAAATGCCAGGACCTAACAGAATCCTGAAGGAAAGGTGAGAAGAAAAAATAGAAACCTGAAAATATATAATTGAGGGTTTTGTCGCGAGCAGGAGGACTCAAAGACGCGGTCAACCTAATAACCATTTCAAGAATAGCAAGGCCAAGCTAACTCAGGTAATTATCATACAATCTTAAAAAAACAACACTTTTTTTCTTTCTTTTCTTTCTTTTGTAAGTTTGCCCTGAAAAGGACAGCCTAGTATATTTTCTGAAGGGTTCTTGTCCAACGCCAATCTGTTCAACACTTTAGTCTCCTGGGAAACCTGATAAGAAAGAACAATTACCTCGTCAGGTTGGATTAGTTAATATTTGACCTGCCTTCTATAGAAAGGCTGCAAGGGTACTGTTGTGGTACTGATGTCCTGACCTCTGAGCCAGGAGGCCTGGGTTCAAGGTCCGTCTGCTTCAGAGGCGTGTTATCACACCTCTGAACAGGCTGATGAGAAAATATATAGAAAGGCAGTAGACTTTGTTCCAAACTTAGGACACACAATGCAAAAGAAGAAAAACAAATGGTTGCAGAGATCTTGAGGCTTATTCTGCTCATAACCTCCCCAAAATTATTACCAAATGAAGAATCAAAGTTACATTTTCTGATTTCATTTACAAATTCAACTGAACAAAACATTTTGCACAATTATTCATAGCAGTATTCTTTACAGTTTACTTATTTTAGTTTGTTATTTAGTTCTTACAAATGTTTTTACCTTATCCAAAATAGCTACTACTCAGTATTCATTAAAATACTTCAAAAGAATACACTCCCTTCTTGTTGATTCTTGCACAGATGTCAGAATACGTAGCTTATAAACATAATCCTCCGTTGACTTTATTACCAACACAAATGAAAAACAAGTGAAATGCAGTTTTTCTTCTGTAATTAATAGCCTGTTAACAATATTACAGCAATGCCCAGCATGAAAACATTTGATTGTGACTCTGAACACTTGTGTTTCTTATGATAAATTTTATTGCTTTTTCCACAGTCGTAGGCTTAATTAACAGACTGATCACAACCCTCTATCCATAATCCTGAGCCAGATTCATTTCCCAAATAAATAACTAATTGAAAAATAATTTTTTGAAAAACTTACACTGACAGTTAGATTTGCCCAAGGAACTGATGATCTTGTAATATTGTGCTTCTCCCAGTACTCTAGAGTTCTGTTGTCAGGATTACGAGGCTCTGCACATATACAGCTAAGGTGAACAAACAGAAAATTAAGCTTAATATATATTGAAATTGGATGAGCATGCACGTTTTCACTTTGAACCAATTTTTTTCTAATGTATTAGCACAAAAGGAACTAAAATGTACCTCACCAGATGTAAGTTTTCTATTTAAGCAAAGATAGTTGATCCACATGCTTCGAATAATCTTGAATTATTTGTCTTAATTATGTCCCTTTGACTGTGCGCTGCCTCCTCATTTTTGCACAAACTGCTCAGACAGGATGGCAAAAAGAACATTTTCAGATAGAATCTCTGTACTACCTTACCACCACAATCAGTGTGTTTTGTTCTGAAATAGATGCATGTTTTCTGACCATCTGCGAGTAATAATTCCTGGAGTAAGCTTTTCAGAGTTTAAAATAAAGTTATCTATTCCCTCACACCCAAATTTATAATGTAACGTCTTGCACATTTGTTCTCCTACACATAAAGATTGATCACAGCTGAAGATAGTACACTTTTACAACTCATGTTTTACTCAGTCTCAAGTTTACAATCTCCAGTCTCTCCTGTCAACTTGTGGTTTCGGTGCTTTGAAGTTGTAGCGAGGGTCTTGTAAAGCAAAGGATTCTCTGCAGGCCATGAGGTTTCTTGCAGTTGAATTTCTCAGGAGGTGTGACACTGGATCACAACGATGCCACCCGGAAACTGGAGGAACAGCACCTCATATTCCGCCTTGGAACCCTACCACCCAATGGTCTCAATGTGTACTTTACCAGTTTCAAAATCTCCCCATCCCTGACCTCATCCCAAGACCAGCCCCCTCTCTCATCCCCACCTCCTTGACCTGTCCGTCTTCTCTCCCACCTATTCGCTCCTCCCACCTCACTGACCAACCCCCACCCCAACTTCCTACCTACGCTTACCTTTACTAGCTTCACCCCCGCCTCCTTGACCTGTCCATCTTCTCTCCCACTGATCTGCTCCACTATCCACCTTCTATCACCTCTCTTTATTTCAGAGGACCCTTCCCCTCCCCCATTTCTGAAGGGTCCAGACCCAAAACATCAGCTTTCCTGCTCCTCTGATGCTGCCTGGTCTGCTGTGTTCATCCAGCTCCACACCTTGTTATCACAGACTCCAGCATTGGCAGTTCCTACTATCTCTGAAATTTGATTGGAGCAGGTTCAGGGTGAGAGTCCTTCTCAACACTTACAAGTTCTTGCTGTTAATTACTTCACTCACTTCAATGTCTTCTAGTTACTTCAATAGATGTCTGGTGATCTGTCTGCAACTAGCTTCGAGCTAATTTTAAAAGTAGACAACAAATCTCCCTCATTCTTTGCCTCCTTGCAATTTCAAAGTCATTTTCTGAATAAGGGAGTGATGTGTATGTTGATTACATATCCTGTCTTGTGGGTCAACACTCAGTAAAGTAAAATAAAGTACTGTCCTCAGTAAGGGCCTCACCTTTCTTACCCTCCACCAACACCTTTAACGAATACCGGTCACGCTTGGATGTTGAACAATTTTTCTGCCACCTCCGCCTCTGCGCTTACTACTTCAACTGTGAGCCTAACCCTCCCTCTACTGACCCCTTCTCCCGCCTCCAACACACCCCATCCTCCTGGAGACCACCCCAAGGCATCCACCCTCGCTCAACCTCTTCATCTCTAACTGCCAGCGTGACCTCAATCGTCTCAACGTCTCCTCCCCTCTCATCCACTTAACCTCTCCCACACAGAATGTGCAGCCCTCTGCTCCAATCCCAACCTCACCATAAAACCTGGGGACAAGGGAGGTGCAGTTGTAGTATGGAAAACTGACCTCTACGTCACCAAGGCCAGGCTCTCTGGCACTTTCTCCTACCGTCCCCTTGATCATGACCCCACCCCCGACCACCAAACCATCATCTCCCAAACCATCCACAACCTCATCACCTCAGGTGACCTCCGACCCACAGCTTCCAAACTCATCGTTCCCCAACCCCACACTACCCGCTGCTATCTTTCCCAAAATCCACAAACCTGTCTGCCCTGGTCGACCCATTGTCTCCACCTATCTGGATTCCATTTTCTCCCCCTTGAACCAGGAACTCCCTACCTATGTCTGTGACACCACCCATGCCCTCCACCTCCTCCAGAACTTCCAATTTCCCCATCCCAAACACCTCGATTTTACCATGGACGTCCAGTCCCTATATACCTGCGTTCCCCATACAGATGGCCTAAAGGCCCTCTGCTTCTCCCTGTCCCGCAGGCCCGACCAGTCCCCCTCCACCAACACCCTTATCCGCCTAGCCGAACTCGTCCTCACCCTCAACAACTTCTCTTTCAATTCCTCCCACTTCCTACAAACAAAGGGGGTGGCCATGGGTACCCGCATGGGCCCAAGCTATGCCTGCCTCTTTGTAGGTTACATGGAACAATCCCTCTTCCATACCTACACTGGTGCTAAACCCCACCTCTTCCTCCATTACATTGATGACTGTATTGGTGCCGCCTCGTGCTCCCACGAGGAACTCAAACAGTTCATCCGTTTCGCCAACATCTTCCACCCCAACCTTAAGTTCACCTGAACCATCTCTAATACCTCTCTCACCTTCCTGGACCTCTGTCTCCATTTCTGGCAACCACATAGAAACCGATATCCATTTCAAGCCCACCCACTCCCACAGCTACCTAGAATACACCTGCTCCCACCCACCTTCCTGCAAAAATGTCGTTCCCTATTCCCAATTCCGTCATCACTGCCGCTTCTGCTCCCAGGACGAGGCATTCCATGACCATACATTTCAGATGTCCTTGTTTTTCAAGGACTGCAACACCTCCCCCCCACACCACCCCGCCTCAGTGGTCGAGAATGCCCTCTATCATGTCTCCCGCATTTCCTGCAACTCATTCCATTTCTTACAACCCCCTCCCCGCAACAACAACCAAAACAGAATCCCCCTTGTCCTCACGTACCATCACACCAACCTCCGGATCTAACATATCATCTTCCGACACTTCTGCCATCTGCAATCCAACCCCAACACCAAAGACATTTTTCCATCCCCACCCTTATCTGCTTTCCGGAGGGACCACACTCTCTGCATGACTCCCTTTCCACTCCACACTCCCCCACCAGCCCTGGCACCTTTCCCTGCAACTGCAGGAAGTGCTACACTTGCCCCCACACCACCTCCCTCATCCCCATCCCAGGCCACAATAAGACTTTCCATATCAAGCAGATGCTCATCTGCCAATGTAGTATACTGTATCCACTGTACCCATTGTGGCTTCCTCTACATGGGGAAACCATGCAGAGGCTTGGGGATCGCTTTGCAGAGCACCTTTGGTCGGTTTGCAATAAACAACTGCACCTCCTGGTCACGAACCATTTCAACTCCCCCTCCCATTCCTTAGATGACATGTCCATCCTGGGCCTCCTGCAGTGCCACAAGGATGCCACCCGAAGGTTGCAGGAACAGCAACTCAATTCTACTTGGGAACCCTGCAGCCCAAGCTTCAAAGGCTTCACAAGCTTCAAAATCTCTCCTCCCCACCCCCCCCCACCCCACCCCCACCACCGCATCCCAAAACCAACCTTGCTTGACCTCGTCTCCCTAACCTGTCCTTCTTCTCCACCTATTCTCTCCTACCTACTAACCTCATTCCACCCCCTTGACCTGTCCGTCCTCCCTGGACTGACCTATTCCCTCCCTAACTCCCCACCTACACTCACCTTTACTGGCTCCAACCCCGTCTCCTTGACCTGTCTGACTCCTCTCCACCTATCTTCTCCTTTTTATCCATCTTCTATCCGCCTCTCCCTCTCTCTCTATTTATTTCAGAATCCCCTTCCCTCCCCCATTTCTGATGAAGGGTCTAGACCCAAAATGTCAGCCTTCCTGCTCCTCTGCTGCTTGGCCTGCTGTGTTCATCCAGTTCTACACCTTGTTACCTCAGATTCTCCTGCATCTGCAGTTCCTACTATCTCTGGATCAACACTTCTCGAAATTCAAAACAGTCAAAATCTTTGTTTTGGAATAGCCTATTCAATCAGAAGACAACAGATTGATTGGTATTAGGAAAGTGGATTCACGCAAGTCTGGATTCTTCCTTTGTTCCCTTGAGGCTGGGGAGAAGCTCAACTAACCAAAAAAGTCAGGTGACCTCAGACAGCCATATATTCCAGTCTATCTGTCCAGATTTGAAGTATTAGTTTGAAGTCTAGAATAGGACATGCTGACACTAGGCATGACATACCTTTGCATGGGAGAAGTTTAATTTTTGACTTTTTTAAATGAGCCCCTTTGTGAAGAAATATAAACATGTACTGGTCATGCATTCTGACATTCAGAAAGGAAACTGGTATTCCTACAGTTTCCTCTGTATGTCACATCTGCATTTTAAAATTATCTCTAGTCGCATGTAACATGGTGAATATTCATTCATATAGAAATGCAAGGTTTTGGGGTCTTTAACATTAGCAGGTAAATGATTTTCAATACAGTTAGCATTTGGCGTGGCAGCAGAGAAAGAGTTCAAATTCCTTGCTGATTACTGAGAGGCCTCTTGCTTGCTTAGAAGCTTACAAAATGTAAATTACTGTGATTGTTTTGTTAGGTTATCTGCCAGGCTCCTAACACTTCTTTTTTGCTTTCTTTCAGAATGCATAAGTCTGATATTTTAGGTTCTGGTCAATTGATGATCCATATCTAGGCTGATGGTTGGGATGTGAAGCTGGATGAACACAGGAGGCCAAGCAGCATCTCAGGAGCACAAAAGCTGACGTTTCAGGCCTAGACCCTCCATCAGAGATGCTCTCTGAAGGGTCTAGACCCGAAACGTCAGCTTTTGTGCTCCTGAGATGCTGCTTGGCCTGCTGTGTTCATCCAGCTCCACACTTTGTTATCTTGGATTCTCCAGCATCTGCAGTGCCCATTATTTCTGATGGTTGGGATGTATTGTTTTTCCCTATTAGTTGTCTGAGTTGTCCACCTGCATCTTTCCTCAGTGGACTTGGGTTTACGTAGATTTAAGGTTTGAATCAGATCATATTTTCCAATGAAGTGGACAATTCTACACGAGCAACACTTATGTTTCTTGTGGCTTTCATAAGTGTTGTTCAGTTAATAGTAACAAGTGCAATTACATTTGGTCAGGTATAATTACCAGGACCTGACAGTATAGAACTATTACACCATCTTCAACCTGTTATCTTTGGGATGAGTTTGTCTCTAATCCATCCCATGCCTTTTGGCACACGACTGCCTAAGGTGGGTAGTCAGCTTCTGCTACACTGCTTTGTGGCACTCAACTGGGTGGGACACCTCTCTCACTGTTTGCCTGCTGGTTTGAGCACTTTTGAATCCTGAATGCAGTAGGTGTCTATTAATCAGGTTTCTGATTCAGCTCTTTATTCCTCTTAAATTCAAAATGTCTTGGCTTGGCCTGGCCTCTTTAAATTCTATTGGCCTCATTAGACCTCTTTAGCTTTTACAGGTTCTGTTTTTTACTTCTGTAGGCTATTTTGACTATTGTAAAGTCCTCTGGCTTTTTTTCCCTCTCATCTCGAATCTCTCTAATGCTCTGTAAGATGTTAAACTTTCTCAGCTCCCTGCAGCTGAGCAGAATTTTGATTGTTTCCTTCTGTTTTTTCAGTCTTGCTGCATTAAACCCTCTGGTACCCCACAGTACTTGGTACCAAAAAAAAATTGGTGCCAAATCATTTAGCTATAATAGGTCTACTTGTTCAATGGGTAAGGTCAGAACAATCCTGACCATCACTACACCAATGACCAACTTATTTTACAAGTGAATTTTTATTCAGGGAACATTTAAACCTTCCCTCCATAAGGTCCAAAGCGGAGATGTTCATTGTGCAATCATCAATGTTCAGTACCATTTTCGACTCCTCAGATACTGAAGCTGTCCACTTCCAAATGCAGCAAGAGCTGGACAAATATTCAGTTTGGGTTGAAAAGGGGCATGTAACATTTATGGCACAAAAATGCCAGGCTCTGGCCATCCCAAATAAGAGACAATCTAATCACCGGCCCTTGACATTCAATGGTGTTACCACCACTGAATGTCCCACTATCAGCAACCTGGGGGTTACCACTGACCAGAAACTAAAATGGACTCACCACATTAACACAGTGGCCACAACAGCAGGTCAGAATCTGGGAATCTTGCAGTGAGTAATTTACCTCCTAACTCCCAAAGCCTGTCCACCATCTACAAGGCACAAGTCAGGAGTGTGACAGAATACTCCCCATTTGCCTGGATGAGTGCAGCTCAAACAACATTCCAGAAGCTTGACACTATCCAGGGCAAAGCAGTCACTTGATTGGCACTGCATTTACAAACATCCACTCCCTCCACTCCCAATGCTCAGTAGCAGCAGTGCGTACTACTTACAAAATGCTCTGCTGCAACTCACCAAAGGTCCTCCGACAATACTTTCTAAACACACAATCACGTCCATCTAGAGTGGAATCAGAACACCATGCCTTCATGCTCCCCTCCAAGCCACTCATCATCCTGTCAAGGAAATACATCCCTGTTCCTTTACTATCAATGGGTCAAAATCCTGGAATTTCCTCCCTAATGGTGTTGTGGGTCAACATAGACACAAGGGACTGTACAGCTTAAGAAGGCAGCTCACCATCAACTTCAATACTTCTAACTTTTTTTGTATCAAGTAGTGCTCTTAAATACAACTGAACACTTCTTTTACCCCATCACCAAATCAGCTGTGATATTTTCTCAACTATTAACCACCACCAGTAAATCACCAAGATAATAAAATGTGAGGCTGGATGAACACAGCAGGCCAAGCAGCATCTCAGGAGCACAAAAGCTGACGTTTCGGGCCTAGACCCTTCATCAGAGAGGGGGATGGGGGGAGGGAACTGGAATAAATAGGGAGAGAGGGGGAGGCGGACCGAAGATGGAGAGTAACGAAGATAGGTGGAGAGACCCACCTATCTTCTTTACTCTCCATCTTCGGTCCGCCTCCCCCTCTCTCCCTATTTATTCCAGTTCCCTCCCCCCATCCCCCTCTCTGATGAAGGGTCTAGGCCCGAAACGTCAGCTTTTGTGCTCCTGAGATGCTGCTTGGCCTGCTGTGTTCATCCAGCCTCACATTTTATTATCTTGGAATCTCCAGCATCTGCAGTTCCCATCATCTCTGACACCAGTAAATCACCCATGTTTTCTAATGGATTAGTTTCCATGTAAAATCCATTAAGGGCAATGTAGACCATTAACACCACCACCTTCGAAATGTAAATTCGAGATGGGCAACAAACGCCTGTCCAAAGCCGACATTCCATGAATGAATTTTAAGAAACACGTGCCATTGAGCCTTTTTACCAGCACTCCGGTGTTTGTTTTAGCTTTCAGGTGGCAGCTCAGTAACTTTCAACACAAGCAGTGTTTGAAAACATCTTGTGCCTTTTTAGATTATTTCTCTTTCAAGCAGATGCAGAACAAAATAATTAATTGACCCTTTTATGTAAGAAACCTTGGCAAGTATTCTTTTTCATCCCTGTTTCATCTGAGTGTGAGCTTAAGACCTTCAAGTCTATGGGCATGTTATGACCACAGCTTTCCCTGCTGACCATTTTTGAAAAGCAGCAATTTTCTTTGTGTCCAGGCTTTATGCACTGGAAGCATGTAGGGTGGATTTGAGTAAGTTTACCTTCCATGTTCTTTCATATTAAAGTTGGGAATTAATCTGCCCTAGTTTCTCTCCTCTCCACAAGAGTCTGTTTTAGTTACATCTATCTCCTTGGTTTTCCCTTTTTAGTAGGAGCTACTAGATCCTAATTTTTCTTGGTTCTACGGGTTAATTCTTGGCCATTCATGACGGTTGCATCTCCGACTTTTGAAACTTTGTTTATCTATGTGTATGCTACTATTGCTGTTAACCCTTCATTCATGATGCAGTCATTTTTAGGGGATGCACTCACCAGTCAAATGTTCACTGTTTAGTTCTCTTGAAATTGAGGACTGTCTGAATAGGATGAGTTTCAGAATGGGTGGCAATACAAGTTCAAAGGCACTTAAGACTGCAGCCTTCACCTGTTCCTAACTAGCAGAACTGTCAGCAGGTAACATAGAATAAATCTCACAGGCATTTCCTACTTGTTGAACTTGCATCTTAAGTGTCCAAGGTTCTGCTGGCCGTTTTAACTTACTAGCTAGTTTCTCAAAGGCTGTGAAGGAAGTTTCCACATCTTCTTCAAACGTCAAGTTCTTAGTTGCCTCAATCTGGCTCAGTCGGAACTGCCAATGCTGGAGAATCTGAGACAACAAGGTGTAGAGCTGGATGAACACAGCAGGCCAAGCAGCATACAGGAGCAGGAAATCTGACTTTTCAGGTCTAGACCCTTCTTCAGTAATGGGGGAGGGGGACTGGATTCTGAAATAAATAGGGAGAAAGGGGGAGGCGTATAGAAGAGAGGAGACAGACAGGACAGAAGGGAGATTTTGAAGCTTGTGAAGTCCACATTGATACTGTTGGGCTGTAGGGTTTTCAAGTGAAATATGATTTGCTGTTCCTGCAACCTTTGGGTGGCATCGGTGTGGCACTGCAGAAGGCCCAGGATGGACATGTCGTCCAAGGAGTGGGAGGGGGAATTGAAATGGTTCGCAACTGGGACGTGTAGTTGTTTGGTGCAAACCAAGCATTGGTGTTCCACAAACTGGTCCCCAAGCCTCTGCTTCACTTCCCCGACAGAGGAGGCCACAACAGGAACATCGGATATAGTATAGCACATTAACGGATGTGCAGGTGAACATCAGTTTGATGTGGAAGGTCTTCTTAGGGCTGGGATGGGGGTGGGGGGGAGGTGTAGGAGCAGGTGTAGCACTTCCTGCGGTTGCAGGGCAAAGTGCCGGGGGTGGTGGGGCTGGCGGGGAGTGTAGAGCGGATTAGGGAGTCATGGACAGAGTGGTCCCTCCGGAAAGCAGATAAGGGTGGGGACGGAAAAATGTCTTTGGTGGGGTCAGATTGCAGATGATGGAAGCATCGGAGGATGATGCGTTGGATCTGGAGGTTGGTGGCATGGTACATGAGGACGAGGGGATTCTATTTTGGTTATTATTGCAGGGAAGGGGTGTGAGGGATGAGTTGTGGGAAATGCAATAGACACGGTCGGGTGTTTTCCTCCACTGCGGAGGGGAAGTTGTGGTCCTTGAAGAACGAGGACATCTGGGACATCCAGGGTGGAGTGCCTCATCTCAGGAACAGATGCGGCGAAGGCAAAGGAATTGGGAATAGGTGTTGGCAACTTTGCGGGAAGGTGAGTGGGAGGAGGTATATTCCAGGTAGCTGTGGGAGTCAGTGGGATTGAAATAGATATCAGTTTCCAGATGGTTGCCAGAGATGGAGGCAGAGAGGTCCAGGAATGGGGGAGAGGTATTGGAGATAGTCCAGGTGAACTTGAGGTTGGGGTGGAAGGTGTTGAAGTGGATGAACTGTTTGAGCTCCTCATGGGAGCAAGAGGCGGCACCGATACAGTCATCAATGTAGTGGAGGAAGAGGTGGGGTTTAGGGCCAGTGTAAGTACGGAAGAGGGATTGTTTCACGTAGCCTACAAAGTGGCAGGCATAGCTTGGGCCCGTGTGTGTACCCATGGCCACCCCCTTTGTTTGTAGGAAGTGGGAGGAATTGAAAGAGAAGTTGTCGAGGGTGAGGAAGAGTTTGGCTAAGCGGATGAGGGTATCAGTGGAGGGGGACTGGTCGGGCCTGCAGGACAGGAGGAAGCGGAGGGCCTTTGGGCCTTCTGCATGGGGAATGCAGGTGTATCCATGGTAAAGATGAAATGTTGGGGACTGGGAAATTGGAAGTTTTGGAGGAGGTGGAGGGCGTGGATGGTGTCACAGACGTAGGTAGGGAGTTCCTGGTTCATGGAGAAAACGGAGTTGAAATAGGTGGAGATGAGTTCATTGGGGCAGGAGCAGGTGGAGACAATGGGTTGACCAGGGCAGTCAGGTTTGTGGATTTTGGGAAGGAGATAGAAACGGGCAGTGAGGGATTGGGGAACGATGAGGTTGGAAGCTGTGGGTGGCAGGTCACCTGAGGCGATGAGGTTGTGGATGGTTTGGGAGATGGTGGTTGGGGGTGGGACTTTGATCAAGTAGGTGGTAGGAGGAGGTGTCAGAGTTGGCACCTGGCTTTGGTGATTGTAGAGATCAGTGTGCCTTATTTTGCTTGGGAACCCTGCAGCCCAATGGTATCAATGTGGACTTCACAAGCTTCAAAATTTCCCCTCTCCCCACCGCATTCCAAAACTAACCCAGCTTGTACCTGCCTCCCTAACCTGTCCTTCCTCCCACCTATCCACTCCTCTTACCTCAAGCCCCACCCGCATCTCCTACCTACTAGCCTCATCCCGCCCCCTTGACCTGTCCGTCCTCCCTGGACTGACCTATCCCCTTCCTAACTCCCCACCTATGCTCACCTTTTACTGGCCCCAACCCTGCCTCTTTGACCTATCTTCTCCTTTTATCCATCTTCTAACCGCCTTCCCCCTTCCCATCCCCTATTTCTGCAGAAGGGTCTAGACCCGAAATGTCAGCCTTCCTGCTCCTCTGATGCTGCTTGGCCTGCTGTGTTCATCCAGGTCTACACTTTGTTGTCTCAATCTGTCTCAGTTCCCTTCTCTGCCTGAATTTTTGTCTCGCTTTTCCCGCTGGAAAGCATATTCATCCATTCCCTTTCTCTTCTGGAAATCTCTCTTTCTCTTGGATTTTTCCTTTCCTCTCTTGTTCTTTTGCCTGAAACTCTAGACTCCAAGTTTCCAAGCAAATTTTGAGTAGGGTTACTTTGTCTGCTTCAGATTCTGTATGCTCTACCTATTCAAATTCATGACGAGGCCAAGATGCTCAGCCAGCTTCCTTAGTATCTTGAGAGGTTTCTGTGCTTTATTGCATGTATTTAGTTCTACTTGCTTAGCTGTAGCCCTCAGCTGTTCTATGTTAATGCAATGCTAATTTTGGTGAATTAATTGTTCAAGTTGCATAAATGCTTTTACATTGAAGTCAGCTATTGTATTCTCTTTGCTTAATAGTAAAAAGATTACTGTTGTAATCTTTTTTTTGTTTTTGATTCAAACTTTTGGCTATGTCATATTCCCTGCTTCTTCAATTTTCTCAAAGTCAAATTTTATTATTTGCAATAAATTTATTCCAGATTGCAGTGCACAATTCTGTCATGGACTGAATTTGAGCTCTCTTACTGCCTATGATCAGTATGTTTTGTGAATAAAGAGGTGCATGTATCCTCTTAAATAATTTCAATAGTAAGCTTTTATGAGTTTAGATATGAATGGGGTACTTATTCTCACACTACTTCTGGATTTAAATTGCACTGTCTCACACTAGTTTTTATACACATAGACAAAGATTGGTTACAGGTAAATGCAATACTTTCACAACTTAATCATTAACTCAGTTTTAGGTTTACAAATACTAACTTCCTGTGTGGGAGGACGATAGCTTCTTGAATAGTTTTTAATGGTCTGAAATCAAAATGAAGGTCTTGTGACAGTATTGGAACAGTCCCTCTTCTGCACCTACACAGGCCCCAAACCCCACCTTTTCCTCTGGTACATTGATGACTGTATCGGCGCCGCCTCTTGCTCCCCAGAGGAGCTCGAACAGTTCATCCACTTCACCAACACCTTCCACCCCAACCTTCAGTTCACCTGGGCCATCTCCAGCACATCCCTCACCTTCCTGGACCTCTCAGTCTCCATCTCAGGCAACCAGCTTGTAACTGATGTCCATTTCAAGCCCACTGACTCCCACAGCTACTTAGAATACACCTCCTCCCACCCACCCACCCTCCTGCAAAAATTCCATCCCCTATTCCCAATTCCTCTGCCTCCGCCGCATCTGCTCCCACGATAAGACATTCCACTCCCGCACATCCCAGATGTCCAAGTTCTTTAAGGACCGCAACTTTCCCCCCACAGTGATCGAGAACGCTCTTGACCGCGTCTCCCGTATTTCCCGCAACACATCCCTCACACCCTGCCCCCGCCACAACCGCCCTAAGAGGATCCCCCTCGTTCTCACACACCACCCTACCAACCTCCGGATACAACGCATCATCCTCCGACACTTCCGCCATTTACAATCCGACCCCACCACCCAAGACATTTTTCCATCCCATCCCCTCCCCTGTCTGCTCTCCGGAGAGACCACTCTCTCCGTGACTCCCTTGTTCGCTCCACACTGCCCTCCAACCCCACCACACCCGGCACCTTCCCCTGCAACAGCAGGAAATGCTACACTTGTCCCCACACCTCCTCCCTCACCCCTATCCCAGGCCCCAAGATGACATTCCACATTAAGCAGAGGTTCACCTGCACATCTGCCAATGTGGTATACTGCATCCACTGTACCCGGTGCGGCTTCCTCTACATTGGGGAAACCAAGCGGAGGCTTGGGGACTGCTTTGCAGAACACCTCCGCTCAGTTCGCAACAAACAACTGCACCTCCCAGTCGCAAACCATTTCCACTCCCCCTCCCATTCTCTAGAGGACATGTCCATCATGGGCCTCCTGCACTGCCACAATGATGCCACCCGAAGGTTGCAGGAACAGCAACTCCTATTCCGCCTGGGAACCCTGCAGCCATATGGTATCAATGTGGACTTCACCAGTTTCAAAATCTCCCCTTCCCCTACTGCATCCCTAAACCAGCCCAGTTCGTCCCCTCCCCCCACTGCATCCCAAAACCAGTCTAAACCTGTTTCTGCCTCCCTAACCTGTTCTTCCTCTCACCCATCCCTTCCTCCCACCCCAAGCCGCACCCCCAGCTACCTACTAACCTCATCCCATCTCCTTGACCTGTCCGTCTTCCCTGGACTGACCTATCCCCTCCCTACCTCCCCACCTATACTCTCTCCACCTATCTTCTTTACTCTCCATCTTCGGTCCGCCTCCCCCTCTCTCCCTATTTATTCCAGTTCCCTCTCCCCATCCCCCTCTCTGAAGGGTCTAGGCCCGAAACGTCAGCTTTTGTGCTCCTGAGATGCTGCTTGGCCTGCTGTGTTCATCCAGCCTCACATTTTATTATCTTGGAATTCTCCAGCATCTGCAGTTCCCATTATCTCTGAAGGTCTTGTGAAGCAGTTTGAGGTTTTTTAGAATTGATTCTCAGAGTAACTTTAACTGAAACAAGTTAGCGTAGTCCTCAATTCTATCTGCATTGCCCGCTTTCTGGATATTGCCACTAATAACTATGGCTGCTGGAAAACACTTGCAGCTATATTGGCTTTCTGATAGAACTGTCTGCAAACATCTTTTAGCTAATTTTAAAAGCAGGCAACATCATGACTCACTCATGTGACTTGTTAAAATTTCAAAGTCATTTTCTAAAAAGAGATAGTAGCGTTTGTGTTAATTACAGATCCCACATTATGGGATTTGAGGCGGTCAGTGTCCTTGTGTCTGAATGACACATTCAATTGACAGCTTTTTGATTGGTTTCAGGGAAAGCATTGGTTCACATCAGTCTGAATACTTCCCTCTGTTTCCTCAAGATGGGGAAGGGTTTCCAATCAACAAAAAAAGTTAGGTGATCTTGAGCAGCCATCCTTCCCAGCCTGTCTGTCGAGTTTTGAAATGTAAAATTAGTCTGAAATTCAGAATAGGACTGGGCATGACAATGTTCCATCCACTGCAAAAAAAATTACTCATTTTATGTGGGAAGTGGAATGTCTTTTTAGCTTCATGGTAGCATCCTGTTTGTGGTGAATGAACACGCATTGTGAAACAACTAGCTTCACATGTTTCTCAGACATATGAGATACCTTACTCTTCCAGAATAATCAATGATATACTTGCACTTTTCAGCACTAAAAGTGGTGGCTTTAGACCCATACACAGTGGAACAACTCCAAATCTTTACTGGCCCAAAACCTCCAGTCAGTATTGGAACTGCTGCCTCTGACATTGACCAAGCAGAAAACTGCAT
Organism: Stegostoma tigrinum; assembly: GCF_030684315.1. Classification (NCBI taxonomy): domain Eukaryota; kingdom Metazoa; phylum Chordata; class Chondrichthyes; order Orectolobiformes; family Stegostomatidae; genus Stegostoma; species Stegostoma tigrinum. The sequence continues at coordinate 9,484,846 of NC_081404.1, read as the reverse complement.
TTAACTGGATACTTAAACTTCAACTTCTGAAGCAACATTCAGAAGAACTCTCTGGTTGGAGGAATCATATAGAGCAACAAAAAGAATCAATGCAGCTGGCACTACCCCATTGTATGGCATTAGCTGCTTGCCATAAGGCTAGTTTAGATGTTGAGTGAACATAATGGTGCATAACTGAGCTGATGAATGATTGAATGTTTCGGGTGGATAGGTGGGTTGAAGGGAGAGCTGGATGTAGGGCCAAGTGAGTTGCAATGTTAATGCTGCAGGAGGGAAGAATGTTGGCAAGAAATACAAACTATGATGCTTACAAATATTGAGTAAGTTGGTCCAAATTTGTGTGCATGTTGAAAGAATAAATTTCTCCCAAATGGATCAGCTTTTCCAGGGCTTCATAGATGAAGATTATGCAGATGAGAGAAGCAAATGCTTCCTCAGTGAAACGAGTTATATAACAAACAAGAGAGCTTGCATCAGTGGCAACAAGCAGGATACACAGGAATGATGTCCAAAGTCCAATATTCGCTCTCAAGGACAGATAGGATAAATTGTAGTCCCTACAAAAAGGAAAGAGATAATCAAATTAAAAGAATGTAAAATTAGATCAAATAAGAGGAACATTCTGAATTCTAATGGTCATCTAAACATCAATGTCAGTTTACTAACTTCAGCTGTGCTAATCTCTCCAGCTGTAGAAGTGCATGGAATCTCCAGCATCTGCAGTTCCCATTATCTCTGATACAAAGCAAACATGACAGCTTTGCGAGAATAGGGGTGAGAGAAGGTGCATTTATATTGGGCAGATGACATAGTACAAGTGTTTACAAAGTTTAGATCCGTGATTTTAAAAATTTATGTTAAGGTAGCAAATCTGTCAAGTCAGAGTGGGGCTCAGCAGGTTTTGCTGGAATATGATGGATGTTGATATACACTCCAAGTTGCAGAAATGAGTATTTTTAACCAGTTTCCCTGTTTTAGGATTGAATGTTTTGGGATATTTTGTATTGGAGGTGAAGTATCAGTATTGAGGAGTAGAGCACTTTATATGATCTCTTCTTTGTAACCCAAATTAAGCATCAAGTACTTCTGGGTCAAGTATGAAATTTGCATTCAAAACTCTCAAAGTAGGCTGTTACTGTACCAGTCATCCTTAGGATTCTCCTACTGATTTTCCTCATTCCATGTTGAGAACTGTGAACCAGAACTGATCTAAGGTGAGATTTTTCTAGTCTACACGGAGATTGTCATCTTCTTGGTGTAAGGTGAGTTTGAATCCAGGTGGCCTTAGAAGGTTTGGACCTAAGGTTGGTGCCCATTATAATTTGTCGGGTTTAACTGGTAAAGATGCTGAGGCTACTGCACTTTAAACAATAATTATTACAGACTGCTAATTATATACACAAGGTATTTAAAACACCGACATCTCCATCGAAGGCTAAGCAAGAAGTCCTGACCATAAGATCTCTGCTACCATTTTAGGTGAGGTAACTCACATTCTAAACTTTTCAAATCTTTTCATACTACACCTCCTACCTCTTTGTCCCAACTATTTTACTGATATTTATTTTTGTAATCATATTTGAACACTACCCATCTACTCCACACTTCTCCCATATCTATTTCTATCTCCAACAGAATAAAAATGTTAACTTGTACTTCAGATTTGTTGTCTAATCTTGAAGGAACCCCACATCTTTAGAATTTTTCTTCTCCATAATTCCCCATCTTATGTCAAATTTGGTCTATTGTTTTGTTTAAATCTTCCTTAGCTGTATGTTTTCTTTAAATTTTTTCAGTAGTGGAATTATTTTTTACGGTGGACTTACTTTGCACTGAAATTCTTCAATCACCTTTAAAAGCTATACTTAACTTCTGAAAGATCAACCATCTTTTTCTCTACGCTTCCAGTGGTATTTTAAACACTTATCCCAATTTAGAATACCATTCTTATAAGCATACGTCTCGCTGTCCTGGCTCTGCCTCCTGCCTCTGGGATTTAAATCTTGGGTGAGTATTCTGCATCACTTTCTAATTGTTTTCTTTTATTATTAAGCCTGTGTATATTTTCTAATTAATCCTTAACTTTCAGCTCACTGGCTGAAATCTAGTATCAGGACCTTCTGGTAGGTAAACATTTTGTGCTTTCTGCACTTCTCTCTTCAGATCTATTGTTAGATCTTCTTGGGGGGGGGGGGGGGGGGGGGAAGAGAGAGAGAGAAATGATAGAACCTATTTTAAGTTGGCTCCAACATTGGTATGTTGTAAATGGCATCTCAAAGGCAAAACCTTCAGATCACATGCTGCTCACTATGCTGTAGGGTTTGAACTGAAGGTTGGTCCCCATCATTATCAGTCTGATCTAACTAGTAAATTTGCAAAAGCTTCTGTATCATAAATAGCAATTTTATTACCAATATGAAGTACGTGAGACATATCTAGCTTCATTGACGGCGAGGCAAGAAGTCCTCTTAATGACATTATCAGGTGAAAATGTGCTAGAACTCTGGGCTTTCACTTCTGGGTCTTTGGGTGTCTAGTTGCTGTGGTGGGTGACCCAGGCAATAGTGCGGAGACTGCTAGGTGCTGAGGCAGGTTGGGTTGAAAGCCTGCACCAGCATTTTGTCAAAGACTTTTTAAAAATATAAAATAAAGCATTCCTCCAGCTCTCACCATTCACAGGTGGTGGTGTGATGGTAAAATCATAAAATAGTATTCCAGAGAACCAGCCTAATGCTCTCAGGACATAGATTTAAAATCTAGTGCGGCAGCTGGTGGAATTTGCTAAGTAATAAATCTAGAATTGAAACTAATGTCAGTAATACTTCTCATGAAATTATTATCAATTGTTATAAAAGCTCATCTGCTTCATTAATGTCCCTATTGTGAAAGAAATCTGCCAACATGATTCCAAATCCAAATATGGTCGACACTGAAATGGCTGATCAAATCACTCAGTTTCAAAGGCATTTAGGGACGAGCAACAAATTCTGATCTGGTCAGCAACATCCCCAAATTGTATATGAAAATCACAACCCCCACATAATCTCCATGCCAACCCATGCTGCTGTAGCACTCTAAAGCCCCTTTGCCCTCTACCCTGCAACCATGGGTCTTTGCTCATCTGTTTTTGCACCCACCACTCCATGGCCCTTGATTAGCATCCCTTCTAATTTTCTTTCCAATGTGTGGGGATCCAAGATCTGTGTGTGGCAGCAACTTCTGGAACTTTAAGTCACTGCTGTGATCAGCATGTGGACACTTATCACCATACATGGAACCTTGGAGTGGCACAGCTTAGAGGGAAAGTTGCCCTTGATAACACTTATGCCAACCAATGGTCTAGTTCCAAACCTTTCATAGCCCCTCTGCCAACCTGTTCCCTTTGCCCACATAGGTCTTTATATACCCTGTGTCAATAGTGCCAATTCATGCATCATCTCCAGTCTACCACCATTTGCCATTACACTTATCATTGCAAACTCACCCTGTATTCAAAATGGGCACACTTCAAGATACATGCTGAGATGAGATAAAATAAAAATTAAGAATGTGTTGAGAATTCACTATTTAAAAAACTACTCATTGATAAACAGCCATTCACTACATTTATCTTCCTTTTGTCTCTAACTTCAAACATTTGAATTCATTGTCCTACTTCAAACAGTCTGTAATCACTTGGAGCTGTCAGTCAACTGTACAGAAGAGACCCCTGCTGTGATAATGGGAGGCTGAAAACTAAGTCATGCAGTGTTAATCCTGTAATGGTAGCCCTCTCTCATTAAAATATTTAAAAATGGCAGGAGCTTTCAATGCATTGAAAGCCTAACAGTTCTGGTAACTGTTCCTGGTTACAGTTCAAACGTGTTTATGCACTGTTTTACATATATCTATTTCAACTTTTCACAATCCCAAAGGGCACCTGATATCCCTCAAAAGTGTCCTGCAACCATATGCAAAAGGTATCTATCTTCTCTCTTGCTTCTCCAAAAGGCTATGCTATCAATCCAAGCAATTCTGCATAGGTTAGACCAGGCCAAATCTGCATGTCACGTTTCCCATTCCTAGCTAATGAAAAGCATACATGACTGGGGGCAGCTGCTGTTTTATGTTGGTTGTTACTTCCATGAACCTCAGATTATACAATTTGGAATCTGTCCACATTCCAATGGCTCTGTTAGCTGCCATTTTGAAAGGAGGAGCTTTGACAGCCATTGTCACAATGACTGACTGACAGGAAGGCTCTTCTTCATCATAATAAAAATTCAGGCCTGACAAGTACAATAAGGGGAACGGATGGGAAAGGCACAGTGTGACAATATAATGAAACCAAATATGCACGGGTAAAATGGCAAAAGCTGAAGCAGAGTTCTGTCTACTGATATTTCTGCTCCTGCACCTAGTTGACTTAGCAATTTCTCCTACCAACACTAAAAGTTACAACAAACTTTATAAAACAACCTGAACTGTACAGAAGAAAAATGTAGTGCTCAAATTGTTTGGTTAATTTAAACAAATTACCAATGGCAGGATTTGTTTCTTTGAGCCAAAGCTTTCTGAAATTAAGTTTCAGGCTCTGGAATTTTGAGGTTTGTATGACAATTCAATTTCTGTTCTATTCCATATTATGAGAGTTGGCTGACTGGCATGTTATTTTATTGAATGTTTCTAAACAAAAATATGTTCAACAATGATAACACAATTTTGATTTGGGTAGCTGGTGTGGTCTTCCAGAAGTTGGTACATGTGGATGTATTAATATTTGAAAGGGTCTCTTGGAGCTTGTCAATGATTACATAAGCTCTTTCATTCAGAAGAATACTGGTTGAAGTAACAAACATCCTGCTGTGCTTTACAGCCGTGTAAATGCCTCCCAACAGGGACTTACTTGCAGAATTTGAATAAAATCTTTTCAAACACCAGCACAGGACCTGTACTGCCCAGAATAGTAAGAGGTTGTCCAGCAAACAGAGAATATGCTATTCCTGTCATGGAAGCCCCAAACAGAGATTCAATCGCACTCTGAAAAAGATGAAAAATATGTGTAACCATGACTGAAACAGATAAATTCAGTTGTTCCAATGAAGGAAATAGGATGAGTCAAAAATACTGCAAGACCAACTGACATCCTGGGCTTTATAAATACCTGGATGCAAAGACCACATCAAGTAAATTGTACAATATTTTCATTAGCTTGCCCCAGTTACAGTATTGCATCCAGTTTTGGGCAGTGTACCTCACGAAGTTGTCAAAACCTTGGAGACCATGTAAAGGATATTTATTAGAATGGTACTCTATATTTGGTAACTCAGTTATGTGGAGAATTAAAGTAGGTGGGAGCAGTGAGGTTGAAGGGAGATTTAATAGAGGCATTCAAAATTCTGAGGGTGGGGTTTGATAGTATAAAAAGGAAAAACTCTTTCCATTATCAGAAGGGTTAGTAACCAAAGAAAATGGAATAAAGGCAACAAACAAGAGGTAATAAAAAAAACAGGGAGATCCTGAAGAAAATATATTTTAAAAATGTTTTGACCTGCAATGCATGACTTGAAAGGTAGTGCAAGTGGATTTAATCGTAACTTTCTAAAGGGGATTGAATATGCACAGTGGAAGTACATGTTGGGGTTCAAAAGTGAAGTAATCTTATCGGTGAATCATCTTAAGAGAATGTCTATTCTTTCCTATTTTTAACTAGCAAAATGACAATTAACTAAAGATAGACCTTTTTGGGAACCATGAGGCACCCATGCAATAAGTGAATTATGGAATATTGAACCACATTATAACTGACTTCCATTGTACTTCGAAATTTGCAAGGCTATGAATCGAGATAGCGTGATAAACTAATTAGACATCTCTTTCAAAAAGCCTGTGTAGACTTGATGGGGTGAATGACATCTTTCTAGTTGGTAAGATTTGATGCCTGTTTATAAATAGTTTGTTGTACAAGTAGGATATAACCAAGCAGCCATTAAAACATAATACATGACAGTCAACTAGTTGCTGCACAAGATCACAAGAGGCAGAAGCAGAAGTAGATCAAATGACCTGTCGAGCCTGCTTTGCCATTGAATACAATCAGGCGATTTAGGACTTAAACTCCACTTTTCTATGTGCTCTCCATATTCTTTAATTTCCTAAGAGATCCATCTATCACAGCCTTGAATGTAATATATATGATGGTGGAACATGCATAATCCTCTAGACGCAGAATTCCAAAGATTCACAACACTTTTTGACAGAAGAAATGTCTCCTCCTATCAGTCCTAGATGGTACCCTTATATTCTATGACTGTGTCCCCTTATTCCAGATTCCCCAACCAGTGGGGGGGAAAAAACCTTGCATTATCTACCATCTCGACAGAATCTTCTACCTTTCAGTTAGATCACCTTTCATTCTTCTAAACTCCAGAGATGATGGGCCTAATTTACTCAGCATTTCCCTTAGATTTACTAAGTTAAGCAGCAAAGCTACTGTGCAGTGAGGTTACTGAAGATAAAAATCTTTTTCGCTTTCCTGATTTCGTTAAGTATAATTCCTAATCTTCCTGTAGTCCAGTCGCAAAACAAACACACACAAATGGCCTTTGATAAGGTAAAGGATGCTTCAATTTGAGTTCATTGCCCATATTTTCTAAGGGATCACTGAATGCACTTCTCCAGGCCCACTTGTTACTGTATAAAAACCAAAAGAACTGTGGATGCTGTTGATTGGAAACAAAAACAGAAGTTGCTGGAAAAGCTCAGCAGGTCTGGCAGCATCTGAAGAAAAATCAGAGTTAATGTTTCAGATCTGGTGACCCTTCCTCAGAACTTTTGGGAGCTAGGAAAATGTTGGTTTATATGCAGAATATAGGGTGGGGGGTGGGGTAGGGATTAAATGATAGGTGGGGATATCGCCCAAAGAGGGAGAAGAACAGTTGGACAGACAAAACAGTGGATAACCACGTGGTAGGAGGGAGGATAACTGTTAATGGGGACTATTAGTGGCTAACAATGGGTTGTGTAATGGCAGACCATGTGATAACAAGAGGCCTGGTGTTTGGGCTTGGGGGCTGGGACATGGGAGAGTTCAAGCCCTAAAGTTATTGAACTCTATATTGAATTTAGAAGGCTGCAGGGTCCCCAAACAGAAAGTGAGGTGTTATTCCAGTTTACGCTGACCATTGCTGGAGCATTGCAGCAAGCCAGAGACAGCGATACTGGCCAGAGAACAGGATGGTGTGTTGAACTGGAAGTTTAGAGTCACTTTTGCAGGCAGAAAAGCAGTCATCCAGTCTCTACTTCTATAGAAGAGACCATATTGTGAGCAGTGAATGCAGTAGACTAGGTTAAGTGTAGGTAAAGCACTGCTTGACCTGGAAGGTACGTTTTGGGCCTTTGGATAGTGGGGAGGGAGGAAGCAAATGGGCAAGTGTTACACTTTCGCTGGTTACAGGGGAAGGTGCCATAGGGCTGTGGGGGTGGAGCGGGTGATGGGCAGTGTTGTTGGGAGTGAAGAGTGGACCAGGGTGTCCTGGAGGGAATGGTCCCTTCAGAAGGTGGACAAAGGAGGTGAGGGGAATATGTATCTTGTAGTGACATCTCGCTGGAGGTAGCGGAAATGGTGTCTGATGATCTTCTGAATGTGGATGCCAGTGGGATGGTAGGTAAGTACAAGGGGAACCCCAACTCTGTTGTGGGAGAGCACAGAAGGGGTGAGAGCAGAATTGCGGGAGATGGGCTGGAGTCGGTTGAGGCCCCTGTCAACAATGGTTCTGGGGAATCCTCGGCTGAAGAAGAATGTGGACATTTCGGAGGCTCCCTTGTCGAATTTGCACCACTTCACTCTCCAGCTCATTCCTCATGCTAACAAAGGTTTATTTTCCTTTCAGGCATCAGGGCACACTAGATGCAACAACTCGGAGATACCCATGGCCCTCTGGAGCCTTCCTCTCCTCTCCTCTCCTCTCCTCCCCTCCCCTCAGACTCTATCCCCTCCCCCGACAATCTTCACCTCCGTGCCCATTTCTTTGGACAAGGGTCCTCTCCCCGTTGCCCATCTCCAACACTCTCCCTCCACCTGGACCCCTCCCTCTGGCCCTCCACCTGCACTTGACCTGTTCATTGAGAACTGTTGATGCAATATTGGTCACGTCAATTTCTCTGCCCCTTCAACCATCCAACCTAACTCCCCCACCAAACTGACTGCACTCTGTACGCTCAGATCCAACCCTGACTTTATTATTAAGCCTGCCAACGAAGATGGTGCTGTTGTAGCCTAGCGCACTGACCTCTACATTTCAAAGGCTGAGTGCCAGCTCTCAAATATCTCCTCTTTTCTCCCCCAGACCATGATCCCACCATAGAACAGCAGGAGTTAGATCAACTACAGTTACTAACCTCATTTCATCTGGTGTTGTCCCCTCCCACTGCCTCTGAGCTGATAGTATCCCAACCTGGCACATCTCGCTTCTACCTCCTTCTGAAGATCCACAAACAGACTGCCTGGGGAGATCCATTGTTTCTTTCTGCTCCTGCCCCACAGAACTCCTCTCTTCCTACCTTGATTTGGACTTTTCTCCCCGTTCCAATCCCTACCCGTGTACGTCCGTGATTCCTCTGACACCTTACGCTGGTTTCAAAACTTCTAGTTTGCAGGTTCCAGCCACCACATCCTTACCATGGATGTGCAATCCCGTTACACATCCATTCTCCACCAGGAGGGTCTTAGGGCTCTCCGCTTCTTCCTGGAGCAAAGACCTGAACCATCCCCACCGACTACCAACCTCCTCAATTTGGCTGAGCTCGTCCTCGTCCTCCCCCTCAACAACTTCTCTTTCAACTCCTCTCATTTCTTCAGCTCAATGGGATGGCCATGGGTACCCACATGGGCCTCACTTATGCCTGCCTCTTCATGGGGTACGTGGAACATTCCTTGTTCCAGTCCTATTCCAGCCCCCACCCACAACTTTTTCTCCAATATCTCAATGATATAATTGGTGCTGCTTATAAACTCATAGACTAATACAGCATGGAAACAAGTCCTTCACCCCAAACTGGTCCATGCTGACCAAGGTGCTCACTCAGCTAGTTCAAACTGCCTGCATTTGGTCCATATCCCTCTGAACCCTTCCAGTCCATGTACCTATCTAAATATTTTTTTAATGTTGCTATTGTACCTGCCTCAACCACTTTCTCCAGCAGCCCATTCCATACACACACCACCCTCTGCATGAAGAAGTCGACCCTCCAGTCCTTCTTAAATCTTTCCCCTCTCACCTTAAATGTATGCCCTCTAGTTATCTTTCCCCAACCCTGGGGAAAAGACTGTGTATACATCCTATCTATGCCCCCCATGATTTTATATGTCAATAAGGTCACCCCTCATTCTCCTACATTCCAAGGAATAAAGTCCTATCCTGGCCAACCTTTCCCTATAACTCAAATCTACTAGTCCTGACAACATCCCCGTAAATCATCTTTGCACAGTTTCCAGTTAAATTATGTCTTTCCTATAACAGAGTGACGAACGCTGTACACAATACTCCAAGTGCAGCCTCACCAATGACTTATACAACTGTAACATAATGTCCCAACTCCTATGCTACATTGTCTACCTGTTACACTGCTTTCAACGAACTGTGTACTTGTAAGCCTGGGTCCCTCTACTTGGAGTATTGCGTACAGTTCTGGTCGCTGCATTATAAGAAGGATGTGGAAGCTTTGGAAAGGGTGCAGAGGAGATTTACTAGGATGTTGCCTGGTATGGAGGGAAGGTCTTACGAGGAAAGGCTGAGGGACTTGAGGCCGTTTTCGTTAGAGAGAAGGTTAAGAGGTGACTTAATAGAGACATACAAGATGATTAGAGGATTAGATAGGGTGGACAGTGAGAGCCTTTTTCCTCGGATGGTGAGGGCTATCATGAGGGGACATAGCTTTAAATTGAGGGGTGATAGTTATAGGACAGCTGTCAGAGGTAGGTTCTAAACTCAGTAGTAAGGGCGTGGAATGCCCTGCCTGCAATAGTAGTAGACTCGCCAACTTTAAGGGCATTTAAATGGTCATTGGATAAACATATGGACGACAATGGAATAGTGTAGGTTAGATGGGCTTCAGATTGGTTTCACAGGTCGGCGCAACATCGAGGGCCAAAGGGCCTGTACTGTGCTGTAATGTTCTATGTACTTCAGGACCTTACCATTTACTGTATAAGTCTTACCTTGGTTTGACTTTCTAACGTGCAACATCTCTCACTTATCTGTATTGAACTGCGTTTGCTAATCCTCAGCCATTTCCCCATCTGATCAAGATCCCTGTGTAATATTTGACAACCTTCCTTGCTATCAACAGTGCCTCCTAATTTTGCATCATCTGCAAACTTATTAATAATGCCTTATACATTCACATCCAAATCACTTATGTAAATAACAAAGGTCCCAGCACTGACCCCTGTGGCACACTTTTGTCATTCTTTTATTCCTTAAATACCTATAGAAAGTCTTAGGGTTTACCCTGATCCTATCCACCAACAACTTCTCATGTCTCCTCCTGGCTTTTCTGAGCTCTCTTTAGGTCTTTCCTGGCTACCTCGTAGCCCTCAAGTGCCCTAACTGAGCCTTCACATCTCATCCTAACATAAGCCGCCTTCTTCCTCTTGACCAGAGATTCCACCTCCTTCGTAAACCACAGCTCCTGCACTCTACAGCTTCCTCCCTGCCTGACAGGTACATACTTATCTAGGACACACAGGAGCTTTTCCTTGAATAAGCTCCACATTTCTACTGTGCCCATCCCCTGCAGTTTCCTTCCCCAACCTATGCTCCCTAAATCTTGCCTAATCTCATCGTAATTGCCTTTCCCCCAGCTATAACACTTGCCCAGTGGTATACACCTATCCCTTTCCATCACTAAAGTAAACATAACAGAATTGCAATCGCTATCACCAAAGTGCTCACCTACTTCCAAACCTAACACCTGGCCAGACTCATTACCCAGTACCAAATCTAATGTGGCTTTGCCCCTTGTCGGCCTATCTACATACTGTGTCAGGAAGCCCTCCTGCACACTGGACAAAAACTGACCCATCTATAGTACTCTAACTATAGTGTTCCCAGTCAATATTTGGAAAGTTGAAGTCCCCCATGACACCTACCCTGTCTCTCTCACTCCTATCGAGAATCATTTTTGCTATCCTTTCGTCTACATCTCTGGAACTATTCGGAGGCCTATAGAAAACTCCCAACAGGGTGACCTCTCCTTTCCTGTTTCTAACCTCAGCCCATACTACCTCAGTTGACGAGTCCCCAAACATCCTTTCTGCAACTGTAATACTGTCCTTGACCAACAATGCCACACCTCCACCCCTTTTACCATCTTCTCTGTTCTTACTGAAACATCTAAATCCCGGAACCTGCAACAACCATTCCTGTCCCTGCTCTATCCATGTCTCCAAAATGGCCACAACATCAAAGTCCCAGGTACTAACCCATGCTGCAAGTTCACCTACCTTATTCCGGACGCTCCTGGCATTGAAGTAGACACACTTCACACCAACTTCTTGCTTGCCGGTGCCATCTTGCTTCCCTGAAACTTTATTTCGGACCACCCTACTCTCAACCTTTTTCTATAGTCAAACTACAATTTTGGTGCCCATCCCCCTGCTGAATTAGTTTAAACCCACCTGAATAGCCTTAGCAAATTCTCCCCCCCCCGCCAAGATATCAGTACCCTTCTGGTTCAGGTGAAGACCATCTTGCTTGTAGAGGTCCCACCTACCCCAGAAACAGCCCCAATTATCCAAGAATCCAAAACCCTCCCTCCTGCACCATCCCCGTAGCCACGTGTTCAATTCCTCTCTCCCTATTCCTCGCCTCACTAGTACGTGGCACGGGCAACAAACCAGAGACAACAACTCTGTTCGTCCTAGCTCTCAGCTTCCATCCTAGCTCCTGAATTTCTGCCTTAAATCCCCATCTCTCTTCCTACCTATGTCGTTGGTGCCAATGTGGACCACAACTTGGGGTTGCTCTCCCTCCCCCTTAAGGATCCCAAAAACACGGTCACAGATATCATGCACCCTGGCACCTGGGAGGCAACACACCAACTGGGAGTCTCTCTCGTCCCCACAGAACCTATCTGTCCCCCTAACTATGGAGTCCCCAATGACTAATGCTCTGCTCCTCTTTCCCCCTTCCCTTCTAAGCAGCAGGGACAGACACTGTGCCAGAGACCTGTGCCCCACTGCTTTCCCCTGGTAAGTCGACCCCCCACCCAACAGTATCCAAAACGGTATACTTATTTGTTGAGGGGAATGGCCACAGGGGATCCCTGCACTGCCTGCCGGTTCCCTTTCCGTCCCCTGACCGTAACCCATCTGCCTTTTTCCTGTACTTGAGGAGTGACTACCTCCCTGTAACTCCTCTCAATAACTCCCCCTGCCGCCCAAACGATCCGAAGTTCATCCTGCTCCAGCTCCCAGTTCCCTAATGTGGTTTTCAAGGAGCTGGAGTTGAGTGCACTTCCCGCAGACATAGTCAGCAGAGACACTAGTGGTGACCCTTACCTCCCACATTCTGCAGGAGGAACATTCAACTGCCCTGACCTTTGTTCCCATTATTCTAAATTCCCAAGACTTAAAAAATAAAGAATAAAAAATAAACTTGTTACCTTACCAATCAGGCACACAAATATATTACCTCCCTCACTCACCAGTCCCGTGCCGGCTCCTGCTCAGCATACGCTCCGCCTATTCACGAGGTAAGCCTTTTAAAGATTCAAAGATTCCCCTCCCCTCCCTTGTTGCCTTCGGCTAGGACCATTCCCTCCAGGACACCCTGGTCCACTCTTTCTTCACTTGCAACACACTTCCACAGCCCTATGGCACCTTCCCCTGCAATTGCCGAAAGTGTAACACTTGCCCATTTATCTCCTCCCTCCTCCCTTCTCAGTATCCAAGGGCCCAAACATACCTTCCAGGTGAAGCAGCAATTTACCTGTACTTCACTCAATCTAGTCTACTGCACTTGCTGCTCACAACGTGGTCTCCTCCACATTGGGGAAACAAAACGTAGACTTGGTGACTGCTTCGCAGAACATCTACGGTCTGCCTCAGAAATGACCCTGAGCTTCCAGTTGCCAGCCACTTTAACACACCACCCTGTTTTCTTGCCAGTATCAGGCTTGCTGCAGTGTTCCAGTGAAGCTGAGCACAAGCTAGAAGAGCAGCACCTCATTCTCCGCTTGGTAACCCTGCAGCCTTCTGGACTCAATGGTAACTTTAAGTTTTGTTACTAACTGTCCCCAGTAACAGCTATTCACCCTCCTAGGCAAATTGTTATCAACTCCTGTCTATCCAACAGTTCTTCTCTCTCTCTCTCTTTGGGCTATATCCACAACTATCCCTTGTTCCTTACCCCCCCCCCTCCACCTGATCTTCTGCATACAAACTAATTTTCTAAGCTACCATCAGTTCTGAGGGAGTGTCACCGGATCCGAAACTTTAACTCTGATTTCTCTTCACCTGCTGAGCTTTTCCGGCAATTTCTGTTTTTGTTTCTCATTTGTTATTGTAAGTGAATAAGTCAAACTCCATTGTTAATTAAGATTTTAGCAGGGCCTCAAAACTCGTATTTGTTATTCTATTGATTTTTCTGTGGAAGCAATAAGCTAGCGACCTTAACCTTTTTAAGATTTCTTGTGATGATGTGCATTGTCTCAATTTGACAAGTTATTTAGAGTTTAAGAATTTTAAGAATATCATATTTCAAGAATACGATCACTGGTTAAATAATAAATAGTATTGTTCATGCACACCATTGCTTTGAATTATTTCAAATCTCATAATCACTGTTATACGCAGTAATATGCATTTAGCATTCACGTGCACAGAATGATAAAGCTACTGCACAGGAGGCTATTCAGTCCAAGTATCTGCCAGATCTTTGCAAGGAAGGACATAGTTATTCCCACCATTGTTTGCCAATCCTACACCCCATCCTTTTACCCATAGCCCTACAAGATTTACTCTCTTCAGGTACATATCCAATTCTCCTTTTCAAAGTTTCAACTAAATCTGCCTCCACCACACTTGCAGGCAGTAGTGCATTTCAGATTCTGGACACTTGTAGAGTTATAGATTCATGCAGCATGGAAACAAACCCTTTGCCCAAATAGTCCATACCAATCATGTTCCGAAACTAAACTAGTCCCACCTGCCTGCATTTGGCCCATATCCCTTCAATCCTTTCATATTCATGTCCCTGTCCAAATGTCTTTTAAATATTGTAACTGTACCCACATCCACCACTTCCTCTGGCAGCTCATTCCCACACTAACCACTCTCTGCCTAAAAAAGCAGCCCTCATTTCCTTTTTAAAACTTTCTCCTCTCACTTTAAAAATATGGCCCCTAGTTTGGAACTCCCCCCACCCTAGGGAAAAGACCCTTGTTATTCACCTTATCTATACCCCTTATGACTTTATAAACTGCTATAAGCTCACTCCTCCACCTCCTACGCTCCAATGAAAAGTGTCCCAACCCCTCTTTTTCCACATGTCACAACTGTTTCTTTAGACAATCTCCTTAAATTGGTATCCTCTGGCTCTTGGCTCTTCCACCAATGGGAACAGTTTTTCTGTATCTAGTCTGTCCAGACCCCCAACAATTTTGAAAACCCCTACCAAATCTCCTTTAACCATCTTCTAAACTACCCCAACTTCTCCAATCTATTCACATAGCTCAAACTGGGGACGCGTTAGCCTAGTAGTATTATCACTGGACTATTAATCCAGAGATCGTTCTGGAATCTCTGGTTTGAATCCTGCCACAGCAAATAGTGGAATTTAAATTCAATTAAAAAAATCTGGAATTAAGAGTCTAATGATGACTGTGAACTTTTTGTTGGAAAAACCTATCTGGTTCACTGATCTCTGATGAAGGGTCTCGGCCTGAAACGTCAGCTTTTGTGCTCCTGAGATGCTGCTGGGCCTGCTGTGTTCATCCAGCCTCACATTTTATTGCATTGCTCCGGTTCACTACTCCCTTTTTAGGGAAGGAAAATGCTTCCAACCCACAGCAATGTGGTTGACTCTTAACCGCTCTCTGTAAAGTTAGGGATGGGCATTTAATGCTGGTCTAGCCAGTGATGTCCTAATCCTGTTAATGAATTAAAAAAAACTGATTCTCACACATCTTTTCTGTACCCTCTCTACAGCTTTCAAATTCTCCAAAAAAATGTCCTGATCATAACAGGGCATGATAGCTCAGTTGAGAGCAAAGCAGCGATTCATAAAAGCCATCTATAAATGCTAATCAGAACTGAAAACAGGAAATAAGAGAGAAACCAATTTACGACATGTCTCTAGGTTTTTATTTTAAACTGCTGGATAGATTGCATGTCTATAACAGACTCTGTTCAACTTTTCTATCAATTTAATTTGAATAGAAAAAAATCCAAACAGGCTCAATTGTCAACGTAAAATTTTTCTTGCCTGATTTCCCTTTCTGTGCTCTGCCCAGACAATGCATTATATCCAGGCCATAAAGAAATAAATCTACGTTATTGCAAAAGACACATTTTAATGATCTAGTGACAAGATAAGCATATAATCAGGATTTTTTTTAAAAATTGCACTAAACACTGCTATAGAATTAGCAAGAACTGCAGATGTTTGAGTCAGAGATAAAACAGTGTGAAGCTGGAGGAACACAGCAGGTGAGGCAGCATCAGAGGAACAGGAAAGTTGACGTTTCGGGTTGGGACCCTTCTTTCTGAAGATGGATCCTGACCCGAAACATCAACTTTCCTGCTCCTCTGATGCTGTTTGGCCTGCTGTGTTCCTCCAGCTCCAAACTTGTATAAATGTTGCTTTTATTTAAGCAATCACTGTTGAAAGTTCTCCAATTATTTAAACATCACAATTTTTCAAAAGTTGAATTTCCATACTTAGATTTTTAAAAATGAAAGAAGTCCTCCTGTGTATGTTGCCTGAGGCATTATTATTATTCTGTAAAATATGAGCAATCTAAATACACCAACATCCTCAATGATCTTACTATGCGTCCTTCTGTTGCTTCGCCCAAGAGACCACCAAATGTGATTACTGGAGACATGCAGGCACAGTACAGGAACAGGAAGGATGCCACACATTGTAAACTGAAGGCATCCCTAAAATCACTCCAGAAACAGGGCATCTTCCGTTTGACATCAAGAATCAAACCTCCAAACAGCCTGGTAGAAAAGAAATAATTCACTTTTTAAAAAAAAAATTTCCACAAAGTTATATGTAACCACTGCCTATTTAGTATTTATTTATTTTGTACTATAAGTAATTTATAACAAACCCAACAGATATAATTAAAAACAATGTTTGTTTCAAATCCAACTTAATATCTACAGCCTGATAATACTCAACATCGGAAATTTAATATAACCAACTTCAATGGCTCCCAATGCTACAAACTTCATGGGGAACTTCAACGTCAAAAAATTGAACACTTGTAGAAATTTGAAAATAGATTAATGTTGCTAAAGTGAGCAGAAATGTTGAAAATAATGCTGGATATCTGCAGCAAGTAAGTCATGAACGGCTCCAACTATTACTACTAATAATATGTTAAACCATTACCTTGTCTTCCAGTTTTCAAAAGGCAGTGTTTGAAAACCATTCTTTGTATTTTTTTTATTCATTTGTGGGACATGGGTATCACTGGCTGGACAGCATTTAATGCCCATCCCTAGTTGCCCGACGAGAAGGTGGTGGTGAACTACCTTCTTGAATTGCTGCAATGCACCTACTGTGGGTTGACCCACAATGCCGTTAAATAGGAATTTGCAGGAGTTTGAGTTACAATGACAGTGAAGGAACGGTGATATATTTCCAAGTCAGAATGATGAGTGGCTCAGAGGGGAAATTGCAGGTGGTGGTATTCCTACATATTGGCTGCCTTTGTCCCTCTAAAGGGAAATGGTTGTCAGCTTGGAAGGTGCTGTCTAAGGATTCTTGGTAAGTTTCTGCAGTTTATCTCATAGATAATACACACTGCTGCAACTGGGTGTCGGTGGTGGAGGGAGTGGATGGTTGTGGATGTGGTGGCAATCTAGCGAGCTGCTTTGTCCTGGATGATGTCAAGTTTGTTGAGTGGTGTTGGAGCTGTAGCCATCCAGGCAAGTGGGGAGTATTCCATCACACTCTTGACTTGTGCTTTGTAGATAATGGACAGGCTTTGGGAGTCAGGAGGTGAGTTACCCGCTGCAGTATTCCAAACCTCTAACTTGCTATTGTAGTCACTGTTTATGTGGCGAGTCCAGTTGAGTCTCCAGTCAATGGTAACCCAAAGCATACTGACAGCGGGGGATTCAGTGATGGTAACATCATTGAATGTCAAAGGATGGTGGTAAGCTGTTTCTTGTTGGAGATGGTCATTGTCTGGCATTTGTGTGGTACAAATGTTACTTGCTACTTGTTAACCCAAGCCTGGATATTGTCCAGATCTTGTTGCATTTGAACACAGACTGCTTCAGTATCTGAGGAATCACAAATGGTGCTGAAGCAGCTGAAGATGGTTGGGCCTTGGACACTGCCCTGAAGAACTCCTGCAGAGATGTACTGGAGCTGAGATGACTGACCTCCAAGGAACACAACCTATGTTAGGTATGGCTCCAACCAGCAGAGAGTTTGCCCATGATACCCATAGATTCCAGTTTTGATCAGGCTCCTTGATGCCACATTTGGTCGAGTGCAGCCTTGATGTCAAGGGCTGTCATTCTCACTTCACCTCTAGAATTCAGCTCTTTTGTCCATGTTTGAACTAAGGCTGTAATGAGGAACTGAGTGGTCCTGGCAGAACCCAAACAGGGCATCACTGAGCAGGTTATTGCTGAGCAGGTGTTTTACAGCGCTGTTGATGACACCCTTTATCACTTTTTTAAAAAAATTCATTCCTTCCCTAAAAGGCACGAGTGAACCAGATGGGTTTTTACGACAATTGACAATGGATTCATGGTCACCATTAGATTCTTAATTTCAGATTTGTTGAATTCAAATTCCACCATCTGCTATGGTGGGATTTGAACCTGGGTCCCCAAAATGGTTTCTGGGTCTCAGGATTAACAGTCCAATAATAATACCACTAAGCCACTGCCTCCCCTGGCTTTACTAATGGTCAAGAGTAGATTGATAGGGTTGTAATTAGCTGGGTTGGATTTGGCCTTTTTACACATAGTACATACCAAAGTAATTTTCCACATTGTTGGCTAGATGATAGCATTGTAACTGTACTGAAACAGCTTGGTTAGGGGTGCAGCAAGTTCTGGAGCTCGTCTTTAGCATGCTGTCAGGGCTCATAGCCTTTGCAGCACCTATTGCCTCCAACCATTTCTTGATATCACGTGGAGTGAATCAAATTGGCTGAAGACTGGTCTCTGTAATGTGGGGGACCCCTGGAGGAGGCCAAGATGGATCGGCACTTCTGGCTGAAGATTGCTGCAAAAGCTTCAGCCTTATCTTTTGCACTGATGTGCTGGGCTCTTCCATCATTGAGGATGGGGATATTTGTGGAGCCTCTTCCTCCAGTGAGTTGTTTAATTGTTCACCACTGGATGTGGCAGGACTGCAGGGCTTGGATCTGATCCGTTGGTTGTGGGATTGCTTGGATCTGTCAATCACTTGCTGTTTTATACTGTTTGGTATGCAAGTAGTCCTGTTTGGTAGCTTTACCAGGTTGATGCCTCATTTCTAGGTGTGCCTGGTGCTGCTTCTGGCATGCCCTCCTACACTCTTCTTTGAACCAGGGTTGATCCCCTGGCTTGATGGTAATGGTTGAGTGGGGGTCTATGAGGTTACAGATTGTGCTGGAGTACGATTCTGCTGCTGTTGATGGCCCACAGTCCCTCATGGATGCCCAGTCTCGAGTTGCTAGATCTGTGTGAAGTCTGTCGCATTTAGCACAGTGATAGTGCCACACAACACGATGGAGGTTATTCTTAATATGAAGGTGGGATGTCGTCTCCACAAGGATCGTGCAGTGGTCACTATTACTGATACTGACATGGAAAGATGCATCTGCAGCTAGTAGATTGGTAAGGATGAGGTCAACTGTGTTTTTCCCTCTTGTTAGACCCCTCACCACCTCCCGCAGACCTAGTCCAGCAGTTTAGGACTTTAGGACCCTACCAGCTTGATCTGTAGTAACGCTGCCGAGCCACTCTTGGTGGTGATCACTGAAATCCCCCACCCAGAGTACATTTTGCACCATTGCCACCTTCAGTGCTTCCTTCAAGTGTTGCTCAACATGGAGGACTAGCCATTCATTGGCTGAAGGAGGATGGTGCGTGGTATTCAGCAGGATGTTTCCATACCCATGTTTAACCTGAAGCCATGAGACTCCATGAGGTCCAGAGTCAATGTTGAGGATGTCCAGGGCAACTCCCTCCCAACTGTAGTCCACTATGTTGCCACCTCTGCTGAGTCTGCACTGCCAGTGGTAAGGACATATCCGGTGATGGTGGCGTCTGAGACATTGCAAGATATGAGTAGTCTGTAAGACTGGTCTCCCAATTTTGGCACTAACCCCCAGATGTTAGTGAGGAGGACTTTGCAGGGTTGACAGGGCTGTCTCTGCCATTGCCTTTTCTGGTGCCTAGGTTAATGCCATGTAGCCCAGCAAGTTTTATTTCTGAGACTTTGTAGTGATTGACGCAACTGAGTAGCTTACTCGGCCATTTCAGAGGGCAATTAAGAGTCAATCACATTGCTATGGGTCTGGAGTCACATGTAGGCCAGACCATGTGAGGATGGCTGATTTCCTTCCCTAGAGGACATTTGTGAATCAGATGGTTTTCCAAAAACCGGCAATGGTTCTACAGTCATCTTTAAACTCTCAATTTCAGATTTTTAAAAAAATTGAATTCAAATTCCACCAATTGCCGTGGTGTAATTCAAACGCAGGCCCCCAGAAAGTTAGCTTAGTCTCTGGATTAATAGTCTAGTGATAACACCACTAGGCCACAACCTCCCTCAAATTTTGTCTACAAATTGTGCTTTTTGAACAAAACAGAATGCATGGGTTTGTTCAATACATTCACATCAGTTATATGACTCTTTGATCTCTTGCTTATAAATTCTGAGTCTGATGCCACCTCTCTCTCTGACACCTGAAGGAGTGAGACTCTGAAACTGGATTATAACCTGGTGTCACATGACTTGTGACTTTTTTGACCTGCTGAAGGTATGACGGCAAATTGTGTAGTGAAGGCCAGAATCAAGAGGGTTGAAAGTTTTGGAGCAATTGTACGGCTGTAAGAGATTAGGAAATGTAAGGCTGGACAAAGATTCGAACACAAGGATGACAATCAAAAATGGAATGCACCGGGGGACTGAAATTAAATGCACGTTTTCAGAGGGTGGGATTTGGTACAGAATAAGAAAAAGGCAGCGGGTGACATATGGTAGGAGGGTGTAGTGATTGGAACCAAGGTGGACTTTGACTATGAGAGTCTTGATTGGGGTTCTTAACCTGGGCCAAATCAGGAAGCCCTGGCTGACCAATATAAACAGGGGATTTAGAATCTCCTCAGTCCTGGGGAGTGACTCCCAGCTGGCTGGCCACAGCTGGTGTACTGTGCTCAAGTAAATAGAGTAATTTGGTGATGGGATACCAGCCTCTGTGCAGTTATTTCAGTGGTACTGAGAGTGGGACATTGTCAGTGGCGACCAGAAGGGTCTCCAGGAAGGACTTAGGACTATCAAAAGGGCCAAAGTCACTTTATGCATAGACCAGGAAGCAATTCTGCAATTTTGCATGGCCTGCCCATTGCCATTTGCTTTCTATGCATAAGTAGAGACAAAAGTCAGGAGGCTGGAGAGTGAAGGAATCATCAAAACAGTGCAGTTTGCAGAATGGGCAGCACCAGATATACTGATTGTGAAGCCAGATGGGTCAGTTTGCCCTTGTGGGGATTTTAAGCAAATGGTAAATAGCTTCTTGCAGGTGGTAGTCGAGGGGAGGGGGGGGACAGGCAGAAGGGTGATTACAACTAGGGCTGAAACCTTTTTGGACCCGGCGAGATGAGATCATCACAGAGCAGCATAATTCTACAAGGAGCAAGAGTGAGTGCTTGTCCAGAGTTAAAGGTTGCTGCCAGATACTGGCCAAATTCCACTAGGATCATCCAGGTGCTTCCAAGATGAAGATGCTGGTGAGATGCTATGTCTGGTAGCAGGCGTCGAATGCCGATATAGCTGCAATGGTGCAGCAGTGTCCAGGGTGCTAACAAGGACAAAAACTGACACCAGTGGTGGCCCCCCCGTTCTTGGGAAAGGCTGAGTAAACCCTGGGCCCAGCTACAAAGAACAAAAAAAATTACAGCACAGGAACAGGCCCCCCAAGCCTGCGCCAAGTGAGAGCCTCTGTCTAAACCTGTCATCTATTTTCTAAGGGTCTGTATCCCTTTGCTCCCTGCCCATCCATGTACCTGTCCAGATACATCTTAAAAGACACTATCGTGTCTGCGTCCATCACCTCCGCTGGCGATGTGTTCCAGGCACCCTCCTTATTTATCACATCCACTTCAATGAGTGCAATGAAAAGTTTGTAATGTTGCCTCTCGGTACAGGGTACCAAGATACAGGATACTTAAGTATGTGTTACAGACATGAAACAATCATAACTAAAAAGTTCAGCATAAGAATGGAGGATTAAGAAGCTTTCTTTTAGAAAGTACTGTAGTCTTTTAACCTAGTCTGTGCCAGCTTTCAGATCACTGGGGTAAGCATGTAGGAAATGCCGGGCATCAATCCTGGAGGTGTCACTTCCCGTCCCCAATAGACACACAGCCGCCCCAGCGTTGGCTTCCACTCTGATCACCTCTGGGATTTGCCTGGACTTATCACCCTCACGCTGGCTTGGCCTGGGGCTTGCCCTCAGGACTCACCTGGACTTGCTGCCCCTGTGCCGGCCCCCTTCTGTCTTCACCTTCACCTCTGGTCAATGGTCCTTTCACAGCCCCAAATGTTCCTAGTCAGTGTGGATGCCTGTTCAAAGTGGCTAGGCACACAAAGCTCATTTGGTAAGCTCAGGGATGACAATTGAGAAGTTGCAGGCATCATTCGTGATACATGGGCCAACGTAAGTATTGGTCACAGACAATAAGACATCATTTACCAGCAAGGAATTTGAGTATTTCCTGAAGTTGAATGGCATTTGGCACGTAACAGCTCCATACTATCCATCAGCCAATGCTCTAGTGAAAGAGAGATCCAAACATTGAAGGCAGGCTTAAAGAAGCAGGTTACAGCCTCGCTCGATACCAAACTCTCCCGGTTCCCATTCGATTACAAGACCACCCCCCGTGCAACAACAGGGATAGCTCCAGCAAAGTTGCTGATTGGGAGAAGACTCCACACCAGGTTAGGCTTGATATACCCAGACAAGGGTGGGGGTTGAGGGTGATACGGCAGCAGAAACGCCAGTGACAACCAAATGCCTCCTCTAAGCAAGAGACAATTTAGTTCGGGGATGAAGTTTGGTGTTGGAACCATGGAAATGGCCCTGTGAGGGTACAGTGTGCAGTGGACTTGAGGTAAGGTCCAATGACTTACAAAGGTCTGGTAGGTGATACAGTCCTGAACAAACATTTGGATCACCTGAAAGCGGTTTCCTCGTAAACAGGTTAGGAGCAAAACATACCTGGCCCATCAGACTAGCCAGACAGCCTCTCGGAAACTGTAGGTTTTCCCCCCTCTTCAGTACTGAAGAAACTATGCAGTCCAAGATGGATGAAGCCTCAATACTGCTGCCGCCAGAAGCCAGAGATGAGCTACGGTCCAGTACATGCCGCCGGTGTCAGAGTCTGAATTGGAGGAATTGAACGTGGAGCGAAAACGTCACAAAGAAAGCTACAAGAGAAAGATCAGGCCTACTTCCCTGGACTTGGGAGGGGCAGGGATGTAATGATTGGAAGCAGGTGGGCCTTGTTGACTACAAGATCCTTGATTTAGGGTTGTTAACCCAGGCCAAATCAGGACAGCCCTGTTGACCAATATAAATAGAATAGTTAGACTCTCCTCAGTTCAGGGGGATTGACTCGGAGCTGGTTGGCTGCAGCCAATGTACTGTAAATAAAAGATGACTTGGTGACATGATACTGGGCCTCTCTGCAGTTATTTCAGAGGGGAAACAACTCTAAGGTAGTTTTCAGAAATGATGTGATTAAGATATGGAAGTGGATTAGTATTTACACAGCTTTAAAAACGTGCACAAAATTTTCAATCCAATAGAAGGCTTTAAACGACTTTGTAAAAATCAATGAGAAAATTTTCTCATTTATCTTATGATTTAAACAAATAACTAGATTGTGATGTCCCTGGGTATAGCTAGAAATAACTGAGTATGTTCTTGATTATTGCAACATACTCTGAAGTGAATTAAGAGGTTGAATATAACGTAAAAACTGAAGCTGTAGGTCTTGTAGAGGTGGATCAAGTTCGGTGGCTACATCTGGTGATGGGCACAAAGTATTGGCATTACAATTAATATTATCAAAAATTCTGTATTCTATTGTTTACATATATGAAAAAATATTTCTGATGCAACTTCACATTGTTAAGTATCAAAATTGTTACGGATATATAGGTTTTGTATTTTAAATGATACATTCAGTTCCTGTGAAGCTTTTGTTTGTGTGAGGGCAAGGGAAGAAAGGATTTTGAATGGCTGAACATCTGGGTGGTAGAATGTTTGCATGCATGAGAGCTGAAATTTAAACCTCAGCAGATGCGATTGTGTCTCAGCCACAAAACTGAACGCCTCCAGCAAATATCACATCTGTACATTCACTGTAGCTATGCCATTTGGCTGAAATCTTAAAAAAAAATTCAAAAATTAAAAAGGAAAGGGAAAGAGTCAGAGTGGGTGTATTGAATGCAAATAGAGAATGACAGGTTACATTACAAATAAGATATCCAATCACTTACACATACTCATTAAACTATAACAGACCTTCCTGTGCGCTGCAGTTCAGGACCACTGTGCCCCACTTGTGGCTCAGGCTCAACATGGCAAGCATTACCATTTGGGATGCCAGGCTGCTTCCGTTTCTCCTATTGTACATGATAGAAGTAGGAGTTAGACTGATAGCACAGTGACTCACTTCTACTTCATGTCTTGTGACTACATGTCTGGATAATCAATGCAGGAACTCTATACAGCTTCAACATGATTAAACACAATCTTGAATAGCCAAGGGTGGTGTTGTGGTAACACTGAGTGATCAGGTAGCACCAGCAAACCAAAGGCTCAAACTTATATTCTAGGGATCTGGTTTCAAATCCTACCAGGGCAGCTGGTGGAATTTAAATTCAATTATTAAAGTCTGAAATTGAAACATAGATTGAGATTTCCCAATTTTGAGTTAGTGATTGTGAGTGATGCTACTTTCACCAACAATAAAGTCTACCAAATCAAATGTCTGTCAAGCACCTGGTCACCTTGGAGGCCTCTCAGTGCACTACTTCTTGGGACAGCAATGTCCCAGCTACTACAAGGTACCAGCAGCCACTGTGAACAGCAATGTCACTTCAGGGAGGGCAGGGTGCTTACTGCTGTGTTTTGTCTGATTCCTGGGTGAGAGTTCCCAATTCGTTATGATCCCTACTGAGGAGCAATGAACTGGCTCCCCTTCTTTATTCAAACCCTCCACTGGCTCCCCTTCTTTATTCAAGCCCTCCACTGGCTCCCCTTCTTTATTCAAACCCTCCCTTAGTTGATCACACAAGAATAATTTAAAAAGGATCTCTTCCCTCATGGATACATTTTCACAGCCCAAATGTAGTTACGTTTTAAAAAGAGGCAATTTAACCAATTTAAAGAAAGAGCAAGCTTATTAGTTATTAAAATACAAGAGAAGTTAACAATACATGACACATACACACAGATTAGAAACGAGATACGAAACTGGAAGGTTAAAAGGGATTATACAAAACAATTTTTCACTTTACGATGAATTAGTTGTGAAATGTTGCAGATGTTAAGATGGCTGTTTCCAGTACTGCTGACTTTGGCAGCTGAACAGTTGTTTGGATGTTCCTGGTTATGAAGCTAACTGAAAGGAGTTTTTCCCAACTTCCTTGAACAATGAAGAAGTCATATTAAGCTTGAAATGTTCACTCTGTTTCTCTCTCCAGATCTTGCCAGACCTGCCAAGTTTCTCAAGCATTTTCTGTTTTTATTCATTTTGTATTGCCTATACTGCCTTGCTCTCAACAATCAGATAGACAGACATTATTTACTTCACCTGCCCTTGCAGGAGTGTCTAGTGGAAGTGCTGAACTGTGCCCCTCTATATATAACTTCAGGACAGCAAAACCTGTATGACAGGGTAGCACAATAGCATACAAGCTCTCTTGCACATGAAGGCCAGGTTCTTAACCCTCCTTCTTGTGTATCCCTGGAAGAGTAAAATATAAACATGTCTTTTGCCCAGAATTCCCTTTCTTTCAATTCACATCATGCCCATAGTCTGGGACATTACCCTTGGGTGACCACACTTCAGTTTTTTTTCAATGGTATCTCTTCCTTTGAAATGTTGTTGTCTGGCATTCCCTTGACACCCTTTAGGTGCAACATTTCATGTTTCCTCTCATGACTCAGTGTGATCCACAAAAGGATTTTAGACAAACACCGAACTTACATTCTCTGCCATTTTTTGGTTTGTATGTCTTGCTTTAAAAAAAAACATGATGCATTTAAAATTTCAACATATCCTACGTAATTTGGGTTCTGACTTATTTTTGTGACGCTTCCTGCCACATGATGAATGAAATGTGAATAAGTTTTATTTCATTACAAAAGGAAGAATATGGTTAAAATTAAACAAATATATTATCACAAATATTAATTCTCTCAGCCTTGATCAATATTGTTTTCTCAGTTCTAACCGGGTCTCTTCAGGTTCTAGTCAGGGTGTCTGACATCAAATGTCATTTGATTTCCTGATAAGGTGGATAATTTTTAAAGATGGTACAGTAGGAGGAACAACCTCCAAGCAGAATAATTTGGTGTTTTGGATTTTAAACATTTTTAAAAAGTTAATGACTTGTGGTCAATATAGACAGATCTCTCCGGGTCCATTTTGGGCATAAATCTCAAAGTATGATTAGTCGGTGATAAACCTAGGGTCTCCTTCTCCACTGTGGAATATAATCTCTATACTGGTAGTTTTTTGGAGACATACTTGATAAGTCCCTCTTTTCCAGATTCATCTTCCTGAAGAATACCCTCTATCCTTTTGTCACTTGTATCAATGGCTACTTTAATTGCTTGTTTGAAGTTTGGAGCTGCAAGCACAGGCTCACTTGTTGAAATGGCCTTCAGATTTTTAAAAGCAGCTTGGCATTTCTCAGTTCATATCATTTTGCTATTTTTGTAGTAGATCTGTCACCAGCATGACTACCAAAAGAACATACAATACAGGAGCAGAATAAAACCATTTCGGCTCTCATTGAACCTGCTCTGCCATTCGATCATAGTTGATATGTTTCTCAACCCCATTCTCCTGCCTGCTCCCCATAACCCTTGATCCCCATACCAATCAAAAACCTATCCATCTTGGATTTAAATTTATTTCATGACTTGGTTTCCACAACCTTCTGCAGTAATGAGTTCCACAAATTCACCACCCTCTGGCTGAAGAAACCCCTTTTCACCTCAGTTCTAAAGGGTCATCCCTTTACTCTGAAGATGTGCCCTTTAGTCCTAATTTCTCCTACTAGCGGAAACAGCTTCATGTCCACTCTATCCACGCTTTTTCAGTATTCTGTATGTTTCAGTGAAATTCTTCCCTCATCCTTCTATACTCAGTTGAGTACAGACCCAGAGTCCTCAACCGCTCCTCATATGACAATCCCTTCAATCCCTGGGATCTTTCTTGTAAACTTCCTTTAGACCCTATCCAAGGCCAACACAATCTTCTCTAGATATGGGGCCCAAAACTTTTCATGACATTCCAAATGTAGTCTGTTCAGAGTCTTATACAGCCCCAGCAGTACATCTCTGATCTTGTATTCTAGCCCTCCTGAAATGAATTACATTGCATTTGCCTTCCTAACTGCCAACTAAACCTGCACGTTAACCTTAAGACAATCCTGAACTAGGACTCAAGGCCTGCTGTGCGTTAGATTTTTGAAGCCTTTCCGCATTAAGAAAATAGTCCACACCTTTGTTCTTAACACCAGAGTGCACAGCCTCACACTTGCCCACATTGTATTCCAACTGCTACTTCTTTGCCCATTCTCATAGGGAGCCCAACTCCTTCTGCAGCCTCCCTGCCTCCTCAAGTCTATCTGTCCCTCCAAATATCTTTGTGTCACCTGCAAACTTAGCAACAATGCCTTTACTTCTTTCATCCAGATCATTAATATAAAATGTGAATAATTGTGGTCCTAACTCTGACCCCTCCCAAACTCCACTAGTTCTCTGGCTGCCATTCTGAAAAATACCCCTTTAACCCCACTCTCTCTGCCTTCTGCCAGTCAGCCAATCCTCTATCCATGCCAGTACCTTGCCCCTTACACCATGGGCTCTTATCTTATTTAGCAGCCTCTGTGTAGCACTTTTTCAAAGGCCTTTTGGAAATCCAAATAGGTGCATTCACAGGTTCTCCTTTGTCTGAATTGCCAGTTAAGACCTCAAAGAATTCTAGATGATTTTTCAGGCATGACTCCCACCTCCCCTTGACAAAGCCATGCTGACTCAAGCCTATTATATCATGTACTTCCAAGTACAATCTCATCCTTGATAATGGACTCTAAAATCTTAAAACTGAGGTAAGGCTAACTGGCTTATAATTCCCATCTTCTGTATCCCTTCTTAAACAGGGTGTTACATTAACCATTTTCCAGTCGTTTGGTACTGTCCACGACTCCAGTGATTCCTGAAAGATCATCACCAATGCCTCCACAATCTCTTCAGCTATTTCCTTCAGAATGCTGGGGTGTACTCCATCTGGTCCGGGTGATTCATCCATCTTCAGACCTTTCAGCATCCCCAGCACCTTCTCTTTAGTATTGGCCATGGTACTTAGCTCTGCTCCTTTACTCTTGAAGTTCTATTATGCTACTGGTGTCTTCCACTATGAGAACTGATACAAAGTACCTATTGAGTTCCTCTGCCATTTCTTTGTTCCCTAATATTACTTCTCCAACTTCATTTTCCAGCAGTCCAGTGTCCAATTTTACCTTTCATTTGTTTAAAAATCTATTGCAATCTTGTTTTATATGACTAGCTAGCTTACCCTCATATTACATCTTCTCCCCCCTTTTGCTTTTTTTAAGTTATCCTCTGTTGATTTTTGAAGATTTCCCAATCCTTTAGCTTCCCACGTACAAGAAAGAGATGGATAGAGCTCTTAAAGATAGTGGAATCGAGGGTTATGGGGATAAGGCAGGGACAGGATACTGATTGTGGATGATCAGCCATGATCATAAGGAATGGTGGTGCTGGCTCGAAGGATCGAATGGCCTACTCCTGCACCTATCATCTATTGTCTATTGTCACTAATTTTCACCACATTGAATTCTTTTGCTTTTATATTGTCTCTGCCTTCCCTTATCAATCATGGTTGACTCATCCTCCCCTTAGTATGTTTCTTTTTCCTTGATGAATTTCTGCTGTGCCTCCTGAATTACCCCCAGAAACTCCTGCCACTGCTGCTCCACCATCTTCCCTGCTTGGCTCCCCTTCCAATCAACTCTGGTCAGCTCCTCTCTCATGTCTCTGCAGTTACCTTTACTCAATTATAACACTGACGTCTCATTCCAGTTTGTCCCCCTCAAACTGCAGGATGAATTCCATTATATTATGTTTACTGTCTGTACGAGTTTTTCACCTTAGGCTCCCTAAACAAGTCTGCCTCATTACATATCACCAATTCCAGAATTGCCTGTTCCCTAGTGGGCTCAACCACAAGTTGCTCCAACCTTTTGGACAAACATGTTCTTAAGAATCTCATGATTTCCCGTTTGTTGTGGGAATGAGGAATTGTGCTGCTATTCTAGTTTTGTGGCCCTGAGCTGTACTTGTCTTCAACTCAATACATGTCCTTGATAGGTCACATAGGACCAAGTTCACTCAGACCTTGTGAGATTGACTATTAGGCTAACTGACTGTATTTTCCAGAAGAGGGATTCCAGTTGATCAAAGTGCATTTCTTGGGTGTCATTGTACACCAAGTCATCTGGGTACACTACAAAATCAGATAAACCTGCCACTGTTTGGGTCATTAGCCTTTGAAAAGGTGGCCGGGTATTTTGCAGTCCAAATGGCAAAACCAAACACTTGCAGAAACTACCTGGAGGAACGAAGGCACAAATATTCTTTGTGTGGATAGTCAAGGGAACTTGTTGGTACCCCTTGAAAAAATATATCTTGGTAATATAGGCTGTTTTACCTATCCTGTCTATGCAACATTCCAGCCAGCGTATTGGGTATGAGTTGACTCTGATTACTGCATTAACTTTTCAGTAGTCAATGCAGAGCCATCCAGCTTGGGCACAAGTACAGCTGAGGAGCTCCAGCTACTGCAACTGGGCTCCATTAGTTGGTGCTCTAGTATGTTGTTAATCTCCTCTTAAAACTGGGCCAGCTTTTCTGGGCCTAACCTACAGGGATGTTAGCTTATGGAAGAGACCTTTCCCACATCCACATCATGTGGAGCTAGGACGGTGCAGTCTGGCTTGTCTCTCTATTCAGCCAAGGTAGGTCTGCTCACAGCTCTGCATGTGGGTGAGCAAATAAAGACTCTTACGTTTGCTCGTATTTTTGTATTAGTAAATCAAAAAGTAGAGAGCTAAGTGTGGACCCACACCTCCCTTTAATTCATCCTTGCTACTACCCTCACTCTCTAGATTTGATGGCAATGGGACAGATGACTACCTGCTTGTCCCCTTCTCGGTGGTGGTATTGTTTTATCACATTGACAAGTACCTTTGATATTTTTCCATTATCTAGGGTTATTTTCACACATTACATTCACACAGATAATTCACATTTACCCAAGCTTCTCGGCTACTGTATACAGGCCATTGAGCCAGGCCTGCAAGGGTTCACCTGCTGTTGGTAGGTACATTAACACAGTATCCTAAGTTTCTCTATGTCATTCCCTTACCCTTCGGATTCTTTTTCTCCCTTTTCCCTCTCTTGTTCCAGGTTAGTTCCCTTTCTCTCCTTTCTTTTTGTCTTCTCCTCTATCTTGTTCACTTTCATTTCTTCTCTCTTTCTCCTATTCCCCATCTTCTCCCCTTCTCACATTCTCTTTCTCCACTCTCTCCCTGTCACATTCCCTTTCTCTGCTTTCTCAATTTCTGATGTGGCAAGAAGGATGTAGGTATCTCTCTGGTGTCATCCTGCCCAATTAAGTGCCCTCCCTGCTACTTTCTCCACCACTTTTTGTCAAGAGAAAATCCTATTCTGAGGATCAGTAATGTTGATGGTGAGAATAGTATCAGGTGTCATAAAAACCCATCTATTCAGTAATGTCCTTCAGGGAAGGAAATCTATCTTCCTTACCTGGTCTGGCTAACATGTGACTCCAGGTCTACTGCAATGTGGTTGACTATTAACTGCCCTCTGAAATGGTTCAGCAAACCACTCAGTCCAAGGGCAAGTGGGAATGGGCAAGAAGTGCTGGTCTTGCCAATGACATCATTCCAAGACAGAATAAATCATGTAAAAAGTAATCTTCAATTTTTAAATTAATTCAAGGCTGAGTGTTTTCTCACTCCCTCTTTAATGGGTAAATTCTGCTCACTGTATCCCACTGTTGTTATAGCACTGTGGTTATCAGCGTAATTTGCCAGTGTCACATATTGGTTCTGCTGGCAATACCTATGAGTAGCTTCTTAAAGGATTTCAGTGATAGCAAGGGAAAAAGCATACCTGAGATGGAACATTTTTTGGTGGCTCGATTCGGATGGAAGGGTCCCATTCACCTGGGGGCAAAACAGTCACCTGATCAAGAAATTCATCAATCCCAGCAAGAAGGTCGCTCCGATCCTTAGCTTTGTAGGCAACATCATGAAAGATCTGAAATGGAGGAAAAACAATGATTTTTCCAATTAGCTTGGCTCTCTGAGGAAGCAATATAATTTGTGCCAATCTGTATTTTCTCCACAGCCCTGCAAATGGTTTCTATTCCGATAATAATCCAATTCTCTTTTGAAAATCACAACTTAATCTGCCTTCAGTACACACTAAGGCTGGGCATTCCAGAGCCTAACGACTCAATGTGTAACAGATTTTCCTTGTTTCCATTGCTTCTTTCACTAATTTAACTCTGTTCTTTCTGGCTCTCAATCGTTCCATAACAGTGATTGTTAGACTGAAGATCCAAAGGTCCCGGGTTGACAGAATACACAGGATGTTTCCATTGTAGTGTTTCTTTAGGGCTCCTGTGACTCAATGATAATGTCCTTACCTCTAGATCAAGGGGCCTCAGTTCAAGTCCCACCTGCTCAAGAGGTATGTACTAACATCTCTGAACAGGTTGATTAGAAAACATCAACTCTGACCCTTCATGATTTCAAGTGACTCAATAAAATCTCTAAAATGTTCTATTCTCCCAGGTGAATAACAAAGAAACAAAGAAACCTACAGCACAGGAACAGGCCCTTTGGCCCTCCAAGCCTGTGCCGATCAAGATCCTCTGTCTAACCTGTCATCTATTTTCTAACGGTCTGTGTCCATTTGCTCCCTGCCCATCCATGTACCTGTCCAAATGTATCTTAAAAGACGCTAACGTGTCTGCGTCTACCACCTCCGCTGGCAACGCGTTCCAGGCACCCACCACCCTGTGTAAAGAACTTTCCACGCATATCTCCCTTAAACTTTCCTCCTCTCACTTTGAACTCATGACCCCTAGTAATTGAGTCCCCCACTCTGGGAAAAAGCTTTTTGCTATCCCCCCTGTCTATACCCCTCATGATTTTGTAGACCTCAATCAGGTCCCCCCTGAATCTCCGTCTTTTCAATGAAAATAATCCTAATCTATTCAACCTCTCTTCATTGCTAGCACCCTCCATACCAGGCAACATCCTGGTGAACCTCCTCTGCACCCTCTCCAAAGCATCCACATCCTTTTGGTAATGTGGCGACCAGAACTGTACACAGTACTCTAAATGTGGCCGAACCAAAGTCCTATACAACTGCAACATGACCTGCCATATGAGAACAGGGAGTGTGAAGGAAATTTTAGAATTACTGAGCCATAGAAAGGAAATGATTGCTGTTGTACAGGTAAATAAAAGCCATCATTTTCTGGATTACCAGTAGTTATGCTTGATGCTTTTCATTTGACCCCAGTATCAAAAGAAAAAAAAATCACAGTGTGACAAGACTATGGCTTCAAGAGGTGTATTTTGTTCTAGTTTTTTTTAAAATGAAGAAAGATTCAGACAGAGGTTTAGAGAGATTATGGGAACTGCAGATGCTGGAGAATCCAAGATAACAAAGTGTGAAGCTGGATGAACACAGCAGGCCAAGCAGCATCTCAGGAGCACAAAAGCTGACGTTCCGGGCCTAGACCCTTCATCAGAGAGGGGGATGGGGAGAGGATTCTGGAATAAATAGGGAGAGGGGGGGGAGGTGGATTGAAGATGGATAGAGGAGAAGATAGGTGGGGAGGTAGGGAGGGGATAGGTCAGTCTGGGGAGGATAGACAGGTCAAGGGGGTGGGGTGAGGTTAGTAGGTAGGAAATGGAGGTGCAGCTTGAGGTGGGAGGAGGGGTAGGTGAGAGGAAGAACAGGTTAGGCAGGCAGGGACGAGCTGGGCTAGTTTTGGGATGCGGTGGGGGAAGGGGAGATTTTGAAGCTGGTGAAATCCACATTGATACCATTGGGCTGCAGGGTTCCCAAGCGGAATACGAGTTGCTGCTCCTGAAACCTAGGGGTGGCATCATTATGGCACTGCAGGAAGCCACACCAGGTACAGCGGATGCAGTATACCACACTGGCGGATGTGCAGGTGAACATCTGCTTGATGTGGGAAGTCATCTTGGGGCCTGGGATGGGGGTGAGGGAGATGGTGTGGGGGCAAGTGTAACACTTCCTGTGGTTACAGGGGAAAGTGCCGGGTGTGGTGGGGTTGGAGGGGAGTGTGGAGCGGACAAGGGAGTCACGGAGAGAGTGGTCCCTCCGGAAGGCAGACAAGGGTGGGGATGGAAAAATGTCTTTGGTGGTGGGGTCGGATTGCAGGTGGCGGAAGTGTCAGAGGATGATGCGTTGTATCCGGAGGTTGGTGGGGTGGTATGTGAGGATGAGGGGAATTCTCTTTTGGCGGTTATTGCGAGGGCGGGGTGTGAGGGATGAGGTGTGGGAAATGCAGGAGACATGGTCAAGGGTGTCCTCGACCACTGCTGGGGGTGGGGTGGGTGGAGACGGAGAGATGGTGCGGCCCTTGAAGAATGACGACATCTGGGATGTGCGGGAGTGGAATGCCTCATCCTGGGGGCAGATGCGAAGGAATAGGGGATGGAATTTTTGCAGGAAGGTGGGTGGGAGGAGGTATAGAGAAGCTTGAAGCTTGAAACTTGAAGCTAATAAAGTAAACCGCTTTTGAGACCTTGGGGATTTTTTTAAAGTTGGAACAAAAGAAGTAGCATAAAAGGGTGTGTATTGGAGGATAAGACTAAGGGTTTTAAACTGAAGCCATCTTTGTATAATCAATGGTTCATTTTTTTGAAGGAGGGAGATGTGACTTTAAAAGGTTATTTCATCTTGGCTTTTTATGAAGAGGGTTTGTAAGGCAGAGGCACGCAACATTCTACCAGAACTACGAGAGTAAACAATACTGAGGTCTTTCGGTCTTCTTATTTAAAAACAAGTTGCAACAATGGAAACAGCCCGAATGGGTGCAGCCAGCTGACAAAGACCAGGCTTTCTAGTCTTTTTTTTAAAGCTTCAGCATCAGAAGCTGTTTGGGGGTCTCAAAAGAGTTGGAATGTTCAGTAAATAATTCCTAGCTGCTACTTTCTCTGAAATCTCTCATTGGTTTACCCTCCTGGATTGGCCAATTGCATGTAAGAATCCGTTTCTGAATTTGACTTTTTGCCAAAGGGTGTGGTTCTGGGATGTTACTTGAAATAACTGCACAGAAGCCAGTATCCCATCACCAAGTCACCCCTTATTTACTTGTGCACAATTCACTGGTTCCAGCCAGCTCAGAGTCAGTCCCCAGGACTGAGGAGATTCAAATAACTTGTTTATATTGGTCAGCCAGAGCTTTCCTGTTTGGGGTTGGTGTCCTGGGCCAATCAAGGATCTCGTGATCAACTACATGCAGCTGGTTCCAATCATTGCATCCCCACCACACCAAGTCCAGGGATATAGGCCTGGTCTTTCTCTTGTAGCTTTTTTTGCAACATCTTTGCCCCAGGTCCAGTCCTCTGGCTTGGACTCTGACACGGCTGGTGTGTACCAGACTGGAATGGATGATACCCTACATGACAGTCTTGTATATTGATATACATCCTTATGGGCATTAAATTGTAGTGTACTTCTGGGATTCCTCATCCAGTCACAATTGCAGGTAGGCATGGCTCATGTCCAGCTTCATAAAGGACAGCCCCACTGCCAACTTTGTGTACAAGCCCTCTGTGCAAGGGATCAGGTATTTATCCAGCTGTGATAAGCAGTTTACTGTTTGATTCAAATCCCCACAAAAGGTGAACTGAGCCATCAGGCTTCACAATCAGTATGACCCATGCTACCCATTCTGCAAACTGTACTGGTTTGATGATTCCTTCACTCTCCAGCTTCCTGAGTGCCACCTCTACTTTTGCCTGCAAGGCAGATGGCACAAGGCAGAAATCTCGGAATTGCTTTCTGGTCAACAGGTAAAGTGACCTGTCCCCTTTTAATACTTCCAAACCCTTCCTGAAATACCCCTGGGAACTTCACTAGGACTTCACTGAGGCAGCCATTTTCTAATCAAAAAACTGTTGAGCCAATCAAGGTGAATCTTTCTCAACCAATTCCACCCCAATAGGCTTGGGCCTGAGCCTTTTGCTACTACCAGTGGTAACTGCACCAACTGTTTCTCATAGGGGACCGGAACCAAAGTTGTACCCTTAATCTGCAACTGTTTCCCAGCGTATGTTCTCAGTCTCACTAAGGTCTTGTGCAAACTTAAAGGCTGGTGTTCTGAGTAATCTTGTTAAAGACAGATTCTGCAACCAGTATCACAGTTCACCAGTATCGACCTCCATGGGAACTGGGTGACCATTTAACCAAACATTAATTTTAGAATTGCTTCTTATTTGGATGTTGCTAAGCAATGTAATCGTTCCAAGCCACATGCAGTGGGGCTTTCCAGAGTCTGCATTCTCCTGGAGTACTTGCCTAAGAGACTTCTTACTCAAGACAGGTCTTGTAAGACTCTTTTGCTGTCTAGAGTCTGCATACCAGCAGCAACTACAATGGCTTGTTGGCCCAAATCCTGAAGAATGTTTTAGCCACATGGCCGAGGTCTGGCTTTGTTGTGTGGTTCGCCGTGGTCTCTCAGCTCAGGCTGTGCCCTGTGAGAGTCTCTGCAATTGCCTATACTCGTGTGGTGATCCCCAAGTTCAGTTGGACAGCTGAGGGAGTCCACTTCCATTGGGATGCCCTGTAGCTCTCATGTTCCACTTGCTGCTTTTTCTGATGACAATACCAGCCGTAGAGCAAATTTAAAATCCAGTTGGGCTTCAGCTAGTAGGTGTATCTTCATAGTTACATCATTAATCCCACATAGCAAACAAACAGTCTCTCAGCATCTCATTCAGGGTTAACACAAAATCACATGCCTCTGCCAGTCGTCATAGCCTCGTCAAAAATCCCGATAGAGATTCCGGCAACTCTCTAACAGCTGAATAAAAGCAACAGTGTCTCACAATTAGAGATGCTTTGGGGTCACAATATTCCTTAACCAACTCCGTCACCTCTTGGAAGGCTTTAGGGTCTGGTGCCTCTGGGAAAGCTAGGCCCCTAATATCCAGAATTGCTGCAAGTCTGCAAGCAGTCAAAAGGATTACTCATTCCTTTTCATCTGTCCAATGTCATTTGTCATTATCACATCTTTTCTTCGATAGCAGGATCAAACGAGTCAAGCTTCCCACATAAAAGCATGATGCCAGAAATGTTTACCCGATTCCAAGATGAATCTGTTGCAAGCAAATGTTCTTCAGGCACATCCTGTCTCCCGTTGCCCTTGACATAACTGCATAGAGGTCAATATCCTGTCACCAAGCCACCCTTTATTTAATTGTACCTAGCACACTGGCTATGGCCAGCCAGCTCGGAGTCAGTTCCCTGGATTGAGGAGATTCTAATCTCCTGGTTATATTGGTCAGCCAGGGCTCCTTGATTGGCCCATTCAAGGATCTCATGGTCAACAAGATCCAGCTGGTTCCAATCACTACATTGTTTTCTTGAAACTGGTAATTTGTAATCGGCACTGCATATTTTATTCAATTAAGTTTTCCAATAGTTAAAATATTCTAAATTTGTAATTTTACTTGTATTTTAACTATTGTGTTTAGATTAATTGTGTTTTGCTTAATGTCGAGTAGCTTGACCAGTCGCTTCACATCTGGAACACGTTCTTCACATCTACCGTTAAAGTAAGAAAAAGTTAGAGTCTAGGCCACTTAAAATATTTTGGGCAGGTCTGGTCTGATCCATAACACTCTGAAGAGTCATTTCAGACTCAAAATGTTAACTCTGTTTCTCCCTCCACAGATGCTACCAGGCCTGGTGAGTTTCTCTAGCATCTTCTGCCTTTGTTTCAGATCTCCAGCACCTGCAGTATTTGTTTTTAATAAGTTGAGATATATTGACATATTCAAAATATGTGCAATTGAATGGTGTCATATTAATCCTGGTTGGTGGACTAATACTCAGTGAAGTAGTTATTAGGTGAGGTTTCTATCTGTCACCCTGAAGGAAGTTCTGCTTCAGACAGCTATCAGCCAATCTGACTGGCCAACTGCTCCGTAGTTTCAGCAGTGCCCTCATGAGCAGTGCCCTGCAAATCAGTCCTGGAGCCAGGATGGAGGTATGTATGGGGCAGGGATTGAAGGGGAGGTCTGGTGTGGTGGGGGAAGAGTGGAGAGAGGGGAGGAGGGCTCTGAGCAAGAACTTACTTCATCAGTCATTATAGTGGCCATAGACCTGCCAATCTCATGGTACTGTTGAGCTTTGCCAACCGGTCCCAGCAAAATGAAAAGAAATCTGCAAGAAAGAAAGATTTCATTATTAATTGTAGAGTTTAGGATTTCCTGGTAACCTACTGAGCACAAAAAATAAAGTAATCACAAACTGTAATCACCAATGTATCAGTCACAAGTTGTAGATCATTTCAATGTGAAGTTTTTGGTCTTTCAGAGAATTGACAAATATGGGGAGTAGACAGTCAAGTGTATTTGGAATACAATAATAGCCTTGATCATATTAAATAGCCTTGACCATATTTAATTGTGGACAAGGCATAATGGGTTGTATGCTCAACTTCTGCTTCATTTTCTGACATTCTCATGAAATATTTACTGTGCTTTCTATGTAAGAGCAAGTGAACATAGAGAATAAAAGTTTACAAAAATGACAGACTACGAGATAGCATAGTCAACAACTTATTTAGGACAATTGTTCAATACAGAAAATCTTTTACACTCTGTGTTCAACTGAATTGTCTATTATCACTTAGTTGTGCAGAAGTTGAATATTGCTGTAAAGTGAGACATATTGAGAAAGCGTACTAAAGAGTATACTAAAGGTTGCAGTAATAACCAACTTAACATAATCAATTGAGTTTGGAATGTGGCTCATTTACACAAGAAGTGACATCATTTACACAAGAAGTGACATATGCAAGGACCTGCTCCCTGCTAAAGTAATGCGTTCAGACCTTGCACCTCTTTTTACTTATCTGGAAGCGTGAGGATCCTATATTTCGTCACTGTTTTGTTGATGGCAACCCCTCATCCAGAAGTGACTTGCCATGCAAATCAATACCCTGTTCTTCTTTAGTATAAATTGTTGTGACCATTTCAAATTTGGCATTCTTGCATTTTGTCATCAGCAATCTCTCGCTAACCAGTAAGATTGTTCACCTCGGAAATTCTGTCACTGGCCATGGGTTCTGTGGGTCCTCATGAGCTGATGAGCCCACTCCTAGAGCCATATTTCCCACCATACATTTGGCAGGTGTTTCCAGGCAGTGGAATTGGTCTTTGGCCTTAAAATCACTGGCATTCCTTTCTCCGCTCCCTTTCCTATACTTCCTCTTGCCAACAGGTGCTCTTGAAGAATTGTGTCTTTTCATACAAGGAGCTTCCTTCAAGTTGGTTTCTTCTCAACAAGGGTCTCCCATGCGTCGACATTTAGGTTGCAGTTCTGGATAGATGCCCTCAGGGAATCTTTGAAATGCTTCCTTTGTACTCCTCTCGTTAAAGTGTTTTCCTTGAGATGGGTGAAGGAGATTTGCTTGGGTAATCAGAGGTCAGGCATTCTACGCACATGGCGGCCCAGCAGTTTTGGTTTCAGATGATCATGGTTTCGATACTGGTACTATTGGCTGCTGCAAGGTCCACTGATGTTAGTATCCCTGTCCTCCCAGCGGATGTGGAGAAACCTTCTCAAACAGCGTTGATGTGTTAACGGTACTTCTCAGGGGTCTTGACATAGCATCTATACACAGCTCAATTTTTGGGCTCATATAGAAGAGTCAGAAGGATGATTGCCTTATACATAAAAATCTTGGTATCAGTACTGACATCAGTCATCGAAGACTCTTATCCTTAGGCATCTGAAGGCAGTACTCACAGATTGGGTGCAATGTTGAATCTCCACATTGATGTCAGCCTTAGATGACAGGTAGCCAGGTAAGGGAAATGTTTCACATTTGGGAAGAACTTGCCATTAATTTCTTGGAGGAATGGTCTGGAACTTGGGATGAGATGGGTTGACAAAGGATTTGAGTCATTTTGAGGTTGAGGCTAAGGCTATTTCTTCAGTATGCTTCCGTGCAGGTGTTACGTGAGGCTTGAAGACTCTCTTCCGAAACAGCAGAGATGACATTTTCGTCTACATGCTGAAGTTCCACTAGTGAAGTTAGGGTCATTTTCTTCTTGGTTGCAACTGGTTGAGGTTGAAAAGTTTTCCATCGTTCTTGCAGACAATGTCCACACTGCTGGGAAGCTTGTTCTTGACAAGATGCAGAATGGTGGTAATGAAGATGGAGAAAAGGGTGGGAGTAATGATACATTTGTGCTTGACCTCTCTGTTTACCTCAGGATTCTGTCATATAAACCACTGGTAGGGCTATTGCCAACATCTTGTGTAGGGGATGGAGAATGTTGATAAATTTCACTGGACAGGTGACTTTTCATAGGCCTTCTATAGCACTTCCTGATTAAGTCTAAAAGCCTTGGTCAGATCAATGAAGGGCATGTAGAGAGGTTGGTGTTGTTCCTGGGACTTCTCTTGGATTTGCTGAGCAGTGAAAATCATGCCCATAGTTCAATGGTTTGGTTGGAAGCCACACTAGCTTTCAATAAAGATTTCCTCAGGAACTGAGAGAAGGCACCTCACAAGAATTTGGGTGATGAATGCATTTAACCTGATGAGTGCAAGATGAAAAGCTTCAGCAAAATGTCTCTCCTTTCATCATTATTATTCATTATCTTTGATACCTTGGTTAATGGCCTTGACATTGTTTGCAGACAGAATTTGTCTTTTTTTATTGGCTGACATTTGCATTCTGACCCATATTTGTGCATGCATGGGTTAAGTCAAGAGATAATGAGCAGCATTTAACGTCGGCGACAAGGATCTAGCCAGTCAACTGGAGACCCTAGAGAACTAGACGTTGCTTACTTTCGGGAATGCTGCCACATTACGTGTGATCAAGCAGGTAACTGGGCAGCGACAAGCCTTTCCCAGGGTAAAGGACTCTGAGGGCAGAAATTCCGCACAAAAGAGCTGCTGTTCAGAGGCCAGCAGCACAGCATTGTTCAGCAGCATTGTGAGGCAGTAGCTACTGCCAGCCATGTACTGACCCAAGATCCAGAATTATACTTAGCCAGAGGTGAGTGATAACGGGGGTGTGATAAGGTTGCAACTGGACCCTCCCAATCCCACCCTTCCTGATACTAGGTCTTACAAACAGGTTTCAGCAGGGTTTGCCTTTCCAGAACCCATCTGCCACTGGCCTAAATACCAGCAGAATCAGATTGAAAGATTTATCATCCACTTAAATGTCTCAATTAGCAGTAGGGCAGGAAGGCTGCCTCTGAGCCTTTCTGCCCTGGATCTAATCAGGGCAGAGGCAGAAAGTCGGCGATGATCCCATCCACTATCCTCATACTTGATTAGATGTCTCTGACCACCAAACTCACCCAAGGGATGGCACTTGTTCTGAAACAACAAAGATCCTTTGGACAGCACCCTACAGCTTGTGATAACCTTCACCCATGTTGAGAGCTCCAGGTGGGTAATTAGCACCCATTGAAGGCTCTCATTCCACAACTGCTAAAATTCAACCAGCATTGTGTGGGGGAGTTGCCGCAGAGCCAACCTGAAAACAGAGAACCACATAAAATAGGAGCAGATGCAAGGCGTTCAGCCCTTTGAGCTTACTCTGCCATTTAATATGATCATGGCTAACCATTCAATATGACCCTAATCACCTATTTTCTCCCCCTTCGTCCAGGAACTCCCCACCTACGTCAGTGACACCATCCATGCCCTCCAGCTCCTCCAAAACTTCTGATTCCCTGGCCCTCAATACATTATCTTTACCATGGACATCAGGTTCCATATACCTGCATTCCCCATGCAGACGGCCTAAAGACCCTCCGCTTCTTCCTTTCCTGCAGGCCCGACCGGTCCCCCTCCATTGACGCCCTTATCCGCCTAACTGAACTTGTCCTCACCCTTAACAACATCTTCAATTCCTCCTACTTCCTATGGACAAATGGGGTGGCCTTGGGCACCCACACGGGCCCAAGCTATGCCTGTCTCTTTGTAGGTTACGTGGAACAATCCGTCTTCCACACCTACACTGGCCCTAAACCCCACCTCTTCCTCCGTTACATTGATGACTGTATCGGCGCTGCCTCATGCTCCCATGAGGAGCTCGAACAGTTCATCCACTTCACCAACATCTTCCACCCCAACCTTAAGTTCACCTGGGCCATCTCCAACACATCCCTCACCTTCCTGGAACTCTGTTTCCATCTCAGGCAACCGATATCCATTTCAAGCCCACTGACTCCCACAGCTACCTAGAATACACCTCCTCCCAAACACCTTCCTGAAAAAATTCCATCCCCTATTCCCAATTCCTTTGCCTCCACTGCATTTGATCCCACGTTGAGGCTTTCCATTCCTGGAAATGCCAGATGTCCTCGTTTTTCAAGGACCGCAATTTCTCCTCCACAGTGGTCGAATACACCCTCGACCTGTCAATCGCTTTGCCTGCAACTCATCCCTCACACCCCTCCCCACAACATCAACCAAAACAGAATCCCCCTCGTCCTCACATACCACCTCACCAACATCCGGTTTCAATGCATCATTCTCTACCAATTACACCACCTGCAATCTGACCCCACTACCAAGGATATATTTCCCTTCACAATCTTATCTGTCTTCTGAAGGACCATTCTCTCTGTGACTCCCCTGTTCACTCCACACCTCCCCACCAGCCCCACCACACCTGGCACTTTTCCCTGCAACCACAGGAAGTGCTGCACCTGCCCCTACACCTCCCCCCTCACCCCCACCGCAGGCTCCAAGAAAACCTTCCACATCAAGCAGATGTTCACCTGCACATCTGCTAACGTCGTATACTGTATCCGCTGTACCCGATGTGGCCTCCTCTACATGGGGGAAACCAAGTGGAGGCTTGGGGACCGCTTTGTGGAGCACCTATGCTCAGTTCGTGACAAACGACAACACCTCCCAGTCACGAACCATTTCAACTCCCCCTCCCACTCCTTGGACGACATGTCCATCCTGGGCTGCCTCCAGTGCCACAACGATGCCACCCGAAGGTTACAGGAACAGCACCTCATATTCCACCTGGGAACCCTGCAGCCCAATGGTCTCAATGTGGACTTTACAAGCTTCAAAATCTCCCTACCCCCAACCTCATCCCAAGACCATGCCCTCTCATCCCCGCCTCCTTAACCTGTCCATCTTCTCTCCCACCTATCCATTTCTCCCACCTCACTAACCAACGCCCACCCCCACTTCCTACCTACCAGCCTCAACCCCTCCTTCCTTGACCTGTCCATCTTTCCTCCCACCTACCCGCCCCTCCCTCCTCATTGACCAACCTCCATCCTAACTCCCTACCTACACTCACTTTTACTGGCTCCATTCCCCACCTGCTTGCTGTGCCTTCTCTCCACCTGTCTGC
This sequence comes from Stegostoma tigrinum, assembly GCF_030684315.1. Taxonomy (NCBI): domain Eukaryota; kingdom Metazoa; phylum Chordata; class Chondrichthyes; order Orectolobiformes; family Stegostomatidae; genus Stegostoma; species Stegostoma tigrinum. Next base: position 9,442,419 of record NC_081404.1, on the reverse strand, counting down.
TCCTCTATTCACCTTCTATCTGCGACCCCCCCCCCTATTTATTTCAGCGCCCCCTTCCCCTCCTCCATTTCTTAAGAAGTGTCCAGACCTAAAAGGTCAGCTTTCCTGCTTCTCTGCTGCTACCTGGCCTGCTTTCTTAAGTATATTGAGTAACATAGCCTCCATAGCCTTGTGTGGTAGAGAATTCCATAGGTTCACCCCCCCTTAAATGAAGAATATTTTCCTCTTCTTAGTCTGAATTGGCATGCTGAGTACCCTGAGACTGTGACACCTTTCTCAATCTTTCAACCAGGGCAACATAATTCCTACATCCAGCCCTGTCAGAATTTTATGTTTCAATGAGATCTCCTCTCATTCTTCTCAACTCCAGTGAATACAGGCCCAGTCAAGCCAATCTCTCCTCACACAACAAACCTGCCGTCTCAGGAATTAGTCTGGTGAACCTTCACTGCCCTCCTTCTATGGAAAGCATATCTCTTCTTAAGCAAGGACTCCAAACCCACACAATACTCCAGGTATGGTCTCACTAAGGTCTTCTACCACTGCTCTAAAACTTCCTTGCTTCTGTATTTAAATCCTCATGAAGAGAAGGCCAAGATACCATTTGCATTCTGAACTTGCTGGGCCTGCATACTTGCTTTCAATAACTGGTGTACAAGGACAGCAAGGTCCCTTTGTGCATCAACATTTTCCAATCTATCACCATTCAAGTAATACTCTACTATACCGGTTTTTTCCTGTCAAAATGAACAATTTTACATTTATCCACATTATACCACATCCACTATGTATTTTCCCACTCACTCAACCTGTCCAAATCATTCTGAAGCTTCTTTTACAACATGCTCACCATCACTTATGTGGCACTATCACTGTACTAAATGGGACAGACTTCAAACAAATGTAGCAACTCAAGACTGGGAATTGATGAGGCGCTGTGGACCACTAACAGCAGGAGAATTGTACTCCAGCACAATCTGCAACTTTGTGGCATGGGATATCTCCCCATTCTACTATTGCCATCAAGCCTGGGGATCAACCCTGGTTCAATAAAGAGTGCAGGAGGGCATGCCAGGACAATACTCGGTTTACCTAAAAAGGTGTGAACCTGGTGAAGCTACCAAACAGGACTACTTGCATATCAAACAGCATAAGCAGCAAGTGATAGACAGAGCTAAACAATCCCACAACCAATGGATCAGATCTAAGCTCTGAGGTCCTTATACTTCCAGTCATGAATGGTTGTGAACAGATCAAAAACTTGCTGGATGAGATGAGAGAGCCGAATACATCACTGCAAAAGTTAAGGCTGAAACATTCACCACAACCTTCAGCCAGAAGTGCTGAATGGATGATCCATCTCGGCCTCCTCCAATAGACCCCATCATTACAGATATCGGTCTTCAACCAATTCGATTCGCTCCACATTACAATCAAGAAATGGTTGGAAGCAATGGATATTGCAAGGCTGGATACTGTAAATACAATGGACCCTGACAACATTCCAGCAATTGTACTGAAGACTTTTACTGTAGAATTTGGCATGCCCTTAGCCCAGCTGTTACAGTACAGCTATAACACTGGCCTTTAACAGACAACGTGGATAATTCTCCAGGTATGTCCTGTATACAAAAAAAAAGGAAAAATCCAACCCAGCCAATTACTGCCCTATCAGTGTATTCTTGATCATCAGTAAAGTGATCAAGGTGTCATCGATAATGCTATCAAGCAGCACCTAGTCAGCAATAACCTGCTCAGTGACACCCAGTTTGGGTTCTGGCGGGGGCATTCAGCTCCTGACCTCATCAGAACCTTGGTTCAAACATGGACAAAACAGTTGAATTACAGAGGCAAGATAAGAGTGACAGTCCTTGACATCAAGGCCGTATTTGCCCGAGAGTGACATCAAAAAGCCCTTGCAAAGCTGAAGTCAATGGGAATCAGGGGAAACTCTTCAGTGGTTGCAGTCATACTTGGAACAGAGGAAGACTGTAGTGGTTGTTGGAAGTCAGTCATCTCAATGCCAGGAAGAGTTCCTTAGGGTAGTGTCCAAGGCCCAACTATGTTCAGCTGCTTCATCAATGAGATTCCCTCCATCACAAGGTTCAGAAGAGGGGATATTCGCTGATTGCATAATGTTCAGCATGATATACGATTCCTTAGATACTGAAGCAGTCTGTGTCTAAATGCAATAAGACTTGGACAATATCTAGCCTTGGGCTGACAAGTAACATTCGTGCCACGCAAATGCCAGGCAATGACCATCTCCAGTAGAAGAATCTAACTATCGCTCCTTGACATGCAATGGAGCTATCACCACTGCATCTCTCACTATCAACATCCTGGGGGTTACCATTGACCAGAAACGGAACTGGAGTAGACATAATTACTGTGGCTACAAGATCAGGTCAAGGCTGGGAATAGTATAGCAAATAACTCACCTCCTCCTCTCTAGAGTCTGTTCACCAACTACAAGAAACAAGTCAGGAGTCTGATGGAATACTCCCACTTGTCTGGATGGGTACAGCTCCACAACACTCTAGGACATAGCAGCCCGCTTGATTGGTACCACATTCACAAACATTCATTCCATTCCCCAGTCACACTCAGTGGCAGGAAAGCGTACCACCTACAAAATGCACTGCAGAAATTCACCAAGGCTCCTTTTGAGAGCACTTCTAAACCCATAACCACTTCCATTTAGAAGGATAAGGGCAGCCAATTCACAGGAATACCACCACCTGCAAGATCCCCCCCAAACCCATTCTCCATCCTGACTTGGAAATATATCATCATTCCTTCAGTGTTGCTGGATCAAAATCCTGGAATGCCCTCCCTAATAGCATTGTGGATTTACTTACAAAAGATTGACTGCGGTGGTTCAAGAAGACAGTTCACCACCACCCTTGCAAAGACAACTAGGGATGGGCAATAAATGCTGACCCAGCCAGCAAGAGTGAATACAAAATCAAACACACCTGCCCTGTTTGTGACATTAACAAGGTCAGAAATGTTACATACATACACAGAAATTGCTGGTGAGACTCATCAGGTCTGGCAGCATCTGTGGAGAGAAAGCAAAGCTAATGTTTAGAGTCTGATGACTCTTCATCAGAATTGCCACTTCTGTTCTTGCATTGATTGTAAGAAAATTGTTGGCCTAATCACAATGGAAGCTGAAAAAAAAGCAAAGAACTGCAGGTGCTGGAAATCAGAAACAAACCCAGAAATTGCTGGAAAAACTCAGCAGGTCAGGCAGCATCTGTGGAAACAAAGCAGAATTAATATTTCAGGTTCAGTGACCCTTCTTCAGGTTTAAGACATCTATAATCACAAAATTTCACGTATTTAGCTCGTGCAGTAACCAATTATATTGATGAAAAATCCTGAGCCCAAGCAATCTTGATCATAATATTGATCATTATAACTTAATCCCAGTAATCTCTGTTTGGCAGAAGTAATTATAGGAAATCTATAAATTGTCACTTGTGCTCTACAATTTACAAATGCATTCCAAGGTCTCTCAGCTTGTGTACAGGTTTGGAGTTACTTTCCCCGTGCATTGAACTGCAAGTATTTCATATCAAACTCTTGTATACAATGCTGCCTTTTTTAGGACATGCGGCAGTGTGGTGTGGGTTGGGGATGGTAGAAGATGGATTGTTCCTACCACACTTACTATCTCGTACTGCAGGTGCATGACACGGCTTGTGCAGCATACAATAGGACTAAGGTCTATGTGAAAGGTTCCTGTAGAGACATCCATTCTCCACCATATTGGAGGACTGTGGTATACTGTGTGCTGAGACTGATGACATCACTAGGGACCTGCTTTGTTTCTGTTTTATTCCCCATGTGGGGGTTGGTTTAGCTGGATGGTTAGTTTGTGAAGCAGTGTGCTGTTGACAGCGTGGGTTCAATTTCCACACTGGCTGAGGTTACCATGGAGGACTCTCCTTCTTAACCTCTCCCTTTGTCTGAGGTGTAGTGGTCCTCAGAATAAATCACCGCCAGTCGTCTCTCTCCAATAAGACAGCAGCCCTATGATCTGGTAAAACCATGGCGACTTGACTTGATTCCCCACGTAGGTTCATCGGAACCATCACCAATGGACCAAGCTACAGCAGTTGTTCTCGTCTTTGTGGCCACAGGACTACAACTGTCCCCAGAAATTGATAGGAAACATATGTATCTGGAAGCCTTGGAATATCCTCCAAGTGGGCAAGGTGCAACTCTGCCACGAATTAAGATGTCCCAGGACACCATAACAGACCCGTGTTATCTGCTGGAGCACTCCAGGTGTAGGTTGTTATCGCCTGTATACAGGTAGTAGTGATCGCACCATGGCTGACATCATATTACGAAAGGGTTCCATTAAGTCAATGTCCAATTCATCTTTTATCATGGCAATCACATCTTGGAAGTTTGCCACAGATACCTTGGAAAATTCCATGATGCCCAGAGCACTATAACCCTCAGGTACTTGCTTCTTTACAAGGGTGCATACCTAACAAGAATAGCTGGTGGCAGTTCAGTTCTGGTCTCCCTGCTATCGGAAAGATGTTGTTAAACTTGAGTGGGTTCAGAAAAGATTTATAAGAATGTTGCCAGAATTGAAAGGTTTGAGCAAAGGGAGAGACTGAATCAGCTGTGGCTATCTTCCCTGGAGCAGCAGAGGCTGAGGGGCGACAGCATGGTTTTGTAGGCAGAAAAATGGAGTTTAATCCAGACAGAAAGATGTGCGAGTCAAGTTTTTCACACAAAGGATGGTGAGTGCCTGGAACACGCTGCCAAAGGAGGTGGTGGAAGCAGACACAATAGCATCCTGTAAGTGAAAATAGTTTTAGTGTGGAGGGGCAAAATGTGTCGGTGCAGGCTTGGAGGGCTGATGGCCTATTCCTGTGCTGTTTTGTTCTTCGATCTTGTAGCAGTTTATAAAAGCATGAGGGGCATGGAAAGGGGTGAATAACCAAGGTCTCTTCCCTGTGGGGGGGGGGGGGGGGGGGGGGGGAGTCCAAAACTAGAGGGCATAGGGTTAAGGTGAGAGGGGAAGATTTAAAACAGACCCGAAAGGCAATGTTTTCACACAGAGGGTGGTGCATGTATGGAATGAGCTGCCAGACGAAATGGAGGAGGCTGGTACAATTACAATATTTAAAAGGTACCTGAATGGGTATATGAATAGGAAGGATTTAGAAGGATACAGGTCAAATGCTGGCAAATGGGATTAGATTAATTTAGGATATCTGGTCGGCATGAATGAGTTGGACCAAAGGGTCTGTTTTCATGCTGTACAACTCTATGACTCTTTGGGGTTTCCTTGCAGTGTGAATGGGCAACTGGAGAAGGCAAAAAGTAATGGACGATGAGCAGTTGGAGCAGCAGAATTCTTCGGAGGAGCAGACTGAGGACATGACTCTGGAGGAACATCACCTTCGTCATGATATAAGCACAGAAGTGTTAGGTGCAACAATCCACAGATTTTATTGGCAATCCCTTCCAACAAAAGAGTTGAATGAACTCAATCATTGACAGTTAATGTTTTGATTTTGGAAAGGCAAGCAGCCTTATTTATTCACAAATGCAAATACACTTTTTTGGTTTGTTCTTTCCGATTATGTAATAAAAATTCAAGTTATGATCTATGTCACAAAATCTGATGTTTTAACAGCACAACTTCATGCACGGTTCTAACGTTGGTTGACGCTAAGGAAAGGTAGCCTCTTTAGATTCAGTCTTATAGCTGTAGCTAGAGTGACAGCCGAACAGACAGGTGATGATGTAAAGTGAAAATACATTTACAAATGTGAGATTTTATCTGGATTAAAGTCACTTGTACAACCTGAATGTTCTTTGTGGAAGGGAAGGGAGAAATGGAAACATTCTATGTCTAGGGCAGTCCCAGGGTCTGCAGCTGGGCTGGAGGGAGCTTACCCTCTAATGGGGCCTGTTGCCCTTGGAGCTTTGGGTGGATAACCCGGGGGAATAGTTCTTGGAGTTTCTAGATATGCTAAATGTCCCCTGGCCAGATGCAGGCTCACCTTCCTTGACTTGAACTTCTACAGGGACACAAGCAGGAGGTGGAGGGATCTGGCACCTCTGGAGCATCCTGAGAGCAGATTTCAGTAGGATACCTCTGTGTAGTTCCTCCTCTATGTGGGTGTCAGCTTGCACTACCCAGTGTCCTTGTAGGGAAGGGGCACCTGGATTAGGTAAAAATTGTTTGTTCCCCTCTGTTGATTGCCAATGGTTAAAGCAATGCAGTGTAACTCTACGTACATCACTGGCAGCCAATAAGCATTTTGCTAGACCTGACTCTTCATGGCAGCTAGCAATCTGTCCATGGAGATAGCAAGATGCACACCTATCAGAGCCAGCATGATACAGATAGCTTTGGTGGACTGATCCAACGTTTATTGAGTGTCTCTGATAAACCTTCCTGCTGCATCTTTTTGTTTATATGCACCTTTCAATTTATTGCTGGCCAGCACAAAAATAGGTGTTGCATTGGACAGTGAAGAAGGTTATCTCAAGGTACAACAGGACCTTGATCAGATGGGCCAGTGAGCCAAGGTATGGCAGATGGAGTTCAATTTAGATAAATAAAAGGTGTTGCATTTTGGTAAAGCAAACCAAGGCAGGGCTACTACAGGTGATGATAGGGCCTGAAAGTGTTGCCAAACAAAGAGACCTAGGGGTGCAGGGTGCGTTGTTCTTTGAAAGTAGAGTCGTAGGTAGATAGGATAGTGAAGGTGGTGTTTGGTGTGCTTGCCTTTATTGGTCAGTGCATTGAGTACAGGAATTGGGAGGCCATGTTGTGGCTATACAGGACATTGGTGAGGTCACTTTTAGAATACTGCACACAATTCTGGTCGCCTTTCCATAGGAAATATGTCATGAAACTTGGGAAGGCACAGAAAAGATGTACAAGGATGTTGCTGGGACTGGGTGCTTTGAGCTATACGAAGAAGCTGAATAGAATCATCATCACAGAATCTCTACAGTGTGGAAACAGGCTAATTGTCCTGAGGAAAGAAAAAGATCTTCCTGTTTACCAAGACCTACAGATCTCTGTCATTAAAGCAGGGTACCAATCCTCCTCCATCAGCCATTTATCTTTGAGATCCTCCTACAATGGAACTATGAAGAGTTATTCCTGGATTGGAGTATTTGAACTCAGATCCAGCTGAGTTTAAGTTACGATGACGACGGCATGAATGGCAGGAAGTCCATTGAACTGGGGTCCCAATTGGCTTGCTAAGTTGATAGAATCATAGCTGTCTACAGTATTAATAAAAAGGCCTTTTAGCCCAACACCTCTGCATCAGTCAAAAATGGCTACCTAACTACTCTACTCGCATTTTCCAGCACTTGGTCCATGGCTTTGTCCACCTTGGAATTGCAAGTGCACATCTGAATATTTGCTAAATGTTATGAGGGGTTTCTACCTCTACCACCCTTACAGGCAGCAAGTTTCAGATTCCCACCACCCTCTGGATGAAAAAGCTTTTCCTCGCATCTTCTCTAAGCCTTCTGCATCTTATTGTAAATCAATGTCCCTTGGTCATTAATCCATCTATTATGTTTGTGGTTCACTAGAACCATAACCAGAACACAAGATAAACCGAGGGTAAACCTGAATAGGATATACTTCATTGTGCATGCCCTCAGCTCCACAGTTGGTTTCACACTCTCTCACCTAGCTCCTGCGCTGGATCACCTGATCCACTCTCAAGGGGACAACACACACCCAACTATGTACATAACACCATCCCATCGAGGGATGAAGTTTCTTCTTGCCTATGCCCATCATAATTTTATGCATCTCAATCATGTCCTCTCTGAATCTCTTAAGCTTAATGAAAACAACCCTTCTGTCAAATCTCTCTTCATAACAAAGTCTCCAACCCAGGCATCATGCTGGTAAATCTCTCCACCCTCTCAAGCATATCACTCCTAGAATGTGGATTCCAGAACTGCACACAATAATCCATGGCCTAACCAGTACCTTATGTAGTTCCAGCATAACTCCCCTGCCCTTAAACTCTATGCCTCTACTAATAAAGGCAAGTGCCTTCTTAACCACTTTATCCATGTAAAATATCTCATTCAAGTAGGAATAGAGTTCTTCTGGGTCTTGGCCAAAATTTCTCCCTTGATCAGCATCTAAAACCATATTTACCTCACTTGCAAACCTTGCTGACATTTTCTCATAAAAAAAATGAATACACTTGAAAACAAATGAATTGCATTTTTACATTCATTCAAAAGGATGAGCAAGTTGCTGGCTAGGCCACCACTTGTCTCCAGTCCTCATTGTCACCATCTGCACGGCAGGATTTGAACACAAGTCCCCAAGGCATTACCTAGGTGTCAGGAGTAATAGTTTAGTGATGATACCACTCAGCCATCAGCTTCCCAAATGCTAGATAATGGCAACTGTGCAAAGCTCACACTTGTTTTTAATAGTTTTGGTTTAGATATACTAAAGCTGTGAGATAATTACTGCTAAATACAATCACTACTGCTAAGTTTAACATCAATTTAAACAAGAGGGCAACAAGTCATTATTTTAATTTTATGGAAATTATATGCTTGTCAGTATTGAGAAATGGATTTGTACCCTTTTCAGGCACTCAATGTTTCAGATCTGGGAGGGCAGACACTGCTTCACAAGTGAAGGCCAGCTTTTTCTGCACTCCTGGAATATATTCTCCCAGGACACTTTCATGGGCATGAATCTGGCTTGGGAGCTACAAAAGAGAAAGGGAAGGGGAAAAGCATCAAATTCCATCACTTCAAATGAAGTTTACCAATACCTGACACTTGAATTCATTCTCACATCAGAAAACTAATGCTTTTATTTGTACATCCACATGATTCATTTGAAATGCATCATACAGATGTTCAAAAAAGCAACACAACAGCTAGTTAGAAACACCTTTGCCAATGTTAATTAAATCCTCCAAATGAAATTCAGTCATTTAGGTCTTTGGAAATATGACTGTAAAATGAGTGCATTCTTCGACTGCCATCTGAAATATTGAAAAGGTTTCCACTTAGCGTAGCCATTAGGATTCTGGAGTTACAAAGTTACTGATTTCTTTGTGTTTAATCTAGCCATAAATCAAGCTCAATTAAGCCACTTGCTCTTCTCACCATTCCCAGCCATTTCTCAGAATTGGTTTTGTAATTTTTATATCTCAATATTTCCATTCCTTTTAATAACCCACAGTCCATTAATGACTTGTAGCTACTTGGTGTTGACTCTCACACTTCCAAAATGGCCACAATTCACTGTCAATTCATAATCTACATTTCGTGAATCCGTAAACTTCACCACTGCCTTTAACCAATTTAAAAAATGCAAAGAGTTTTATTTTGCATTTCTAGCAAGAGAGCAAGGTGGTTGAGAGGTACATAGGTTACACACAGTTTTTAAAGTATGAGGATTCAAAGTTTATTTGAATGATTCAAATCTTTGAAAGGGTGCAAAAGGTCCCCTGACTCTCAAGGACACTTCTTTGGCATCAATAAATTACTGAATTTTGTGATATTAATTATAAAGATTACAGTTAAGGGTTTGAGAATGTGGATGCAAAACAAACATGAGTGTCCAAAGGACTTGAGTTTGTTTTGGGATGTGATTAGGCCTTTTGTTTCTGAAAGGAAGATCTTTCTTCAGTGGTTGTGCCATGAAATGTTTTCCATCAACTAATTTTTAACAAATATCAAATACAAATGAAAAGTGGACTCTACATTTAACCAGGTTGATCCCTTGACTTGATGATATTACAATGGAGGCTGTATGTGTTAACTGTGTCTTTCTAGTTTCACTATGTCACTGGGCATGATATAGATTTAAAAACTTTATCCAGTTACCAATGAGATTTTTGTCTAGAGTAGATTTAGAATAAATAACAAAATTAGAGATTCATTATAAAACAAGCCTTAAATCAACAAAAATGTAAATCAGGTTAACAGTTTGACCTATGGAACACTAAATAATTGTTTCCTCCTATATATACACACAGACACACACACACACACACACACACACCAATTAAAGAAAAAATAAAAAACATTCTCTGCAGGGAATAATTTTGAAAAAAATCACACCCAGCAATAGTTTAAGTCCACAGAGACTGGTATCCCATCACAAATTCACCCTTTATTTACACATGAAGACCTTGACTTTAGGACTGCCTCTTTAGAGCCAGCTCTCAGTGAATAGAACCTCTGACAGTCCTGTTTATATCTGTTAGCCAGGGCTCCCTGATTGGACCAGGTTAACAGCACCAATCAGGGAACTCATATTCTATGAGGTCCACCTGGCTAACTTTGTTACAATCACTACATCCCTCCCACCGTGAGTCCAAAAACATAGGTCGGTCCTTTTTCATGGAGAGCCTCCAGGGGTATTTTAGCAGTGGGTCAGGTTCCTCCAAGTCAATGCCTGATATGGGTGGCATGTAACGCACAGGAGATTGCCTCTTGTGCCAGGAGTGCTTCAGTAGAATTTCTCTCTCCTTCCAGTAGCAAAGGCATCAAGGTAGTTTGATCTATGAAACACTTCCAAATAATCATTCCCTCCTCGACATACATATAAACACCCCAACTAAAGAAAAACAACCCTCTCTGCTGGGAATAATTTTGAAAACAACAAATAACTTTGGTCCAGCAATTGTTCAATTCCACTAAGCCTGGAATCCCATCACTAAGTCACCCTTTATTTATAGATAAACAGCGTACATATGAACTACACTAACTTGAATTTGACCAGTGGTCAGGGACAGGAGGGTGTGGCTGTGAGTGAGGCAGGTAAAGGGATCCAGGAGGTAGAGTTGCAGGAACCTCAGTCCTTGCCCTTGTTCAACAGGTTCAAGAGTCTTGGTCCCTGTGTGGATGGGAATGGGGACTGCAGGGAGGATGACCCGACTGACTGCAGCACCATGGTGCAGGGAGCCATTCCAGGGGGGAGAGAGAGAAGAGAAATGTAATTGTAATTAGGGATGATATAGTTAGGGGCATTGACACTGTTCTCTGTGAGCAGAGTGTTGCCTACCTGGTGCTTGGGTTTGGAATATCTCATCTGGGCTGCAGAGGAACGTGGAGTGGCAGAGTAGAGATCCAATTGTCATGGTCTATGTAGGTACCAACAACATAGATAAAACTAGGACAGAGCATCTGCCAAGGGATAATGAACAGCAAGGAGCTAAATTAAAAAGCAGAACCAAAAAGGTAATAATCTCTAGATTACTAACTGAGTCATGAGCTAATTGGCTTCAGGTCAATAAGATTAAGCGGGTAAATGCATGGCTTAAAGTTTGGCATGGGAGAAAGTGGTTTGAATTCTCAGGACATTGGCACCAGTATTTGGGGAAGAAGAGACCTGTTTCAATGGGACAGTCTTCATCTGAATCATGCTGGGACCAGAGTCCTAGCGAATCGTATAACTAGGGCTGTAGACTGGGCTAAATTGGACATGGAGGGTTCAGTTGTAGGGGAAATTAGAAAACCCAAAATGAAAGGAGGAGGTAAAGAGTGCAGGTTAGCAATCTAGCAGATGGTTACCAGACAATAAAGGCGAGGGACAGAAAGACGTGATTGTCTTTATGTAACAAGGATTCATAAAAGCGTAGGAAAATTTATCAGTAGAACAAATTTAAAAGCTTTGTATCTAAAGGCATGAAGCATCAAAACAAAATTAATGAGTTAATGGCGCAAATAGAAACAAAAGCGTACAATTTGGTAGTGATGACTGAGACATGGTTACAAGGAGACCAGGTCTGGGAATTGAATATTCAAGGGTACTCGGCATTTCGGAGGGATAGACTGAAAGGAAAAGGAGGTGGTATAGCTTTGCTGGTGAAGGGATCAGTGCTGCAATTGTGAAAGAAAAAATTATGAAAGAAAGCTAGCAGAAAATATCAAAAAGGATAGCAAAAGCTTCTATCGGTATATAAAAGGGAAGAGAATCATTCAGGTGAATGTTGGCCCCTTGGAAGATGAAACTGGAGAGTTAATAATGTGGAACAATGAAATGGCAGAGATGCTACATAAATACTTTGCCTCACTTATCACACTGGAGGACAATAGTATCTATTGGAAGGGGCAAGTCAGAGGCAATAGAAAGGGTAGAACTTAGAACAATCACCATTGAAGTGGAAAAAGTACTCAGCAAACCATTAGGATTGAGGGCAGACAAGTCCTCCGGGCCCGATGGCCCACATCCTCAGGTATGAAAGGAAGTGGTATCAGAGATAGTAGATCCATTGGTTACAATGTTCCGAAATTCCCTGGTCATGGAAAACTGCTTGTATAATGCCCTTATTCAAAAAAGGGAGGCAGACAAAATGTGGAAATTATAGACCAAATAGTTTGCCAATAACAGGTGTTAAAGTGTTAGAATCAACTGTCAAGGAAGCTATATCAGGGCATTTGGAAAGTCAAAACGCTATCCATCAGAGTCAGCATGGTTTTATGAAGGTCAAATTATGTTTGACTAATTTTCTAGAGTTCTTCAAAGATGTAACAAGCAAAGTGGACAATGGGGATCCTGTAGATGTAATATATCAGGACTTCAGGCAGGTGTATGATAAGGTGCGGCTTAAAAGGTTAATTCACAAGGTTGGATCATATGGGATTAGGGGTCATTTATTAGCTTGAATAGATGACTGGCTGATGGACAGAAGACAGAGAGTCAGGATAAATGGGATTTATTCTGGATGACAAGAAGGAACTAGTGGTGGTGCCATGGGGTTCGGTCTTTGGACCCAGCTATTTACAATCTACATTAATAACTTACATACGGGTTGAAAGGCTCTACAGCCAAATTAGTGGATGACACAGAAATAGTTGGGATGGCAAATTGCAATGAGGAAATAAGAATCTTACAAAAGGATATGGATAGGTTAGGAGGGTTGGCCCAAAATGTGGCAGATGGAGTTTAACATGAATAAGTGTCTGGCCATGCATTTTGATCAGAAAAATGGGAACATGAACTATTATCTAAATGGGGAGAGACTTCAGGGTGTGCCAGTACAGAGGGATCTGAGTGTCCTTGTTCATGAGTCACAGAAAGCTAGCACACAGGTACAGAAGGTAATAAAGGAAGTGAATGGAATGTTGGCCTTTATAGCTAAAGGAACAGAAAAGGTAAGGGAGTATTGTTGCAACCAAACACAGCATTGGTGAGAGATAATGGGAACTGCAGATGCTGGAGAATTCCAAGATAATAAAATGTGAGGCTGGATGAACACAGCAGGCCAAGCAGCATCTCAGGAGCACAAAAGCTGACGTTTCGGGCCTAGACCCTTCATCAGCATTGGTGAGGCCACTCCTGGAGTATGTGCACAGTTCTGGTCCCCTTATTTGAGGAAAGATGTAGTGGCATTGGAGGCAGTTCAGAGGAGGTTGACTAGATTGATCCCAGAGATGAGGGGTTTGTCATATGAAGAGAGATTAAACAGTTTAGGCCTATACTCTCTGGAATTTAGAAGAATGAGGGAAGATCATACTGAGGTACTCAAGATGACAAAAGGTTTAGATAAATAGACGTGGAGCAGATGCTACCTCTTGTGAGGCATTCTAGGATGAGGGGTCATAGTCTTAGGATAAGGGGCAGCAAATTTAAAACAGTTGAGGAGAAATTACTTCTCCTAATGGGCTGTGAATCTGTGAAATTTGCTACCTCAAAGTGAGGTGGATGTTGGGGCTGTGAGTAAATTTAAGGAGGAGTTAGATTTTTAATTGGTAATGAGTTGAAGGGTTATGGGGAAAAGGCAGGAAATTGAGGGTGAGGAGCATATCAGCATGATCATATGGTGGAGCAGACTTCGATGGGCTGAATGGCCTAATTCTGCTCCTATATCTTGTTAGCTTATGAACTTATGTCCATTTCTGATTCTGAGGACTTGACAACGCTTCACTGAAAGGGTGAACCCGCAGGATCCGGCAGCCTTTCCAACTGTTCTGAGGGGTAAGGCACATTTTACTCCTGCATTGTTTGAGAATGAGGCTTTCATGTAGTCCATATGCTGGACATGCACATGGACAGCAGTGAATTGAGGGGAATGTAGGTTAGGTTATTTTATTTTTGGATTAGGATTATTCCATGGCACAACATCGTGGGCCGAAGGGCCTGTACTGTGCTGTACTTTTCTATGTTCTATGCTTATTCAGGACTGTCGCACGTAGCCAAATTTTACATGTCACTGGTCCAGATCCCATGTTGACCTTACCTCTGACCCCAGTGAGGCCATTTCTGTGATTTTTACAGTAAACATTGTCCCTTGTATTAAGCCATCTCTCTCACTTGATGGAGTCTTGGGTCCAGCATTGGAGTTCCTGATGTGATTTAACTCTTGGCCCCAGGTCCGAGAAGATCAGACTTAGCCTGGTGCAGAGTCTTCGCCCATTAACAACGCTGCCAGTGCTATCCCTATAATTCCATGGGGGGTGGTCCTATTATCAGACAGGAACCATGACAGCTTAGTATCTAGTGAGGTTGCAGGCTGTTTCTTCAATCCAGCCTTCAAAGGCAAGACTACTCCTTCTGCCAGAACATTAGATGTTGAGTGGTACAGAGGTGTGCTTATATGTCAAATCCTAATCTACTTTCGGAAATAATCAAATTCCCTGCTGGTAAATGATGGCCTGTTATTTGTGACCAACACTTACTGGACTTTGTGCGTTTCAATAGATTCATGCAATTTTTCAATCATTGTCTCAGTATTTGACAAATGGATCCTATGTACATCCAACCACTTTAAGTGGGCATCATCAATGACTAAGAACATTGAACCTGTTGAAAGGACCTGCATAGTCAATATGCAACCAAGATCTACCCGGCCATTCCCACAAATGTGGGGCATCTGCTAGCAGTAAATCTTTTTCCTTGTTGGCACTTGACACTGCCCTACCAGCACAGCTATGTCAGCATCCTATCCTACCCACCGAACATAACTTCTTGCCAACATCTTAGAACATAGAACAATACAGCACAGAACAGGCCTTTCGGCCCTCGATGTTGCGCCGACCTGTGAACTAATCTAAGCCCTTCCCCTACACCATCCCATCATTATCCATATGCTTATCCAAGGACTGTTCAAATGCCCCTAATGTCACTGAGTTAACTACATTGGCAGGCAGGGCATTCCACGCCCTTACTACTCTCTGAGTGAAGAACCTGCCTCTGACATCTGTCTTAAATCTATCACCCCTCAATTTGTAGCTATGCCCCCTTGTACAAGCTGAAGTCACCGTCCTAGGAAAAAGACTCTCACTGTCCACCCTATCTAATCCTCTGATCATCTTGTATGTCTCTATTAAATCCCCTCTTAGCCTCCTTCTCTCTAATGAGAACAGACCCAAGTCCCTCGGCCTTTCTTCATAGAGCCTGCGCTCCAGACCAGGCAACATCCTGGTAAATCTCCTCTGCACCTTTTCCAATGATTCCACATCCTTCCTGTAATGGGGCAGCCAGAACTGCACGCAATATTCCAAATGAGGCCGCACTAGCGTTTTGTACAGTTGCAGCGTGACATCACGGCTTCGGAACTCAATCCCTCTACCAATAAAACCTAACACACCGTAAGCCTTCTTAACAGCACTATCAACCTGGGTGGCAACTTTCAGGGATCTATGTATATTTACACCAAGACCCCTCTGCACATCCACACTACCAAGAATCTTTCCATTGACCCGGTATTCTGCCTTCCTATTATGCCTCCCAAAGTGCATCACCTCACATTTATCCATACTAAACTCCACTTGTCACCTTTTAGCCCAATTCTGCAGTTTATCCAAGTCTCCCTGCAACCT
This sequence comes from Stegostoma tigrinum, assembly GCF_030684315.1. NCBI lineage: Eukaryota > Metazoa > Chordata > Chondrichthyes > Orectolobiformes > Stegostomatidae > Stegostoma > Stegostoma tigrinum. The sequence continues at coordinate 9,426,594 of NC_081404.1, read as the reverse complement.
GCAACATTCTTCCACACTGTCCACCACTCCACCGACTTTAGTGTCATCTGCAAACTTACTAACCCATCCACCAATGCCTGCGTCCAAGTTATTTATAAAAATGACAAACAGCAGTGGTCCCAAAACAGATCCTTGAGGCAGACCACTAGTGACCTGACTCCAGGCTGAATATTTTCCATCAACCACCACTCGTTGCCTTCTTACAGAAAGCCAGTTTCTAATCCAAACTGCTAAATCTCCCTCAATCCCGTGCCTCTGTATTTTCTCCAATAGCCTACCACGTGGAACCTTATCAAAGGCTTTACTAAGTCCATGTACACCACGTCAACTGCCCTTCCCTCGTCCACATGCTTGGTCACCTTCTCAAAAACTCAGAGGTTTGTGAGACACGACCTGCCCTTAATGAATCCATGCTGACTATCTCCAATCAAACTGTTGCTTGCTCGATAATTATAAATCCTATCTCTTATAATCCTTTCCAAAACTTTTCCTACAACAGACGTAAGGCTCACAGGTCTATAATTACCTGGGCCATCCCTACTGCCCTTCTTGAACAAGGGCACAACATTTGCAATCCTCCAGTCCTCTGGTACTAAACCTGTAGACAATGAGGACTCAAAGATCAATGCCAAAGGCTCTGCCAACTCCTCCCTAGCTTCCCAGATAATCCTCGGAAAAATCCCTTCAGGCCCAGGGGATTTATCTACCTTCACACGTTCTAGAATTGATAACACTTCCTCCTTACTAACCTTAATCCTTTTAATTCTAGTAGCCCATAACTCAGTCATCTCCTCTACAATATTCTCCTGTTCCACAGTGAAAACAGATGAGAAATCATCATTTAGGACCTCTCCAATCTCCAAAGGGTCCACACACAACTTCCCACTTCTGTCTTTGACTGGCGCTATTCCTACCCTAGTCATCCTCTTATTTCTCACATACCTATAGAAAGCTTTAGGGTTCTCCTTTATTCTACCTGCCAATGTCTGCCCATGTCCCCTCCTTGCTCTTCTTAACTCTCTCATTAAATCAAAGAAACCTACAGCACAGGAACAGGCCCTTCGGCCCTCCAAGCCTGCGCTGATCAAGATCCTCTGTTTAACCTGTCATCTATTTTCTAACGGTCTGTGTCCATTTGCTCCCTGCCCATCCATGTACCTGTCCAAATATATCTTAAAAGACGCTAACGTGTCTGAGTCTACCACCTCCGCTGGCAACGCGTTCCAGGCACCCACCACCCTCTGTGTAAAGAACTTTCCATGCATAGCTAAAATCCTTCCTAGCTAATCTGTAACTCTCCATTGCCTCATCTGAACCATCTCGTCTCATCGTCACATAAGCCTCCCTCTTCCACTTAACAAGAGATACAATTTCTTTAGTAAACCACGGTTCCCTTATCGCTTCCTCCCTGCCTGACAGGGACATACCTATCAAGGACACGCAATATCTGTTCCTTAAACCAGCTCCACATTTCAATTGTCCCCATCCCCTGCATTTTGCGACCCCATTCTATGCCTCCTAAGGCTTGCCTAATCGCATTATAATTGCCCTTCTCCCATCTATAACTCTTGCCCTGTGGTATGTTCCTATCCCTTTCCGTTGCTAAAGTAAACATAACCGAATTATGGGCACACTCTCCAAAGTGCTCACCTACCACTAAATCAAACACCTGGCCTGGTTCATTACCAAGTACCAGATCCAGTGTGGTCTCCCCTCTTGTTGGCCCTTCGACACACTGTGTCAGGAAACCCTCCTGCACACACTGGACAAAAACTAATCCATCTGACATACTAGAGTTATAGCATTTCCAGTCAATGTTAGGGAAGTTAAAGTCTCCCATAATGACCACCCTGTTCCTTGCACGCCTGCCCAGAATAGTTTTGCCAATCCTCTCGTTCACATCCCTGGAACTTTGCGGGGCCTATAAAAAACTCCCAGCAGTGTTACCTCTCCTCTCCTGTTTCCGACCTCAGCCCATACCACCTCAGTAGACGAGTCCTCATCAAAAGTTCTTTCTGCCACCGTTATACTGTCCTTGACTAACAAAGCCGCACCTCCCCCTCTTTTACCACCTTCCCTGACCTTAATGAAAGATCTAAACCCTGGAACCTGCAACATCCATTCCTGACCCTGCTCTATGTATGTCTTCAAAATGGTCACAACATCGACGTCCCAGGTACCTATCCAAGCTGCAAGCTCACCTACCTTATTCCGGATACTCCTGGCGTTAAAGTAGACACACTTCAATCAAGCTTGCTGTCTGCCAGCACACACCTGTGACAGTGAGGTCCTGTCCATATCCTCCCTATGCTCATCGTCCTGTGTACTAGAACTACACCTCAGTTTCCCACCCAGGATATCAGTGCCCCTCTGGTTCAAGTGGAGACCATCCTGTTTGTAGAGGTCCCACCTTCCCCAGAATGAGCCCCAATTGTCCATGTTCCTGAAGCCCTCCCTCCTGCACCATTCCTGCAGCCATGTTTTCAGCTGAAATCTCGCCCTGTTCTTTGCCTCGCTATCACGTGGCACGGGTAACAAACCAGAGATAGCCACTCTGTTTGTTCTAGCTCTCAGCTTCCACCCTAGCTCCCTGAAATCCTGCCTGACATCCCTATCCCTCTTTCTACCTATGTTGTTGGTGCCTATGTGGACCACGACTTGGGGCTGGTCACCCTCTCCGTTCAGGACCCCAAAGACATGATCCGAGACATCATGGACCCTGGCACCTGGGAGGCAACACACCAACCGTGAGTCTCTTTCGTTCCCGGCAAACCACCTAGCAGTCCCTCTAACTGTTGAGTCCCCCATGACTATCACTCTCTTCCTATCCCCCCTTCCCTTCTGTGCAAGAGGGGCAGACTCTGTGCCAGAGACCTGCACCCTAGCGCATGCTCCTGGTAAGTCGTTCCCCCCCAACTGTATCCAAAATGGTATACTTGTTTTTCAGGGGAACGACCACAGGGGATCCCTGAACTGATTGCTTTTTCCCCCTTCTAACAGTTACCCAGCTTTCTTCACGCTTAAGAGTAACTACTTACCTGTAACTCTTGTCTATCACAGACTCTGCCTCCCGAATGATCCGAAGTTCATCCAGCTCCCGTTCCAGTTCCCTAACGCGGTCTTCGAGGAGCAAGAGTTGGGTGCACTTCCTGCAGACGTAATTGGATGGGACACAAATGGCGTCCCTCACCTCATACATCATGCAGGAGGAACATTCCTCTACCTGTACTGCCATCCCTGCTAGTCCCCTAAACAAAAAGTAAAAAAAAAGAGAGGCTTACCTGATTTGTCCCTGGTGTATAAGGTTAGAGGAGGTGGATGGGTGGGAGGCCCTACAAGGGTAGGGTCTCCGGTTTAGACAACGAACACTTATATAGCTGAGGGATGAAAAAAGGTCCCTCCCTTCCCAGAAACCTCTGCTCCGAGGTGCTGCTGCTGCTGCAACCAGAAATGGAAGGCTCCGATGCTCGAGGTAAGCTTTTTAAAGATTTAATCTTCATTTTGGAAACCCCTGGATGGCCTTTGGAGTTCAGCCAGTATGTAATTTTTTAAGTGATAATGGGGACTGCAGATGCTGGAGAATCCAAGATAACAAAGTGTGGAGCTGGATGAACACAGCAGGCCAAGCAGCATCTTCGGGGCACAAAAGCTAACGTTTCGGGCCTAGACCCAGAGAGCCTCTTTGATGAAGGGTCTAGGACCGAAACATTAGCTTTTGTGCTCCTGAGATGCTGCTTGGCCTGCTGTGTTCATCCAGCTCCACACTTTGTTATCTTGTAATTTTTAAAATTCATTTTGTGGGATGTGGGCATTGCTGGCTGGGCCAGCATTTATTGCCCATCCCTAGCCGGCCTTGAGGAAGTGGTGCTGAACTGCCTTCTTGACTCATTGCAGTCCATGTGCTATGGGTTGACCCACAATGCTATTATGGAAGGAAATCCAGGATTTTGACCCAGGACAGTGAAGGAACAGTGATGTATTTCCAAGTCAGAATGGTGAGTGGCTTGTAGGTGAACATAAAGGTGGTGATGTTCCCATGTATCTGCTGCTCTTGTCCTTCTAGATGGAAGTGGTGACCCTTGGAATTTGACAGCAACCTCCACTCAGGGCAACCACTCTTGCTCCCCACAATAATATACCATCTTGTACTGTGAACTGGTCTCTCTGTGTCCAAAAATGTTTTGATTCTAGTTGTGACGACCCTTTGGTTCCCAATCAACACCAGTTGTTTCAGTTTGGAAAGGACTGAATCTTTCTGTGTCCAAAGTCTGATAATGTAGGCTGGGAGTGTGGCCAGAAAATTTAATATTTTTACAGGCTGTTCCATTGGGGATATCACTGGTGATGTATCTGCCAGCAGGAGGTGGTGCAATGCATCCAGATTCACGACTCAGCCTCCTGGACAGCGCACTAACTTCTAATTATAAGCAATTAGTATTATAGCCCACTGCTGAATTTGGCCTGAAGCAATGGACAGCACTGCCTTGTTTCTTTGAACAGACTAGGTAGGAGTTTGTGCTCCATGATGATCATAAATTTATGTTCATAAACATATTGGTGCAACTTCCTGGCTCCAAATATGTCTACCAAACTTTCTTTTTCTATCTGACCATATTTCTGCTCTACTTTAGCCAAGGTCTATGGTACATATGCTATTGGGCATTCCTCTCCATTGGCCACCTATGAGCTAAAACTACCCCAGTGACATATAGGGAGGTATTTCATGTCAATACCAGATCTTTCTTGGGATCATAGTGTGCCAGAAACTTAGAGGATGATAGATATTTCTTTACTTCATTGTAATCTACTTCATTGTCTATGCAACCATTTCCAAGGCAGACTCTTTTTTCGGAGTTGATGCAAAGGTGCCAGGATGGATGAATAGATATGAGGCTGGAAAAACACAGGTCAGACAGCATGTGAGGAGAAGGAAAGGATGGATGTCAGGTTATGTATGAACTTTCCAAAATAATTTACCAGCCCAAGAAATGATCTAATCTCCTGGACAGACGTGGGAGCCAGGTGCCTTTGATTGTCTCCATTTTATTTTCCAACAGGTGTAACCAGTTGTGTCAATTCTGTAGCCCAAGTAGGTCACTTGGGGTGCTTCGAACACATTTTTTCCCCTTCTTAGGCGAACGTCTGCCTTGGAAAAATGCCTTAGGCACATATCCAAATTCTCTAAATGTTCTTTATTAGTTTTCTGTTATCAAGGTATGATCTTGATTGGTTCTGATTTTATTGATGCTAAGCAATTTAACTGTCCCAAATCATGTACGTTGACTTTCCAGGGCATGAACTCTCCTGGATACTGCCCTTTGAGTGTTCTTATTCTACTTAGGTCTAGTAGGTCTCTCTTGTATTCTCAAGTTCACATACCGGCAGCAATTACAATGGCTTGATGGCCTAGAAAATTTTAACTGTTTAGCCAACACTTGGCATTGTTTTGATGCATCGCTGTGGGTTTGACCTATGGTCCCTCTAATCAGGATATGTCCTGAGTGAGGCTATGCAATTGTCTGCATTCAAGTGGTGCTCCCCAAGCTCTGTCAGCCTGGTAAGGGTGTCCATTTCCATCGGAATACCCTGTAACGCATGCTCCATTTGCCACATTTTCAAGTGATTAAACCAGTTGAAGGGACTGTCTGAGATCCAGTTGGGCTTCAGCTAACAGGTGTTTCTGCATGGCTGTATCATTAATCTTGCATACCAGATGATCTTTCAGCATCTCAATAAGGATTAAACCAAATTCATAGGCTTCTGCCAGTCATCTTACCTAATGAAAAAACACCAGTATGGACTCCTCTAGATCTTGAATTGCTAAGTAAAGGCAATGGCGTCTCAGATTTAGAGGAGGTTTGGGGTCATAATATTCCTTAATTATGTCTGTCAATTCTTGAAAGGTTTTAGTATCTGGTGCCTCAGGGTAAGCTAGGCCCCTAATGACAAAAGAAAAGCTGCTGCTCTACAGGCTGCCAGAATCACTCATTTTTCATCTGCCACAATGTTAATTGCCTGGAAAAAAAACACACACACTGGCAGGTGCTTGATAGCACGTGAACAAGTCAGGCTTTCCAAAAAAAGGTACAATGTGAGAAATGCTTACCCCAACTCAAAGATGACTGTTGCAAGCAAGTTTCTTCAGGATCATGCTTTACTCTTGTTGCTACTGAAATAAGTCCACAGAGGCCCCTATCCTGTCACCAAATCACTCTTTCTTTATACATAAAGGCACCAGAGTGTCACTATCTCTGACTCTTACCCTTTTTATCTGTCAGCCAGGGCTCCCTGGTTAGAATCAGATTAACAGCCCCTTTCAAGGAACTCATTTTCTCAAAGGTCCACCTGGCTGACCTTGTTACAATAACTACTGGTAATTCTTGAGGGAGAAAAAGATGAAAGGTCTGAACTGTTCAAGATGGCTTTCAGCCAGCATCCTAGAATATGTAGGTAGGTGTAACAAAACAGAGGCAGTTGTCACTGGGATCTTTGTAGACATGTTTCATTCAAGAAATATTAAGAACTCTTTCAGAAGCTTTTCAAGAGAACAGCTAGATTAGTCTTTTAGTGGTTACATTTGATCTGTAAAAGGATTGTCTCAGAAAGGCAGAGGATGAAGTGGGCAGCTGCTCTCAGCAGACTACTCAACTACAGGCATGTGATTTACATTAAATAAGTCCAAGTGATTAGCTTAAGCCATATGACTTCCAAGAAAGTTCTCTTTAAAACAGAAGTTCCAATGAGTCCTCCTAGTGACACCTCCAAAAAAAAATACAGTACAGGTATCTCCCCAGTCTTTTCAAACAAACCAGAGTCTACAATATTTTAAATATAAACCCTCAAACAAAGTATTAATAATAGATCATGTTCATAATGATGGTAATAGTAGAATGAAGGATACATTAGGTCATGAGGTTACAGGCTGTGCTTGAACACAATTCTGCTGATGGCCAATATCACACCTTGGACGACAAGTTTCTTACATTGATAATGTGAACTGCAGATGCTGGAGAATTCCAAGATAACAAAATGTGAGGCTGGATGAACACAGCAGGCCAAGCAGCATCTCAGGAGCACAAAAGCTGATGTTTCGGGCCTCTCTGATGAAGGGTCTAGGCCCGAAACGTCAGCTTTTGTGCTCCTGAGATGCTGCTTGGCCTGCTGTGTTCAGCCAGCCTCACATTTTGTTATCTTGGAAGTTTCTTACATTCTTCATTTCAGCAGGGTTGATTCTCTGACTTTATGATAATGGTAGAGTGAAAGATCTGCTGGGTCACAAAACTACAGATTATGATTGAACACAATTCTGCACATACCCAATAGTGTCTTAGTTATTTCCCATACAAATACAGTGGCTACAAGAGCAGGTCAGAGTTTAGGAATAATCCAAAGGCTTCTGCCTGCAGTTCATCTTCCACTGCTTGAACAAAGCAGCGGTGTGAACATAATTCACAATAAGTTTCAGTAAATCACATTTTCTTCCCCCCAAGCACAGCAATTCCTTCCACAATCCTCTGCTGTAAAACAGTCCCTTTTCCATTTCAGTTCTCAATCAACAAAACAGAAATCAAGAATACATTGTCAGTAACTCAGCCGTTACACCTCAAACAATTCAGTGTGCAAGATGCCTTGAGATATAACACAAAAATGAAAATATTTACAAAATAAAACTGTTCAAACTATACAACCAACAGCATCGATTACAATCACATCCATTATATCTCCCCATGTAGCACTTGCTGAACTGCTGCAGCTTTAATTGAGAGATTTCACGTTAATTTGCAAAGAATGCATTACCTCATTTTTCCTTTTTAAGTTAGCATCCCATTGTTGAAAAATTTTAAACTGTTTTCCCCTCTCTGTTACCCATCCCTCTCCTTTCAGACTTTTTCCAACCATTGCAGTCCCTCCTTAACCCTACTCATGCTCTTCTATCCACTCCACAGCATCACCCAACTGTGAAGTTTTGCCTCCCCCTCCCCCATCCATCCCCACTGACAGCCGTCACTCAACCGACTCCTCCAATTACAGACTGGTTCTCTCCTGTGTTGTCAGAAGGAAACGTATAACTGTAAATGGAGAAGCAGCTTGAAGTAACTCCACAGAAGCTGGTATCCTGTCACCCTTTATTTACACATGGAGAGTCCTTGATACTGAGCCAGCTCTCAGAGTGAGCAGAACCTCTGACACTCCAATTTATATCTGTCAGCCAGGGCTCCCTGATTAGACCAGATTAACAGGCCCATGAGATCAGAGATCCACTTGGCTGACCTCGTTACAATCACTCCACAGCTCCTTACCAATGCCATCCATTCTATTCATAGGGACTACTTTTCCCTGATTTGATCCCCCGTGAGTGAATGTTTTTGAGTAATCTGGAGATTCCGGTAATGGATTCCACCCATGAATTTTGGGCGTTAACTGGGTCTACCTTTCAATTTCAATTTCACAATGGAATTTAAACTCCACCAGCTGCTGTGGTAGGACTTCAATCGATCTCCCCAGAGCATTGGCCTCTGCCTCTGGATTAAATTAGGAGTGTTTCATTGGTTTTTGGGGGGAAAAGAACAAGCTATAAATGTTATCCTTCCACATTGTGAGAAATGTAACCAAATACACACCTGACATTGTCAAATTAAAGGGTCCTCACATATACATGAATATACACACAAGTATGCAGGCACACACAGGGACCCATACATTTGACTTCAGTCCATATTAAGGCTGATACCCCAGTGCTGTATTGTCTTTCAGATAGAACAAACAACAATACAGCACAGGAACAGGCCTTTTGGCCTCTAACCTGCACTGACACATTTTGCCCTTCCATACTAAAGCTGCCTTCACTTACAGGATCTGTATCCCTCTATTCCCTTCCTGTTCATGTATTCATCCAGGTGCTTCCTGAATGCTACTATTATGTCTACTTCCACCATCTCCTCTGGCAGTGCGTTCCAGGCACTCGTTACCCTTTTAATGAAAAACCTGCCTTGCACATCTCTTTTAAACATGCCCCCCTTCGCACCTTAAACCTTTGTCCCCTAATAATTGACCCCTCCACCCTTTGGAAAAGCCTCACACTATCCACTCTACCAATGGCATTCACAATCTTATAAACTTCTATTAGGTTGCCCCTCAATCTCCTGTGTTACAGTGAAAATAAGCCCAGTCTATCCAAACTTCCTTCATAGCTAAAATAACCCATACCAGGAAACATCCTGGCAAGCCTTTTCTGTACTGTCTCCAAAGCATCCACATCCTTCTGGTAGTGCGGTGACCAGACCCGTACCTAATATTCCAAGTGTGGTCTAACTAAAGTTCTATAAAGCTGCCACGTAACTTGCCTATCCTTATACTCAATGTCCCTTCCAATAAAGGCAAGCATGCCACAGGCCCTTTTTACTACCTTATCTATTTGTGCTGCCACCTTCAGTGATCTGTGGATCCACACACCCAGGTCCCTCTGCATATCAATATTCCTAAGGGTTCTGCAATTCACTGTATAATTTCCACCTGTACTTGACCTTCCAAAATGCATCACTGCACATGTCTAGATTAACCTCCATCTGCCATTTTTCTGCCCATGCCTCAAACTGATCTATATTCTGCTGTATCCTCTGACAATCCTCCTCATTACCTGCAACTCCACCAATCTTCGTATCATCTGTAAACCTACTAATTAGACCAGCTATGTTTTCCTCTAAATCAGTTATGTAGATTATGAACAGCAGAGGTCCCAGCACTGATCCCTGTGGAGCACCACTAGTCACAGCCCTCCATTTCGAAAAGCACCTTTCCATCACTACCCTCTGTCTTCTATGACTAAGCCAGTTCTGTATCCATCTTGCCAGCTCACCCCCGGTACAATGTGACTTCATCTGTTGTACCAGTCTGCCATGAGGGACCTTGTCAAAGGCTTTACTGAAGTCCATGTAGACAACATCAACCACTTTTCGCTCATCAATCATCTTTGTCATGTCCTCAAAAAAACTCAGTCAAGTTAGTGAGGCACAACCTCCCCCGCACAAAACCATGTTGTCTATTCCTAATAAGTCCATTTGCTTCAAAATGCGCATAGATACTGCTTGTTCCAGTGGTTCAGAAGAATGTTAAAAGAACCCCAACACCACTTCAGTTGGTTTTTGTTGGATAATATTCTTAACTTAATCAATACCACTTACAATTGGGTTAACCAGTAATTCAGTATATGGCTGTTTGGGTTGAGGGGGATGCTGCTCCATAACAGTCACTAGATTTTGTAAAATCATTAACTATGCAAATATTTAAGATATAAAAGGTAAAATGCTCTAACAGAAGTCATTCACTACAACATTCCACGAAAAGCAACAGAAAAGTGAATCATCAACTAGCCTGGTAGGAATTGGAACCTCAGTAAGTCCTGTGAGAAGAATAGCTGGAGAAAGACGCACAAAAGCTACAATTGGTCTTTTTAGGAAGTCTAACTCGCCAACCAAGACATTAGAGGCTTCAGCTCCGGTAGGTATCTTCTTCATGAAGTGGAGGTCAACCTGCCAAAAAAAATGTGGTTATTCAGAAATGTTTCTCAGCAAGAGCTGGAAACTTCCATCTGAATTTGAAACTGAATTCCAGAAGTAAAAGGATAGAGACCCAACCTGAACTAAACTTCTTTGCAAGAATGGTCAGCTCTAATGGCTCAGGGCCTAAATGCTACATTCATTATTTAACAAGTAGTGGTATATTGAGGCAAGATACAGTTGGCCTCCTCAAAACAAAATAAATCTGTCAAGGCTCCAAATATCCAGTAAAAAGTGTTGGGAACTGCACATAGGAGTCGGAACTCTAACTAACTCATACTTCCATTTGTAAAGGATATTTATAGAAGACTGCTTATTAAACATGTAAATCCAAGGTCAATCTGTTCTGTGATCGGTTTCAGATAGGCTTTCGTATTTTGTCAAATTCATAATATAAAGTAAGGTCCCTTCATCTTACAAGTCAGATTCATTAGAATTCCTCAATTTGCTAACGTGTCACCCCCCTCAACACATTTCAAAATTCTTGCCAATGGAAACAAAAACAATCACTATTTCACTCCTCTAACACAGGTCTGGATCACTTGGAGTTACAGAAATTATTCTTTCTCTGGATACAAGATAACTCATGCTTCCACTTGTAAAGGATATATATGGAAAACAAACATGGAAGGTTCATTAGACTTGCCAACATCTAAGAATGTATATTGCAATTATTTCATTGAATATTTTTCTGAAAAAAATCATAAATGCAGTTTCATTATATTCCAGATTCAGGTTGAGACATATTTATCAGGCTTCAGAATAAGCACCAATTACAGTCTTTGGAATTTCCTCGATTTGAGATAATCTGCTCTCTCTCCATTAACAGAGCCAAGCAATTGGCAAACTACAGAATTCCCAAATTGGTTTTGCTTTTTTTTTGAATGCATTTTCTACTTGACTTCCTGTTCAGGGATGTTATTACAGACCCCTGGAGCAGGTAGGACTTGAACTTGGGTTACCTGGCTCCTGGACAGAGACACTACTACTGTGCCACAAGAACGCCAGAACATGCTTTGTTAGATTACTTTCCCAGAGAAGTACTTGAACAATAACAATGCCATTTAGCTGCTAACCTGGAAATTGTGCTCCAGAGCTGAAATTTAGTGAGAAGATACATCAGTTTGGACTTTCCTGTATTAAAAAGAAGGATTAAGAGAGAGGTTGGACTTCCAACCTGTTTAGCAAAGAAAAAATGTGATTAAATGGGTCATAAGGACAATATGGTATAGATTTATAATTTTCCACCAAATGTAACCCTGATCCCAGCCAAAAAAGTGGAAAAGGATACAAATTCGAATTGAGGTATTTTCTTTCACAGTGCAAAAAGGAATACTGGACAATAAAGCACTTCCTTACCCACCAGTTTGAGCCAATTAAGGAGGTGGACATTGGCCATAGAAAGGGTAATCTTTGTCATGGTCTAACACAGAATTATGTGGAAACGTTTCTCTTTGTGCAAAAATCAGGTTAATGCTAGTTAGTGAGATAACACAGTGTGAGGCTGGATGAACACAGCAGGCCAAGCAGCAGAGGAGCAGGAAAGCTTGACGTTTCGGGTTGGGACCCTTCTTCAGAAATGCTAGTTAGTACTGTTCTTTTACCAGAAAGTAAGTATCTTGTGTACTGACTTGAGGAGCCCTAATCTAGTTCTTAGTGCTTTCAGATTTACAGCATGAAATGCCTAGAAATTACCATTATTTGGTATAAATTAGGTGTGTCACTCAAAACTCCTACAGAACACTGCTGAGAAGAAATTGAAATGCCACGAATGTTATGGGGGCTTTTCTTTCTGGCATCAGAGACACAGTAAGGCATAGGAAGTTGTACTTGTCATCAAGCTTGCATTATACTCAACATAGGATGTCATGTGCCAGACTCTAAAGACACCAGCCAAGTTTCCAAGTTTACAGAACTTTAATGCTGATATTTCATGTTTAAGTTTAATTTCTTAATGTTTAAAATATTAGATTAGAAAACAGTACTTCGTAACCAGAAATAAAACAAAGACTGCAGATGCTGGAATCTGAAACAAAAGTGAAGTTGCTGACGAAACTCAGTAGGCCTGGCAGCATCTGTGGAGAGAAAAGCAGAGTTAACATTTCTGAAGAATCATCTCTGGACCCAAAGCGTTAACTCTGCTTCCCGTCCACAGATGCTGCCAGACCGACTGTGATTCTTCAGCAATTTCAGTTTTTACTTCATAAACAGACTCCAGTATCGACAGTGAGGCAGTTTGAGTTTCATTTACTGTGTTAGTGAACTTATTAACCCATTCCTGTGAAAAGGTTCTCTTTGATACAGTCATTCACCTGCTTGTTTTAGCTAGGTCATCACATTAAAATACCAACCAAAAGCAGTTTAGATGAATTGGTGACCACTGTTGCCAGAAAATCTGGACTCGAGAAATGAACTCTGTTTCTCTCTTCACAGACACTGTCAGACCCTCAGTCACTTTATTTTTGTTATAATATTCCAGTTATAGTCTCACTAAGACTTTTACAATTGCAGAAAATCAAGTTTTTTTGTAGTAAAGGCTAATATTTCACTGTTTGCCTAACTACTTGATGTACCTACGTATTAACTTTGTGTGAATCATGTACAACAACCAGATCCCTTTAAATACCAATATTTCTTAGCCTTTTATCTTTTACAAAATATTCTGTTCTTCTATTTTTCTTAACAATGTTTATAACTTCACATTTCTCTACATTATTTTCCATCAGCTGCACTCTTGCCCACTTAAACTATCTATTCTCTTGTGTTTTCTTTGCAGCCTCCTCACAGCTTACTTTCCCTCTATCTTCATATCAGCAGGAAGCTTTGACATATCACAAGCAGCCTCTCATCTAAGTTATTGATATTAATTGTAATTACCTTAAACCTCAGCACTAATCATTGCAACACTGCATTAAATATAGCTGTGATTGTGAAAATGACGTTTCTGTTAATGAATCCCTCCATGAGTCCTAATTTTGTGTAATAACTTCTTATTATGCAGCATTTTATTCAATGCCTTTTGAAAATTAAAATCACTATGTTCACTGTTTCCTTCTCATCTACTCTACTTATTACAGCTTCAATTGAGTTTCAATAGGTTCATTATTTCCTTTTCATAAATATCAAGTGTCAGTAGGGGAACACTTAGGAGACTATGATAATTGATCTCAATGTTTATGATGATGATAGAAGAGGGCAATGAGCAATCCAGACCAAGAGCTGGGGACAGTGATTTCAGTGGGGCAAGAACAGAGCTGGGCTGGATAGACTGAAACAAAAATTTGATAGCAAAACTGTATCTGAATAATGGGCTACCTTCAAAGAGAGGATGTTTCAAGTGTGGTTAAGGCATGTTCCCTCAAAAGAGAGGGCAAACAACTCTGGAGGTCCCTGGATGACAAATGAGATACAAATTAAAGAAATAAATGTGTGCTTAATGACAAGTTTCAGGCAGAAAATAAAATTGAGAACCAAGCTGAATACAGAAATCCCAGAAGGGAGGTGATAAAACATATTAAAGGGTGAAGAAGGATTATGAGAAAAGATTGGTGGTCAAAATAAAAGGCAGTCCCAAAGTCTTCTATATGCACATTAACAGTAAATGGGTGGTAAAATGACTGATAAGAGACAAACAAAGGGAATTTACACATGGAGGCATAGGACATTGCAAATGTTTTAAATGAATACTTTGCACCTGTCTTTACCAAGTGGTGGATACTAGGCTATGGTAGCTAAACAAAGGGATCAAATTTGTTAAGAAGGAATGTTGTATAACCCGTCAGTACATAAAGTTGACAAAATAGCAGGACCAGATGAGATGAATCCGAGGGTATTGAAAGTAGTGAGAGTGTAAATTTCAAGGGCACTGACAATAATCTTTCAATCTTCTGAGGAAGTGTCACCGGACCCGAAACGTTAACTATTTTCTCCTTCACAGATGCTGCCAGACATGCTGAGCTTTTCCAGCAAATATGTTTTTGTTCCTGATTTACAGCATCTGCAGTTCTTTTGGTTTTTAATCCTTCAATCTTCCCCAAGTTGCTATAAGACTGGAGAATTGCAGACAATATGCCCATGTTCAAAAGCAGAGTGTAAGGATACGTCTAGCAATTCCAGGTCAGTTTAAAACCAGTGTCAGGGAAGTTTCTAGAAACAAATATCTGGGATAGAATTAATAGTCATATGGAAAAATGTGGATTGATTAGGAAGAGCCAACATAGATAAAGGAGAAGTTGTGTTAACTAATTTACTGGAATTTTTTGAAGAGGTAACAGAAAGGGTCAATTAGGGAAATGCTGTTGAAGTGGTATACATTGATTTCAGAAGATATTTGATGCAGTGCAACAACAGTCATGTGTTGAAAGTGTAGGTCACGGGATAAAAAGGACAATGGCAATGTGGATACAAAATTGGCTGACTAGTGAGAAACAGAGCAGTAGTCAATGGATATATTTTGTGCTGGAGAAAGTTTTTGAGTGGAATTCCCCACGGGTCAGCATTGGGACCCTTGCTTTCCCTGATATATAGTCATGATCAGAGTCATGGCGCGCAGGAGGCAATTAAGTTTGTGGATGGTATGAAACTTTTAAGAATTGTAAACTGAGGGGAGCAAGGTGCCGAGCTTCAAAAAGGACATTGGCATGTTGGTAAAGTGAGCAGATAGGTAGCAGATGAAGTTTAATGCAGAGAAGTGTGAAGTGATGCACTTTGGTACAGAGAACATTGACAGACAATATAAAATGAGAGGTACTATTCTTAAGGTGGTGCAGAAGCAGAAGAATCTAGGTGTGAACGTGCACAGATGATTGATGATGGCAGGATAGGCAGAGAAAACATATAGCAGTAAATAAAATAAGGTATTTATTCATACAGAATAAGAGCAAAGAGGTTATCCTGAAACTATGCAAGCACGAATTAGACTTCACTTTGTGTGCAGTTCTAACTATCACACTTTAGAAAGAATGTGAACACATTGCAGAATGTGCAGGAGTGGTTTACAAGGTTCTAGGAATGAGGAACTTCAGTTACGATGATGGATTGGAGAGGTTGGGATTGTTCTCCTTGGAAAGAAAAAGGATAACATAAGGTCTGATAGAAGTTTTAAAAATCACAAAGGCTGAATAGAGTAGACAGGGAGAAACTGTCTCTGTTTAAAACAACTGGGTACGAGAAGGCACAGATTTAAAGTGATTTACAAAATTAGCAAATGTGACATGGGAGAAAATACTTGTGCAGATGAGTGGTTCAGATTTGGAAAGCACTGCCTGTAGTATGGTGGAGGCAGGTTCATCTGAGGCATTCAAGAGGGCAATAAATTATTATTTGAATAGAATCAATGTGAAAAGGTATTGGAAAAGGCAGGAGAATGGCATGAAGTCATAATACTCATTTGGAGTGCTGCTGCAGATGTGATATGCCAAATGGTCCCCATCTGCGCCATATCGCTTCGGTGATTCTGTGAAATGAGAGTCAAGTCTGTCAATAAAATTATAAGTTAAAGCGCTTACATGTTACATTCGAGCTGTGTCCCTAATTCTGATGACATTCTAGCTGGTCTACACTTTCCAGCTTACTTTCTTCTTTCTTGAATAGCTAAGTTATGTTTGCTTCCTTCCAATTCCAAGGCTTTTTCAAAATTCTAGGAAATTCAACACTATTCCCAACAGCCCAGCCAATATTACAAAGTTGCAAAGGACCCCATACTCAACTGCTCTGTGGTATACTATTGGACTTACTTAGGAAATAAAAATCATAACTTTAGAGTTAGATCTTTGTGTGGCTTGATGATAATGCACAAAAGGATATTTCTGAACTGCAGGCATCATATAACATGATAAACCAAAGTGATCATTTTACCTTGCCTGACTCAAAATTTACGTTGTCTTGGTTGACTCCATTTTTAGCTTCAAGATGAGTCGGAAGAGATTGTGGGGACAGCATTTGACCTGAGGAGGACAACAAAAATGAGCAACTTGGAGAGAAAAGAATATTTGGACGGCAAGAGAAATAGAATTGGAATGAATTTCTATTTTTCAAAAATCCCAACTCAAACTTATGGCAGAATCCTTTCCTTTTCTTTTGATAGAATGATTCTTGCCATGAGGTCAAGCAAGTTTCTTCACCATATCTTACCAAACTCATCATGTTAATTGCCGTTTGAGCCCTCACAGGAAAAAACGTGTCTGATTTATTCCCCACCTTACCATGCACCATTCCCAGACCAAATCACTACTCATCAGACAGCCTGGAATTGATAAGCATCCCTGATGTCGACGTCACCTTTAAAAGGTCTTTGTACACGAGACAAGCACTGTCCTGCATAATTCCTGATGTTCGCCCTGAATGTGGTAGACAAGGGAAAAGGTAATGTCTTGTTTTGTGGGCATGATCCTGGTGCTCCTGCTGAGTGGGATCGTGCAGTCACAAGATGCCCACTTCCCCAGGACCACCAGTGATGCCATGATACCAGACGATCCCAGCTGATCTGAGGATGTCAGCCTAATTAAAAGTCTCAGCATTTGAAGGAATGCCCATTATTGTGGAAAAGAAGTCAATGTGTTTCTCCAATCTGTCAGTGTATGTGCTACCATTTTCACTCCGATACCTCACACTCATTCTACCTCTGCTACTGCACCCACCTCACACCAAGCTCAACCATTCTCACTATTGCCTACAACATTCTCCACACTTACTCTCACCCACACCAAACTGTGACACTACCAACACTGTGTGCACATTTGTCCAGGAGGCCTTCCCGCTTGCACCAACAGTAACAGCTGTGCTACCCAATTTTATCCTCTGTAATGCCGACCTCTCTCTCATTCCATCAGCAAAGCACGACACAATAAGACATAAAGAGTGAAAATTGGTGGTGTGTTGCCCGTCATTTGGCTCCTCACCTCTTTTGAAGAGAGGATCCAACTCTGACTGTCCTGAATAGGGCTGGACTGGTATAGGAGGCTGTGCTTGATTTACTGTGCTGGGATTCCCTAAGCAAAAGTATTCCCACCTGAGTGGACCTAGGCTTGCTGTCAATTGTGGCAAACTTCCTGGCTTTGTGTCTGCGTTAAGCAGCATGGCAAAACATCAAAAATAGAAAGTAGAGAGGTAGTAGGAACCGCAGATGCTGGAGAATCTGAGATAACAAGGGGTAGAGCTGGATGAACACAGCAGGCCAAGCAGTATCAGAGAAGCAGGAAAGCTGACGTTTTGGGCCTAGACCTTTCTTCAGAAATGGGGGAGGGAAAGGGGTTTCCAAAATAAATAGGGAGGGGCGGGGGGATAAGAGATGGATAGAGAAGAAGATATGTGGTGAGGACACAGACAGGTCAAACAGGCGGGGGTGGAGGCAGTAAAGGTGAGTGTAGGTGGGGAGTTAGGGAGGAGATAGATCAGTCCAGGGAGGACGGACAGTTCAAGCGGGCAGGATGAGGATAGTAGGTAGGAGATGGGGTGGGGCTTGAGGAGGGAGGAGGGGATAGGTGGAAAGAAGGACATTAGGGAGGCCGGGACAAGCTGGGCTGGTTCTGGGATACGGTGGAGGGGAGGGGAGATTTTGAAGCTTGTGAAATCCACATTGATACCATTGGGCTGCAGGGTTCCCAAGCAGAATGTGAGTTGCCGTTCCTGCAACATCCGGGTGGCATCATTGTGGCGCTGCAGGAGGCCCAGGATGGACATGTCGTCTGAGGAATGGGAGGGGGAGTTGAAATGGTTTGCGACTGGGAGGTGCAGTTGTTTATTGTGAACCAAGCAGAGGTGTTCTGCAAAGCGGTCCCCAAGCCTCCGCTTGGTTTCCCCATTGTAGAGGTAGCCACAACGGGTACAGTGGATGCAGTATACCACATTAGCAGATATGCAGGTGAACATCTGCTTGATATGGAAAGTCTTCTTGG
This sequence comes from Stegostoma tigrinum, assembly GCF_030684315.1. Classification (NCBI taxonomy): domain Eukaryota; kingdom Metazoa; phylum Chordata; class Chondrichthyes; order Orectolobiformes; family Stegostomatidae; genus Stegostoma; species Stegostoma tigrinum. Next base: position 9,408,143 of record NC_081404.1, on the reverse strand, counting down.
GGCCTGGGATGGGGGTGAGGAAAGAGGTGTGGGGGCAGGTGTAGAACTTCCTGCAGTTGCAGGGAAAAGTGCTGGGTGTGGTGGGGCTGGAGGGGAGTGTGGAGCGGACAAGGCAGTCAGAGAGTGATCCCTCTGGAAAGCAGATGAGGGTGGGGAGGGAAAAATGTCTTTGGTGGTGGGGTCGGATTGCAGATGGCGGAACAGTTCATCCACTTCAACACCTTTCGCCCCCTACCTACATGCTCCTCCCACCTCACTGACCAACCCCCACACCCATTTCCTACCTACACTCATCTCTACTCGCTTCATCCCCGCCTCCTTGACCTGTCCATCTTTGCTCCCACCTATCCGCTCCTCCCACCTCACTGACCAACCCCCAGCCCCACTTCCTAGATACACTTACCTCTACTAGCTTCATCCCCGCCTCCTTGATCTATCCATCTTCCCTCCCACCTATCCGCCCCTTCCTCCTCACTGACCAACCCCTATCCCAACTTCCTATCCACATTCACCTTTACTCGCTTATATCTCCACCCACTCCTCTATTTATTTGAGCCCCCTTCCCCTCCGCCATTTCTGAAGAAGGGTCCAGACCCGAAACATCAACTTTCCTGCTCCTCTGATGCGGCCTGTTCATCCAGGTCCACACCTTGTTATCTCAGACTCCAGCATCGGCACTTCCTACTATCTCTTGCCAAAGGCTAGTTTGTTTGGCAAGTTCAGTAAGATGATAACACATGGTGAGTTGAACTAGTGATGAGGCATTTACCAATTAACAATGGTGTCAATTTTGAAACTGTCTCCCGGCAATGATCTGACCACATCACTCAAGCAACACACGGACAATCGGGACATTGAGGATCTTGACGTTGAGAAGGATTCCAGCATTCAGCTCACCATAGCCCATATGCTTTAGATCCTTGTAAGATTTTGCCCCTAGTATCTTTTTCAAAAGTTAGTTTATTATGTGGACTATTATAAGTATATGAGGTTTTTTACACTTACGCTCTGCCGGAGCTTCTCTAAAACCTCTCCAAGCAAGTTTCCCAAACCATACCATATTTACTTGTCATCACAAATAATTGTTCCTCAGATTCAAATGCCAATCATTTATACGGCATGTTGAGATTCAAGTACCAGCTGAGGAATCATGGAGCAAATTAACCTACATGCTCTGTTTTAGCATTGTGCATTAAATTAATATACTGTGCCACTGACTTGCCAGCTGTATCTTCTGTAACATTTCTCCTACATCCCCAGAACTGGGCAGTGATAGCTGTGCTGTTTCAGCAGGCAAAGGCAGCATCAGTACCGGAAGAAATCAACTAAGCAACATTTCCTAATCAAAATCAATCTTTAAATACTTTAACACCATAACAAAGTAAACTGCTATTTTATATTTGATACTTCACTTGCTCCAGGGAAATTTGTAATATAATGTACTAACATGCTCAGTTTCAACTTTTAATCAGATATCAGGACACCTGAGCATCTGTTCTTAACATTCAGTATTTAAAATGAGCACTAACAAAAATGATTTTATCAAGTTACTTAGTTGATCTTGATAACAATTCAATTTGCTTTCAGGAAGAAAAACACTGGCTTTGATGTGAAATTCAATACATACAGTAAGCAAGCCTGGATTTTGCAGTCAGTGGCAAAGCAGAGGCAAATGCCAATAACCACATGAAAAACTTCTGCCCTGCCCAGGTTGTAGGCTGAGGCGGGAACTTGCTCTCCTATCTACAGAGTGAATCCATTGGAGACGTGACTGGGAAGACTAAGTGGTGTCTTCATCCCAAGTGAAACAATACCCCTCTGAAATCAAGACCCGAAAAAACACTCCTTGAGGTCTGTTTGAGCTCAATAACAGGTTTCAATAACAGACCATTTACAGACTTTTGGTAAACACACCCTCAACGTATCCCAGCTCTTCTCCAACATAAGCAGCAATGAGGAGCCAGGAGCCAAGGTACAGAAGAGCTACCAGATTTCACACTCCTAGCAGCCCCAAACAAATCAAATGCTGGGGAATAAATACAGGACAATCAAGTTTTCACACTGACAGTTTCTGGCAGCCCATTAGCCTGGGTTTCCCAGAGTTCATTCAGACACACAGCAACTTTGGGGTTCAAATGTAAGTGGGCTTCCTGAATGCTGTAGTGCTGTTGTAGCCTTCAGTAGCAGCAAATCTCAGTGTTCACAGCTATTAGGACCGTAAGATCCAGGCCCTTATTTTGCAGTCCAGGTTGAGCCATAGCTTCACACGACAGGTAAAATATGAAAATGACAAAAATTAGTGATACAGCTTTGGAGGAAAAGCAGGAAAGTGATTTACACTTGTCACCTATACATTTGTGCTTCTTACCTACTTGAAAGAGAATCAACTTTGAAAAGTATTCACCTGTCATATTAGAGAGCCTGTCTCAAGTTATGCTGTTGTCAACTGGTCTCCAGGAGGGGAGAGATACCCAGCATAAGGGATGCTTTTTTGAATCACTCATTTCCCTTCCAGACACAAGCTTAATTATCAGCAAGACTAATCTCACCACAGATATAATTCAGAGGCCCAGCCAAGCTAAGTGTTTGCTACAGGATGCCAGTGTTTTCAGTATCCGTTGTAACTTCTAAACGTTTTTTAAATTATCTCTGCACTAATTACTTTTTGTCTCCATTTTTTGCTACACTTACCACTGAGGTCTGAAAGAACATAAAAGCAAAATTTTTTTACAAAGGGCCTGAACGTGGCATGTCTATGGTCCATTAGGGACCTTTAGGGAAAAAAAAACTTTGCTTTTAGGTCCCTCAGAGATAATAAGAACTGCGGATGCTGGACTCAGAGATAACACAGTGTGGAGCTGGAGGAACACAGCAGGCCAGGCAGCATCAGAGGAGCGAGAAAGTTGATGTTTCGGGTCAGGACCCATCTTCTTCCGAAACATTGACCCAAAACGTCAACTTTCCTGCTCCTTTGATGCTGCCTGGCCTGCTGTGCTCATCCAGCTCCACACTATGTTTTCCTTGCTTTTAGGTCCATTGGGCCAAGTGAAAACTTTTTCCAAAGGATCCAAACTCAGCATGTGTATAGATCTGTTCAAGTCTGTTGTCGAAAAGATCTTCCATTTTCAGGTCTTTTTAGTTTTTGGACATGTGGATAAAGGATATCTGACCACTATACCCAACCTCAAAGTTATGGCACTCAGCCATACCATTTCAAAATATGATTGTCCAGTTGTCTCCAAACCAAGTAACAGCAAAATACTAAGAGAGTATTTTTGTTTATGATTTTGAGTCAGAGTTTGTGTTCTTACCTGCCTTGTCCATGGAATGAGGTTCAGATTGTTTTTTCCCAACCTCAGCAAAGGACCTAACAATTGGAATGAGATTGTTCCTTTTTCTCTCAATCTGATGGTGATGTCTTTTCAGAAGAGCTTCACGCACTTTCACACGTATGTTTTCATCCAGTTCCATGGATGATTCCTGATGATCAAGAATCATATCTAAAACACAGCAATGAACGAAAATCACAAGAACCATTATCACAGGAGTAAAGCCTTCATAGCAGTTATGGCTGTTCAAATCATTCTTTAGTTTTATCTGTTCTTTTAAACCTTACATCAGTGATTCTGTACTGTACAGTGATTCTGATTCTGTTGACAGGCAAAAAAAATCTCTAACTCGTTGTTGGTAAAATGTGAAATAGTATTGTATTTGTAATGCATTATTACCATTATATACACAATATATAAAACTGTAAATACCAGATTTGGCATTGGTAGGTGTTCTGCAAAACACTCCCCAAGCCTCCGCTTGTTTTCCCCAATGTAGAGGAGGCCACACTGGGTACAATGGATGCAGTTTACCACATTAGCAGATGTGCAGGTGAACCTCTGCTTAATTTGGAAAGTCATCTTGGGGCCTGGGATGGGGGTGAGGGAGGAGATGTGGGGGCAGGTGTAGCACTTCCTGCTACAGGAAAGTTCCTTTTTCCAACTCCACCCTTGTCTGCCTTCTGGAGAGACCACTGCCTCCGTGACTCCCTTCTCCACTCCACACTCCGCTCCAACCCCACCACACCCGGCAGTTTCCCCTGCAACCGCAGGAAGTGCTACACCTGCCCCCACACCTCCTCCCTCATCCTCATCCCAGGCCCCAAGATGACTTCCCACATCAAGCAGATGTTCACCTGCACATCTGCCAATGTGGTACATTGCATCTGCTGTACCCGGTGTGGCTTCCTCTACATTGGGGAAACCAAGTGGAGGCTTGGGGACCGCATTGCAGAACATCTAAGCTCAGTTCACAATAAACACCTGCACCTCCCAGTCGCGAACATTTTAACTCCCCCTCCCGTTCCTTAGATGACATGACCATCCTGGACCTCCTGCAGTGCCATAATGATGCCACCCGTAGGTTGCAGGAACAGCAACTCATATTCCGCTTGGGAACCCTGCAGCCCAATGGTATCAATGTGGATTTCACCAGCTTCAAACTCTCCCCTCCCCCCCACTGCATCCCAAAACCAGCCCAGCTCATCTCCGCCTCCCTAACCTGTTCTTCCTCTCACCTATCCCCTCCTCCCACCTCAAGTTGCACCTCCATTTCCTACCTACTAACCTCGTCCCACCCCCTTGACCTGTCCATCCTCCTCAGACTGACCTATCCCCTCCCTACCTCCCCACCCATATTCTCCTCCCCACCCATCTTCTCCTCGATCCATCTTTGGTCCGCCTCCCCCTCTCTCCCTATTAATTTCAGAATCGTCTCCCCATTCCCCCTTTTCTGAAGGGGGGTCTAGGCCCGAAACGTCAGCTTTTGTGCTCCTAAGATGCTGCTTGGCCTGCTGTGTTCATCCAGCTCCACACTATTATCTTGGATTCTCCAGCATCTGCAGTTCCCATTATCTCTAATAAAACTAATACTTGTGAATTGCTAGTGTGTGTGTGTGTGTGTGTGTGTGTGGCCGGTGGAGGTTGTGTGGGGGTGCATGTGCATGTGCATGTGTAGGCAGGGGTGTATGTGGATGCGTGTGTGGGGGTGTGTGCATGTGTGTGTGTTTGTGTGTGTGTTATTATTGCTTTAATTTTTGTTTTCTTACACAAAAGTTCTGCCTAGCATTCAACACTAACTTCAACAGCATGACAACAAATGTTGACTTTGGCTGTTACTTTTCAAAAGGCACTAATGAGAAAAGACAGCAGTCAAGCAGCATGAATTACCATAGATCCCAGCCTTAAATGTTCATGTTTAAAGCCTCAAAAAAAACTTTTCCAGAAAAATAAAAAGAGGAAATAAAATATGAACCACAGGTGTTGGTGTAACCAATAGGCATTTTCAAATGTGAGAAACAACATCACAGAAATAATTCAAATTCAGTTAATAAGACAAGTTTTATTGAATGAATTAATTCTACAAGGATAATTTGAATCCCAATCAAAATGATTTATGAGCATCAAATTCATCATCTTCGGTATCTGACACAAGTAATTAATCAGATTCATGGAGTCACTTTAGCGATAGCATTGTAAAAATCCCACTTTGGATTATATTTGGCACTTTTGGTTTCAGAATCATTCATTCACAACAAATCATCTATCCTTTATCCATTGACTTGGATATTCCAAATTTTTCGAATGATCTGATGACATTTTGTACATTAGCAGCATCACACAATTGGACAATGAAACCATACAAAACATCAAGCATACAGCACGTATATTTACACTCTTTGAGAAGGTTTATTTCTCCATTAACCATCCACCTTTTCCATTTGGCATAAATGTGATTCTTGAATCAAAAGCAGAAATTGCTGGAAAATCTCAGCAGGTCTGGCAGCATCAGTGGAGAGAAATCAGAGTTAATGGTTCAGGTCCAGTAACTCTTCTTCAGAACAGATTCTGATTTCTCTCCACAAATGCTGCTAGATTTGCTAATTTTTTCCAGCAATTTCTGTTTTGGTTCTGAAGAGACATCATTGGACCTAAACATTAACTGATTTCTCTCCACAGATGCTGCCAAATCTGCTGAGTTTTTCCATCAATTTGCTTTTATTTCTGATTTCCAGCACCCGTAGTTCTTTTGGTCTTATGATTCTTGAACCATTTTGCGAAGCACACAACCAACTTTTGAATTGTAGAAGTCGCGGCCAAGTTGCAGTTATAAGAGGAAAGTGTTATTTCTTCGCAAGTAATTCTTGATCTCATCAGTTATTTGGGATATGAACATTTCAAACACCAATGAGCTTGTTTCTTTGCACAGGCCTTTGGGAAGCCTTTTCTACACATTTTGGATCCACAGTTGAACTCCATCCTCACCCATTCAATCACTCTCATGGTTTTTTTCCCATCCTCATTTGAGAGATGGGCCATGGACTTCCGTTGGTTTGGTCCATGCTTATGAGTAAGTGGTTTTCCATTGCTTTCTGTAGGATGGTTCACAATGAAACTTTCCCCTCTTATTGCCTGTTATCAAGCTTATTAGAAGAATTTATAGCCTGATACTCAACTTGTTTGGCCATGTTGTAAATGCACCTTCCATGATCATCATATCCCAAGTGGAATTCAAATCTGGAGTTTCTGGTAGGGATACCATCCATTGCACCACAAGACATCCTCACTGTCTTGGAGATGCACAAAACCTCCTGCAAGGAACTTGATTTTCAGCATGGATTTATATTTGAAAATTACAGTAACCTTTAGTACCACAGTGAATCTCATCTTCTCTTGTCTTTTAGATTTCACTAGAACATTTTTCAAACCTTTACATGGCACATTCAGTTGCTTGACATTTTGAAATTCATTGGCGTTTCATGCATGTTGCCAATGTGACATCATGGATACTTGCGCTTTCGTTGTTGTTTAATGAATTGCTGTAAAGTGGTAATTTTGACAGGAGTCTTTCGGTAGTTTCTGAGCAATCATCTCCTGCTGCAACACAGCCCTTTCTGGTTGTGGTTGGTTAGCTCGCAGAGCTGGTTTGTTGTTCCACAAACATTTCATTATTTTGCTGGGTAACATCATCAGTGCAGCCTCCGATGAAGCGCCATTGTGTTTTCCTGCCTGTTATTTAAACTCTGGGGTCAGTTGAGCTGGATTATCTCACTTCTGGTTTTCGTTCACAAGAAAGCAGAGAATTCTCAGAGTCTCTGAGAGCAGAGACAAGCACAGGAATTCCTAGAAGGCTGGTTCTCCACGAAGGAAGCCATCAACAAACACAGAGCTAGACCCCATATACATTCCAGTGTGAAGGAAAACCGGAAGTGAGGTAATCCAGCTCAACAGACCCCAGAGTTTAAATACCAGGTGGGAGGCTGCACTGATGATATTACTCAGCAGGGTAATGAAATGTCGGCGGAACAATGAACCAGCTCAGCGAGCCAAACAACCACAACACCCACAACCCGAGCTACAAATCTACTCCAAAACCTTACAAGTCCTTTCTGTTCCAGAAAGCAGCTACACTAATTAGTTGAGATGTTGATAGTGGGGAATTCGGTGATGATAACACCATTGAGTGTCATGGAGCCACAGTTAGTTTCTCTCTTATTGGAGATAGTTACTGGCTGGCATTTGTAGCACCGATGTTATTTTACACTTATAGTCGAAGCCAGGATGTTGTCCAGGCCTCCGTTTCGAGAAGGACATCTTCAGTGTCTGAGAAGTCACAAAGGGTGCTGAACATTGTGCAGTCATTAGCGAATATCCCCACTTCTGACCTTATGATAGAGGGAAGTTCATTGATTAAGCAACTGAAGATGTTTGAGCCAAGGACACTGTTCTAAGAAACTCCCACTGTGACGTTCTGACCTCCAACAACCACAGCAATCTTTCTTTGTGCTAGGTATGAATCCAACTAGCAGCGATCCACCCCTGCCCACCCCCAATTTCCATTAATTCCCATCTTTCTGGAGCTCCCCAATACCACAATTGGTCAAATGAGGAAGTTATTTCAAGGACTGACACTGTCCTCTCACCTATTGCATTGAGCTCCTTTGATAACACTATATATAGCAGAAGATAGCCGTACTTAATCCCACAGTTTGTGACAGATTTATTTCAGTTAACCATACTCCATGGAACTCCCCCTACCCTACACCCCCCCCCCCCCCCCCACAGGTTACATGCTCCCCATATTTATATAACCAATCCACACCCAATCAATATATATATCTGTCATTTGTTCCATTAGGTCCCAGGCATCCATTCAGTCAATATTATTAGATGATTACAGCCTTGATTCAAACATGGGCTGTTATCAGTTCCCAGACAGAACACAAACTGAGCATCAGTGATCAGGTTATTCCTTTCTGAGTTCTGCTTAATAGCACAGTCAACAATGTTATATCCGATTTTGCTGATGATTGAGTGTAGGCTAAGGTGATGGTAGATTGGATTTGTCCAGCTTTTTGTGGACAGGACATACCTGGGCAATATTCCACATTGTGGGATAGATGCCAGTATCATAGCCGTAGTGTAATAGTTTGGATAGTATTTGCATTTTCAGCCATTTTTTGATATCATGTGGAGTGAATCAAATTGGTCAAGACTGACACCAGAGACACTGAAGACCTCAGAAGGAGGATGAAACAGATCATTCATTTTGCATTTCTGGCTGTAGATGGATCCAAATACTTCAGCCTTATTCTGTGCACTGATGTGCTGCACTCATCCATCCTTATGTATTGAGATATTTATGAAGCTTCCACCCTTTCTTACTTGTTTAATTTTCCACTGTCATTCATGACTGAATGTGACAGGACTGCAGAGCTTGGATCTGATCTGTTGCTTGTGAAATCACTTAGCCCTATCTAATAAGCGCTGCATCCACTGTTTGTCACGCAAGTAGTCTGGTATTGGGACTTCATCAGATTGACACTTAGTTTTTAGGTATGCTTGGTGCTCTCCTGTATTTGCCATTGATGAGGGTTAATCACCTGGCTTGATGGTCATGGTAGAGTGGGACACATACCAGGTCATGAGGTTACAGACTGTGGTTGAATACAATTCTGCTGCTGCTGATGATTGCCTAGTCTTGAGTTGGTAGATTTGGCACTTGGTAGTTCCACACAATATGATGGAGGGTTCCTCAATGTGAAGATGGGACTTTGTCTCCACAAGGAATGCACAGTGGTTACTTCTACCAATACTGTCATGGACAGGCATATCTGGGACAGACAGACCAGCAAGTACAAGTTCAAGCAGCTGTTTCCCTCTTGTTGGTTTCTTCACTATCTTCTACAGACTCAGCCTGGTATCATGTTATAGCACTCAACCAGCATGGGCAGCCATGGTGCTACCAAGCCACTCTTGATGATGTACATTGAGGCTCATCACCCAGAGTACATCCTGTGCCCTTGCCACCCTCAGCACATCCTCCAGTCAGTGTTCACTATGAAGGAAAGCAGATTCATCAGCTGAGAAATTACCACTACCTCCTCATCTGCCAATGGGAACTGTTTCCCCTCCCCATCCAATCTTTATAGATTTCCAATAGTTTTGCACCTCTGTCAAATATACTCATGACCTTCATGATTCTCTAAAGGGAACAACTTCAGTTTTCCAGTTCTATCCACACAACGAAAACCTTTCATCCCTGGAGCCATCCTCATGAACTTTACATTAAACCAGTGGAGATTTTTATTTAACTGTGGATTATTGTAAGATTTCCTGTGCTCTTTTTTCATCAGTGCCATCATAAATCTTGCAGGACTACTAGTACGGAAAAGATTTACCAGGATGTTGCCTGGGATGGAGGGTATTAAGCTATGGAGGAGAGATTGAAGAAACTTGGGTTGTTCTCTCTGGAATGACGGAGTTTGAAGCGTGACCTGATAGAGGTCTACAAGATTGTGACAGGCATGGACAAAGTGGATAGCCAGAAGCTTTTTCCCAGGGCAGAAGTGTCAGTTACTAGCGGGTGCAGGTTTAAAGTTTACGGGACGAGGTTTAAAGGTGATTTAAGAGGCAGGTTTTATTTTTTTTACACAGAGGGTGGTGGGTGCCCAGAACTTGCTGCCGGGTGAGGTAGTGGAAGTAGATACTATACTGAATTCCAAAGGGCATCTTGACAAGTACATGAATAGGATGGGACTAGAGGGATACAGTTTCCAGAATGTTAGGAGGTTTTAGTTGTGATGGGCAGCATGCTGGTACAGGATTGGAGGGCCGAAGAGCCTGTTCCTGTGCTGTAATTTTCTTTATTGTTAGTTATAGAATAGGGGAATGGTAAACATACCTCAGAACAGATGATTTTGACCCATGATTATGCATACAAATCAAGTTTTAGAAGACATGATAAATTAACTAGAAAAGATAAGGTAAGACAGCAAGGTAGCAATAACGGAAATGATGATCATCGTGTAACAGGAAGGGACAGAGTGATGAAAAATAAGTGTCCGCCAGCAGATATTGCTGGAAGTTACAAAAATAGTAAAACAAACAGAACTAAAGGCTCTGTAACTGAACACAATTGTCATTCATAACTGCTCAAAGAACTGACAGCATAAGTAGAAATAAATATGTGATCTGAACAGCCACTACAGAAACCTAGCCAGGAGATGTCAAAGTCAGAGACTTGAATTTTCAAATGTATATAACATTTAGGAGGGACAGGTAGCCTAGTAAAGGTTGAGGGGTAGCTTTGTTAATTAAGGATGACATTAGAATAATAGAGATGAACTTAGTTTTGAATATCAAAATATTGGATCAGTATGCGTAGAGATGAGAAACAGTAAAAGAAAGAAGTCACTTGTGCAAGAAGTTTATAGACCTCCTAACAGTAAGCACACTGTAGGATGGGGTATACATGAGGACACAATGGGAGTTTTGAGAAAGGTATGTCAGCAATCATGGGTCATTTTAATCTACAAGTACATTGAATGACTCAAATTGAGAAAGCTGGCTGAATAATGAATTCATGGAATATTTTTAGGACAGTATCTTCAAAGGAGCCAGGTCCTAGAGCCATCCAGACAGCAGTTTATACTAGATAAAAAGGTGTAGAGCTGGATGAACACAGCAGGCCAAGCAGCATCAGAGGAGCAGGAAGGCTGCGGCTTGGCCTGCTGTGTGCATCCAGTTCTACACCTTGTTTATCTCAGATTCTCCAGCATGTACAGTTTCTATTATCTCTGAAGCAGTTTATACTAGATGTGGGAATATGCAATCAGGCAGGATTACATAATAACTTCATAGTGAAAGCACCCCCAGGTAACAGTGATCATAATAGGATTGAATATTACATTCCGTTTCATGGAGAGAAGATTGGATCTAAGGCTAAACTTAAATAAGGGCAATTATGAGGGAGCAAATATAGAGCTGGCACAAGCGAATAAGGAAACTAAATTAAGGGATAGCGTTATAAAGCAGAAGTTGACAATTCCCCCCTGCCCGGAGAACTAAAAACTGAACCACCTAAAGGAGTGCCTTGCCCTTTAATCTGTAAAAGGAGTGTGAAAAGTGGTGTAACCTGCCTTTCAGCAACTTCTAGTGATTAAATAAATACACCCCTGACACTCACTTTACAATCAACAAGTAACCATTTATTTACCTAACTCTAACAGTGAAAAAATTAACTAAACTATTAACCAAACAAATAAATTCCTTCTAACTATGAACTATTCCCGAATAGAGCAAGAATCTAACGGTATGCTGTTTCAATAAATACAAGTCCCACTTATATATTAAAAAATATTTGTGTCTCAAAATTACAGCCAGGTTACATCTTCCAGAATGCTCTGTGCCTTCTCCATTGATTCTTCTGTCAGGAATATTCATGAGTTGTGCTATGGGTAACTTTGTTCTTCAGATGGTACTTTCCCTAAGTTTTAGGGGAGTCTGTGAAAGCCAGTGATTCTCTCTTGAGAGCTGAGGACTGTTAACTCTGCCACTTTGCAGTTAGCTCTCCTGTCTTGTCCCAACTGCCTCTTCTTTTATACCCTTGATGACATATCATTTTCTTAGAATAAGATTGATCCAATGTTGTCAAAGCCATCAGATTTAAATTTAATTGGTTTTTGGCATCTAAGTGCCTGGTCAAAATTGATTGGCTAAACTCAAAACTTGTTGTCTTGGTAAAACTGCTGATTGGCCTACTAACTGCATGACCTTTTGATACAAATGTTTCAATTTAGGTGCTCTGTGTACTTGCAAACTTTCACGCTGTTGCTCACAGACATTTTTTTAATTTCTAAGCATAGAAAAAGGACATCATTTTTAAAAGGACCATGTAATGTTTTCTCCCCTAGCATTTTATGAACACTAAATTCTAATGTCCTGCCTCTCAATCCACAAGTACTCTGTCAAACTTCTCAACAATAGGTCAATAGAAGTTTAGAGGCTGACATTTAAGGAAATCTTTCAGAATACAGAGAAAAGATACAATTCGGTGAGTAAGAAAGGTTCTAAGGGAAAGTTGTACCATTTTGGAAATTAGAGACTGCATCAAATTGAAAGAAAAAGCATATAATTCCAAAATGATAACCAGCAGGTCAGAAGACTGGACAGGCTACAAAGAACAGCAAAGAATGACTAAAAGGTTAATAAGGAGTAAGAAATTAGAATACGAGAGAAGGCTAACTAAACATATAAAAACTGAGAGCAAGAGTTTCTATTGATATTTGAAAAGGGAAAAAGTGAGGAAAGTGTGTATTGATCCTCGAGGGAGTGTTTGGGAATTAATAATAGAAAATAAGGAAAATGATGGAAGAATTGAAGAAATATTGTGTGTCTACCTTCATTATGGAGGGCACAAATAATATTTCAGAGATAATTATGAAAGAAGAGTGTCAAGTTAGGGAAAGATTTAAAAAAATTAAAATCACCAGCGAATGGGTGCAGAAAGGTTTATTAGGAATAATAGCGAACAAGTTCCCAGATCCTGATGGATAACATCCTAGCGTTTTCAAAGAAGTGGCTGCTCAGACAGTCGATGCATTCGTTCTAATGTTCTGAAGTACTTGAGATTCTGAAAATACTCCATCTTATTTTTAAAAATTCATTCACAGGATGATGGCGTTGATGACTAGGCAGCATTTATTGCTCATCCCTAATCACCCAGAGGACAGTTAAGAGTCAACCACACTATTGTGGGTCTGGAGTCATATGTAGTCCAGGCCAGGTAAAGATGGTGGTTTACTTCCCTCAAGGACATTAGTGAACCATATGGGTCACATTTGGAAAATAGCAAATGTGATTCCACTGCTCAAGAAAAGACGGAGACAGAAAGTGGGAAGCTGTAGGACAATTAACTTACTATCTGTCATTGGGAAAATTCCAAAATCTATTAAGGAGGTTATAGTGGAGCACTTCTCCATAACAAACAATGTGGATGAAAATGGAGCCTTTGGATGGTATACTTAGATCTCCAGAAAACATCTGACAACATGCCACATCAAACGTTACTATGCAAAATAAGAACTCATGCTGTAATTGGTAACATGTCAGCAGTGCATAACTAACAGGAAAAAGAGAGTAAGTATAAACGAGTTACTTGCAGGTTGGCAAGATGTGATGAGTAGAATGCCACAGGGATCAGTACTGGGATCTCAACTATTTACAATATACTTCAATAACTTAGATGAAGTGACTAAAAGGATGGTAGCTAAATATCCTGATGACACGAAGATATGTCAGAAGGTAACCTGTGAAGAAGACATAAAAAGTGTGTATAGGAATACACGTACATTGAGTGAAAAAAGAAGTTACCAGATGGAGTACAAGATAGGTAAATGGGAACTTGTCCACTTTGGCAAGAAAATCAAAAAAGCAACACATTAAATAGACAGAATGCAGAGATCCAAGGTAGAGAGAGATCCAGACATCCTTGTTTGTGAACCACAAAAAAATGCTATACAAATACAGCAAGTGTTTAAGGTGGCAAATGGAATTTGGCTTTTGTTGTGAGGAGAAAGGAATATAAAAAGGTATGAATGTCTTGTTACAGTTGTATGGCATTGGTGGGACCACATCTGGAATATTGTGCACAGTTTTTGGTCTCCTTATTTAAGGAAGAATACAAATGTGTTCAGAACAGTTCAGATGAGGTTCACTTGAATGATACCTTGCACTCAGGAATTACCTTATAAAGGAAGGTTGTACAGACTGGGCCTGTAACCACTGGAGTTTAGAAGAACGAGGGGCAACCTTTCTTAAACATGTAAAATCTTCAATGGCCTTCACAGAATGGATACAAAAAGAATATTTTATGGAAGAGACTAGAACCTGGGGCACAGTTTAAAAACAAAACAGTTCTCATTTCAGCTAGATGGATAGAACAAATTTCTCTCAGGTGGACTTTGAAATAACTCAATGAAGGCCAGTATCCTGTCAGCAAGTCATTCTTTATTTACACGTGCATAGTACATGACACATCAAACGTTACTATGCAAAATAAGAACTCATGCTGTAATTGGTAACATGTCAGCAGTGCATAACTAACAGGAAAAAGAGAGTAAGTATAAACGAGTTACTTTCACGTTGGCAAGACCCACCTAGCACAGAGCTGGCTCCTACTGTGAACAGAACCCCTGATACTCCTGTTTATATCTGTCAGCCAGGGGTCCCTGATTGGAACAGGCTAACAGCCCTCATCAGGGAATTCATATTCCATGAGGTCCACCTGGCTGACCTCATTACAATCACTGTATCCTTCGCCCTCAGAGACCTGGGCGTAGGTCCAATCTTTTTCCTGTCTCTTGGAGTGTTTTCACACCCGATCTAGTTCCTCCAATACTGCTTGGATACTGGTGGCATGCACTGGACCATAGCCCGCCTCCTGAGCTCAGATGTCTCAGCTAAAATTCATCATCTTCCTCAGGCAGCAATGGTATTGAAGCTGTGACATCTGTTGTGTCCATCTGATTTTCAGAGGATTCTTTGATGCTGGGCAGACAGGGAGAACTCATGGATTCCGACAGCCTTTCAGGCTATTTTGAGGGGTTGGGTACATTTTGCTGCTGCCCTGTTTGTGAGGTTGCAGCTTGTACATGGTCTGCCTCTCCTACCTGAACTCTGTCATGGGGCTTAGCCTCATGTCCACCATTATGACAAAACTTTGTCCTACGAAGTAAACTGCTTTCTAGCTTAGAGGAGTCTTGTGTCTGGCATTGGCATTCCGAATGCCATTTCACCCTCTTTCCCAGGGGTCTGGGAAGATTAGATTTAACCTGGTGTGGAGTCTTCTCCCCATTAGCAACTCTGGTCATTTGAAGGGTGGTCTTATAATCAATCAGGAACCTGGACATTATGGTATCAAGCAAACCTATAGGCTGAAAACATGAACAAAAACAGAAGTTGCTGGAAAAGCTCAGCAGGACTGGCAGCATCCGTGAAGAAAAAAATCAGAGTTAACATTTCGGGTCCAGTGACCCTTCCTCAGAAGCTGTAGGCGGTTTCTTTAAGCCTGTCTTCAAAGCTTGGACTGCTCCTTCCACTAGACCATTGGACAATGAATGGTATGGAACTGTTCTTACATGTTGAATGCCATTCAACTTTAGGAAATACTTAAATTCCTGCTGGTAAATGATGGCCTATTGTCTGTGAACAATGCCGAAGCAAAATGTGGGGATAAATGGGCATTTTGCTGGTTGGAAATCAGTGGCTAAATGAGATGCCTCAGAGATCAGTGTTGGGATCGCAATTGTTTACAACTTACACAGATGATTTGGAGATAGGGACGAAATGTTGTGTGTCAAATTTGGCAGATAATATTAAGATGAGTGATAGAAAAAATGCACAGAGAATACTGGAAGTCTGTAGAGGGACACAGATAGGTTAAGTGAGTGGCAAGGGTCAGACAGTTGGAACACAGTGTCAGTAAATGTGAGGTCACCCATTTAGCTCAGTTTAACAGCAAAATGGACTGTAATTTAAATGGTGAAAACTTGAAGCATGCTGCTGTGCAGAGGGACCTGAATCACAAAATGTCAATCTGCGGGTATAGCAGGTAATTAAGAAAGTAAATGGAATATTGTCCTTCATTGCTGGAGGGATGGAGTTTAAAAACAGGGAGGTTATGCTGCAGCTGTATAGGATGCTGGTGAGGCCACACCTGGAGTACTGTGTACAGTTTTGGTCTCCTTACTTGAAAATGGATATACTAGTACTGGAGGGGGTGCAGAGAAGGTTCATTAGGTTGATTCCAGAGTTGACAGGGTTGGTTTATGAGGAGAGATTGAGTAGCCAGGGACTATGCTCATTGGAATTTATAAGAATGAGAGGGGGGATCTTAGAGAAACATATCAAATTATGAAGGGGATTGATCAGATAGAAGCAGGAAGGTTGTTTCCACTGTTGGGTAAAACCAGAACTGGGGGCATAGCCTTAAAATAAGGGGGAAGCAGGCTTAAGACTGAGCTGAGGAGAAACTTCTTCTCCAAAAGGATTGTGAATCTGTGCAATTCCCTGCCCTGCGAAGCAGCTGAGGCTGCCTTGTTGAATGTTTTTAAGGCAAAGATAGATAGATTTTTGAACAGTAAAGGAATTAAGGGTTATGGTGAGAGTGCGGGTAATTGGAGCTGAGGAAAAGATCAGCTTATTGACTGGCAGAGCAGGCTTGAGGGGCCAGATGGCCTACACCTGTTCCTATTTCTTATTTATATTCTTATGTGACATCTCTGGGAGTCTGTATATTGCAAAAGATGCTCACAACTTTTCAATTGTGTTTGATGAAATAACTTTCTGCAAATCCAACCACTTTCAATGGGCATCCACAATAACAACATACAGGCCATGAAAGGATCAGTACAGTCGACGTGTAACCGAGTCCAGGGTTTACCCAGCTATTCCCATGAATGTGGGACACCTCCTGGTGGTAATTTTTGTCCATGTTGGCATTCTGGGCACTGCCCTACCAATGTGTAGCACCCTCTCAGCATCCAATCCTGGCCACCAGACATAACTTCTTGCAAACTTCTTTGTTTGGGGAACTCCCGTATAACCCTGGTGGAGTTTAGCCAGTATCTGGCAGCTACTTTTGCTAAAGACAGTTACTTTTGCTCCCCTCAATAATATGTTGTCCTTTACGGTAGCCAGGTCATGCCGGGTCCAGAAAGGTTTCAGCTGTGGTAGTGATGGTCCTTTTGTTTCCTCCATCACCAACTGTTTCAGTTTTGCCAGTATCAGATATTTTTGAGACGACAGTCTGATACTGTCAGCTGTGACAGGAAGGGTGACCAGAAAGTTAAAAACCAGAAGAGACACTTCTAGTGGCAGCACCACTGGTGTCATTTCTGCCAGCAGTAGGCAGCTCAAGGCATCTACGTTTGCCAGTGGACCTCCTAGACAATGTTCCAACTTGTAATTGTATGCATTCAGAATAAGAGCACACTACTGAATCTGACCTGAATCTATGGGCAGCATGACCCCATCCTCTTCAAGCAGCCATAACATGGGTTTATGGTTCATTCCTATTACAAATTGACATCTGTAAAGATATTGGTAGAACTTTCTCACACCAAAGATGACTGCAAGACCTTCCTTCTCTATCTGGGTATATCTTCATTCAGCATCAGCCAAAGTCCACGAATCACACACTATCGGACGTTCCTTTCTGCTGAGCTACTAGTGAACCAACACTACCCAAAAAGTACATGGGAGGCATTGCATGTGAACATCACATCTCACTTAAGTTGTATTTGGAAACAAACTTAGATGATGATAGCTGCTTCTTCACTTCCCTAAAGGCTACGTCTTGGCTATGTAACCATTTCCAAGGCTGCCCCCTTTTGCAATAGTAGGTGTAAGGGGGCCAGGGTATGTATGAACTTTCTGTAATAATCACTTGGAGTGCCTAGACCACACATTTTTCCATCCTAAGGTGTACCCCACCTTGGAGAAACATCTAAGGCCTATGACCAAGTTCTCTAAATGCTCTTCATTGGTCTTCTTAGTTATTAGCACATCATCTAGATAAATGGCGACCTGGGGTAGACCTTATAAAATGTTCTCTATCATCTGCTGGAAAATGGCACAGGCTGATGATACCCCAAATGGCAGTCTTGCGTTTTTGTACAAACCCTCATGGGTTTTGATTATAGCATATTTCTAGGAGTCCCCATCTAACTGCATTTGGCTCATGTCCAGCTTTGTGAAGGACAGCCCCATGCCAGCTTTGTGTGTATGTCCTCAATGCAAGGGATTGGGTATTTATCCAGCTGTGAAAAGCAGTTTACTGTTTGTTTGAAATCCCCACAAAGACAAGCTGATCCATCAGGTTTCATTATCAGTGCAACTGGTGCTGCCCATTCCAAAAGCTGTAATTGTTTGACGTTTCCTTCGCTTCCCAGCCTCCTGATTTCTGCCTCCATTTTTGCCCGGAAGGCAAATGGCACCGAGTGGGCCTTGCAGCATCGTGGGATTGCTTCCTGGTCAGCATGCAAGGTGGTGTTGTCTTCTTTGATAGTCCCTGGACCTTTCTGAAAAACTTCCAGATATTTAATTAGGACTTCAATTAGAAAATGGCTGCCTGAGTGAAAAATGTTCAGCCAATCTCAGTGAATCTTTCTTAACCAATTTCGCCCCATCAAGTTGGGGCCTGAGACTTTTACAACAATCAGTGGTAACTTAAACGGCTGCTTCTCATAACAGACCAAACCCAAGTTATACCCTTAATTAGTAAAGGTTCCCTAGTATAGGTTCTCAGGCTGACTGAGGTCTTAAACAAACCTAAGGGTTGGATTCCAGAGCAAATTTTGAAAAAGATTGATTCCGTAATCACTGATACAGCTGCACTGGTATCAGCCTCCATTAGAACTGAATGACAATTTAACCAGAAGTTTGTTTTGATTCGAATGTTGCTAAGCAATTTAACTGTTCCAAACCAGCTATTGGTGGACTTTCCACCACTAAGTTCAATAGCAGCAGTGCTTACTACCTATAAAGATGCATTGCAGAAACTCACCAAGAAATTCCTTAGACAGCACCTTCCAAACCCATGACCACTACTATGTAGAAGGATAAGGGCAGCAGACACATATGAACATTACCTACTGCCAGCTACCCTCCAAGCCACTCGCCATCCAGACTTGGAAATTCATCATTGTTTCTTCGCCGCCATTGAATCAAAATCCTAGAACCCCCTCTAACAGCACTGTGGGTCTACCAACACCACATGAATAGCAGCAGTTGAAGAAGGCTTTCACCACCACCTTCCTAAGGGCATCCACAATGGTTGATAAATGCTGACACAGTCAGCTATGCCCACATTCCATAAATTATTAAAAAGCAAGGCAGTGAAAGGTGATCAGGGATAGGGTAGGCTATGGGTTTGATGTTATAATCAGATCAGTCATGATCTTACTGAATGACAGTGCAGGCCCAAGGGGCTAAATGTTCTACTCCTGCTCATGTTAAGAACCTTGGGGCATTTCATTACATTAAAAATGTTATATAAATATAAACTGTTTTTGTTGTAAATGTAAATCAAGGGCTCAGGACACACATTTAGCATGCTTTTCAGTGGGGTGGGATGCCTAAAGAACTGGCCTGCCAAGCAAATGTATTGGGTTCCTAGCAAGGTCACTGCATAAAATTTGAAAAAAAATGTTTCCTTCATGGACCTTCTCACCCTCAGACAGCCTCACTGCAAAACTCCTCCCAATTTGCCTTGTTCTATTTTAATCCAAGATACAGGGAGATAGTGGCATCATGGTTAATTCTGGATGAGTAAACCAAGAAGAATTGTTAAAACAATTAGCTAATGGATAACGTAATAAATATTGCACATAGCAGAGATAGTTGAAGAACTGGCATGATGGCTGCATTTGACAGATGACAGAGGGGCAGATGTATCGTGATAACATCACTCGACTAGTTAATCCAGAGGCCCAGGCTAATGCTTGGAGGACATGGGTTCAAATCTTATCAGAACAATGTTATTATCTAATATGGTCTGAAGAAATGCTCAAGACCTAACAGAATGAAGGAACAGGTCATGGACATATTAATAAAGAGTTAAAAAAAGGGTTTGAATTAGTTGTATAAATATGGGGAGCTAGTAATCAGAAGGGGGAGTTTTGTAGAGTGTGGTTAACTGAAATAAAACTCACTAAAAGTGTGGACTTTCAGTGTTGCTAACTGTTCAAAAACAGTTATCTTATAGTATATAACAACCAGCTGGTGGAATTTAGGTTCCGTTTCTAAATCTTGAACTAAAAACTAATGTGGAATCTTCCCTCCCAAAAGGCAGTGGCAGAAGGGGAGGCTAATTGGGCAGGTTCTTATTTCATGATCCCTCTGCCTTTTCATGACACAAACATTAAGTTCTGGGCATGAAGACCATCAATTACTCAAACTGGTCATCAGGCAATGAGATGTTGCAGACCTAGGAAGTCATCTGACGTAAAGGCCTCCAGGTGAACCAACAAGATCTGGTGGGCTTCCCCATTTATGTGGGAGCATCCTACCCACTGTTATACCGGCCAACACACTCATAAGAAAAAGTGGAAGATCCAAGCCCTCGTCTCAATAGTGGAGACCATGAAGCTATAAATTGTTATAGGGAGGGACCCAAAGAACTAAGAAAATAAATATTTTTGCTGGAAGGTGACCATTCAGAATATAAGCAGGGAAACTGAAATATGGGGTAAAAAAAATTTATGAAACATGAATAGTCAGTAACAAACTTTTCAAAAAAGCCAATTAATTACAGAACACAAAAAAGACAAATATTTAAAAATGTAACCGATTAGAAAGTAGAAATTAGTTTGACCGCCTCTGCGTTATATAAGGATAAACTTGAGATTTGCCTAATTTATGGTTGGGACATGGACAGCACTGAGAGCTAGTAAATATCCAATTTGATACAATCAATTTTCTTATTTTTAACTGGTTTAAATCTATTTTTCTCTTTGGTTATTTTCTGCTTTGTAATTCAGGCGTCATATCACGCTTAAATTGTTTTCTCATTCACAATGAATAGACATTTTATTTGAAAGATGACTACATGAAAAATTAAATGTTCTTTTTTCTCTTCAAGGCCAAGACTCATCAGTTAGCTACTTTAACTTACCCCTTTCTCAGACTCTGGAATTCCTCAGTCTTCCATTTTTTCTATGATTTCCAGATTTTTAAAACTAAGTTTGGTGTCATTTAATTGCTACTTGTTGATCTATGTCATTTGTTCTGAATGTGCAACAAGCTACACTGAAAACCAATTACAATCGCCAGTTGGGCTGGCAGTGTGGTGCACTTGTTTGTATTGGAAGTTACATATATTGATACACTAGGCCTTGTTTGTTGCAGACAGTAAGAACATATAAATGCACTGTGCCTGTATCATCTCAACAAATTAGGTGATAAGACATTTGACAGGTCAGAGTTGTCATGACTCACTGGAGTGGTGCGCTGAAAATCAAGCCCCACTATTCCCAGAGTCATCACAAATGTGAAGATTTACCTAAGACTTACTTGTACCCAGGATAAATATTAACCACATGAGGTTAGTTCAATAACAAAAAAACTGTTTATTACAACACTTAACTTTTAGCAAGAACAGTAAAAGAACAGGATTTCTAATTTATGCATATTAAACTTTACACCTTTTAAAATTCCCACACACACAAACACAGGAGAGAAACAGAAAACAGACACAAATATCATGAGTGGAGGAGAATAAAAAAAGAGTCAGGAGGGCACAGTTCCATATTGCTAGTCCAAATCACAAAACTAGAGAGATTAGTTTCAATTCTTCAATGATTATCTACACAGTGATGATCAGTCTGTAGTTCACTGGTTTATTAGCTGGACCTAAGGTCTTTCTGGCTGAGTTTTAGAATTGTTTTCTCAGCATCTCCAAACACAATTATTCTCCTCTTCCAACAGAAAATTAAAGAGAAAGGGGAGAGAAAATTTTACAGAGAAAGGGAGGAGAAAAAAATTGATGCAGCTAGCTTCTGAAGGCCTTCTTCTTAAAACTTAAATAAAACCCGACAGTTAACTGTCTGTCAGAGATAATGGGAACTGCAGATGCTGGAGAATCCAAGATAATACAATGTGAGGCTGGATGAACACAGCAGGCCAAGCAGCATCTCAGGAGCACAAAAGCTGACGTTTCGGGCCTAGACCCTTCATCAGAGAGGGGGATGGGGAGAGGGAACTGGAATAAATAGGGAGAGAGGGGGAGGCGGACCGAAGATGGAGAGTAAAGAAGATAGGTGGAGAGGGTGTAGGTGGGGAGGTAGGGAGGGGATAGGTCAGTCCAGGGAAGACGGACAGGTCAAGGAGGTGGGATGAGGTTAGTAGGTAGCTGGGGGTGCGGCTTGGGGTGGGAGGAAGGGATGGGTGAGAGGAAGAACCGGTTAGGGAGGCAGAGACAGGTTGGACTGGTTTTGGGATGCAGTGGGTGGGGGGGAAGAGCTGGGCTGATGCCACCCGAAGGTTGCAGGAACAGCAACTTATATTCCGCCTGGGAACCCTGCAGCCATATGGTATCAATGTGGACTTCACCAGTTTCAAAATCTCCCCTTCCCCCACTGCATCCCTAAACCAGCCCAGTTCATCCCCTCCCCCGACTGCACCACACAACCAGCCCAGCTCTTCCCCCCCACCCACTGCATCCCAAAACCAGTCCAACCTGTCTCTGCCTCCCTAACCGGTTCTTCCTCTCACCCATCCCTTCCTCCCACCCCAAGCCGCACCCCCAGCTACCTACTAACCTCATCCCACCTCCTTGACCTGTCCGTCTTCCCTGGACTGACCTATCCCCTCCCTACCTCCCCACCTACACCCTCTCCACCTATCTTCTTTACTCTCCATCTTCGGTCCGCCTCCCCCTCTCTCCCTATTTATTCCAGTTCCCTCCCCCCATCCCCCTCTCTGATGAAGGGTCTAGGCCCGAAACGTCAGCTTTTGTGCTCCTGAGATGCTGCTTGGCCTGCTGTGTTCATCCAGCCCCACATTTTATTATCTTGGAATCTCCAGCATCTGCAGTTCCCATTATCTCAGACATACATATTGTTCAGGATTCAGAACTGTGAATTAGACATCTTAAAAGGAAAGCATCTTCATGAGCAACTGGCAACTCTGTTTTTGTTTGAGGATGATGGGCAAGTTACAAAGTCATGACAAAATGCAATTTGATGATTTACGTTATTAAAGAGTAGTTCGAAATAGCAAAGTAATTTAAGAAAATAGCTTTCACTGAAGGCAGTAGTATGCATTATAAAGCATGCATTAGACATACCTGCAATCTCCTGTATGCTGTTTGCACGCATGTCCAATAAGACAGTACCATTAATGATACAACTTCGTAGCTCAAAAAGGCTATGTAAAGACAGTGTCGCAACATATGGTTTACTCCAACGGTCTCCACCATCCTCAACATCTTCCTCAAACTTCAGCCACCTGCCAAACATTTAATTTAAAAAATAAGCTTATTATTTTAAGTTATCACAGAAACATTTTTCCAATCTGTTAGTCACCAGAAAGTTCGTGCTGAAGACTAGGTGGACACTGCAGACTGAGAGGCTAAAAGAAGTTTGAACAGATGAGAGTCAACTGAACCCAAAGATATCACTATTGCCTTGTTATAATTCCCATGTTCTTTCTCGACATATGTAACTGATCTTTGTTTTGGGGACAGATTTTCTTCTGCGCTTGATCTTCTAATTGTTACTGATTCTATTAACAGACGTGGACAGTATACCCCATGTGGTCGTTGCATAATCATAGTTACATTGGCAGATTAATGAAGTGATTTCAAGTCTATTGAGTTATAAGAGTTTATAACTTGAGGTAATGTACAAAATCATGAACTACAGTAAATCTGTGAAAGCTGTTCTGGTCAGCTGATTTGAGACAGCTGAGTGGAGTTTCTGTATGGTAAACTTGTTAGTGATTGTTCCCGGAATTTACACCCCACCTAAAGCCCCATTATGCCAATTTCTAGTATTTCTTCATGTTGACAAACTTGCAAACAATTCACACACCTGGCAGTCTCCTTCCATTCGGCATCTTCACCCCCACGTACACAGATTTCATCAAGTTCGGTGAAAAGCTCATGTGGAACATGCTCGTCATCATCCTCAGTTCCCAAAATGAACTGTACTCGCTGGGAAGGGGTGTCTAAAAGCAGACATACAAGAGGTGGTAACTAATGGGATCAGACCTTACTTTGTTATTTAAGTACATATACACACACACATACATATACAAACAGACGTTATACCCGCAGATACACTATGCGCATCCAGTCAACATAGTTCTATTTCTCGCCATTGAAATTATTTAACTCTCCAGCCTCCATCAGCAGAGGTACCACAAACTTCTGGGCTGTGGATTCACCTTCGAAGGTCAGCAGTGACTTCCTTAATTTCTCACTATGGCATTATATTGTTGGCAAATCACAGAAATAAGAATTCCTTTCTCCCTAAAGGGAGGAAATAACTACCTCTCTGATGAAGGGTCTAGACCCAAAACGTCAGCTTTTGTGCTCCTGAGATACTGCTTGGCCTGCTGTGTTCATCCAGCTACACACTTTGTTACCCTTTGCTTAGTGTTCACAGAGAATAGATGAAGGTCATCATGAGCAATATGGCACGTGTTCATTTGATACCAGAAGTGCTTCACCTATCGTATTGTGTAAGACTCCATCATAGAAATTCAGGATTGTAAGTAATGTGTATGGTAAGTATTTAGAACATTGATTAAAATAAAGCTCTAACACTTTAGTAAATTGATTTGCCAGCACCTGATTTACAATGTAAGAAACTCACACAACAATTCATGGCATGAACAGACAACAAAATCTTGCAGCAATGTTTAAAGGGCTCATCCACTATTGCTTCACACTTAGAAGAACTCTTAGCTTATTTTCTCACTTCTTTAATGGATTTGTGACCTACAGAAAGATTTTGCTGCTCCTTTTTGGTTATTTCAAAGAAACCTTCATTTACCGCCATTGGTGTTCTGGTAGATCTGCCTTTGGGGCTGGAAGATGAAAAAGAGCAGCCAGGAAGATAGGAGATAGCAGGATTGAACAGGTGAAGAAGAGGCAGGAGGAGGAAGGGGCACATCCATAATGGGCTTTTAGGGACCATTTTTCTGACATTAATTTATTAGAAGAAGCAATGAGTCAGGTACCTTTGTTCCACTAAAGGAGGCTGTCAAAGAACCCGTCACCTGCTGCAACCACAAGTCAGACCTCAAACATGGCACAGGCAGCATTTCCCGTGGTTGTCAAGGTCATTGCCCCTCTGACAATGAGCAACCTCCAGGCTGCGGCAAGTGACAGCAACATTTCATGGATTTCTGTTAATTGTTTTATCAGGAAGGCTACTGAGAAATTCTATATCAGGAAGAACACCTACATCTCTGTCCCAATAGGCAGAAGAGAGAGCTCATAAAGCAAGCTACCTTAGGGTGAAAAGTGCCACAGACTCTAAAAAGTCATGCAATCTCCTCATTACCATTCTGACACCTTTCTGAACAGAAAACCATTCTACTTCCTGAATATCCCAACTGTATTGCAAGCATTAGCACCACACTGATCTGGTCTGACTGGTGTCCCAGGAGCAGTCATGACTTGATAATGCAATCCAGTCTTCTATGCTGCCTAACAGGCAGTCACAGGTTGGTTATTCAGCTTCATGGGCTATTCTCATAAGACCTGATTTAGAGGTCAGGACTTCAGGCACAAGTAGCCTAATGTGACAGCCATACTTCTGTCAGAAACTTTAAAGCAGAGAGTCTGTGCATTCAAGTAGTGCTTCTGCTGCTGAGCTGCAGCAAGAACAGCTGTTGTGAATAATGGTGTTACCGACAGGGATGAGCAAGAACTACGCAAACTCCTGGACCCTTTCTTTACCACCGATATTTACTGGTTTCTTTGCAAAAAGATCATCTGTGTGCTTCTCAGCCAGCATATGGACAACTTAATCAGCAGCAGGCAGCTTTTTGTGAGTTTAAGTAAAGAGGATTATTTATTTACACATTCACCCCAACAGTGTAAAGTACTCATTCAGACACTCACACATCCATACCTGGGGAAAATATAATTAATAGTGTACTTTTACAAGTTATAAACAAAAGATTAGCTTATAATTCATGTGATTAGCTCATGTTAAAACAAAGATAGACTGCAGGCCTGGTGAAGAAAGAGTTTTCACTCCTGAGGGTAAATAAAGTCATACCAAATTTGTTGCAAGTTACTCTCAAATAAATGGACTTTGAGCAGGTCACAAACTTAATTACTTGTAACTTTATTATCAGAAAGTCAGTTTTATGCACTGGTGTACTTGATAAGGAACAGGCCTGTCAATGTTGCAGTCTCCAGCTCGATCCTAAAGGCACAGATATTGTTGCTCTTTCTGCTGTTGCTGTCTCTACAGTTGTTCTTCTATATATCTTTCAGACAGCACTTAAAGTCTGTTTAAAAGAGAGATGAACATGGCTACCCTACCAGGTCACATTTCCAAATATCATATTGGGCTTAGTTCATAATCCACAGCATAGGTCTTTGTGTGCCAATATTTGCTCTTGGGGTCTGAGACAAACACTGTCTTTGTTTCTGAAAAAAGCACACATTCAGGTTGGGAAATTACTTGGTCTCAGAATATGGGTATTGACAATTGTTTAGTGTACGTTATTCAAATAAAAGTCAATTCTAGAAGATTCCATACTTACCCACTGATTAAGCTGCCTGATACTAAAGCACATAGCTGCAGCAGGTGGTGAAGGAACAACAAGAGGACAAAACATACTGGATCCCATTTTCATCAATCTGCCTGCCACAGAGGCATCTGTCTATGACAGTATCTGGAAGACTGACCCCTGCACAGTCCTTGTGGAGACGACATCCCACCTTCACAGTGAGAATAACCTCCATCGTGTTGTGTGGCACTATCACTGTGCTAAATGCGACAGACTTCACACAGATCTAGCAACTCAAGACTGGGCATCCATAAAGCACTGTGGGCCATCAACAGCAGCAGAATCGTACTCCAGCACAATCTGTAACCTCATAGTCCCCCACTCAACCATTACCATCAAGCCAGGAGATCAACCCTGGTTCAAAGAAGAGTGTGGGAGAGCATGCTAGGAGCAGCACTAGGCATTCCTAGTATGTAGGGTTAATTTGAAGATGATACACCACAGGAACACTTATATGCCAAACAACATACGCAGCAAGTGACAGACAGAAACAAAAACAGAAATAGCTATTGAAACTCAGCAGGTCTGGCAACATTTATGGGAAGAAAGCGGACTTAATGTTGGGTGGAGAAAGGGGAGAGGTGAGCGGATATGTGGGATGGAGTCCAAAGTGAGAGACAAAAAAGACAGGGTGGAGAGAGACAGACAGACAGAGAGAGAGAGACAGACAGACAGAGACAGACAGACAGACAGAGACAGACAGAGACAGACAGAGACAGACAGAGACAGACAGAGACAGACAGAGAGGGAGATAGAGCTCTGAATGGGGTATAGATTACGGATAGTAGCCCAGTACAGAAGAAAAGCTGAATAAAAGTGATAAAAAGAGCTAAGAGTAGTACAGAATGGGTGAATTGTACTGAAAGCAAAATAAAAACCGAAAGAACTGTGGATGCTGTAAATCAGGAACAAAAACAAAGTTGCTGGAAAAGCTCAGCAGGTCTGGCAGTATCTGTGGAGGAGAAAACAGAGTTACCATTTCAGGTCCAGAGACCATTCCTCAGTTCTGTACTGAAAACAACCCATATAATGTTATAATAGGCTGATGAGAAGGTGAGAATGGATGAATGTGCTACAAGCAACCCATGTCATAATAGGACCAGGTATGGGGGTGGTTAAGAAAAAAGTGGAAGAATGGAATCAGGTTCTAAAGTTATTGAACTTGATGCTGAGTACTAGGGGCTGCAGGGTGCCCAAGTGGAAAATGAGATGTTATTCTTGGAGCACACATTGAGGCTCATTGGAACACTGCAGCAAACCTGCAACAGAAATGTTGGCCTGGGAACACTGGTGTGTTGAAGTAGCAGACAACTGAAAGCTCAGGGTAATTTTCACAGACAGAATGTAGATGCTCTGCAAAGCTCCCTAATGTAGAGGAGACCACACTGTGAACAGCAAATACAATAGACTAGATTGAATGAAGTACAGGTAAATCACTGCTTCATCTGGAAGGTATGTCCTGAGGCTTTGGTTGGTGAGGAGGGAGGAGGTAAATGGCAGGTGTTACACCTTGTGCAATTGCATGGGTAGGTGCCACTGGGGAGTGAGGTGTTGTTGGGAGTGAAGGAGGAGTGGATCAGTGGATCCCAGAGGGAATGGTCCCTATGGAATGCTCACAAGGGAGGGGAGGGGAATATGTGTCTGAATTAAATTGGCTGAACACTGGCATCTGTGATGTTGGGATCCTCCAGAAGAGGTTGAGATGAGTCATCCACTTGGCACTTCTAACTGAATATTGTTGCAAATTCCTCAGTCTTATCTTTTCCACTGATGCGTTGGGTTCTTCCCTTAAGGTTGGGGACATTTGTGGAGTCTCCTCCTCCAGTGAGTTGTTTAATTGTCCACCACCACTCACCACCTACCACCCACCCACCAGCCTCTGCATCCTGCTAGAGGTAACGGAAATGGTGGATTACAATCCTTTGGATGCAGATAGCAAAGCAGTCAGATAGATTAGATACTTGAAACATACTGAAGATATGAAGTCCAAATGCAGCAAGACCTGTATGATATCCAATCTTGGGCTGAACAAGTTACAAATAATCATGCCATACAAATGCCAGACAATGACTGACTCAAACAAGAGAGAATCTAACCATTAATACCGAACATTTAATTGCATTACCATCACTGGATTCCTCACTGTCAACATCATGGGGATTATCGTTCTCCAGAAACTTAACTGGACTAGCCATATAAATACAGTGGCTACAACAGCAAGTCTGAGACTAGGAATATTGCAGCAAGTAACTCCTCTCCCGACTCCCCAAAGCCTGTCCACAAGTCAGAAGTGTGATGGAATACTCACCACTTGCCTGGATGAGTACATCTCTAACAATACTCAAGAAGCTTGACACCATTCAACTCAAAGCAGCACACTTGGGTTGACATCACACATCCACCAAATTCATTCTCTCCACTACTGATGCCCAGTCACAGTAGTTTGTACCACCTACCAGATGCATTGAAGAAATTCACTAAGTCTCCATGGACAGCACCTTCTAAACCCACAATCACTACCATGTAAAAGGACAAGGGCAACAGATACATGGAAATATCTTAACTTTCAAGTTCCTCAGCAGCCCATTCATCATCCTTGCTTGGAAATTTATCGCTGTGCCTTCAGTGTTGCTGGGTCAAAATCCTGGAACTCCCTCCCTGACAACGTAGTAGGTGCATTGACATCAAAAGGATTGCCATGGTTCAAGTAAATGGTTCGCTATCACCCTCTTCACGTCAAGAAATGCTGGTCCAGCCAGCAAAGCCCACATCCCTGAATGAATATTTTTAAAAACTGAGTTCATATTTAAAAGTGTGGGGTAGAACGTGCACACTAAATACACAAAATAAGTAAATAATAATCACCTTTATTCAACCCCTTATTGTCTACTGTATGTACTTGTTAACTTATAGTGCTCCTGAGTGAAACATAACATTACAGCCAGAGAGGTGAAATATTCTTGGACTTCCATTTAGGATGCTTCACATGGCGGTGGTGGGCAAGCCAGCAGCTCTGGGCCATAAGAGCTCAACTGAAGAATTTCGGCCTGGGTTCGGACAGTCTAACCCAGGTGGTTGTGTTACACTGGAGAATTTAAGTGGCTGGCAAAGGAGTAGGCATGTATATTCCTAAGACAGGGCAGCAAGTGCTTCTCTCAGGAATCTAAGCCACTCTTCTGGGATCGCATCTCAGCATTCCTACAACTCTGTTTGAGAACACAGTGCATATGAATGACATGATATTCTAAAAGGCCTGGTCAATACTAGTGCCCAGGGCCCATATGAAAGTCATCTGAGCTTCTGTGACAGGGACAAGATTTTCAACAGTGGCTGATCAAGCTATCAGCACCAGCTATCAGCATCATGGTGAGTGTCAAGTATGCATGGTATCAGTCTTGAGCAAGTTAGATCAGGTCACACAGAATAGTGATAATCACACATCCAGCACCTGAAATGGAAGACAGGGAATGGGGTTAGTTCTTAGTTTGAGGGACAGCAGAGAGAGAAATGATTGCTAGTAGTAGTTGTCAGCATGTCATGCAGAGTATGTAGGTTAATTTGGAAGCATGATGTCTTCTCTACCATGGCTGTCTACCCACCCACAGTGGCCAGCATATTTTCTTTCATCAGGGACAGAATGTGCTAATGGACCCAGTCTCCTCCAGTTATAGCTTCCTTTCAAGTTGCATATGACTTTCTTCTGCAAGAAATGGATATGTTATTGGTATCATGAAGTGTTTTGTGTGTGTACCTATCATAATTGATTAGTTTATGTGTGGTGTGAGGTGTGAAACATAGTTATAATCATAGTGACAATAGCAATGAGTGGGAGATGAGGGCAATAGAGTGAAGCACGGTGCAGTGATTGTAGGAAACTGAAGGGAAGCAGGGGAGGAGTGAATTGAGTAGAGAGACTATGTCTGGCACAGGTGTGACTAGGCTGTTATTGAGGTGAACTTTAAGAATATTATCAAGGGAATCCTGTTGGAGGTTATTAAGTTTCTTTCAAGACGGCAGTCATCTCCTGGTGATAGATGTTGCCTCAAAGACTTTCTACCACCAACCCCTCCAATTAGTGGTAAACAAGATCCAACTCCTTCTGGTCAGATGTTAGTACAGCATCAGAAAGCTTACGTGCCCTTGCTGGACTTCCTGCAGCTGTTTCTCTCTCACAAGTATTTCACAGTGTGCTTCTTACTGTGAGAGTAATGGCTGTCTTTAAGAGGTCTCAGTGAAGCTAATTTCCTGCACCACTATCCCCCTTGCCCCAGCTGTCTCCAATTAGTAGTACTGGTTGTGCTGGCTGCCATGTGGTTCAAAATAATGAGCTGCAAGCACCAATTCAGCATGATTTCTGCAACCACATGGAAGTGTCCATGGAGAACACAGATTTTCAGATGCAATCAAATTTCTGGATCCTTAATTTTTTGGGTCAGGACCAGAAAACAGGGCAAAACCTTTTCTCCTCACATTAATTTCTATGGGGCATAGTAGCAAACAATTTGTTTCCTTCAGAGTGATTAAGTGTTGAATCTTTGGACAGCCAAAGATAATCTGCATTAATTAATGAAGCTACTTTAACAAGGTTAGTTGTTTAACTGATTTCACCTGATGAAGGAGCATGCTCTGAAAGCTAAATAAAACCTGAAAGAATGGCTGATGCTGTAAATCAGAAACAAAAACAGAAGTTGCTGAAAAAACTGAGCAGGTCTGGCAGCATCTGGTGACCCTTCCTCAGAACTGGACCTGAAAAATTAACTCAGATTTTTCTTCACAGATACTGCCTGACCCGCTGAGCCATTTAAGCAATTTCTGTTTTTGTTCCTGATTTACAGCATCAGCAGTTCTTTCAGTTTTTAATTTAATATTTAACTCACTGCCACATCTCTTCTAGGCATGCCCACCTTGAAGTTCTGCTCCTCACTCCGACTGGCTTTCTGTTCCAATCTTTTTTCTTGTCCACTGACATTAATTCAATTGTCAGTCCTGGTGTTTAACCAGGTATTTGCCAAAACCCGTTTCCATAGCCATATCCCATTCCTCAGTGACTGTGTCCGTGTTCAGAGGAAGGGTCATTGGGCTCAAAATGTTAATCTGATTTTGCTTCACAGACGCTGCCAGACTTGCTAAGTTTTCCAGCAACTTATATTTTTGTTGTGCTCTGAAAGCTTGTGATTTCAAATAAACGTGTTGGACTATAATTTTTATCCACCCCAGTCCAACACTGGCACCTCCACATCATGTTTCCCTGGTAAGAAGAGGAATTGAAGGACCAGGAACTGATTTAGGCTGAGGTGATTAAACTACAGAAATATTCAGGTGTATACTATTCAGGCATGTCAGGACGTTTGAGGAGATTGCGTTTACTTTGTTTTGAAGAGTAGGGTAGTTTCAACTGATCCAAACCATCTTTCAGGAACTGCTGGATCAGGATGGGCAGCTGCTGTGATAGCATAAATGTGTGTGGTACTTGAGGGAATGGGCTTGATGGGTCAAATGGTCTTTTCTCATTCCCTAGTTTCATACGCAAGGCTATTTCCCAATATTGAAATAGTGCCCCTACTGTTGATCGCTATCGGTAGGCCACTATCCTGGCCCATTCCCTATGTTCTAGCTAACTCACAACAAAGTACTTTCAGTTTTAAGGATGTCTTCCATTCTGATTTACCAGCCTGAAAGCTTATATAAACAAGACATATTTTAGTTCATTATAGAATAGGCAGTGATATTTAATTGTACTTCAAAACGTACTGTCATTTATAAAATATCCTCTAGCTCTTTGTCAACAAGGTGTTGGAATGTCTGGCTTAGAGTATGTTGGCTTCCTTTTTAAGCACTCAGTGAAGCAGCAAGTCCCCAAAGATTACTGCTGCATCTCTTATTATCCTGCTAATATGCAATTTGCAAAAGTCAAGGCTGAAATTTTTGTAACAATCCTCAGCCAGAAGAGCCTAGTAATGATCCATCTCAGCCTCCTCCAGAGCTTCCCAGCATAACAAGGGCTTATGGCTCCCACAAGGTGAAACAAACTTTCTGCATCTACCCTGTGAAATCCCCAAATAATCATGTATATTTCAATAAGGTTACCTCTTATTCTTCTATGTTCCAACAAGTAGAAGCCCAATCAACTCAGAATCTCCTCATAAGACAGTCCATCGATACCCAGGATCAGCCTAGCGTACCTACTCTGGACTGCCTCCAATGACAGTCTATCTTTCCTTAGCTAAGTGGCCCAAAACAGTTCACTGCATTCCAGCCCAGCTCGTCCCCTCCACCCACTGCATCCCAAAACCAGCCCAGCCTGTCTCCGCTTCCCTAACCTGTTCTTCCTCTCACCCATCCCTTCCTCCCACCCCAAGCCGCACCTCCATTTCCTACCTACTACCTCATCCCCGCCTCCTTGACCTGTCCGTCTTCCCTGGACTGGCCTATCCCCTCCCTACCTCCTCACCTATACTCTCCTCTCCACCTATCTTCTCCTCTATCCATCTTCGGTCCGCCTCCCCCTCTCCCCATTTATTCCAGAACCCTCTCCCCATCCCCCTCTCTGATGAAGGGTCTAGGCCCAAAACGTCAGCTTTTGTGTTCCTCTGATGCTACTTGGCCTGCTGTGTTCATCCAGCTTCACACTTTGTTATCTTGGATTCTCCAGCATCTGCAGTTCCCATTATCACTGCATTCCAGTTGTGGTTTGACTGGTGTCTTGTGTAGTTGTAGCAATACCTCCCTACTTTTACACTCCATTCCCTTTGAAATAAAAGTCAACATTCTATTTGCCTGTTATTACCTGCTAAACTTGGATCTGAGCAATTTTGAGATTTGTGGATAAGGACTCCCAAATCCCTCTCTTCTGTGGCTTTCTACAGTCCTCTGTTAAAGTAATATTCAGCTCTTCACTTCATTACATCTGCCAAGTGTTTAGTCATTCACTTAACCTGCCAAGAGCCCTCTGCAGACTCTGTCATTCTCACCACTTGCTTTCCCACCTATTATTGTGTCATCCGTGAACTTGGCTGCAGCATTTTCACTTTCGTCATCCAAATCATTAATATATGTTGTAAATAATTGTGGACCCAGCAGTGATTTGTGGTATACCGTTAAGGTTACAGGCTGGTTACAGGTTACCAGTCTGAAAATGCTTCCCTTATCCCAACTCTGTCTTCTCATAAACAGAAAAACTAAAGAACTGTGGATCTGGAAATCAGAAACAAAAACAGTAGTTATTGGAAAAGCTCAGCAAGTCTGGTAGCATCAGTGAGGAGAAAGCAGAGTTAACATTTTGGGTCCAGTGATGCTGCCACACCTGCTGCATTTTTTCAGCAATTTCTGTTTTTGTTTCTGTCTCTACTAGTTAGCTAAATCATCTCTCCATTGTTAATACACTACCTTCAACACCATGTGCTCTTGTTAAGCAGCCTGATATCTGGTACCTTATCAAATGCCTTCTGAAAATCCACACGTATTATATCCACTGCTTCCCCTTAATCTATCCTGCTTGACACTGCCTCAAAGAATTCTAGTAAATTTGTCAGGCATGATTTTCCCCTTCACTGAGCCATGCCGACTCTGCTTGATCATACTATGCACTTCAAAATGCTGTGGTATTATGTCCTTTACAACAGACTCAAACATATCCCCATAAAACATATGTTAAGTTAACTGACCTATAGTTACCCGCTTTTATGTCTCCTTCCCATTTTAAATAAGCGTATTACATTGACTGTTTTCCAATCTCCTGAGACTTTTCCAAATTCCAGGAAACCTGAAAGATTATTTCCAGTGCATCCACTATATCCCTTAATATCCAAGGGTACAACCCAACAGGTCCAGGGTATTTATCAATCTTTGGCACCATTAATTTCCCTGGCACCTTTTCTCTAGTGATAGTTATTATATTTATTTCCTATCATTTTACCCCTTGCATATTGAGTAAATTTGGGATGCTATTAATATTTTCTACTGTGAAGACAGATGCAAAAGTATTTATTCAACCTGTCTGCTATTTCCTGGTTCCCCATTCTTTCCCCAGCCTCATTTTGTAAAGGGGCCTGCATTCTCAATTTTGAGCTGGTATGTCAGAGTAATTATGTAAAATACTGTGTTTCTGTGTACCAGTATGAAAAACAGACACTGAAGCCTGCAGGCTTCATCACTGGTTACCCTGCAGTTCAAATTTCTACTTCAACATTTCCAAATAACAGGGTTTAACTGTACTGAAGTAGAAACAGAAGAAAACAATTGGATTATTTTGTGTTTCTAGAATTACAATGAATCACCAAATAAAATCTCTCTCCACATGTAATCCAGAAAAGGATCATATCTACGATACATTTTGCTATTTGTGTGCAATATTCATTGATATGAAATTTTGATGTCAGAAAGTGAGTATTCAACTCAAACTTTTACAGTGAAAGTAAAAGCTGAAATGTATCTCACCATAAGTGAGATTGTCCTTTCCTTCTTCCTGGCCGGTACCTTTCACTTTCTCTCGCTTCTTGTGCTTTGATCCATGAGTCCTGTGGTGTCGGTGGCTTTGTCTACCCAGAGGCATACGCACACCAACATACAAGGTCCTGTGTCCTATAATCACAAGGGGAAATATATAAAAATCATACATAAAAGCACGATCGATTCTAAATACAATGATCACAACGTGAATTAGGATGCAGTTGAACTGTATTGGCAGGCTGTGATGTGCCACCCACAGATTCTCACTAAATTGCAAAATTCAATTCTCTTCGCACATACTTCATCCTTCTATATCTCTCCCCATTTCTTTAAAAATCTGTGTCACAGCTTTTGACTATCTCTCTTAACATTGGTCCTCATGTTGCTCAGGCTTGACTATCCACTAACATGCGCCAACGAATGACTATCAACTAACAAGTGCAACTATTATCCACACTTTAGTTTCCACTATCCATTAGATGTTTTACAGCAATCATCATTATGAAAAATCAAAATGGAAATCTCCTGTAGTCCTCCTTCCAGAATCATGATGACAAAAATGAACTCAGCATAGAAATGCAAAGTATAGGAACCAATCAACAATTGGATGATAGGGAAACAGCAGTCAAGCACTTGAAAAAAGTGGGGAGCTTATGTAGCACAGGGGTAGTGACTCTACCACTGGTCCAAATGTCCAAATGTCCAAAATGGGTTCAAGTGCCACCTACCAAAGAGATGTGCCACAACAGGGCAGGTTCATTAAAAACATACTTGAAAGGAGGAAAGTAGACATTATGTGTTGAGCAAATGTTGCAGAAACAGTGATGCTGAAAGCAATTTAGAAGTTTTAACTAATGCAGAACAGCATTTAACCAATGTTTAACCAATGAAGAACAGCAATCAAAACCAATAAGAAGTTGAAATATATAGGAAAAACAGAACACAAGTGAGAGGAAGTAATAATCAAAATTTGAGTCACTCTAGTTAGACCAGAAATGACATCTAGAGTCACAGTCATCGAGATGTACAGCACAGAAACAGGCCTTTTGGTTCATCTCGTCCATGCCAGCCAGATATCCTATATTAATCTAGTCCCACTTGACAGCATTCAGCCCATATCCCTCTAAACCCTTCCTATTCATATGCCCATCCAGATGCCTTTTAAATGCTGTAATTGTATCAGCCTACACCACTTCCTCTGGCTGCTCATTCCATACATGCTCCGCCCTCTGTGAAAAAGATGCCCCTCAAGTCCCTTTTAAATCTTTTCCCTCTCACTTCAAACCTCTGTGCTCTAGTCTTGGACTCCCCTACCATGGGGAAGAGACATTGGCTATTCACCTTGTCCATGCCCTCATGATTTGGATAGTACATTACCTCCATAAGATCACCCCTCAGCCTCCGACGCTCCAGGAAAAACAGCCCCAGTCTATTCAGTTTCTCCCTATAGCTCAAACCGTTCAACCCTGGGAACATCCTTGTAAATCTTTCCTGAACCTGTTCAAGTTTCACAACGTAATTCCTTAGCAAGGAGACCAGAACTGAATGTAGTATTCCAAAAGTGGCCTAACCATTATCCTGTACAGCTGCAAAATGACCTCCCAACTACTATACTCAATGCACTGTCCAATAAAGGCAAGCATACCAAATGCCTTCTTCACTATCCTACCTACCTGTGACTCCACTTTCAAGGAACTATAAACCTGCACTCCAAAGACTCTTCGTTCAGCAACACTTCCCAGGACCTGACCATTAAGTGTATAAGTCCTTCCCTGATTCACCTTTCCAAAATGCAGCTTCTGAGGAAGGGTCACCGGACCTTAAACATTAACTGTTTTTTTCCTTCACAGATGCTGCCAGACCTGCTGAGCTTTTCCAGCAACTTTTTGTTCCTGATTTACAGCATCCGCAGTTCTTTTGGTTTTTACTAACCATACCTCCTGTGTTCACATCCAAACTATTCAGCTGATTTTAACCAGAAATTGGGTAAACACTCAAACATTGGAGATAGATACTTGACACTAGGATAAACTGAGTTACAAAGAAAACACTTCAGAAACTTAGTCTTTACAAACTATAAAAGGAAACTGAGAGAAGACAACTTTAGAGCTGAAATCAGGAAAGGTGAGATCAAGGCCAGGAATAATCTTCCAGATAATGTTGGATGCAATAAACCTTGGAATACTTTCAGAAGCAACTGGAAAAGAAGATTAGATCTCTATGAAGTGATGAATTAAATAGGCTAAACTGTCTTCATCATAATTATCATAGGAACAAGTTAAGAATATGCCAAATTTCTTGTTACATTTGACAACTCAACTGCATCCTGCCACTGGATTAAGAATCTAATTATGAGAAGGAAATTATTTTGCATACTCAACATACAAACCCTGGTGATTTATCCAGTCAAAAATTCTCTGCCATTTTCATGAGGCTCTGAAAACTCTTCAAACATTACACAAGACCAGACTTTCTATCAAATCTTAGGGCTAAACGCCGACTACAAAACATTAAAAAATTGAGTCAAAATGAAGCTGCTTTTGTTTCCATGTTCTTTAAGCAGTCTCCATAATGGAGTAAAAATTAGTATAATTTTGTGCAATAACAACTATTTGAAGAACTTTATGTGGAAACTCAGAACCTATGCAGGACAATGACAGATCTTGCTGATGTTCTGCTGCAATAAACCCTGGAATATTAAGATACGTACTTACACATTCACAATTGTTTTGCTTCTGTGTGGTCATGAAAGCACAAAGCTCATACCTTGGTTCCTCTTTAGAAAAGAACTAACCCAGGTCCACACTGCAACCTCATTCCTCAAATGACCATAAGGCTTTCAGAAAACAGAGTGGGTAATCATACCCCAAAACTTTACAATTTGACCCAACCATTCACTGCTATGATATTATATTCCAAAAGATAATAGTATTTAAGCATAATTTAAGTTCACTCACTTAGTGAGAGTTGTATTTGAGTTAATCATGCTCCATAAAAAAAACTCACCCCTGCTGTTTACTAGCTCCCCATCGTTCTTGCCGAGGTATATTATTGTACAAAATAATCTCAGAAACCTCAGGTACAGGTTAGAATTGTTTATTTTGCCAACATGTTGGGAGAACTCTACCTCAGAAAGATTCTGAAGCAGGACTCTGCCCAACCAAGAAATCATCAGATACATATACACTGCGAAACACCAAGGCAGTGCATTACTTGAATTCCAACATGGTCTGTTTTAGGTTTCCATTATGCAAAATACGTCTGTTGCAGATTCCTAGGAGGCAGGGTGTCTGCTACTCCTGGTCTTAGCTACCATCCCTACCTCCCAGATCCTACCCTAATCTTTCTTCTGGAACCTGCGTTTTATTATTGTGCTAATCCTGTAGCCTCATAAGGCTAGCTTTATCTACAATATCATGTTGCTGAGCAGCTCAGAGTGGTATAGAAAAGAATATCCTTTATTGCCAAGTGTGCTCCAGTATAGACGTACACAAATAAAGTGAAAAGATTTTACAATGGCTGCCTCTAATGGTGCCATCTTAGGTACAAGCATCTAGGGACAAATCCTGGATACCAAAGAGGAATAAAAGGAAAAGTAGTAGCATTACTTACACTATCTAAAAAGTAAGTTAGAAGTAGGATCGTTATAATATAGTTAAAGGATTGACATTACAGTCCAGTAAAGAATTTCAGATCAACATTGAGGTCACTAGGCACTCAAGCTGCTGATAAAGACCAGCAATGTACGTACTTAGCTGCAGGGTCAGTGTATTGGCCACATCAACATTTTAGCTGGGTAGTGCCTGTGAGCAGTTTGACATAGAAGCCTTTCTTAATGCAACCAAAATGGGAATAAAATGAATCCTTGTTATTAAACTAATTAAATTCCATAGTCCTTTCTAATATAAGCAGTCAACCTCACTTCAGATCTTTGAATCTAATCTTTTCTTTCCCAGTGGATTGTTGTGGAGGTAATCCATATTCAATATTTTTCCTTTATGCTATACAACCAATTGAAACCCAAGTAATTCTTTAAAGAGATAGTAGGAACTACAGATGCTGGAGAATCCGAGATAACAAGGTGTAGAGCTGGATGAACACAGTAGGTCAAGCAGCATCACAGGAGCAGGAAAGCTGACGTTTCGGGCCTAGGCCCTTCATCAGAATTTCTGATGAAGGGTCTAGGCCCAAAACGTCAGCCTTCCTGCTCCTATGATGCTGCTTGGCCTGCTGTGTTCA
Source organism: Stegostoma tigrinum (assembly GCF_030684315.1). Classification (NCBI taxonomy): domain Eukaryota; kingdom Metazoa; phylum Chordata; class Chondrichthyes; order Orectolobiformes; family Stegostomatidae; genus Stegostoma; species Stegostoma tigrinum. Next base: position 9,368,811 of record NC_081404.1, on the reverse strand, counting down.
TCTAATTCTTTAATTAATATATCCATCACCTGTTTTCAGATTCCATTAGGCCTCAGGCATTTCTTCAGACCATGTTAGGTAATAAAACTCCTGTGATGAGCCATTGAAGGAAAAGCAATGTCAAGAGGCAGTGATTAGATTGTCTCTTACTAGAGACGGTCATTGCCTGGCATTTTTGTGATGTGGATGTTACCTGCCATCTGGAAGCCTCAGCCTTTATATTATCCACATCTTGTTGCAATTGTGCATGAACTTAACTTCAATATCTAAGTAATTGCGAATCATACTAAATATTGTGCAGCCATAGCAAACATCTCAACTTCTGATGCTGATGGTGATGGTGGAGGGAAAGTCATTGATGAAGCTGAAGATGGTGGGAGATCAGTTAATTTTTGGTAGGAATCCTAAAGTTCCGCTAATAATAATTGATCATCCCCAAGCTTAGTAAGGGGCTACAATTAGCTCTATGTTTTTAGACTACTTGAGTGCATTGCATGAAGGCAGAAGACTTTCATTAAAGCTGAAGTTTCAAAAAATTTAGTACTTCTCAATAAGGTCTGTCCTGTTAAAATTCGGATGATGCCTTCTGTTAAAGGCAAACCCAATCATTTTTAACTGGCATCATTAGAGGCAGCTTTCAGGCATCTTTAGAAAATAGAACATAGAACAGCACAGCACAGTATAGGCCCTTCGGCCCACGATGTTGTGCCAAACTTTTACCCTAATCCAAAAGGTCTATCTAACCTCCATCCCTACCTTATACCATCATCCAAATGCCTATCTAATAGCCGCTTAAATGACCCTAATAAGGCCGACTCCACTCCCCTCTCCAGCAATGCATTCTATGCCCCAACCACTCTGAGTAAAGAGCCTACCTCTGACATCTCCCCTACATCTACCTCCATTCACTTTAAAACTATGTCCCCCTCGTAATAACTACCTCCGCCCTAGGAAAAAGTCTCTGGCTGTCTACTCTATCTATACCCCTGATCATTTTGTACAGCTCTATCAAGTCACCTCTCATCCATCGTCGTTCTGAAGAAAAAAGCCCTAGCGCTCTAAACCTTTCCTCGTAAGACCTTCCCTCCATTCCAGGCAACATCTGTTACTGTTTCGTTGTTAAATAATCTATTATTCTATGAGGTTTTCCAACAGAGTTTATTCCAATTTCTTCTTTCTTTTGTAGTCTTTTGACTATAATGTATGAATGGACAGTGTTTTGCTTCAATAATAGAGGTTTGACCAACCAAATTGCACCCAGATCGCAACATCTGGCACTTTCCTTTAAAATAAGAAAAAGTTAGGGTTTCAGCTATCTTAATATTTTGAAGGAGTTTGGTCTGGACAATAACATAATTTGGTAACAGAATACTGTGGAGTTATTTCAGTGATGATGAGAGCAAAACGCACTCCTGAAGAGAGTCATTCACAATGGTCATCTTCGAGTTGGTGTAAGCATTTCTAGCATCATGCCATTATTTGGGAAGCTTGACTTGTTCTACCCTGTTGTTGAAGACAGGCCCAGTAAATGGAAAGAATGTGTTATTTTTTTCTGGGCAAATGACATTGAACCAGATGAAAAGCAAAAAGTAATTTTCCTGCCAGCTTGTGGACACGCCGCTTTTTCAGTTATTAAGAGCCTAACTTTCCCTCAGGCAATAGATACTAAAACGTTACAAGAGTTGACAGATTTAGTTATGGAATATTGTGACCCAAACCACCTCTAATTCTGAGAATTCGATCAGTTTTACTTGGCAGTTCGAGAACCAGAGGTATCCATATTGGTATTTTTGCCAAGGTTAAGACGACTGGCAGTCATGTGACTTTGGTTTAATCCTTTATGAGATGCTGAGACACCATTTGGTATATGAAATTAATGATGTAACTGTGAAAAAGCACCTACCAGCTGAAGCCCAACTGAACTTCAAACAGGCACTACAACTGGCTTTATCATTGGAAAATGCAGCAAGTGGAGCTTATGTGTTACAGGGTATTTCAATGGAAGTGGACACGCTTGCAAGGCTGACCGAGCTTAGGGAATACCACTTGAGTGTAGGCAATTGCATAGCCTCACTCAGGACATATCATGAACTGTAGGTCCTCCTACAGCAAAACCCCAAAACAAAGCCATGCCTCAGCCAGACGGTTAAAATTTTCTTCAGGATCCAGGCCGGTAAGCCATTGTAGTTACTGCTGGTATGCAGACTCGAGACAGCAAGAAAGTTCCACTAGATATAAATTGAGCGAGAGAACTCATGGGCCGGTATCTAGGAGAGTGAACACCCTGGAAAGTCCACCTATATCTGGTTTGGAACAGTTACATTGCTCAGCAACATCCAAATCAGAATCAAAATAAACATGAGGCTAAATGGTCACCTGGTTCTGATGGAGGTCGATACCAGTGTGGCTGCTTTAGTGATTGCAGAACCAGTCTTTAACCAAATTTTGGTTTGGCATCCAATCCTTAGGTTTGCATAAGACCTCAGCTAGACTGACAGCCTATACCAGGGAACTGTTACAGATTAAGGGTACAACTTTGGTTCTGGTCTCGTATGAGAAGCAGCTTGTTCAGTTCCCACTGATTGTAGTAAAAGGCTCAGGTCTAAGCCTGATGGGTGGAATTGGTTGAAAAAGATTCACCTTGATTGGCTCAACAATTTGATTAGAAAATGGAAGACACCTCGGAATCGGAGATGGATACGGCAGATGTCACTGCCTCAATGCCCTTGCTGCCTGAAGAGGATTTCTTCTGAATTGCTCCACAAGAGGCAAGCTGCTGTGCATTACATGCTGCCCATATCAGAGGCAGAGGCAGAGTTGGAAGAACCTGACATGGTGTTGAAATGCCCCAGGAGGAGATACAAATAAAGAAATAGCCTATGTCTTCAGACTCAGAGTGGGACAGATGTAGTGATTATAAAGAGATTAGCCAGATGGACCTCATAGAATATGAGCTTCCTGATTGGGGCTGTTAATCTGGTCCAATTAGGGAGCCCTGGCTGACAGATATAAACAGGAGTATTAGAGGTTCTGCTCACTCTGAGGAAGTTGGATCAGTATCAAGGACTCTTCATGTGTAAATAACGGGTGACTTGGTAACAGGCTACTGGCCTCTGTGAAATTATTTCAATTATCTTTGGGAGTATAACATTCAGGTCCAGTCAGGAAGGTCGTTGGGGTCAGTAGTCAGACAGATGGTATAGTTGGGTCTAGTCAGATGGTAGTTGAATTATGTCTAGTTAGGAGTGCAGTTGGAGGGTGGGGTGCAGTTCTGTCATTACCCAGATGTTAAGACTAGGTTTAATCCAATATCTCTTGGGTAATGTCTCGGTTAAGTTTCTGCACTCTCTGAAGTTTTCAACTCTGATCCAGAGATATTTGTAGAGGGTTTCTGGGAGCAGAGGTAATGCCAAATGGAAACTTACACTTCCCAAGCAATTTCCACGTAGGTCCATATGTCAGGACCTCGACAAGATTCCAATGCGCATCTTTCATCTTACATCTGGTTTCTGGTGATCTGAAGGCCAAAAAATATAGCCCAATGTTTCAGGTAAATAACCTTTCATCCAAACCACTGAAATATTACTTGGTTCAAAAAACCCAAACAGTTTAGGAGACAGATTGAAGAATATAATATGGAAGTAGTCACGGTGAGGATCCTACAATAGCCAACGATATATATGCAGCAACAAAAACAAAGTTGCTGGAAAACCTCAGCAGGTCTGACAGCATCTGTGGAAGAGAAAACAGAATTAACGTTTCAGGTCCAGTGACCTTTCCTCAGAACGCTCTGAGTTCTGAGGAAGGGTCACCGGACCTGAAACATTAACTCTGTTTTCTCCTCCACAGATGCTGCCAGACCTGCTGAGCTTTTCCAGCAACTTTGTTTTTGTTGCCGATTTACAGCAGTTGCAGTTCTTTTGGTTCTGATATACATGTAACTCGTGTCTCTCTGCTGCATTCTATTGTTGTCATTGGCTCATGCCTAAAAGGCCCGTCTATACAGCAGGATTGTCCAACCTTTGCATGTGTGGAGCCATATTTCAATGTTTTTTTTCTTGCTCAAGAAGCTGATGAGCAGATTTCAGAAAGATAAAGATGAGCACAACATTAAACATGAATCCTAAAAATGCAAAAACAATAAACTGATGATCCAAAAAGTAATTAAAATTAATTAACACTATAAAGTGGCAAGAAGCAGAGCTAACAAATAAAGCCATTTTTACTTTTTCACTTGAGAAGCAAAACTAGAGACAGAGAGAGACTAGGCCCAGAGTTCTGATCATTAGGGAATTATGCGGAGTCAGAGGCCAAGTAAGGCTATTGATTTAACTAACACCCACTGGACACTGCAGAAACTAAACAGAAATCATGCACCTTCATTGTGTGCTGCTCCTTCAATCACAGTGAACTCAATAGCAGAAAATGCAGGAGAGAAGTGGCTTGTGGTTAGAATTGCAGGTCTAGACCAAATTTTAATTCAACTTCCTTGTTCTTCCAAGTGTCTTGGATGAGGTCTGGTGAACCATATACAAAGACTCCACAGGCCACATTCTGGACTACTCATTTGCTTTTATTTTGTTTGTTAGAAACAAAATTAATTTACAGTACTAATTCCCAGCTTGGAATCAGAAAATCAGCTATCACTAAATGTTAAGTCTTCAACTTAGGCTTTCAAAAATAGATACCAATCAAGGTGTATAAGATATAAACAGTATAGGAATGTTGCTCCAAACTAATGGGCAGTTTAAACTAACCTGACATGTATTACAAAGGACATAAATTAATACAGAGGAAATATCTGGTATTATGTAACACCTTTTAGATCCTCAAAGCATCCCGTAGTTCATGTGGACTTGGTGTGAGATTTTTTGGTGACCTTTCAACATTTAGATTCAGTAGCTTACATCTCATCCAAATTGGCTTTAATGAACAAGTAAATTAGAAAATTGACAGCATTCACTTACTTGGAATACCATATTTGGATGTACCATATCAATTAATTGTTGAACTGAAATAAAAACAATTATCATGTTATTATGTTCATTTAGGACAGCAACAATCAATAATTTCGATGCATTGCTTAATAATGCAGACAAGACTGCAGTTGGCAAATATCTCAATTCCCTTAAAACAGTTAGATCCTAATAACAATTTCTCCATAAATCAGGTGGATTTTCAGTATCTTTCTACCGAGTGATCATCAAACACTGATGAATGACAGTTAATATCTCTGGAGTGGGAATTGTTCCATGTGAATTAATCCATCAGTCTGCAGAGAGCCTTTCCTTCTCCCAATTGAGAGCACACACTTATTACCAGAAGCTAATAGAGTCATAGAGCTATGCAGAACAGAAACAGACCTTTCAGTCCAACTCGTCTATGCCGACCAGATATCCTAAATTAATCTAGTCCCATTTGCCAGCATTTGGCTCATGTCACGCTAAACCCTCCCTATTCATATCCTCATCCAGATGCCTTTTAAATGTTGTAATTGTACCAGCCTCCACCACTTCCTCTGAAGGCTCATTCCATACACGCACCACCCTCTGCATGTGAAAAAATGACTGCTCAGGTCCCTTTTAAATCTTTCTCCTCTCACCTTAAACCTATGCCCCTCTAGTTTTGGACTCCCCCCACCCCAAGGAAAAGACCTTGTCTATTTACTCTATCCATGCTGCTCATGATCTCATAAACCTCTACAAAACTCATCCCTCAGCCTCTGACGGTCTAGGGAAAATAGCCCCAGCCTATTCAGCCTCTCCCTATAGCTCAAACCCTCGAACCCTGGCAACATCCTTGTAAATCTTTTCTGTACCTTTTCTGGTTTCTAGTCCTTCCTATGGGAGGGAGACCAGAATTGCGTGCAATACTCCAAAAACAGTCTCTAACACTATTAACAAACACACATTACATTATGCTAAATCTTACTGGATTCGGTATAGTAGAAGAGATATGCCTGTCAACAATTATTCATGCTCATCTGTTGCTATGAAGCATGAATTGTTCCTCAGCAGAAGCACGATTGCGTCCCCCAGTGAGTAAAGCTGTATCAAACAGAGGAATTCCTGATCTGTGCTGAGCTCGCTGATGTAAACTGGATTGCAAATTAATAGTTAGCTAGTCTCAACACACCAAGTTTGGGAGGGAGTGATTGGCTAACAATCTGGTTGCTAACAAATATCAAGCCAGCCCCCCCAACTGTAAGCTTGTGCAAATGGATAGTGAGGTGATGACAAGATCAGCTTCAGCAAGGAAACCAGAATAGATACCTGGCAGATTCAGCTTGCCACTTACTCCAACAACCTCCACGTTGCCTCTGACCAAACCACAGCCCAAAGCACAATCAATGGACACCAGGTACACACATATCTCCTTCATTGATGTTGGCATTCGGAATCTGCCAAGCTACCACAATCATCCTGGCACTTTCACTATGTACTGTCAATGTGCTCTGGAAGCACAGATTTGCATCGTGCAACACTCAAAGCAAGCATTGAAAGGCTGCAGCAGGGCACTCTGCACACAGAGACAGGCACCCAGCTCAACGACTGCAGCAGGCTGTAACCCAGGGCTGCTCACTTGCTCCCTTAGCACCTACCTGCCCGCTCACAGAATCGCTGCCTTGCCTTGACATGTCATTAGCATGGGCAGCTTGCCTTGCTGCTAAGCAGTCTTCAGTCCAGGGGGTGCACATCTTGCCATATGGCAATGTGCTTTTGTCAATCTTACAACTGCACCATGTCCAGAGGGTAGAGCGAATGTAATCAGGTAGACGCACTGATACCAGTCAGGGATCTGGGCCAGTCTTACTTGGAGTTGTCTGCTCATGCCATTTGAGGAGTGGGCCATGGTCAGTATCAGGTTAGAGACAAAATAAAAACTGCAGATGCTGGAATCCAAGGTAGACAAAGGAGGTTGGAAGAACACAGGCAGCATCTGGAGAAAAGGATTAGTCAACATTTTGGGTATAACCCTTCCTCAAGCTGCATATAAAGTGGGTGGGGGGGGGGAAGAAGGGGTGCCTCATGGGAGGCTGCTGAGCAAAGTGAGGGCCCATGGTGTTCGAGGTGAGCTACTGGCTTGGATTGAGGATTGGCTGTCTGACAGAAGGCAGATTTGGGATAAAAGGCTCTTTGTCGGAATGGCAACTGGTGACAAATGGTGTCCCGCAGGGTTCAGTGTTGGGGCGCAGCTGTTCACCTTATATATTAATGATCTGGATGAAGGGACTGGGGGCATTCCGGCAAAGTTTGCCGATGATACGAAGATAGGTGGACAGGCAGGTAGTACTGAGAAGGTGGGGAAGCTGCAGAAAGATTCAGACAGTTGAGGAGAGTGGTCAAGGAAATGGCTGATGAAATTCAATGTGAGCAAATGTGAGGTCTTGCACTTTGGAAAAAAGAATACAGGCATGGACTATTTTTTAAACGGTGAGAGAATTCATAAAGCAGAAGTACAAAGGGATCTGGGAGTGTTGGTCCAGGATTCTCTAAAAGTTAACTTGCAGGTAGAGTCCGTGATTAAGAAAACGAATGTAATGTTGTCGTTTATCTCAAGAGGGTTGGAATATAAAAGCAGCAATGTGCTTCTGAGACTTTATAAAGCTCTAGTTAGGCCTCATTTAGAATACTGTGTCCAATTTTGGGCCCCACACCTCAGGAAGGACATACTAGCCCTGGAGCATGTCCAGCGGAGATTGACATGGATGATCCCTGGAATGGTAGGTTTAACGTATGATGAATGGCTAAGGATCTTGGGATTGTACTCATTAGACTTTAGAAGGTTGAGGGGAGATCTAATAGAAACTTACAAGATAATATATGGCTTAGAAGGGGTGGACGCTGGGAAGCTGTTTACGTTAGGCGGGGAGACTAGGACCCATGGGCACAGCCTTAGAATTAGAGGGAGTAAATTTAAAACGGAAATTAGATGACATTTCTTCAGCCAGAGAGTGGTTGGCCTGTGGAATTCATTGCCACAGAGTGCAGTGGAGACCGGGATGTTAGATGCCTTCAAGGCAGAGATCGACAAATTCTTGATCTCACAAGGAATCAAGGGCTACGGGGAGAGTGCAGGGAAGTGGAGTTGAAATGCCCATCAGCCATGATTTAAATGGCGGAGGAGTGGGCTTGATGGGCCGAACGGCCTTACTTACACTCCTATGTCTCATGGTCTTATGGGTGGAGGTGGAACGGTGGTGATCGGTGGACACTGGTAGTAGGTACGACCTGGTTGGTCAATGGGAGGGATGGATCTGGTTGGTGGCTGGAAGGGAGGGTCAGAAGGTGGAATGCAAGGGAGGAGGTGGGGCTGGAATGTTCCCCCTCCAACATGTCCATCCTCTGCTCCTCCAGTGTCATAGTGACTCAAAGCAAATTCGAAGAAGAACATACCTTATCTTCCACCTGGGCACCTTACAGCCCAGAGGTCTCAACATTGAATTCCCCAATTTTAAATAGCCTTCCCACCCATCGCCTGGCTCCCTTTCCAGTCCCACCTCCTGACCCTCATTTCCAGCCACCAACTGGATACATCTCTCCCATTGACCAACCAGGTCATACCTACTACCAGTGTCTACCTATCACCACCATTCTACCTCAACTTCTCCCCCCCACCCTTTATTAGCAGCTCCCCTACCCCCACATCCAGTCCTGAAGAAGGGTAATGCCTGAAATGTTGACTGCTCCTTTCCACTGGATGCTGCCTGGATTGCTGTATTCTTCCAGCCTCTTGTTTATCAGGTCCGTCCACAGAAATTTAGTGGGAAGGGGAGGGGAATGGGGTGAGTGGGTGGGAAAGTGTGGCCATTGCTGCAGGACTGAGCCTCAGCAGATTAATCTCAGTGGCTTGGGACTGCAGGCTCTGAGCAAGAGTGCAGTTCACCTCTCAAGAAGGTAGCAGGATTGGCCAAGAGGGAATATGGTAACACATGGCTGGGAAGGGTTTAATGCAGAAAAGGGGCATCATTCACAGGCACAAGCATCCTACATTTAAGGTAGGGGAGTGTAGTGAATGACTACACCAGGAATAGTCACTTCATATGCCAATGGCTGGTGGGAAAGGTAGGCAAGTGTAGGTACATTAGGCTGGTAGCTGGGAGCGTAGGGAAGTGCAAAGCCTGTGGGGTTAACAGGATGGGCTGCTAAGAAAGGGATGTGGATATTTGAGGGCTCACCAGGATATTCAGCCTGAGGCTGGAGCTCACTAACAGAGGAGCACTCACTGCCACCTTCCATTGTGTTGGAAACTGAAAGTGCACAATGGGGACACTAATGACTGTGAACACACTCAGTAGGTGTGGAATGTGACTCAACCTATGAGGAAGGAGGCTGTCACAAATACCAATTGTAGAACGTCTAAAGAGAAAGACCAGGCCCATACAATGTATAGCATACAGGAACACAAGCCACCTATTCTCCTGTCAAACTACAGCATTAATCCTCTGTATGTTACACCTCCCTGGCACAGATACTGATGGATGACTCCTGAACAGTTACAACTTTGTGCACAGAGGGAGCAAGGAGTAGGAATGTTGAACAGAGAGGGATAAAGGTGTCATTATGGCCAATGCCATGTATGTACAATATTCTCCCACTTCCAGATGGTGACTTAGCTCCCAACACACGGTCCTATTGCTCGAGACTTGTCTGTAGCCACATAGTACTGCCAGATGGAAGGAGATGCATTTAGCATCTACACTGGGACACTCATAGACACATGCAAGTTAATATCAGGAACATTTATGCATAAGCAGACTGCTGGACAAGGCTTTTACACTTGCACCACCAAAGTACTCTCAGTACCTTTTCTTCTTTCTCTCCCTCCCACTGCATCGCTGTGTACTCTCTGGTTCAGCTTCTGGAGTCGAAGGAACCTGCTCAGCTCTTGAGCCCATTGGCCTTGGAGCTTTGGATGGGGTGACCCAGGGTCACTAGATGAGCCAGATATGCCAAGGGCCTTTTTATCAGAGACAGGTTGACCCTCTTCTTCCACCTCTCCAGCATGTTTATACTCTGTCCATCAATAAGCATGGCAGTTTTGGAATCCAGCACTCAACCAGGTACACAGCATCCTTTTAGACATGGCTCAGTAATGCTGGCAAATCAGCAGATATGTGCTGAGTGGCAAATTGTTGTGGGAATGGTGTGTGGTAAGATGGGGCAAATATCGGATGTGCGAGACACTGTAAGGACAAGGTAGGCAATTAATAACGTGGATTTGAGAAGGTAGGCAGGAAAACTCACTTGATCTTATGGCGAAAAACCCTCAAAATCAACACAACTCAGGCTTATCCAAAGGAGGAAAGATTCAGCCCAATATTTTTTCATTTGGGGAGGGAGTTACATGAGCAACATATAATTCCTTCGCCAATAATTTCAAGTTGCAAGCTGCACAATTACATATTTAGAATGTACATGTTTTTGCAGACAAATATGAACTGTTTCAACTGGCACATATATTTTAAAATGAAGACTGTGCACTTTTAAAGGAATCACTGTTTGCAGAAATGTCGTGTCCTTGAAATGCCCAGGACAATGGAGACACTTCAGTATCTTGCAATGATCCTTTAATACCTTCACAAAACATTACATCACATTTGTGCTTCAAAAAAAAATTTAATATGAAATACAAATTAGCAGCTATTATCAAATTTGAAACTGGCCTACAATCACAAGATCTGCAGAGATAGATTCGATTCTCATGAACAATGACAACTCCAGAGCTGGAATACAATACCCTCACTGCATCTAAGTACATTAGTTCTCTAAAGAGATGAAAGTCAGAGAGCTACGTGAAAGCACAAGAGAATTCCCAGCTTCTAGAATATGAAATCTGTGACACGTTGTGCAATCCTTATTTGGGCATGTTAGAATAGTTTATTATATTAAAAGGTAATATTACAACTAATCGGCATTTATGATGATTCTTTCACATTTCTAAATGGAGAATTATAGGAATTTCCACATTATAAAGCATATCCAACTTGCTGTTGCACCACTAGAAGCACATTCATACATTCCAGATCCCCAAGACTGTACCCACAAATCTGCCTCATCCTGACTTTCTGCAGGCAACACCATAGGAGAATCCGAGATAACAAAGCGTGGAGCTGGATGAACACAGCAGGCCAAGCAGCATCTCAGGAGCACAAAAGCTGACGTTTCGGGCCTAGGCCCTTCAGAAAAAAGCCATAGGAGAATCCATTAGTATCAGGCGCAGAAGTGAACATTAATCGGAATGTAACATAATTGTGAGAGATAGATATTGTCAATTTGTGAAAACAAAAGTTAATCAATTAGTAGTTGAAGATTGTAATATATTCCAAAAATTGTAGAGGAATGGTCACCCATTTATTTTTACATGGTGAAGGAGAATATCCTGAAAATTTGACCAGTGATTGAAAACTGACAGCACAGTGAGGAAAACAGCAGGCTGAGTTGCATGGTGTGACAGTAGATTGACAGTCATTATACTGCAAGGTTTTGAAAGACTATTTATAATGCCACAGGGTCTGGGGCTGTACTTTATGCAACCCACAATTAGTTTTGAAAGCATGCAGCACGTGGCCTGTTCAGTGCCTGCATCTGATTGGTCTCAAATTTTACAAAGGGTAGGCAGTGAAGGCTTTGGGCATCTGCCTGCCTTTGGGCATAGTGGAGTCTTTCGGTGAGTTTTGTTGGGATATAGGACTTAAGGAGAATCAGACCATGCAGCCTTTCAAGCCTGCTCTGCTATTTATTAAGATCATGGTGATCTTGTTGCAGTCTGAACTCCACTTTCCTGCCTGCTCCCATCACCCTGGATTCCAAAACACTTATTCAACTCAACCTTGAATATATTCAATGGCCCAGCCTCCACTGCTTTCCAGCCACTCAAACCTGGCTCACCCACCCTCAGAGGTCCGCTAGCCTAACCATCCAATGGGCAGGTAGCTCTTTAAAGTGGGACTTGCTCACTGAAAGTCTCACCTCAAATCAAATTAATGCTGTCTCCAGTTTTAAATTGCTGAGGACATGCCACCCACATGTTAGCCAGGCAATCGAGGGCCACAGTACCTTGCAAATCAAGTCCAGCCCCACAGCAAGACAAACCTTACTACATTGTTCATTATGTGTAACTAGTTTTGGACACATTTCAATACATCTGTTACATATGCTGTAAAATGGAAAATCTCAGCATAGGGTGTCGGGGGAGTGTGTTCAGTAGCGACTGCCTCTCTGCTAGTTAAGAGCTGAGTGTCAAGTGTCTTGGTGAATCACAGGCCTTAGTATTGAAGTCCCATGGCAGGAGCCAGTAGCCAGAGTCTTGCAGCTTCTGGGTTATAGAAATCATCACTGAAGATAAAGCCTTTAGGGATCCAACAGAGAGAAGGTAAGTATTTTTCTTTCACATCTTGCGAGGATAGGGATTGAGGATTCAGAGGCAAGGGTAGGGGCTTGGCTTTCAGTAAAACCCCCTTGTGCCTCCAGCCTTGCCCTGATTGGCCCCAGATTTATTGATCCTTTCTCACCCAGTAGTTTACTTACTGAGGTGCACGAAAGGGGCAAGTATCTGAGCTGACTCACCCAATTATTTTCCCTTCTCTCCATACAGGAAGAAGAAAATTGTACCCCCTAGAGTCACAGAATGGTAACAACGCAGGAGGTTATTCAATCCATCGTGTCTGCATCAGCCCACCAGGGAACAACTCTACATGTTCCACTCCCTTAAATCCTGCAACTTTCCCTTCTGCTAAGATTTCAGTTCTCTTTTGAAAGCCACAATTGGCTCTCAAGCAATGTATTCCAGATCCTGTTTAGTCATTGCATTAAAGGTCTTTTCGTCATGGCAGCAAGTCATTGAGTAATGCAGTATGGAAACAGACCCTTCAGTCCAAATTGTCCATGCTGAACGGATATCCCAAGGTGATCTGAACAGATTTCCTAAACTGATCTAATCCCATTTGCCAGCGTTTGGCCCATATCCTTCTATCCTTTCCTAATGATGTACACATCCAGATTCCTTTTACATGTTATAATTGAACCTGGTCTCCATCACCTCCTCTGGCAGCTCGTTCCATTCACGTACCATCCTTTCCATGAAAAGGTTGTCCCTCAGGTCCCTTTAATATCTTTCCCATCTCACCTTAAACCTATGCCCTCTAGCTTTGGACTCCCCTATCCTGGGATAAAGACCTTGGCTATTTACCCTATCCATGTCCCTCATGATTTTATCAGCCTCCATAAGGTCATCCCTCAGCTTCTGATGCTCCAGGGAAAATAACCCGAGCCTATTCAGCCTCTCTCTATAGCTCAAACCCTCCAACCCTGGCAACATTCTTGTAATTTTTTTTCTGAATCTATTCAAGTTTAACAACATTTTTCCCATAGCAGGGAGACCAGAATTGAATGTGGTATTCTAAATGTGTCTTAACCAATGGCCTGTACAGCCACCACATGACGTCCCAATTTCTTAACTCAGTGCACTAATCAATGAAGGCAAGCAAGCCAAACACCTTCTCCACCATCCCATCTACCTGTGACTCAACTGTCAAGCAACTAAGCACCTTGCGAGGATACTATGGCTTTAAGGTGAATTTTATCATGGTTTATTTTAAGAAGAGAGTTTGAGACAGAGGTACAGAGCAGTCGGTCCCAAGCCAATAAAGTAAACAGCTTGTAAGGCCTTGGGTTTTTCTTTTAAGTGTTGGTACAAAACAGCAGCACAAATGGGTGGGGACAGACTCCCACAGAACAAGGATTTCAGTTTAATTTTCAGCAGTTGCTGGCATTTTGAATGCTGTTGTGGAAGCTGCTACATCTTTCTCTTTTCTTACAAATAAAAGCCGGGGTTCTCTTCCTGCTGCCAGATGGCATGTGAGGCAATCTGTTTTACTGAATTTGCTTTTGCCAACAGTGTGTTTATGGGATGTCAGTATATTGGAACAGTAACTGTTCAGCAGTTAAATAATCTATTATTCTGTTAGGTTTTCCAAAGGAGTTAAAGTTAGACCAATGCTTATTCCACTTGTTTGTACTTTACCCGTAGAGTAAGAATAAAGTGTGTTTTGCTTAAAGTCAAGTAGGGTAACAAATTGAATTCCATCTGGAACAGTACCTTACACTTGCCTTTAAACAAGAAAAATAAAAGATCTAGGGTCCTTGATATATTTGAAGGGGTTAGGTCTGGCCCATGAAAAAGTAGGGGCTCTTGTCAGGATTAAATTCCAGGTTTGTTTAGAATTATTAGATTCAAAAACAGGGAGTGGTGAATGTTGTATTTGGTTGGTAAACAGGTGTGCCTTGTGTCATAATGGCTCTTTCAGTCACTAAGAGTTTTGTTGGAGTGGAAGAAGCCACGTCAGGAGTTTTACAGAAAGTGAGCAAGGCAAAGCTTTCAGAATTGGCAAACAAATTGAAGTTGGACTTGCCTATGTCCGTGAGGAAAGGGGAGATGATTGCAGCAGTAATTTTGCATTTACAATTGTCGGGATTGCAATCAGAATCAGCAGAAATTGCTAAAATTCAATTGCAAATGAAGCAGCTGGAATATAAAAAGCAAATGAAACAGTTTGCATTATGATTAAAAGCAAAGGAAAAAGAAAAACAAAAAACACCTTAGCAGAAGAGTGGGGAAAAGAACAATCAGAAGTTGGCAATGAAACAGGAAAGTTGACTTAAAATGGCAAAGGTAGAAAGTAGGAGCTGAGAATCCAAACAGTGTGGAAACAGGCCATTCAGGCCATCAAGGTTACACAGACTCTCCAAAGAGCATCCCACCCAAACACATCTTCTACTCTATTCCCTGTAATCCTGCATTTCCCATGGCTAACACACCATGTTCTGCACATCCCTGGATACTACAGGCAATTTAGCACAGCCAACCCAAGCACAGCTGTCCATAACTTCCTTGAATAATTTTGGCTAAAATTTGATCCGACTGCATTGCATATCTTTTGACTTCAGATTTTTCACAAGATATGCAATGCACATACAGTCGGATCAAATTATAACAAAAATTATTCAAGGAAGTTATGGACAGCTTAGGAATACAACAACTTAAATCAAACAGTGTTCCCTCCAGAGTTGCAAGGAGAATTAAATTGGTGGTATCAAACTTCAAGCAGACATGTTGAGGGCTGATAGTCAAGACTATCCAGAAGATTGGGATAAAGGAATTCCATTTGTATCTTTTGCAATTATGGATCAACCCAATGAATCAACTAAATTCAGACCATTTGAATTAGTTTTCAGACATGGCCAACTGAAGACAGCGAGTGGTAGTAGAAGGAAAATATTCTGCCTGGAAGTCAGTGGTGAGTGGTGTTCCACAGGGCTCTGTCCTTGGGCCTCTACTGTTTGTAATTTTTATTAATGACTTGGATGAGGGGATTGAAGGATGGGTCAACAAGTTTGCAGACGACACGAAGGTTGGGGGTGTTGTTGACAGTCTACAGGGCTGTTGTAGGCTGCAGCGGGACATTGACAGGATTCAGAGATGGGCTGAGAGGTGGCAGATGGAGTTCAACCTGGATAAATGCGAGGTGATGCATTTTGGAAGGTCGAATTTGAAAGCTGAGTACAGGATTAAGGATAGGATTCTTAGCAGTGTGGAGGAACAGAGGGATCTTGGTGTGCAATTACATAGATCCCTTAAAATGGCCACCCAAGTGGACAGGGTTGTTAAGAAAGCATATGGTGTTTTGGCTTTTATTAGCAGGGGGATTGAGTTTAAGAGTCGTGAGATCTTGTTGCAGCTCTATAAAACTTTGGTTAGACTGCACTTGGAATACAGCGTCCAGTTCTGGTCGCCCTATTATAGGAAAGATGTGGATGCTTTGGAGAGGGTTCAGAGGAGGTTTACCAGGATGCTGCCTGGACTTATCTTATGAAGAGAGATTGACTGAGCTCGGACTTTTTTCATTGGAGAAAAGGAGGAGGAGAGGGGACCTAATTGAGGTATACAAGATAAAGAACGGCATAGATAGAGTTGATAGCGAGTTTTGAGAAGATTTGTAGCTCAGGTTGAGATTCTGGATGTGAGTTTGCTCGCTGAGCATCACCAACCCAAGGAAACCTAACCAGATAAATAGAAAGCGGGACATAACACCAGCGCTTCGTCGGAGGCTCACTGATGATGTTACCTAGAATGGTGACGAAACGTCTGAAAACTAACCTTCCAGCTCAGCGAGCAAACTCACAGAGTTGATAGCCAGAGACCATTTCCCAGGGCAGAAATGGCTAACACGAGGGGTCATAGTTTTAAGCTGGTTGGAGGGAAGTATAGAGGGGATGTCAGAGGGGGGTTCTTTACACAGAGTTGAGAGAGCATGGAATGCGCTGCCAGCAGCAGTTGTAGAAGCAAGGTCATTGGGGACATTTGAGAGACTGCTGGACATGCATATGGTCACAGAAATTTGAGGGTGCATACATGAGGATCAATGGTTGGCACAACATCGTGGGTGAAGGGCCTGTTCTGTGCTGTACTGTTCTATGTTCTATGAGGTGACAGAACCAATGAAATTAATTAAGGAAAAATTAGGAAGTTGGAATTCAAAGACCACATCTTTGAATGATGTGTCAACGTTTAGAGAAAGATTATATAGAGTGGGTGAGTTGGCTAGAGATCATTTGAAATTAGCACAGCATGTGATGAATCAGGAAGCTTACAAGAAATCAAAAATTCGTAGTTTTGCTGGAGATAATGTGTTAGTGTTACTACCAGTGGTAAGTGACCCTTAACAGCAAGGTTTATTGGGTTTGAATGAGGTTAATTATAAGATTCGTGGGTGGCTAATGTTGCATCATTATTTAAGAAAGGCTGCAGGGAAATGCCTGTGAGCATAACTTCCGTGATGGGTAAATTGTTTTATGCAAGTCTGAGAGATTGGACCAACAGGCATTTGGAGGGGAAAGGACTCTTTTAGGTACATCATCATTGCTTTGTGCAAGGGAAATAGTGTCTCACAAGTTTGATTGAGTTTTTCGAAGGGATGACCAAGAAAGTAGGTGAAGAATATGTGGTAGATGTTGTCTACATGGACTTTAGCAAGGTCTTTAACAAAGTACCACATGGTGGGTTATTGAGTAAGGTTAAATCTCATGGATCTAGAGAAGAGCTAGCCAGTTAGATATAAAATGGGTTTGAAGGTAGAAGACAGTGTGATGGTAGAGGGTTGTTTTTCAATAGGCCTCTGGAGGCCTATGACCAATGGTGTACCACAGGGACTGGTGCTGGGTCTACTGTTATTCATCATTTATATAAATGATTTGGATGAGAATTTAGGAGGTATAGTTTGTAAGTTTGCAGGTGACACCAAGATCTGGTATAGTGGACAGTGAAGAAGTTCATCTGGGAATACAGTGAGATCTTGATCAACTGACCCAGTGGGCTGAGGAATGGCAGATCAAGTTTAATTTAGATAAGTGCAAGGTATTGCATTTTGGTAGGTCAAACCAGAGCATGGCTTATACAGACAATATTAGGGCCCTGGGAAGTCATAAAGTCTTAGAGTCATACAGCATGGAAACAGAATCTTCAGTCCAATAGTTCGAAGGAAAGGTCACCGGACCCAAAACTTTAACTCTGTTTTTTCCTTCATAGATGCTACCAGACCTGCTCAGCTTTTCCAGCAACTTTGTTTTTGTCCAACGTGTCCATGCTTACCAGGTTTCCCAAACCTAATTAGTCCCTGCGTTTTGCCAATTTCCCTCTAAACCCTTCCTATTCATGTACCTGTCCAGATGCCTTTTAAATGTTGTAATTGCAGCAGGCTCCACCACTTCCTTGGGCAGCTCATTCCATATACGTACCACCCTCTGAGTGAAAAAATTGCCCCTTAGGTCCGTTTAAATCTTTCCCCTCTCACCTTAAACCTATGCCCTCTAGTCTTGGACTTCCTTACCATGGGGAAGAGACGTTGGCTATTCACCTATCCATGCCCCTCATGGTTTTATAAGGTCAGCCCCTCAGCCTCCAATGCCCCGGGGAAAATTGCCCCAGTCTATTCAGTCTCTTCCTATAGCTCAAACCCTCCAACCCTGGAAACATCCTCAAATCTTTCCTGTACCCTTCCAAGTTTCACAGCATTCTTCCTTGAGCAGGGAAGCCCGAACTGAAAGCAATGAACACTCTCCAATGTTCTTACCTCTTTCCTAAAGGCTGGTACCCAAAATTAGGTGCCAAAATCCAGTGAGGTCAAACCAGTATTTTATAAAGGTTCACTATACAACTTATTTGCATTTATACTCTTTCATCTATTCCCTTCACCACTGACACTCAGTAGCAAGTGTACCATCTACAAGAGGCACTGAGAAATTTAACACAGATCCTCAGACAGCACCTTCCAAACTCACAACCACTTCCACCTAGAAAGACAAGGGCAGCAGATATATGGCAACACCATTCTCTGCAAGTTTCCCTTCAAGCTACTCACCATCCTGACTTGGAAATATATCGCTATTCCTTCAGTGTTGCTGGGTCAAAATCCTGGGAATTCCCTCCCTAAGGGCACTGTGAGTCAACATACAGCAAATGGACTGCAGCAGTTCAAGGAGGTAGCTCACCACCACCTTCTAAAGGGCAATGATGAATGAGCAAGAAATGTTTGCCAGTGTTATAGACAAGACCAGACCCCCTCAAGCTGTTAAGATGATATTTTTTTCTTATTTTGAAGGCAAATGTAAAGTGCCTGTTCCAGATGCAATGTGACTGGTCAAACTACTTGACATTAAACAAAACACAATTTATTTAAACACTAGTTAAAATACAACCAAAGAAAAAGAAATTTAGAATAACTTAATTCTATTAGAAAACTTAATAGAATAATACAAGGTGGCTCAGTGGTTAACACTGCTGCCTCACAGCGCCAGGAACCTAGGTTCAATTCCACCCTCCGGTGACCATCTGTGTGGAGTCTGCACATTCTCCATGTCTGTGCGGGTTTCCTCCGGGTGCTCCAGTTTTCTCCCACAGTCCAAAGATGTGCAGGTTAGGGTGGATTGGCCATGCTAAATTGTACGTAGTGTTCAGGGAGGTGTAGATTAGGTGGGTTATAGAGGGATGGGTTTGGGTGGGTGCTCTGAGGGTTGGTGTGGTCTTTTTGGTCCGAATGACCTGTTTCCACACTCTAGGGATTCTATGAAAATAACTATGACTAATCACCTGTTCATTTCAAAATAGCAACATCCCATAAACACAACCCTCGGCAAAGAAAGGAAGATTCAGACACAGATTGTCACGTGCAGTTCTCCCTTCCAGGAGAGGGGGAAAAAAATCAAGAGAAAGTTCAGACAGAGTAGCTGCCAGGAGACATTCACTGAAGCTTCTAACTTTGTTAAAATCCCAATAGCTATTGATACTACTGAAACACCAATACCCAGAAATCCTAACCTGAGAGATCTGGCCACACCCATTCAGGCTTTTTAAAGAAAATCTCAAGGCCTCCCCATCTGTTTTCTCAAGTGGTATAACTAGCCAGCTCTGCGTCTGTGCCTTAAAATAAAAAAGAAAAGGATAAAATAACCTCTTAAAGTGATAGCACTGTTACACCAGCCAGCAACACCCATGTCCTGAGTGAATAGAAAAAGAGAATTTAAAGCAGCAGTTGTTGGTTGCCAATTCCCTAGCCCTCAAAATTCTTTTAATCTTGAATATCATCTTACACATATGGAACAGGAGGACCTAGAAAATGGGAAATTTCTTGTACATAGCTTTTAGAACTTGGATGGATTATCAGAATGGTGGATGCTTGGAATATTAATATACAAAAGATTCTGTTCCGTTTTTTCTTTACTCATGAGATGTGGGCATCACTACCTCGGCCAGCTCTGTCCCTAGTTGATCTCGAGTGGTGGTGAGCTGCCTTCTTGAATTGCTGCAGTCCATTCGGTGTAAGTATGTCTACGATGCCATTAGGAAGGAAGTTCAAGGATTTTGACCCAGCAACACTGAAGCAAAGGTTGATTTATTTTCAAGTCTAGATGGTATCTGGCTTGGAGGGGTACTTACAATTGATGCTGTTCCCATGTATTTGTTACCCTTGTCTTTCTAGATGGTAGTCACGGGTCAGGAGGTTGCATTTTAAGAAGCCTTGGTGAATTTCTGCAATGCATCTTGCAGATGGTACGTACTGCTGCTACTGAGCATCAGTAGAGGAGGGAGTGAATGTAGTGCCAATCAAGTGGGCTGCTTTCTCCTGGATCGTTGAAAGTTTCTAGTGTTGTTGGAGCTGCACTCATCCAGCCAAGTAGAAAGTATTCTATCACACTCCTGACTTTTGCCCTGGACATGATCGACGGCATTGAAAGGTCAGGAGGTGAGTTACTCACTGAAGAATTCATGCCACTGACCTGCTCTTGTAATCACAGTATTTATATGGCTAGTCCAGTTCAGCTTTTTGTCAACTGTAATCCCCAGGATTCAGTAATGAGCATGCCACTGGATCAAAGGGTAGAATCAAAGAGTAGATAGCTAGATTCCCTTTTGTTGAAGATGGTCATTGCTTGACACTGTATAACAAATGTTTTTTTGCCATTTGTCAAGGCAAGTCTGCATTTGACCAGATCTTGTGGCATTTGAACACTGACTGCTTCAGTATCTGAAGAGTTGCAAAAGGTGCTGATGACTGTGCAATCATCAGTGAAAATCCCTACATCTGAACTTATGATGGATGGAAGGTCATTGATGAAGCAGCTGGAGATGGTTGAGTCTAGGACACTACCCTGAGGAGCTCTTACAGAGATGTCCTGGAGCTGGGGTGACTGATCTCCAGCAACCACAACCTTTGCACCATGAATGACTAATCAGCATAGGGTTTCCAGAGCCCCATTGACTCTAGTTTTGCTGGGGCTCCTTGATGTCACACTCAGTCAAATGCAACCTTGATGTCAAGGGCAGTCACTCTCTCCTCACCTCTGTAATTCAGCTCTTTTGTCCATGTTTGAACTGAGGCTGTGAAGAAGTCAGGAGCTGAGCGGCCCTGGTGGAATCCACACTTGAACATCAGTGAGCAGGTTATTCCTAACAAGTGTTGGTTATTAGCACTGCTGACAACTCCATCACAGTACTGATAATCAACAGTAGACCAATGGGGTGGTTATTGGCCAGGTTGGATTTTTCCTGCTTTGTGCATACAGGACATACCTGGACAATTTTCCACATTGTTAGTAGATGCCAGTGTTGTGGCTATACTGGAACAGCTTGGCTAAGGGAGTGCCAAGTTCTGGACCACAAGCCTTCCGTACTTTTGCCGGAATGTTGCAAGAGCCCATTGCCTTTGCAGTATGCAGTTCTACCAACTGTTTCTTGTTATTGCGTAAAGTGAAGCCTGGTGTAGTGATGCTGAGAACTTGCAGAGGAGGCAGAGATGGATCATTTTTACAGGGCAGTGTCTTGAAAGGGAAGTGATCTATCAAAGCAATGTCTGGCGGAGACACTGCGGAATGCTCCACTAATGTCAGGAACTTTGACAGGGACCAGCAAAGAAAGCATTTCATGCTGATCAATTAAATGTTTTTATAAATTGCATGTCTGACCCCTGCCGAAATTCCTGACATTTGTGGAGCATTCCACAGTGTCTCCACTAGAATATTTGAAGTTAATATATTTCAGCTTACTGTCTGCTGGGTAACCAGATTATTTGGTTATAGTGAAAAACATGCTCATCCATGAAGCTTGAGAGAAGAGGTAAGGCCTCATTCCAATCTGTGATACATTACTTTTATTGCTGGTCATGGGCAAACAGTACCCAATACATTTTTGGGAACAGTGGACCTGTGCACACAATGGATCATAATAGATGCCTGGAAGAGCTTCAAGGAGCAATTTTAACTGTGGTAGTCCCATATTAATTGTACTGTGTTGATCTACATGTGGGTTGGTCTGTAATGCATGAAAACATTATATAATTGAAGAATGGCAATTTTGTGTGTGGCCATCAACTACTCATAAAACATATAAATCGTGTTTTGTCTATAATACATGGAGCAAAACTAACATATTGTGCATAAACTCATACCACTACACTTTTCCTATAACCTCCTCCCCTCTTTCTCTCATACCTTGAAAAGTTACTTGCCAAACACACACTTGCCATATTGCCAGGATGAGAGGAGAGGACAGTGTCTTGACAAAAAAAAAGACCCATCAAAGGAGGATCATTATATGCAATTAGGAAGCAGCATCAAAAATGTTTGACATTAGTAGAATTTATCAATTTTGTTTATGGCAGGAAAAAAATTTATTCAGCTACTGTCCTCTGCCTTATATCATACTGCAAGATTGAGGCAAGGGTGCACATAATATGATAAACAAAATCAAAACATTCTGCAGTGGTTTTCATAAAATTATAATAATTAGGTTGTTGACTTGCTCGCTGAGCTGGCTTGTTTTTGTTCAGACATATGTCACCTAGCATGGTGACATCATCAGTGCAGCCTCCGATGAAGTGATGTTATTCTACTCCACTTGGAATTTATACTGTCCAGTCGGTCTTGGTGAGTCTCCAATTGGTTATTCCTGCCTTTATTTTTTCTTCCTAACGTCCATGTTCATTGGCATTAACCATGTTTTCATCTCCCTACCAATACCAACACTGTCATCCTCCCACCTCGTGTGTTTCTCCCAAATACGATTAGGCTCTGATCTCCACAAGCGTGCTTATGACAGATGTCAGGTAGAAAATATAATAGAAAACCAAACTAAATGCAACATGTTCAGAAAGGAGATTAATAGGGAAATAAGAGATGCAAAAAGGGGAATATGAAAAACGACTGTCAGCTAGTATAAAAGGGAATCCCAAAGTCTTGAAAAGTCACATCAATAGTAAAAGGGTGGTAAGAAGAGGAGTGGAGGGGGAATTGGGGACCAAAATGGGGTTTTATGTGTGGAGGCAAGGTGCATAGTGGAGGCATTAAATTAATATTTTGTATCTGTCTTTACCAAAAACACAAGATGTTGTTACCTAGGCCATGATGACAGATGAGGTAACTCAGTCACTTGAAGGTGGTGGTATCGGAAACGTTTTTGGGAATTACAGCCGATAAGAACCGTGGACCAGTTAAGTGGCATCCAACGTTTTGAAGAAAGTGAGGTTTATACTTTTATTCATTGGAATTTGAAGGTGTCACTGGCTCGGCAGCATTTATTGCCCATCCCTAATTAACCCAGAGGGCAGTTCAGAGTCAACCACATTGCTGTGGGTCTGGAGTCACATGTAGGCCAGACCAGGTAAGGATGGCGGTTTCCTTCCCTAAAGGACGCCAGTGAAACTGGTTTTTTTTCCTGACAATTGACAAACAGCTGGACTCTTAATTACAGATTTTTTATTGTTTTCAAATTCCACCATTTCAGAACATTACCTGGGGGTGGTGGGGGTCTCTGGATCAATAATCTCGCAATACTACCATTCGGCTAACATTGGCTATAATCTTTTGATCTTTCTTGGACTCGGGAGGTGCCAGAGGACAGAACAGAGAATTGCAAATACTACACCCTTGTTCAAAAAATGTTGGAAGGATAAGCCCAGTAATGATGTGTGTATAAGTCATCAAAAGGTGGAAGGGCAGGTGGAGAGGGTGGTTAATAAAGCAACAGTATCCTAGGCTTTATTAATAGAGGCATAGAGTGCAACCGCAGAGAGGATTTGTTGAACCCTAAGATACTAGTTGGACGTCAGCTGGCATATTATATAAAGTTCTTGGTGCCACAGTTCAGGAATGTATAGAAGGAAGTGCAGAAGAGGTTTACAGAAATGGTTCCAGGGATGAGAAACTTGAATTCTGAAGATAGATTTAAGAAGTTGGGATTCTTCTTTAATGAGAGAAGGCTTAGAGAAGACTAGATTGAAGTTTTCAACAATACGAAAATTACATGGGTTTTGTGCAAAGCAGGCAGCTTGTTCCTGCTCGTAAAACGATCAAGAACAAAAGGGCACATCTTTAAAAGTGATTTGCAAAAGAAACAAATGCAGTGGGAAGAAAAGATTTTTCACATAGTGAGAACTTCAGATCTGGATACATTGCCTGGAAGTGTGGCGGAGGCAGGTTCATTCAAGGCATTCTAGGCAGCATTTGAATAGACAGGGTTACAGTGAAACTGTGGAAGAATGGCACTAATTCATGATGCTCAGAGAGTCACTGCAGATAAAATGAGCTGAATAGCCTCGCTCTGTACCGTAACAATTCCGTGATTCTACCATTTTTCTCCAGGGTCCTTGAAACAAAACAGTATCTTCCACCTCTACACCATCCATTACTACAGCTTCCTCTTTGAATACCTCTAAACCACAGTTTTTCACCTCCTTCAGCCTTAATTAAAGTCTCAAATTTCATCCCACATAACTATATATCTATGCGACTGTAACAATGGTGCATACTCTCTCCTTGACCTCTCAAAAGACTGATCAACTACATCACCCTCCTCAAAACATTTCTTCTTCATTGCCAGCTCCATAGGACATACTCTGTTGGTTCCATTCCTACCTACTCAAAAACAGCTAACTCTTGTCATCAGCTTGGAAACATTAATTCTATGCTCTCCTCCTATCTCTCGTCTGTATACTGCGTCTAGTCAACATCTACGGCATTTAAAATTGAGACAGTTACTTCAGAAGTATGAAGAATGGGAGCAGAATTAAGTTTAAAATGACTTCTTATGGCTAATAAAATGGCGAAGCATGTAAAATACACCGAAAAAGCTACTCCTATTGTTGAATTTCTGATAGGGTATGTTGAGTTGGGGAACAAACTCATCTGCATCTTTAGCTTAGTGGTAATTAAGTGCATTCCAATTTTCCAACTACTCACTCATTCTATGCTCAATGGAATTTCAGCAGTTTTTCTACCACTAATAATGAACTCATTGATTTGTCCCTTCCTGTTGATTAAATGATGCAATGTTTAATAATTTCTATCCTCCAGCATCATCTGCAAATCAACCAACTTTGACACAGAAAAACACACACACACACAAGCGCTAATCTGAAGCATTCCCAAGAACTCTTCATATTGCAACTAGGTGGAGCTTTCAATTGCCAGCTAAGCCCTGAAAACTGTTCATAAAGAAGGTACACATCTAAGCATTACAAATAACCACATTTTAGAGTTAACGTCAAGAAACAGCACTATTTCATTTTTAAATGATGTCTCAACCAACTAATAAAAACGCTGATTTCATCAAGAGTGCAAATGCTACATTTTAGCAAATCATGAAATTGCTGAAACAAGAATGTTATAACACATTATTGTCCAGTTAGCTTGATAGTTGGCAGCCATCAAGGCTAAATTTAAATTAAAGCTGGTGACAACTAAAGCCTGGAATGTGGGATTGATCACACCCAAAGAATAGTTTGTGATCTTATAGCCAGGTATCTTTACGTTCCTACAAGAGGAGTGTCTTTGGAACCGTGCCGCACCTTCCAGCAGCCAATAAAAGAAAACATGATGCAGAATTGGCTCAAAAAGTAAACATAATTACTGAGGTGACAAAGTGTGCTTTTTTATTTCCCTTCTCTGATGAAATTTCTTCTCCTCAAATGGGGTCAGGCTTCTAGATTTCCTCTATTACATTTTCCACAGTCATTATGCTCCATGTACAACCTGAACAATGAATCACAATTCACAAGCCTCAACTTGTCCTCAACTCATATCCAACTGTAGCTCCCCTACAACT
This sequence comes from Stegostoma tigrinum, assembly GCF_030684315.1. Lineage (NCBI taxonomy): Eukaryota > Metazoa > Chordata > Chondrichthyes > Orectolobiformes > Stegostomatidae > Stegostoma > Stegostoma tigrinum. The sequence goes on along the minus strand of NC_081404.1, from coordinate 9,343,158 downwards.
GCTGCAGTTCAGATCCGCTAATGCAGCGGAAACTAAGGAAGAATGAACAATTTGCAACTGTTCAGCACCTTTCACAACTTCAGGAGGTCTCAAAATGCTTTACAGCTGATGAAATACTTTTGAAGCAAAGTCACTGGTGTGCATTTTCGTCATGTTACGTTTTGAGATGCCATTCCTTATGTTAAGCAAGGTGGCAGTGTTCATGTCCACCTCCCTATTAAAATCAATTAAAGCCATTGAGAATGCCTTCAAATTCCTGAAAATATAATTCCAGTGCCTGGCGCAGTTGGGTGGTGCCCTTCAACACCCTCCTGCAAGGACCTTGGTCATTTTAGGAGCTTATTGCATTCTGTATAAACATGGCTCCAGGAATGGAATTAAGACTAAAATGACTTGTCATGGCTAACAAAATGGTGAAGCAGGCAAAATACACTGAATAAGCTACTCCTCTTGTTGAATTTCTAATAGGGTATATTGAGTTGGGAGACAAATTCATCTGTATCTTTGGCTGAGGAGAGAAGAAGCCATGTCATTTGGGAAGAATTGGTGCAGGAGATTAGAGAGGAGGAGGAGAAAGTGGAGATGAAGAGGTTGAACAAAGATGTTTTCCAACTGCACAATGAGATAGCTCCACATTTAGTCACTTGGCACTATGCTCGTCTTCTGGTCTCAGAAGGTTGAGACAGCCTGTTCACCCAGTGTGTAGCTGAGATACACATGGTGGTCACCTTAATTGCAACTTACACAATGAGGGAACCTTCAGAGACTGTTGTACATGCATCACTGTAGCATCAGCCTCTATCAAGCTCCCAAACTGTGCCTACATCTTAGGAAGATGAGGATAAAGGCTCCTCATGAGGAGTAGGACACTCAAATGTTCTCAGCCTTTGCTATGTGACCCAGCAGATCACGCATCCTGTGTACATCCGTATGCAGTTCCTGCACACAGCTGAATGAGTCCACATATGGTGCTCCAAGATCTTGGCCATTTTATGGAGGAGTTCATTGGCTCAAATCTTTGAACCATTGTGGAGTGGGATGAATTTCTCCATTCTCAATCCATGGCTCCACACTGCCTTGGGGAACTGATATTAGGGTCGGGGGGGCTCATCTCCTACTGCTACTCAAGCTAGAGTCTCCCTTCCAGTGATTTCTGTGGCCCTGAGCTCATCCCAGTTGAGCAGGGCTTTGTTGGTCCTCCCACCTCCAAGGCGAACTGAGAACAGCTTCCCTCTACCTCTGATACCTCTTTCTGTTCACTTCTGAGGTGATTATCAACCTGTACCATCCCATCTACATGAGATGAAATTTTCTGAGCTGGATATCACTGCACTTGTAAGGTGTTTACAGTGCTTCATCATCTCCTCCTTGCTGTTCTGACCCATTGAGGGTGAGAAAAGAAAAAACAAAAAGTGTGCCAAGGGTTGGACATCTTGCCGAGTGGGAGACACAGCAGATGATGAAAGTTAGCCTAGAAGAGTAGAAACCACTGAAAACACCCAATGTTCCTCAAGGTGTGACATGCTATTGTGTGGGGTGCATTGTCCATGCTTCAATATCCACTTTGCCAGTTGTAATAGCTAGGTCTAGGACTGGAGGCATGTGACTAGTAGTGCCACAGGGGTGGGTACTGGGATCTTTGTTATTTTTTATTTACATAAGTGATCTGAATTTGAATGTACAAGGCATGATTAGTAAGTTTGCAGATGATACAAAATTAGGAGGTATCGTTGATAGAGAGGAAGGTTATCAAAAATTACAGAGGGATCTTGATCAGATGGGGAACTGGGCTGAGGATTGACAAATGCAGTTCAATACACAAGTGCGAGGTGTTGCACTTTGGAAAGTCAAACCAACGTAGGACTTATACAGTAAATGGTAAGGTCCTGAGGAGTGTTGTGGAACAGAGGGACCAAGGAGTACAAGTACATAGTTTGTTGAAAGCAGTGTAACAGGTAGACAGTGTAGTGAAGAAGGCATTTAACATGCTGGCCTTCTTCAGTCAAGGCACTGAGTATGGGAGTTGGGACTTTATGTTACAGTTGTATAAGTTGTTAGTAAGGCCACGCTTGGGGTATTGTGTACAGTCTTGGTCATCCTATTATAGAAAGACATGGTTAAACTGGAAAGTGTGCAAAGAAGATTTACGAGGATGTTGTCAGGACTAGTAGGTCTGAGTTATAGGGTGAGGTTGGCCAGGATAGATCTTTATTCATTGGAATGTAGGAGAATGAGGGGTGACCTTATTGAGGTGTATAAAATCATGAGGGGCATAGATAGGATGTATACACAGTCTTTTTCTCCCCCCCAGGGATGGGGAATTGAAAAACAGAGGGCATACGTTTAAAGGTGAGAGGGGAAAGACTTAAGAAGGTGCAACTTCTTCACACAGAGAGTGATGTGTATATGGAATGGGCTGTCAGAGAAAGTGGTTGAGGCAGGTACAAAAGCAACATTTAAAAAACATTTGGATAGGTACATGGATGGGAAGAGTTTAGAGGAATGTGGGCCACATGTAGGCAATTGAAACTAGCTGAGTGGGCACCATGGTCAGCATGGACCAGTCTGGGCCAAAGGGCCTGTTTCCATGCTGTATTACTCTATGACTCTACTAAGTGCACCCCATTTCTTCAGGGCATGACTGCCTCCTCTTTGACTCCCCATCTCCATTGTTGTTTGTTCTATTTGAGGTGATGTGGCAGGGGAACTCCATCTCTCCTCCCATCTTCCAGATATAGTGTGCGCATTTCCGGCAAGGACAAAAGTACTTGAGGTAAAACACTGTTTTCCTTTGTCCAATAGGAACTGTATATTCCAAACTCTTGCAGAACTACTGTCCTCCTCTCGACTAGTGAATCAGTGCTCCACCACACTGAATAAAACTTGGAGGGAAAACCGGGGTCAGAAGGAGGGTTGGTGCACAGTGGCAAGGGCACAGAAAGTACTCAGTGGGAATTCTAATGTCCACCACCAAGGGTAGCTTGGAAGCACCACTACTGATTGAACGAATCAATTCCAAAAGGTCACTGCTGCCAGACTGGATCTGTGGCATGTGGCAAGAGAACCAACAAGAGGGAAAAACATATTTGACCTCATACACATGAATCTGCCTACTGCAGATGCAGTTGTCCACAACAGTATCACTAAGAGTGACTAGCACATGGGCTTTGTGGAGATGAAGTCTCACTTTCATACCAATGAACCTTAAATGACTGCAACCAGCTGAGGGATCTCTCCCCCACCCCCAAGTCCCAATGACTCCTGTTTTGCTAAGGCTCCTCAGACAAAAGAGCTGAATTTCAAGGGTGAATGGAGATTGACTGCCCTTGACATCAAGGCTATGTCTAACCCAAGTGTGGCATCACAGAGCCTTAGCAAAAATTGAGTCATTGGGCCTCAGCAGGGATACCTTCTGCAGATTAGAGTCATACCTGGCACAAAAGATGTTGTTGTGGATGTTGGAGGTCAGTCATCTCAACTCCAAGACATCTCTCCAGGAGTTCCTCAGGTTAGTGTCCCAACCATCCTCATTATCAATGCTTTATCAATGACCTTCGCTCCATCATAAGGTCAGAAGTGGGGTCGTGCACCAATGAGTGCATAATGTTCAGCACAATTCACAACTCCTCAAACATTCAAAGAATCCCAACATTGCAGATAGAGGCCATTCAGCCTATCAAGTCTACACTGACTCTCTAAAGAGGATCTACCCAGACTCTCACCGCCTTCCTTTCTCTGCATTTTCCATCATTAATTCACCTACCGTACACATCCGTGGCATGGTCAATCCATTAGCCTGCACATTTTTTGACTGTGGGAGGAAACCGGAACACCTAAAAAGAAACCCACACAGATGTGGGGAGAATGGGCAAACTCCACACAGGCAGTCACTTGAAGGTGGAATCTAATCGGGTGCCTGGTGCTATGCGGCTGCAGTGCTAATCACAGTGCTGCCCTAAATGATTATCACAGGACTGGAGCCTGCAACCTTCTTTTAGTATCCTGACAAACACTGAAGTCAGACACCTTACTTATTGGGCTATGCAACCACATTGAAGCAGTCTATATCCAAATGCAGCTGAACCTGGACAATATGCATAGGTATAGAGTATAGACAGGGTGGATAGCAAGAAGCTTTCTCCCCAGAGTGGGGGACTCAATTACTAGGGGTCACAATTTCAAGGTGAGAGGGGAAAAGTTTAAGGGAGATATGCGTGGAAAGTTCTTTACTTAGAAGGTGGTGCGTGCCTGGAACACGTTGCCAGCAGAGGTGGTAGAGACGGGCATGATAGCATCATTTAAGATGTATCTAGACAGATACATGAATGGGCAGGGAGCAGAGGGATACAGATCCTTGGAAAATAGACGACAGGTTGAGATAGAGGATCTGGATAGGCGCAGGCTTGGAGGGCCCAAGGGCCTGTTCCTGTGCTGTAATTTTCTTTGTTCTTTATCCAAACTTGGGCTCATAAGTGGCAAGTAGCATTCATACCACACAAGCACCAGGCAATGACCATGTTAAAGAGACAAGCTTAACCACCATCCCTGATATTCAGGGGTGTTACCATCACTGAATCTCTCACTACCAATATCCTGGGGTTTATCATTGACCAGAGTCTTTGCAGTGGACTTGAACTGCAATCTTCTGACTGAAGAAGAAGACAGAGTGCCTCCAGTAGCCAAGGCTAACACATGGGAATGAAGTCAACACCCACTTAGTCTACAGAACTCTATTGTACGTTATTCATAACTAGCTGAATTTCTGGGAATGTCATTTGATATTTCATGAAAAACAGTGACATCAGCACACAGAAAACAGGTTAAAATCCATTTTCTGAGCTTTACTATGATATGGAGGAATGGTGTACCCCATAGGGAGAGGGGGGGGGAGAAAAACAAACTACAGGACAATACCAATTCAGATGGCTCTTTCGTGATTCTCCTTATACATAATATACATTACAGCAGGCTGCCCTTAGTGTAAATTTAACTTAACAGGGAATAAATATAGAATAAATACCTTTTATTTTACCTTTGCACAAAGTCTTCTTGCTGTTGTTTAAACACAAATTACAAATGGCTAGTATGAAGGAAACGCATTTCATTTAGTTTTGTTCTTTTAATACAAAACAGTTGCTGACTAACAAAAGACACAATGCCCAATATCATTAGAACATTGGATAGATGCATTCACAATTTAAGTAAATTTTCATGAAAGAAAACAAAATCAGCCCCTCTCAAACTCATGTTTATTCATACTGATCATGATCACAAAAGGATTATTATGGCTTTCCTAGGTCTTTCATTTCAAATCTAGTATTATGTGAAGTATTACAACATGGAGACAATGAAATCAAATCAGCCTCCCCATCCTTGTAGTTGCAAAACAGCAAAACTAAATTACTCAGTAATCCTAAAAATTGACCCCAATGGTTCCTAACCAGACCTTTTCAAAAACCAGTACCAGACTTTGTGATTAATTGATGCTAGACACCACATCTAATTTAGGTGAGGCGATGGCTTAGTGGTATTATCGTTGGACGATTAATCCAGAGACCCAGATAATGTTTGAGGGACCTGGGTTCAAATCCACCATGGCAGAATTTGAATTCATTAAATATCTGGAAATAAGAGTTGAACGATGACCATGAATCCATTGTCAATTATGGGGAATAACCCATCTGGTTCACTAATGTCCTTTAGGAAAGGAAATTGCCCTCCTTACCTGGTCTGGCCCACGTGACTCCAGTCCCACAGCAATGTAGCTGACTCTTAACTGTCCTCTTGGCAATTAGGGATAGGCAATAAATGCTGCCTAGCCAGCAATGCCCTCATCCCATGAATGAATAAAGGGGAAAAAAAGTTTATAGTGTGAACAAAAGATTTAACAATTTATTAATTATATAGTAGCTTTAGCAGAGCAACATTAAACTACAAGGTAATCTAATTAATGTGTACCTAAACTTCACTGACTCAAGATGCCACTCTGTCACAAAGTCAAACAAACTGAAACAGTTCAGGGATAAATCAAAAGGGAAAAATAAATGAAATGTAACTGGCCAGTTGACTTAAGCAGACTCTACAATCCGCAACATGAAGGAAACATATCTTGCTTGATTTCTTTGACAGTATTCTCCCAGTAGGCTGAGAAATGTTCACTTAATTCTTATAACTGAAATTTTATTCTCCAGAATAGAATTGAACAATTTGATACTGAGAAGACAACCAGGAGCAATCAAAATTCTCTGCTGTAGATTTTGCAGGCACAATTTTTCTGACCAAAAATACAGTTAAAAACCAATTCAAACTCTGATCTCTTTTTAGTTTGATTGTCTCTATTTGAGGTCACAGTTAACATTCAACATCTGCCATCTGTTTGAGCATAAGGCCCCCTGGAGTCGAAGCATCTATACAGCATTTTTTTTAAACAAGACATAACCTATAATTAAATTTCAGGCCTGTTCTTAAAAGTAAATAACAATTCATTCTCTTTTTTAAACAGCTGCTGCTCACAGTCCAAACGTGATCATAGAGTCACAGAATCATCATCATACAGCACAGAAACAGACCAGTTGGTCCAACCAGTCCATGCCAACCATAATTCCAAACTAAACTAGTCCCATCTGTCTGCCCCCAGCCCATATCCATTCAAGCCTTTCCTCTTCATGTACCTATCCAAATGTCTTTTCAATGTTGTAATTGTACCCACATCCACTTCATCAGGAAGTTCATTCTGCACGCAAACCACCCGCTGTATAAGATATTTGTCTCTCATATCTTCTTCAAAACTGTCGCCTCAACTTAAAAATATGTCCCCTACTCTCGAAAGTCCTCTGCTCTCAGCTTACAGTTCCAAAACAAACATAACTAAAAAAAAAGAGAAATCAGCAAGGGTTCTAACAGAAGCACATGGATAGTGCTTAGCACAGTCCAATATGTTCAAATTAGACAGGAACAAGATGCTGCAGGTAGGGTTTAAATAGTTCAGGTGAGCAGTATTAGTTATACATCTGTCACAGAAGGATCAATTAGGCCTAATGGCTGTAATGTTCTCTTCTCACTTCCTGATTCCATAAATGCCCGCTGTCAAAAACAGATCATCTTCTGAACACGTTGACGATTAAAGTCTTCCAAATTTACATTAGTTTAAGCAATTTAAAAAATGAATATTTAGTTTAGTATCAATTAAATCCCCCATTCCTCAAATTTGCTTCAATCAGTATTATAAATCCTCATCCCTCAATAGTTAGTAAGATCATTTTGAATTTCTGGCGCCTCATTTAACTGGGTGAAGATGGATACACAAGCTTCCAAGCAGAACCAAAATATGTCATCCTGATTGCCCAGAGAGATTGTTTACACTGCACCACAACACCAAGCACCCTACCCCCTTCCTGTACTCATTGTTGTTTGATATCCAGCCTACCATGGTGGTGCCATCAGCAAACTCGTAAATGGTGTTCTACAGAGTCATGGGTGTACAAGCCGTACAGTAGACAGACAGACACACACACACACACACACACACACACACTCTATGTGCCAGTTATGACCCTAACCAGCAGAGTGACTGGAGGTGATGACTTCATGGTATCATCACTATACTGTTAACCAGCGACCCAGATATTCTTCTCGCAACACAAGGCTCAAATCCCGCCATGGCAGGTGGTGGAATGAATTTAATAAATATCTGGAATTAAGGGTCCAATGATGATCGTGAATTTATTGTCAATTCTTGGAAAAACCCCATCTGGGTCACTAATGTCCTTTAAGGAAGGAACTGCCATCCTTACCTGGTCTAGCCTACATGTGACCCCAGACCCACAGCAATGTGGTTGACTCTTAACAGCCCTCTGGGCAATTCGGGATGGGCAATAAATGCTGGCCTAGCCAGTGGTGCCCTCATCTCGTGAATGCATGAAGAAACCATGGGAATTCTCCCATGGTAAGATTCAAGCCTAGGTCCCTATCATTACCTGGACTCTGGATTTATAGTCTGGTGATAATACCACTAGACCATCACCTCCCCAAGAGGAGCAATGCAGGGAGAGATGCAGCATCTGTCAGTGTGAAGTAGCAGGGAAATGATAAGATAATTCACTTTCTTACACTGCTGAGCATTCCTCCAGATGGTTGAGACTGCACTGAACCAGGTGGCAATCACAGACCAGGCTGGCTTAGTCTGGAATGGTGGCCTCTTTTGCCTGTCCTGTAGAAGAGGACATTGCACCTGTGAGCCACCCTGTTCAGCAGGGGCTTCAGGTGCCTGTCTGCAAAGAAAGGCACCAAATTCACCTTCTGTCATGTCCAGCGTAAATGTCAGGAACTATGCCAGGCAACTCCAGACTGACAGTGCTTGTCTGGGTAAATAATGGGCTTTTAAAGATGGTACCACTACCAGGGATGCCAGTGAATCGAGAAATCCTGGCAGTGGCAAACTGTTCCAACAATAGCAAGTAGTGGAATGGGGAGAGAATTGGATGACAGAGTTTCCATAGGAGAGGATTACATGGATAATTTGGTACTCTACAGTGAGGGATCTCACTCAGCCCTGTGGAATGAAACCCTCTGTAAGACCTGATGAATTGACACTTAGCCAAAACCACAAAATTTAGTCCAGATTTGAGAATTATAGAAATTTTGGAAACATTGTGGAAGTCTTGAGTTAAAAGATAAGTGTGGAACTGGAGGAGCGCAGCAGGCCAGGCAGCATCAGAGGAGTAGGAAAGTTGACGTTTCCGGTCACAAATTTTAATCCTTGTACATTTTAGCTTGATGTGAGCAATAGTTTAAGGCATAGAATCAACAATTGGACATTGGCTGTCTTAAGAATATCATTAACACCATCATATTATATTGTGACTGCACTTGAGATATCATTAACTATTACACTAACAGTTCTAACAAGGATGAGAGTAGGCGAAGACAAAAATATCCACATATATTTCGTGACAAGAATCATCTACATATTGTAGCACAAAGCAGTAAAGTCATTGCAATTTTAAGAGTTGGAAATTTGTAGTGCTTTTTATGATCTGTTGTCAAATGCAGATGCTTCATTCTACAGGCCATATTTTTGATTTTACCTTTTGCTGTGGGCTGAATTGGGAAAGTAACTGTTTCACAACAAAGGACTGAGGAAGGAATTGCTGTATTTTCAAAAAGCAAGTTGCTGAAATTCATTTCAAGTTGTGTTTATACTGTTGCTTTACAGCCTGTTTTGGGGGGTTGGCGGGGGGGGGGGGGGGGGGGGGGGGGGGGGGGGGGGGGCGGTGTGGTGGTGGAGGTGCAAAAGATGACCAGGCATAAGTGCATATTATGATTCCGGCTAATTATACCAATGGACAAGTCAGATCAAAGACAGAAATCTGGTCTGCTAGATCATATTTTATTTGTTTTGGGTTTAACAAAGTGGTCTGATGCTGAAACATGAGCACACAATGCTGACGATTTTGCTTTAACGATAAAACAATGTTTATTAACAAAAGAAATAAAGATAAAATCGAATAAGCAAACCATCTAAAATGAACAAAATAAAAACACACAGAATGCAACCTACAGAGTTCATTGTAGCAGTTTGAGAATTGCTCTCTTACCTGAGAGTATAATACTAATTACTGCTAGTTCTTTGATGACATCGATACTTAGTAGGGTTTAATTCTCAAGGGTAGACAGTTATGTCTCTTTTAAGGCTGAGGAGAGTCAAAACAATCTGAGAGTGGGTGAGCCTGCTGCAGCTTGGATATTTTACGAGGTCAAAATGTGAAGCTGGTGTAAACTGAAACGGCATCAGCATGGTCAGACGAGGTCAGGATCAGTGACATATAAAGTTCAGGTCAGTGCAATGCTCCTGAACAAGGATGTGAACCATATGAGAGCAGCAAATTTGCAAACAGCGTGGGAACAAAACGTGCCTGGCTCCTCAAAACAGTCAGAAGAGCTATTGAAACCCATGGAATTGTCCTCTCCGTCAAGCATTGGTGAGTCCTTTGAATAAGCGATGGACATGACTGATGTAGCCACATTGACACCTTTGCTGCTAGATGATGATATTTAAATCCTATTGAGGCTCTCCTGCTGCAAGAGATAAGTTCTCGTGCGTTACATGCTGTCCATATCGGAACCAGATCCAGTGCTGCCAATTCCATACATTGGACTGGTTTGATGATTCCTTCGCTTGTCAGCACCCTGATTTCTGTCTCTCCTTTTGTACACAAGGCAAATGGCACTGGGTGGGCCTTACAGAATCGTGGAATTGCTTCCTGGTCAACATGTAAGGTGGCCTTGGTTCTTCCGATAGTCTCTCAACCTTCCTGGAGGACATCTGGGTATATAATTATGAAGTCACTCTCAGGCAGCCATTTTCTAGTTGAAAAATGTTGACCCAACGTAGGTGAGTCTTTCTCAACCAATTTTGCCCATCAAACCTGGGCCTGAACATTTTACTACAATCTCTGGTACCTGAACCAGCCGCTTCTCATAAAAGACCAGACCGAAGTTGTACCCTTAATCTATAAAGGTTCCCCAGTACAGGTTCTTAGCCTAGCCAGGTCTTGCGCAAACTTAGGGGTTGGAGTCCAGAGTGAATTTTGTTAAAGACTGATCACTGATATGGCTGCGCAGGTATCAATCTCCGTTAGAACTAGATGACCATTTAACCAGACGCTTACTTTGATTGGCTCCAATTTGGATGTTGCCAAGCGATTTAACTACTCCAAACCAGATGTGGGTGAACTTTCCAGCGCATGAACTCTCCTGGATGTCTGATGAGTTTTTTCAATTCATTTACGGGATTAGGGCATCACTAGCTAGGCCAGCATTTATTGCCCATCCCGAATTGCCCAGAGGGCTGTTAAGAGTCAACCACATTGCTGTGGGTCTGGAGTCACATGTCCACCAGACCAGGTAAGGATGACAGTTTCCTTCCCTACAGGACATTAGTGAACCAGATGGGTTTTTCCAACAATTAACAATGGATTTGTGGTCATCGTTAGATTCTTAATTCCAGATATTTGTTGAATTCAAATTCCACCATCTGCCATGGCAGGATTTGAACCTCGGGTCCCCACAGTAGGGACCTTTTCACTGTCTTGAGTCTGCATATTGGCAGCGACTGTAATGACTTGCCAGTCAGGATCCTGAAGAAAATTTTAACCATTTGGCTGAGGCTTGGCTTTGTTTTGGGGTTTTGCTATGGGTTGATTTAGAGTCCCCCTGTTCGGGATATGTCCTGAATGAGGCTATGTAATTGCCTTCACTCAAGTGGTCCACAAGCTCAGTCAGACCGGTGAGGATGTCCATTTCCAATCGGAGCACCCTGCAACTCATACTCCACCTGCCACATTTTCCAATGATAAAACCAGCTGTAGTGCCTGTTTGAAGTCCAGTTGGGCTTCAGCTAGTAGGCATTTTTTGCATAGTAACACCATTAATTCCACATACCAAAAGGTCTTTGAGCATCTCCTTAAGGGTTAAACCTAAGTCACACGCTTCTGCGAGTCATCTTAACCTAATCAAAAAATCCAGATACTGATTCCCCTGGTTCTCAAATTGACAAGTAAAAAATAATAGCATCTCAGAATCAGAGTAGGCTTGCATTTGTCATATTCCTTAACAACGTCTGTTGATTCTGGGAAGGTTTTAGTATGGTCGGGGAAAGTTAAGCTCTTAATAACAGGAAAAGCTGCAGCTTCACAGGTTGGCAGGAGAATTATTTGTTGCTTTTCATCTGCCATAATGTCATTTGCCTGGAAAAACAAACATTCTTTCCACAAACTGGGCCCAGTCCTCAACAGCAGGGTCAAATGAGTCAAGCTTTATAATGGCATGATGTAAGAAATGCTTACCCCAACTCAAAGACAACGGTTGCGAGCAAGTTTCTTTGGGATCATGCTTTGTGCTCAACGCCACTGAAATAACTCCAGAGTGGCCAGTATCCTGTCACCAACTCACCTTGTTTACACATGAACAGTCCTTGTCTCTGGTTCTGCCTCTTTAGAGTCTGCTTTCAGTGTACCAGAATGTCTGGCACCCCTCTATCACATAGCGCATCCTGATTCTGGAGGGGGGTCCGGTCCTGAAACGTCAACTTTCCTGCTCCCCTGATGCTGCCTGACCTGCTGTGTTCCTCCAGCTCCACACTGTGTTGTCTCTGACTCCAGCATCTGCAGTTCTTGCTATCTCAGAGCATCCTGATTCGACCAAATTAACAGCCCCAATCAGGAAACTGATATTTTAGAGGTCCATTTGGCTCACTTGGCTATAAGCAATACATAAACCAACTCCTGAAACAGCTGAGACAGGATATGTTAAAAAAAAGAGAGAGACTTCTGCCCAACCTGTAGAGTGGAGTTTGCAGGTTGCCTAGTGAGAGAATTAGGTGAAGTAGGGGAGGGATAGACCAAGGCAGAACAGCTGGGAGATTAAAGGAATTAACTGGGAAGCATTAGTAATAGTCAGAGACTAAGAGAACAAGACTAAAGTTAAGGTAAAAAGGGAATATCTTTGATTTGAAAAGTTATAAGAAAGACTAAGTTCGAGTGGAAATCATGCCACATGAGGTCAAATTAAGTGGAATGTGTGACCTATCATATGTAGAAAATCATGGACCCTACTGTCATCCTAGATAATGTTTGCAGGACATTTTCCCAACTGCAGAATTTTAAGCTACATGTTTTGGAGCTTCAGTGACATCTGGAGACACTGGCACAACTGTGAAGCTGAGAGCTATGTGAATAGCATGTTTAGAGAGGTGGTCATGCCGCAGCTGAAGGGACTGGGGGACCGAAAGGTGACCACCAGGCAGGCAAAGAGAAGCAGGCAGGTCATGCAGGAGCCCCCTGGAGTACCACTCAAAAATCAGTTTTTCATTCTGGAAACTGATTAGGGCACAGGTTCCTCAAAGCAGTGTAGATAGAGCCAAGCTTCTGGCACAAGACAGCCTGACTGTACAGGAGGGGAGCAGGATGATGGTGATAGGGGCTTCATTAATTAAGGGCACAGACAGCTGTTTCTATGGCCACAATTGTGACTCTGGGATAGTGTGTTGTCAAGGATGTCAGAGCATCTGCAGGACATCCTGAAGGGGGTGGGTAACAAGACAGAGATCATGGTGCACATCGGTACCAATGATATAGGGAGAATGAGGGATGAGGTACTGCATCAAGAATTTAGGGAGCTAGGCTGTAGACTGAAGAGGGTGGCCTTAAAAGATCATAGTCTCTGGATTATTCCTGGTGCCACATGGCAGCAAGTACAGAAATACAATATGACAGATGAACACCTAGCTCAAGAGTTGGTGCAGAAAGAGGATTTTACATTCCTGGATCACTGGACTGTTTCTGGTGAAGGCGGGGTTTGTACAAGAGCGATGATCTGCACCTTAATGGGATCAACAACATTGCGGATGGGTGTGCTAGAGCTATTGTAAGGAATTTAAATTAGTTCAGCACGGAGAGGGAACACTGTATTCATAAAACAGGGACACAGCATACTTTAGTAAAGGAACCAGATAGATAGAGTGGTTGAGAAGACATTTTGTATGCTTGCCTTCATTGCTCAGATCTTTGAATATAGGAGTGGGACATTATGTTGAGATTGTACAGGAGGTTGGTGAGGCCTCTTTTGGAGTACTGTGTCCAGTTCTGGTTGTCCTGTGATAGGAATAATATTTTAAGCTGGGAAGGGTTCAGAAGAGATTTACCATGATGTTGCTGGGAATGGAGGGTTTGAGTTATAAGGAGAGGCTGTATCTTTTTCCACTGGAGTATAGGAGGTTGAGGGGTAACCCTTTGGGCTTAAGATCATGAGGGGTATAGATAAGGTGAATGACAGGTCTCTTATGCAGGGCGGGGGATTTCAAGATCAGGGCAACTTTTAAGATGAAGGAAAAAAGATTAAAAAAGGGCAATGTTTTTACACAGTGTGGTTCATGTGGAATGAACTTCCCAAGGAAGTAATGGATGCGGGACAGTCGCAAAGTTTAACAGACATTTAGATAAGTACATGAAGTAGTGGTGTTTGGAGGGATATGGGCCAAGCACAGGCAGGTGGGATTAGTCTAGTTTGGGGTTGTGGTCAGCATGGACTGGTTGGACCAGAGGGTCTGTTTCTGTGCTGTATGACACTATGACTATGACAATAACCAAGGCAGACAGAGACTTCAACCATGTTAAGTTTCAACTGAGAAAGGCAAGACTGGAAGGCTAGAAGTATTATAGACAAGACAGGTGCGTTCAGGGCATGGACTGACATGTAGAACTGCAATGTTGCTGCCATCACAGACGTGGTTGAGGGAGGGGTGGAGTGGAGTTCAAAATAAAACTGGCAAGAGCACAGGCCCAACACGTTCCTTTAGGGTGAACTGTAGAAACAACAAGCCCAGAGAACCCTGGATGTTTAGGGCAATTCAAGACTAGATGAAAAAAGAAAATAAAGACTTTTAGTAGACACAGAGAAAGCAAACCAATGAAGGTCCACTGTGTATAAAGTGCAGGGGGAACATAAGAAAGCAAGTGGAAGTGCCAAGAGGGGAGCATGGAAAAACACTGATGGGTAAAATTGGACAGAATCCCAAGAAATTCCAAGTATATTCAGGAGAAGGGGATAATCAGGCAATGAGTAGGGCCCCAAGGGACTAATAAGGTAACCTGTATATGAGGCAGAGGACATTGGTGGGGTGTTAAATGAGTACTTCTTATCTGTCCTCACTCAGGACGAGGGTAGAGGTACAGAATTTCAGAAAAGGAACCGAGAGGCTCTTCAGCAGGTTGGCATAGGGCACGAGGAGATATTGGAGGTTTTGATCAGCTTAAAAGTGGACAAAACCCCAGGTTTGGATGAATTGTATCCTGGGCTGCTGTGGGAGAGGAGGGAGAAAATTACAAGGGCTCTGACCTAAACCTTTAATTCCTCTCTGGCCTCAGGGAAGTGCCCCAACCCTAACCCTAACCCTATCGCAGGAGAACAGCTAATGCAGTTCCACTTTTCAAAAAGGGGCCATAGAAATAAACCAAGGAATTACAGACCAGTGGGCTCACATCAGCAGTAGGGAAAATATTTGAGAGGATTCTGAAGGAGAAAATTAATCTCCACCCAGAGAGGCAAGGATTGCTCAGGGATAATCAACATGGCTTTGTCAGAGGAAAATCATGCTTCAAAAATTTGATTGACTTTTGAGAAGTGGTAAGCAGGCGTGTAGATGAGGGTAGTGCAGTTGATGAATTTTAAGGATTTCAGTAAAGCCTTTGACAAGGTTGGGATCCAGGCTAGCTTGGCAGGTTGGATCCAAAATTGAGTTAGTGGTAGGAGATGTGATCACTTTGAGTGACGGGAAGTTGGTGTCCAATGGTGTACCACAGGGATCAGTGCTGGGTCCCTTATCACTCATTTTATACAAACAATATAGAAGAAAATGTGATGGGGATAAGTAAGTTTGCGGATGACATGAAGTTTGGCCGGGTGGTTCACAGTGAGGAAGGTGGTGATCTTAGGTTACTTGAGAATACAGATGGGTTAGTCAGATGGGCAGATCAGTCACAGATGGAATTTAACCTGAAAATTGAGAGGTGGTGCTCTTTGGAAGTAGTAACAAGGCATTGCAGCACTCGAAAGAATGGCAGGCACTACTAAGCTCAGAGGGAGAGGGATCTTGGGGTGCTTGTCGCTGAAGGCAGCAGGACAGGTTAATAGTGTGGTTAAGGTGGCAAAGAGGGCAATTGCCTTTATCAGTGTGGCAGAGTTTATAAACAGCAGAAAGGTTATGTTGGAGCTGTCCAAACTTTTGGTTAGGTCACAGATGGCGTACTGTGTGCAGTTCTCGTTACTGCACTATCGGGAGGATTGTACTGGAAGGGGTGCGGAGGAGATTCACCAGGATGTTGCCTGGAATGGAGTAATTTAGCTATGAAGAGAGGCTGGGTAAGATCAGGTTGTTTCCTTTGGAGCTGAGAAGTTTGAGAGGGAATACCTCATTGAGGTGTATAAGACTATGAGGGACATGGGCAGGACGGATTAGAAAGCAGCTGTTCCCCTCAGTTGAAGGGGCAAGCACAAGGGACATAATTCTAAGATGGAAGGCAGGAGGTTTCAAGGAGATTTGAAGGGACATGTTGTCACTCAGAGGGTGGAAGAGGTCTGGAATGTACCACCTGGGAGGGTAAAGAGAGACTGGAAACCCCAACCTTTAAAATATGTTTGAATGGGCACTTCAAATGTCATAACATTCAAGGCTACGGGACAAGCACTGCAAAGTGGGACTAGTGTCGATTTGGCATAGTGCAGACTCAATGGACTGAAAGGCTGCTTCTATACTGCATAATTCTATAATCCCTAAAGTCCATTAGTACTGTATAGAATCCATTAATTCTAAAGTCACTCTTCAAAAAGCTGCCTTTAAAAGAAAATCACTTAGTGATAAAATATTTAAATTAATCATCAACTTTAGACTGCCAGTTACTAACTCAAAAGTTAGAAACCTAAACTCACAACAAGTAACATTAAAAATTATACATACAAACTCCACAGTTTATGTCACAGTATACAAAGTGAGATTCACAGCCCAACAGACTGCTAATTAGTTTGAGGAATTGTGACTGTTTGTGGGTGTCAGAGGTCATCAGCCTGATAACAACTCTGATTGGCTCCTAGATAGCTGAAGTGCTTGCAGTTGTAACTGATACAGTGAGAAGCTCCCAGACCTTTGGCGTGTCTCTCCCTCCAGGCATCTGAAGAAAGCCAGTTATTTTCTCTTACTAGTTGCTGTAAGCTGGGTTCTTTAACCAGCAATTAAGAAACTTTGAAGTTGGTATACCAACTGTGCCTCCTGTGAAGAAGCAAAAAGAACAGAAGATCCTGGCAAACAAAAAGATCATCTCAGCAAATGATGTGCATTAGTGCTGTGATAATGGGAACTGCAGACGCTGGAGAATCCAAGATAATAAATGTGAGGCTGGATGAACACAGCAGGCCCAGCAGCATCTCAGGAGCACAAAAGTTGACATTTCAGGCCTAGACCCTTCTGCTATTGAACTGTTTTCCCAGAACTTTTTCTTCTTTCCACCTATTGCACCAATATTTGGTCTGTCTGCATATGTGTATGAAAAGGTTTGAGAAGGGGCTTAGAGTTTTAACTAAGAGTTACAATTCAACAGTTCGTAGCTGCTTATCTGTGGTTAGAATCTGTTTATTTGTAATTAACACTGGTTTTGTTAAGTACAGAAACCTGGTCCATGTTTCCTGTTAACCCGAATCAGACAGGTAAATTGGGGACTTGGGTATTTCTTTTTTAAAGTTTTGTAATGACTCCGGGAAGAATGGGGCTCAGTTTCCAGCTTCCTATCCCAGTGAGGTGGAGCAGTGTGCTACTTCAAATGAGTGGAAATTACTAGACTTAAAAAGTGGGTAGAAATATTAATTTTTCCTTGGTTTACTTTCTACTACTGAAAAGTCTATGGGCCAATTCATTTATATCAAATCACCAAAATGACCTTGGCATTTTCTGCATAAATTATTTATTTCAAGTGATACAGAATGACATTCATACTAACAAAGGAACCTTGCTGGATTAAGTACAGTACATATGAAGAGAAGTGAAGGACGACACAGAGGGGGAGGCAATGGTCAGAAAAACATTTCAAAGGATGGAATTTTGTAATCAAGAAGTTGAAACTCTGCCAAAAAAATTTATCCCTGTTGTAGGCAAAAGAACTTAAATATTTATATAGCAATTATCAGAACCCAAGGATGATCAAAACTCATTTTTTTGTCAATCACCTTCGTGATTCTTTGACTATGTACACCAAATTATTTCTCCAGTAACAATTTATAATGAAGTGCTGTGGAAAACGAATGCTCGCTGATCAACAGCATATGGTCCACTGCTTATTGACAGGTGTTGTGTGGGAATGAGAAAACATTTTGAAGATGTTAGGAGTGTCACCAATTTGTAAGCTATCACATTCACTCACTTACCTTCTAGCTCCTCTTTTTCATAGTGAATGTTGAGAATTGAACTTGTTCCACCTTGATCTACCACAGCCTCCTCATCATGCCTCTGCTGGAGATATAGAAAACAAAGTATTAAACCACAATATTGCTGCTAAACATATGTTGATGTTCCTTAACTAATGCAACAGTCCACCATAACCTCCAGTCTGAATCTCTCAAAGTGCACCTTAACACTTTTGTCAGTTAAGCTCGGATGAATGCTGGGCATTGTTGAGTAAAAGCAGATTGAGACCAGAAAATTGTTAGATATCAGGAAAGTCAGTTGCACAATATTCCAGATCATGTGATTAGATCTGGTTCAGCAGGTGTGTATAAAATTGACAAATATCAATGTACTTACTGTGGTTTTCGGAACAAATCTGTTATGGAAGTTGGTTTTAAATTGCACATTTTAGAATACTCTATACAATTCCACTTTCATTGCATTTTGTAATATTCATTAGACTTTAACAATTCACTCTCTAACCTTTTGTACATGAATCGCTGATCACATTCTTGCTCCTAAGGACTGCTTTTTAAAAACAAAAAAAAAAAAAATTGGTCCACAGTGTGGACAAGATGTTGCATTGGATTAGCAACTGTAGGGCATTCTTCTGAAGGATGGTGATTAGCCAGAGGTTGAAAGATCTACAACACAGAAAATGGCCCTTTGACCCATTGAGTGCGCTAGACCGTGATCATTGGCACTAACAAAACAGATAGGAAGTGGTAGGTGTGGACCTGCAGTCAGAATTTAGGGACCTTGGAAGAAAATTAGTAAACAGAACTTCAAAAAAAGTAGTAAATCGCCAGAGTATACCCACAGCCATGCACAAATGAATACAGAAATAGCAGGATAAGACAAACGTGTGGGTGGAACGATGCTGCAATGACGGGGGCCTTAAATTTCCTTAGGTAGGCTGCACCTGAACAGAACTGGGAGTGGAGTTCCTTCTGGGGCATTCTGTTAATGGTTGTCATTGTCATTGTCAGTAATCATTCACTAATGGCTAAGATTGTCCACCTAAGAAATTCTGTGTCACTGGTCACGGATTCTGTGGGTACTTGTGTGGCTGATGAGCCCAATCCTAAATCCGCACCTACAGAAACAAATGGCAAGGTATTTCCAGGAGTCAGAATTGGTCGTTGGCCTCAAGATTGCTGGCATTCCTTTTTCCAGTTGCTTATCCATTCTTTGCTGACTGGTATTCTCAAATAATTGTGTCCCATCGTAGAAGATGTTCCTCCAAGTCAGTTTCTTCTGAAGGAAGGTCTCCCACACATCGACATCTATCTTGCATTTCTTGAGGGAAGCCTTCAAGGAGTCATGATGGCTCAGTGGTTAGCACTGCTGCCTCACAGTACCAGGGACCTGGGTTCAATTCCAGCCTTCGGTGACCGTCTGTGTGGAGTTTGCACATTCTCCCTGTTTCTGTTGGGTAGTCTTGTTTCCTCCCACTGTCTGGAGATTGGCTATGCTAAGTTTCCCATAGTGTCCAGGGACATGTGGATTAGCCATGGGAAATACAGGGTAAGGGCACGAGTCTAGGTGGGATGCTCTTCAGAGAGGTGGTACAGACTTGTTGGGCCAAGTGACCTGTTTCCACACTGTAGTGAGTCTTTGAAACACTTCTTTTGATTTCCTCTTGTTCAATTCCCTTCTTTGAGCTGAGTAAAGATGATTTGTTTTGGCAGTCTGATCTCAGGCATTCCAATTTGGTTTTAGGTAATCACAGCCTTGATACTGGTGCTGTTGGCTCCTTCAAAGATGATGTTAGTATGCCTGTCCTCCCAGGAGATGTGGAGAATTTGTTTCAAACGGCTTTAATGGTACTTTTCAATTTTTTGATACTTTATTGTCACAAGATACTGTGACAAGCATTGATTTGCATGCTAACCAGATAAATCACACCTTACATAAGTACATCAGGGTAATAGAACAGAATGCAGACTAGTGTGTTACAGCTGCAGACAAGATGCAGAAAAAGATCAACTCTAGTATGCAAGAGGTCCATTCACAAGTCTGATAACAGCCGGGAAGAGGCTGTTCTGAAATCTGTTGGTATGTGTTTTCAAACTTTTTGTATCTTCTGCCTGATGGAAGAGGGTGGAAGACACTCCCCTCCCCATCTCAAACTTTTTGTATCTTCTGCCTGATGGAAGAGGGTGGAAGACACTCCCCTCCCCATCTCAAACTTTTTGTATCTTCTGCCTGATGGAAGAGGGTGGAAGACACTCCCC
This sequence comes from Stegostoma tigrinum, assembly GCF_030684315.1. NCBI lineage: Eukaryota > Metazoa > Chordata > Chondrichthyes > Orectolobiformes > Stegostomatidae > Stegostoma > Stegostoma tigrinum. The sequence continues at coordinate 9,322,932 of NC_081404.1, read as the reverse complement.
TCCCCATCTCAAACTTTTTGTATCTTCTGCCTGATGGAAGAGGGTGGAAGACACTCCCCTCCCCATCTCAAACTTTTTGTATCTTCTGCCTGATGGAAGAGGGTGGAAGACACTCCCCTCCCCATCTCAAACTTTTTGTATCTTCTGCCTGATGGAAGAGGGTGGAAGACACTCCCCTCCCCATCTCAAACTTTTTGTATCTTCTGCCTGATGGAAGAGGGTGGAAGACACTCCCCTCCCCATCTCAAACTTTTTGTATCTTCTGCCTGATGGAAGAGGGTGGAAGACAGTACAAATAGGATGGGAGAGGTCTCTGATTGTGTTGGTTGTTTTCCTGAGGCAGCAGGATTCAGATTCAATAGAAAGAAGGCTGGCTTTTGAGATGGATTGGGCTGTGTTCACAACTCTAATTTCTTGTGGTCTTGGGCACAGCAGTTGTCATGTCAAGCAGTGATGCGTCTGGATAGGATGCGTTCTCTGGTGCACCTGTAAAAATTGCCAAGAGTGATCACGGACATGTTGAATTTTTTTAGCCTTCTGAGGGAGTAGAGGCATTGGTGTGCATTCTTGACTTTAGTGTCAGTGTGGATACAGCAGGACAGATTGTTGATGATATTTACTCTTAGGATCTTGAAGCTCTTGAGCACATCCACCACAGCACCATTGATACAGACAGGGGCATGTCATTTTCTCCACTTCCTGAAGTCAATGATCAGCTCCCTCATTTTGCTGACAGTGAGGGAGATACTGTCGTTGTACCATGTCACTAAGCTGTCTGTCTCTGTCTCATTGCTGTTTGGAGATCCAACCCACTACAGTGGTGGCATTAGCAAATGGAGAATGTAGGGCCAGGGAGATGGCGCCTGCTGCGGATCGATTGTGACTGTAGGCAAATTGTAGTGGGTCAAGACAAGCTGGGAGACTGGAGTTGATGTGTACCATTTCTAACCTCCTGAAGCACTTCATAACAATGGATACCAGAGCCACTAGGCAGTGGTCATTAAGGCATTTCTTTGGCAGCAGTACGATAGTGGTCTGATCTGATGTTTGCGGCAGTGACTGGGTACAGGTGCACCCAACACCGTTGGGGCAGGCAACATCATTTCACTGATTTATCTAATAGCTCCTTCTGATTGTCAGAAGTGGAATCGGTTATGACACAAACACATTGGAACAATGTCATCACAGGGATATGAAGCAACAAGTGTGTCAGCTGTAACAGCAGTGAGGTTGATGAGTGAAGTAAATGGAGAATCAGACGCTTCTCAAAATTAACTTCCAACAATCCGACAAGCCAACACAGAAATACTGGGACAGTTTGATACTTTGTTCTCATATTTGGAGGTAGAACTTTGAGAAAATCTAGTAAGACCGTGGATGCACCCGTAGAGAAACGCCCAGTACCACATTAGCTAGGCATGAGGTGAATGTGGGAGAGTCAGTACTGATGAAACAAAATTGCTATTGGTTTCACCCAGGAAAGCAAGCTCAGATAGAGCATAGGAATAGCAGTAGACCATTCAGCTCCTTCAGTTTGTTCCACCATTCAATGAGATCATAGATGATCTGTGGCTCAATTCCATATACTTGCCTTTGGCCCATATCCCTTAATACCTTTGCTTAATATTTGCTTAGAAGCAAAGATTTGAAACACAGTTAATAAAACCTAACCAAAGTAGTTTGAATTCATTAGTAGCATTGTTTCCCAAACTGGGTGGATCACATAGGTTCTATAGAAAATGAAATGCAGTCACAAAAACAGATTTGAACTCAATTCCACAATTAAAAGGTAGTACCAATACTGTTGACAGTGCCTCTTTTTCTGAGATTGGTCTATTGAGGCGATGTAAGTGTCATTGCCAACACTTTGATATAACCCATTTAGGGTAACAAATGTCGAGTCATGCCATTTGTGTTGAACACCACCACCACCCCGACACCCCATCATTCCAAACACTTGTGAATCAAGTTGTAACTGAAAGACCTAACTGTAGTTTATTTAGACAACATTGTAATATAGCACATGTTCAGAGCATGTAAAGCAATTAGAAGACCTAATTTTGCAACTGCTGTTAACAGGCATAGTAATGAATTTCACCAAAAGTGAATTCATTAAGGCAAGGGTAACTTACCTCGAACACTGGAATGGAATTCGTCCTATGACTTTGTGGGTTTACCTATAGCACATGTGCTGCAGCGGTTCAAGAAGGCAGCTCACCACCATCTTCAAGGGCAATTAGGGATGGCAGTAAATGCTGGCCAGCCAGTGACTCTTACAAGTGAATTAAAAAAATTGTAGAACAGGGACACGTTTTGCCAAGAACACAGAGAGGGAATGTTCCCCGTTCCAAGAGCAAAAAAGTAAATCATGGCCACACTTTATTAAAAATGTCATTATTGGAAAGTTGTGTGTAAATTCAGCATATCTGTACCTTAAGAACTTTGTTATGAAAGCAAGCAAAAGTTGTATTATTGGCAGAATGTCAAGCTGCCTTTGAGAAGCTGAAGTCAGTCCTAATAAATGAATCAGAGTTGGCACTCCTATTTTTTTTCAAACCCTTTAAAAGGCAATTGATTCTGGTGACTTCGAGTGCAGTCGTATTGCAAGATGATGGGTCAGGTGTAGAGACACCAGTACAGTAATTTTCCAAGAAACTATAGCAACATTAGCAGAAATACTCTACAGTAGAAATGGAAGCTGTTTGATGATTATTGGCTCTTCAATGCTTTGAAGTCTTTCTGGCATGATAACAAAATAGCTGTACTGATATAGTCATTAGTATGCATTGAAATGTTTAAAACCTGAAATGTGAGACTGTTCAAATGGAGTCTGTTGATCCAACTATTCAATGTAAAGATTATGCACATTGCTGGTCAGGTTGGTGCGATGGTGAATGCCTTGTCCCAAAAGTAAAATTATTAGATAAGGATTTAAGAGATGATAATACTTAAAGTCTTTTGTACAAATGGGGAATGAGGTACAATGAATGTACATCTAATACTTTAGATGTCACACTTCTTGTGATGATATGCATTTTGAAATAGCATTTCATCAGGCAGAAGATACAAAAGTTTGAAAACATGTACGAACAGATTTGAGAACAGCTTCTTCTCTACTGTTATCAAAATAATAATCTCTCATATTGTAGAGCTGATTTAGGGCAGCATAGTGGCTCAGTGGTTAGCAGTGCAGCCTCACAGCGCCAGGGACCCTGGTTCGATTCCAGCCTCGGGTAACTGTCTGTGTTGAGTTTGTACATTCTCCCTGTGTCTGTGTGGGTTTCCTCCGGGTGCTCCGGTTTCCTCCCATAGTCCAAAGGATGTGCAGGCTAGGTGGATTGGCCATGCTAAATTGCCCGTAGTGTTCAGGGGTGTGAGGGTTACAGGGGGATGGGTCTGTGTGGGATGCTCCAAGGGGCGGTGTGGACTTGTTGGGCCAAAAGGGCCTGTTTCCACACTGTAGGGAATCTAATCTTTCTCTGGGACTTCTCTGTAGCTGTAACACTATATTCTACAATCTGTTCTATTACCCTGACGTGCTTATGTAAGGTATGATTTGTCTGGCTAGCACAAAAGACAATACTTTTCAATGTACTGCAGTACATATGACAATGATAAATAAAATCATTTTATCTTATATGCTTCTGTGCAGCTTTCTAGAAATGAGGACATGAAATCCAACATTGAGGATTTGTCATTGTCTCAAAAACTTTTAAACTGTTAATTTTCAATTTTAATGAACCTGTTATATCATGGCCATACATTAATTCAAATGGAAAAAAACTCTGAAGAGTCATTCTGAGGATCTCTGACAGCAAATAATAAAAACCGTTTGCAGATGAAATGCTTCAATTGTTTTATACACACATTTCCATTTATGCCCTGGAAAATACTAGACAAAAGCAAGAACCTTGATCAGACTGAACTTCAATGAGTAGGCCAGAATGAGCAAAAAAACTAAGTTAACTTTTTCACTGCTATCTTAGATGTAATGGTCTTTAAAGGGATAACTTCTGGAAATGGGGTTGCCACATCCAGTTGTGAGGCTGCGTGGGTTTCCTCCGGGTGCTCCGATTTCCTCCCACAGTCCAAAGATATGCAGGCTAGGTGGATTGGCCGTAGTGTTCAGGGGTGCTTGGGTCATAGGGGGATGGGTCTGGGTGGGATGTTTCAAGGGGCGGTGTGGACTTGTTGGGCCAAAAGGGCCTGTTTCCACACTGTAGGGAATCTCATCTAATCTAGATATATTAGTGACCTTCTTTCATTTTTGGTAATGATCCTATGAAATCCACTAATACTCGACTGAATAGTTCTTAGAAGTCTGATATTGGTATCAAAGATGTTAATTTAGTTACACGTTGAGGCTTGTCTACTACCTGGCATTGCAAAATATCCTCAAAGTCTTAGCCAGGTAAAATACCAATTTAACAATTGTTTTCCATATTCCTGGATGTCCTGCCATACGAATTTCATGCGTCGCTCACCGTATCTCCTTACCATGTCTGGGTTTTCCATCAGCTGATAAAACAACCGCCCATTCTTCAGCTATGTCTGTGAGCATAGCTTCACTTCCTCAATAGAGCTCAATATTTAATACATTCGAACGCCAGAACTCTTTCAGTCTCCATTTCAGTGTGAGCTGACTCTGCTAACTTCTTTAATTTGATCTACTTTCACAGCCTATATTATCAAAAGCATGCCAAAAACTTCTTTCAGCTTGTCCTAATTCTTAAGGGGAGATTCTGACACTCTTAACCTCTACTTGTGGTACTATGTTGAACTCCAGTGATGCACTTTGTTTAGCTACTGCTGTCCTCACTACACGGGAAAAAATATTCAGAACCTCTTCTTGCACCGATTCAGACTTTTAGCTTTATTTAAAATTTCTGCAATCATAGGCCAAGCTATAAAACTTTCACTCCAGCCAAATCATCACCTAGGAGTAAAGTTAACTTCACCCATAGGTAATTTCCTAACCATCCCAACCACCACTAATCCAGACAACAAACCACACTTCAATCCATTACTAATGCTTTGGCTTTCAGTGAACTCCCTGGGAGGTGAAACAAAATCCTTCAACAAAAAAAAGAGTTTGAGTAGCCTTGTATCCCTCAATATAGTAATGGGCTTGGCAACGGCATTTGAAGAAAAAGGGGTTATCATCCCTCAAGACAAACACCCTCCATAGCGGCCTCCTGCAGTGCCACAATGATGCCACCCGAAGGTTGCAGGAACAGCAACTCATTCCGCTTGGGAACCCTGCAGCCCAATGGTATCAATGTGGACTTCACCAGCTTCAAAATCTCCCCTTCCCCCACCGCATCCCAAAACCAGGCCAGTTCGTCCCCTCCCCCCACAACCAGCCCAGCTCTTCCCCTCCACCCACTGCATCCCAAAGCCAGTCCAACCTGTCTCTGCCTCCCTAACCTGTTCTTCCTCTCACCCATCCCTTCCTCCCACCCCAAGCCGCACCTCCATCTCTTACCTACTAACCTCATCCCACCTCCTTGACCTGTACATCTTCCCTGGACTGACCTATCCCCTCCCTACCTATACTCTCTTCCCCACCTATCTTCTTTTCTCTCCATCTTCAGTCCGCCTCCCCCTCTCTCCCTATTTATTCCAGAACCCTCACTCCATCCCCCTCTCTGATGAAGGGTCTAGGCCCGAAACGTCAGCTTTTGTGCTCCTGAGATGCTGCTGGGCCTGCTGTGTTCATCCAGCCTCATTTTATTACCCTCCATAGCTTGTTTACCTCTAGGCTGTTGGTTGTAGTTTAAGCTACAATTCAATCCATGGCATTTTCCTTTTGAGTTTTTTCTGGACACATTCCAACGAACTCCCAAAAGCACAATAGGCTTCCTCAGGCTTTCTAGCATTCTGAACAAGTGCATCCCACTTTAGGTACAATAGAAATACTTGGCCTTTAATTTTCACTTCCACCCTCAGCATTTTCCTTTCTGATGTGAGGTGGTCTTGGGGTATTCACAGCTATACATTCTTCACCCTGGCTACTTGCCTTATCTGCACTTTCCTACTTTCTTTCCCTTTTCGTAAGTGGAGGTGAGGCAACAAAAAGGCTTAGTTTTATGAATCAGCTCATAATCCTAGGCCCAATTAGCTGCTTCATCAATTAACTCCACATGAAAAGATCAGAAATGGACAGGTTTGCTAATGATTGCACAATATTCCAGCATTATTCTCAGTTCCTTGATACTGAAGCAGTCCATGTCCAAATGCAGCAAGGCCTGGACAATATAATGGGATTGGCTGATAAGCAGCAAGTAACACTCGCACCACACAAATGCCAGGCAATGACTGTCTCCAGCAAGAGAGAGAGAATCTAACCATTGTCTATCGCCATTCAATGGTATTACCAGAATCATCCATTATCAACATTGTAGGTTACCATTGACCAGGAACTGAAGTGGATTGACCATATAAATACACTGGCCACAACAGCAGGTCAGGGGTTTGGGAATCCTGCAGTGAGTATCTCACCTCCTGACTTCCCAAAGTCTATCCACCATCTACAAGGCACAAGACAGGAGTGTGATGGAATACTCTCCACTTGCCTGGATGGCTGCAGCTCCATCACATGAAATTTAACACCATCCAGGACAAAGCAGCCCACTTGATTGGCATCACATCCACAAACATCCACTTCCTCCATCGCTGGTACTCAGTAATCAGTGTACCTTCTGCAAGACGCACTGCAGAAATTCAAGGCTCCTTCGACAGCACCATCCAAACCCACAACAATTAACATGTAGAAGGCAAGGGCATCAGATATATACCACCTACAAATTCACCTCCAAGCCACACACAATCCTGACTTGGAAACATATCATGGTTCCTTCAGTGTCACTGGGACAAAGTCCTGAAATTCCCTCTGTGCCGACTTTATGGGTCAATCTACAGGTTGAACCGCAGCAGTCCAAAGTAGCAACTCACCACCACCTTCTCAAAGGCACTTTAGCTTCCTCCAAATGGTCCTTAGCATCACACATACCAGTCTTCACCCAATTCCATTTGCTCCACATGATATCAAAAAATGGTTGGAGGCACTGGATATTGCAAAGGCTATAAGCCCTGACAACATTCCAGCAATAATACAGAAGATGTGCTCCAGAACATGCGACACCCCTAGCCAAGCTCTTGTAGTACAGCTACAATATTATCATCTACCCAAAAATTGCCCAGGTATGTCCTGTACATAAAAAGCAGGACAAATCCAACCTGGCCAATTACCGTCCCATCAGTCTACTCTCAATCATCAGTAAAAAAGGTAATGGAAGGTGTCATCAGTACTATCAAGCAGTGCCTACTCAGCAGTAAACAAATGCCTAGTTTGGGTTCTGCCAGGGCCACTCAGACCTTGACCTCAATATAGCCTTGGTTCAAACATGGACGAAAGAGCTGAATTCCAGATGTGAGATGAGTGCAACTGCCCTTGACATCAAGGCTGCATTCGACCAGGTGTGGCATCAAGAAGCTCTAGCAAAACCAGAATCAATGCGTATTGGGGGTAAACTCTCCATTGGTTGCAGTCATACCTGGCATATTGGAGGTCAGTCATCTCAGCTCCAGGGCATTTTTTGCAGAAGTTCCTCAGGGCCCAACTATCTTTAGCTGCTCCATCAATGACCTTCCCTCCATCATAAGGTCAGTAGTAGGGATTTTGCTGATGATTACACCATGATCAGCACCATGCACAATTCCTCAGATAATGAAGCAGTCCACATTCAAATGCAGCAAGATCTGGTCAATACCCAGGCTTGGGTTGACAAGTGGCAAGTTACATTCAGACCACACAAATACCAAGCAATGACTATCATCGATAAGAGACAAGCCACTCCCCCATGAAATTCAATGGTGTTACCATCACTGGATCCTCCACTAAAATCATCCTTGGAGTTACCAGTGGCCAAAAACCCAACTGGACTCATCACAAAAATAGTGGGTACAAAAGCAAGGTCAGAGGTTATCTCACCTCCTGACCCCAAAGCCTATTCACCATCTATAAGGCACAAGTCAGGAGTGTGATGGAATATTCATCAATTGCCTGGATGGATGTAGCTCCAATGACATTCAAGAAGCTTGGCACCATCCAGGGCTAAGCAGCCCACCTGACTGGCACCACAGCCACAAGCATCTATTCGTCCACAAACTGACACCCAGGAGTAGCAGTGTATACCATCTACAAGGTACACTGGAGGCTGCTGAATTCCAACCCATGTCCATTTCCCTCTAGAAGGGCAAGGGCACTAGATACATCGGAAAACCACCATCTGCAAGTTCCCTCCAAGTCACTCACCATCCCGACTTAGAAACATACTGCCGTTTCTTCACTGTCGCTGGGTCAAAATGCTGCAATTCCCTCCCTAAAGACATTGTGGGTCAACTTTCAGCACAAGGATTGCAGTGGGTCAAGGAGGCAGCTCACCAGCACCTTCTCAACGGCAACAAATGCTTGCCAGTCAGTTACATCCCACATGCAAATGAATAAAATCATCATCAGCAACTACTGCTGTCTAGTAGTTGTTACCCATTCAGCTTCAACATTGGTTCTTACCACAGAAATAAATCAGGTTTTAAATTCTAAGAGAATGATCTCTCCAAGGACTTAAGTGGTTTCAATGTATAAATGCTATATCCACCTATAAAAATTACTTAACCTGTTTAAATTTATTGTAGGTTTGCCTATGATATATCCTTAAATTTCAAAACCTTAGCTAATATGCTGCTGAAAGTAATTCTTATGCATGCAATGTATCACTTGTTACAACATCTTAACCACTCAAAACCTTCTTTGGCAATGAAACATAAATTTCCTGTACTTTACCTCTTAACTTAGTTCTCCGTAGAGAATGTCCAATATCTATGCAATCAAATTATTTGTCTCACTATTTTCACTAAGAACATGCAGGATGCCTCCACATACTTTTTCAAATGTTTGCTAAATATTTCCTTATGTGACCTTAGATCATGATTCAGATTCTCCCATTAGAGCCCTCCTCAGCTTGAGTTCTTTTTCTAAAACTGCATCTTTTTAAGCAAACACATTCTCTCAGTCTCTCTTATAGATCATAGAATCCAGAGTGTGGAAACAGGCCCTTCGGCCCAACAAATCCACATTCACCCATCCCCCTATAACCCACCTAAGCTCCACATACCTGAACACGACAGGCAATATAGCATGGCCAAGCCACCTAGCCTGGACATCTTTGGACTGTGGGAGGAAACCAGAGCACCCAGAGGAAACCCACACAGACACAGGGAGAATGTGCAAACTCCACACAGACAGTTACCTGAGGGTGGAATTGGACCCGGGTCCCTGGCGGTGTCAGGCAGCAGCACTAGCCACTGAGCCACCCTATTTTTTTTAAAAATCAGTCTCTTTCACACCTATTGATCAAGCTTCTGCAATTCCATTTCTGTCCTTTATTTCCAATGCCCTTTTTCTGTTCTTTGGAATTCCATCTCCAGTGCTTTTTTTATTTTGAGTTACTTTAACTTTTCCTCATGCTCAAGATGCTCTGACTAACTCAATATGAACCAATTCCAATGTTTCACTACTGGAACTGCCTCCCTAAGATTTCTCATGTATTTTTACAAAACCTAAATGCTGTGCTAGCCCTTCGATTATATCTGCTTTCCTAGCTTTAGCAGGTAATTCCACTGCAAACTTAAATTTACATTTCAGATAACCTGGCTTTGAAATTTCTTTCAACTTCATCTGGGATAACTCTACCACCTGCAGGAATTCTCTACCAGTTTCATTGCCATAGCACAGAACCCATCATTTCCTTTAGTCCTTAGTCATTTACTAATTACACATCCATTGTTGTGTCAGTTTCAAAATAATCCCAGATGATCCCCAATCTCTTGGCATGACTCACTTGGAAACATGCACAGATACAAGCCCCACTACTCCCAGAATTGTCACAAAAGTTACAATTTTAAGTAATTTGATTAAAAGAGAGTTTAGTACCTGAAACTCTAACCCTTTCTTCAACCCCTCTACACACATGCAGACAAACACATGGATGTTATTGATAGAATGAAAAAATTGTGGGGAAACAGTAGATTGGTCTACAGGATTTCATGAGGGATCCCCTTGGCTTCTTCCAAGTCATTCTGATCTCCAATCTTCATATCGAAGTGCTTTCCTGAAGATACTTTAATTGCTCAGTTTTTCAGTCATTGGTTAGTCGCAACAGTTTACAGCTAGGAGAGTGTAGCTATCTATTTTTCAGAGTTTTGTTACTTCATCTCAGTGCAAAAAAACTGCTCTTGCAGTCTAGAGACCGTTGACTTCTCTATTGCTCACATACTTGTAACAGCAATATACCCTTAACAGGCAATTGTTCTGTGCTGTTTCTCTTACAGACAGGTGTTGTCACAGTTGTGCTGGAATATGTACTTCAGAAGCAGTGGATAAACAGCTTCAAGCAGAGTGTTTTACATTAAGTGAAACAACATTAGTGGGTGGAGTCAGGCTCACAGGCCTGGAGTTTTAGTTTTGCTTTCAGTTGGGGTTTTGGAGTTGGCTGTTCAAGCTGATACAGCTCTGTGTTGCAGCAAAAGGTTTGAGTTCTCTGTTGCTGGATTGTCATTCAGTGTTTCTTTCTCCTGGACCAGAAGTGAGGTAGCACATGATGAAAATCTGTTTTGCTGAATTTGCCTTTGCTAAGGTCATGTTTATGGGATGCCGCTATATTGGAACTGTTGATGATTAGTAGTTTAAATTTTTTGTATTAAGTATTTCAAGAGAGTGAAAGTTATGCCAATTCCTGTTTCTCTTTTTGTTTATATTTTAAATGTGCTGTAAGAATAAAATGTGGTTTGCTTAAAGCCTAGTAGCGATTGAATTGAATCACATCTGGAATGCAGATCTTATACTTGCCTTTAAATAAAATAAGACCATAATACCATAAGACACAGGAGCAAAAATTAGGCCATTTGGCCCATCAAGTCTGATACACCATTCAATCGTGGCTGATAAGTTCCTCAACCCCATTCTCCTGCTTTCTCCCCATAACCCTCAATTAGATTAGGATTCCCTACAGTGTGGAAACAGGCCCTTCGGCCCAACAAGTCCACACTGCCCCTTGAAGCATCCCACCCAGACCCATCCCCCTATAACCCACACACCTCTGAACACTACGGGCAATTTAGCATGACTGATCCACCTAAACTGCACATCTTTGTACTGTGGGAGGAAACCGGAGCACCCGGAAAAAAACCCACACAGACACAGGGAGAATGTGCAAACTCCGCACAGACAGTTGCCTGAGGCTGGAATCGAACCCGGGTCCTTGGCGCTGTGAGGCTGCAGTGCTAACCACTGAGCCACCATACCACCCTTGATAATCAAGAACCTATCTCAGTCTTAATTGTGTCAGAGATAGTGGGAACTGCAGATGCTGGAGAATCCAAGATAATAAAATGTGAGGCTGGATGAACACAGCAGGCCAAGCAGCATCTCAGGAGCACAAAAGCTGACGTTTCGGGCCTGGACCCTTCAGAGAGGGGGATGGGGTGAGGGTTCTGGAATAAATAGGGAGAGAGGGGGAGGCGGACCGAAGATGGAGAGAAAAGAAGATAGGTGGAGAGGGTATAGGTAGGGAGGGGATAGGTCAGTCCAGGGAAGACGGACAGGTCAAGGAGGTGGGATGAGGTTAGTAGGTAGATGGGGGTGCGGCTTGGGGTGGGAGGAAGGGATGGGTGAGAGGAAGAACAGGTTAGGGAGGCAGAGACAGGTTGGACTGGTTTTGGGATGCAGTGGGTGGAGGGGAAGAGCTGGGCTGGTTGTGTGGTGCAGTGGGGGGGGGGGAGGGGGGGGGGACGAACTGGGCTGGTTTAGGGATGCGGTGGGGGAAGGGGAGATTTTGAAACTGGTGAAGTCCACATTGATACCATTAGGCTGCAGGGTTCCCAGGTGGAATATGAGTTGCTGTTCCTGCAACCTTCGGGTGGCATCATTGTGGCACTGCAGGAGGCCCATGATGGACATGTCATCTAAAGAATGGGAGGGGGAGTGGAAATGGTTTGCGACTGGGAGGTGCAGTTGTTTGTTGCGAACTGAGCGGAGGTGTTCCGCAAAGCGGTCCCCAAGACTCCGCTTGGTTTCCCCAATGTAGAGGGAGCCACACCGGGTACAGTGGATGCTGTCCCTGGCCACTGTCCAAATTTGAAGTACTTAATCTACCAGGTGTGACTGCCTCATGAAACATAGCATCTGGGTACTTCTCCCCCTCCCAGATGTGCCGCAGTGCTTGAAGCTCCAATTCCAGCTCATCAACTCTGAGCCGGAGTTCCTCAAGCAACCAACACTTGCTGCAAATGTGGTCATTGCAGTTCACAATGAGATCAGCCAGCTCCCACATCATACAGCTACAACACTTCACCTGACCTGCCATCACTACTTGGTTCATTACTTTCCTCCCTCTGACAGCTTCCCGCCCAAAAAAGGAAAAAAAAATTCTCTAAACACTAGATTGCCAGAAGAATTTTAAAAATCTTACCTTACTGACCCTCCACACAGTCTTTTTTTTGGTTAGAGGAGGTAGATCGGTGGGAGATACTGCATGTGTAATATTTCGGGTTTAGCCAATACCCGAATATAATAGTTCACTTCTCAGCTCGTGCTCTCACCACTCCCGCAGCTCAAATTAAGTAGGCTGCTGACTCACGAGGTAAGTTTTTACAAGCAAAACCTCACCTTCCTGGCCAGTGCTCTCACCACTCCCACCGCTCAAATAAAAATAATAAAAGTTAGTGTCTAGGCTATCTCCTTGATATATTTCCGGGGGTAATCAGAGATAATGGAAACTGCAGATGCTGCAGAATCCGAGATAAAAGTGTGGAGCTGGATGAACACAGCAGGCCAAGCAGCATCTTAGGAGCACAAAAGCTGACGTTTCAGGCCTAGACCAGATGAAGGATCTAGGCCCGAAACGTCAGCTTTTGTGCTCCTGAGATGCTGCTTGGCCTGCTGTGTTCATTCAGCTCCACACTTTGTTATCTTACATTTTCAGCGGATTTGGTCAGGGCCAAAACACACTCCATCCACTTGACCAGGTCCTGGTCAGAGTTTTCATCATGCTGACGACTCTTGGCCTCCACAACTGCTCCTAACTAAAAAGCAATTAGAAGTCTTTCGGCAAAGCTTGCTCTGAATATACCCATGGTGTTGTTGAGTATCATGCATCCTGCCTCTGCTTGAGCAAAGCAACAGTGTAAACAGAGATAGCAGGAACTGCAGATACTAGACAATCTGAGATAACAAGGTGTAGAGCTGGATGAACACAGCAGGCCAAGCAGCAGCATGTTGCTTGGCCTGCTGTGTTCATCCAGCTCTACACCTTGTTATCTCAGCGTAAACAGAACTTAGAACGGGTTCCAGTGCCTTTGTTCAAATAGTGAAGCATCTTCTTCCACAGTATTTTGTTTAGTCCTTTTCCCATGTTTGGTCTACAATCCAAAATAAAGAAAACGGAAAGGGTATAGGAGCAGAATCTTATACAGTCTGAAAAACAGGGACTATGGTGAGATTTGCAGCAGAATCAGACAAAAAGTCTGGTGAGGGTGATTGAAGCATCTTTCATACACCTCACAAGTGATGAGGCTGGCTTCTTGCAGTAAAGAGGAGCCAGTTAAGCAGGATTATTGCTTATAAATGCCTTAGTGACAGCCCAACTCATTTAATATTCAGCTATCTTAGCAAACTCCAAAGTATGTTAGACTTTGACAAAACAACCAATTTTTTTGGAAACCAGAGCAAGGACATAGCAAATTGCAAGATAACAAAGTGTGAAGCTGGATGAACACAGCAGGCCAAGCAGCATCTTAGGGGCACAAAAGCTGATGTTTCGGGCCTAGACCCTTCAGAGATGGGGATGGGAGAGGGAACTGAAATAAATAGGGAGAGAGGGGGAGGCAGACCGAAGTTGGATAGAGGAGAAGATAGGTGGAGAGGAGAGTATAGGCAGGGAGGTAGGGAGGAAATAGGTCAGTCTGAGGAGGACGGACAGGTCAAGTAGGCGGGATGAGGTTAGTAGGTGGGAAATGGAGGTGTGGCTTGAGGTGGGAGGAGGGGATAGGTGAGGGGAAGAACAGGTTAGGGAGGCAGGGATGAGCTGGGCTGATTTTGGGATGCAGTAGGGAGAGGGGAGATTTTGAAGCTTGTGAAGTCCACATTGATACCATTGGGCTGCAGGGTTCCTAAGCGGAATATGAGTTGCTGTTCCTGCAACCTTCGGGTGGCATCATTGTGGCACTGCAGGAGGCACAGGATGGACATGTCATCTAAAGAATGGGAGGGGGAGTGGAAATGGTTTGCGACTGGGAGGTGCAGTTGTTTGTTGTGAACCAAGCGGAGGTGTTCTGCAAAGCGATCCCCAAGCCTCCGCTTGGTTTCCCCAGTGTAGAGGAAGCCACACCGGGTACAGCAGATACAGTATACCACATTGGCAGATGTGCAGGTGAACATCTGCTTGATAGGGAAAGTCATCTTGGGGCCTGGGATAAGGGTGAGGGAGGTGGTGTGGTGGCAAGTGTAGCACTTCCCGCGGTTGCAGGGGATGGTGCTAGGTGTGGTAAGGTTGGAGGGGAGTATGGAGCAGATAAGGGAGTCCCGGAGAGAGAGTGGTCTCTCCGGACAGCAGACAAAGGTGGGGAAGGAAAAATGTCTTGGGTGGTGGGGTCGGATTGTAGATGGCGGAAGTGTCGGAGGATGATGCGTTGTATCTAGATGTTGTTGGGGTGGTATGTGAGGACGAGGGGGAATCTCTTTGGGCGGTTATTGCGGGGGCGGGGTGAGGGATGAGTTGCGGGAAATGCAGGAGACACGGTCGAGGGCGTTCTTGACCACTGCGTGGGCGATGTTGCGGACCTTGAAGAACGCGGACATCTGGGATGTGCGGGAGTGGAATGCCTCATCCTGGGAGCAGATTCGATGGAGGCGAAGGAATTGGGAATAGGGGATGGTGTTTTTGCAGGAAGATGGGTGGGAGGTGGTGTATTCTAGGTTGCAAATTGCAACTCACTGCTTGCTTCAAAGTACCTCCATGTTGGACACTGGGCATCAACATGTCAGGGTATGCTTCCTGGGCACTAACTACATACACAGCAAATCCACAGACATTGGCATCCAATGCGCCAGCCTCTTAAAAACCCTCATGGCACAACTCCAGTCCACTTACAAGATGTTTCTGCACTTCAATGCTGAACCAGAGCTATCATTGTAATGTTGCAGCAAGGACACTATTCTGCAGGTCACACATCCAGATCACGAGCTGGACCAGGCTGCATCTCCAGGGTCTTAGCTCACTGTCAGTATGCACATGCACTCAGCCTACCTGGAAACTCACAGCATCCCTGCCTTACTATTTTGCTTTTTGCCCTCAGCTGGAGATTCCAGGTTCATACTATTTTGGGCTTGTTTTGCTGTTTAGCACAGACACAAAGGAAGGTCATTTAACAGTCCTCAGGGAGATTCTCACACCAGTATGTCAAGGGCAGCCCTCAATTCAGTCCAGGGGCTTGGAAATAGCTGGTCAGCCACCTGGGGTAGTCAGAGTCAGACTATCTCCTCTTGAGGGAGGAAGAGCTGAATGTTGGGCAGCCCACCATCTGTCTTGACCCATTCTGCCCTTTTTGGAGTGGTTTTCCTCCTGGAATTATAGTGGGGGAAATATAAAGGGAGATGAAAGTGGATGACAGCTGTTACTTTTGGTATAGGTTGGGGTGATATCCCAACCAAGTGATTAGACAGCACTGAGGGCATGCAGTGCTAGTGTTAGAGTGGGTGACAGTCAATGAAGAAAGATGTTGCAGGCATTGGAGAGAGTGGAAGAACATTAGCCTTTGTTGGAGGTAGGTACAGTAGCAGAGAGCACGAGTGTCAGGTATCAGAGAGAAAACTGTGGCACTTAGGCTGGCAGAGTAGAGAAGGATGCCATAGGGCTGGGGTAGGTAGTTAATGAGGTGAGTTTGGTAAGAAAATGCACTAGGCCTCATGAGAAATCCCTCCAAAAAAACAAAATGACACAACCTGTGATCTTTACACACCTCATGAGGACTTCATGATTTTAGGTGAAGCAAACCATTACTCTGGAGTAAGTACACTCCATCCACAGGTAATTTAACTACTCCTGGTATTACTGGTTCAGCTAACAAGTCACACTCTAGTTGCACTTTGTACAATGGAAGTAGGATATACTCTCCACTTATACTGTTGACTAGTACGTTAGTTTTCATTTCACACACTGGAGAAAAACTTAGATCCTTCTCTAGCAGAAAAGGTCTGAGTTGCTCCCAGTGTTCCTGCTAATTTTCTTTTCCCCTGCACAGATGTCTGGAGATCTGTGTGGGGTAGTGACTTTCAAAACTGAAAATCAATGCTGCAAACAGTGTGAGCACACCAATCACTATGCACAGACTGGAGGAGTGGCTCTGGGTGCACAGCTTAGAGGAAATGTTGTAGTTCCTGTATCCCTTACTAGGGCAAGACATGGTATTGTGATATTGTCACTGAACTAGTAATCCAGAGATCCAGGTAGTGGTGTTCTGGGGACCCACATCTGAATCCTGCCATGGCAGATGGTGGAATTTGAGTTCAACAAATATCTGGCATTAGATGTCTAATGATGATGTCATGAAAAAGTCATCTGGTTCACTTGTCTACAGATGGAAATCAGACATGCCATCCATTATTGACTAAGATATTCGAAACAACAGCAAACAAGAACAGCTCTACAAAGTTCTCCTTGCTCACATCCAGTGCCAGTGCCAAAACGGAGACAGCTGTCTCACAGACTAGTGAATCAACATCCTGATATTGTCTGCAAAGTATAATTCCGTGAGCATGACTATGTCCCAGAAACAACCACCACCATCCCTGGGTATGTCTGTCCCATTGCAAGTGGCAATTCCAGGCTTAAGTTCAGCAAACCTTCTCAGAACTGGTTCCAATGCACTAACACAAGTATAGTGACCCTTACTGCACACACTACTCCAAATGCAGTTGCATTGTATAAGTGAAGCAAAACCTCCCTAGATCTGTATTCAATTCCACTTGTAATAAATCAATTTATTATGTTTCCTGATTACTTGCTGTATCTGCATCGTAACCTTCTGCAAGTCATGCAGTACGACATCCAGATCTCTCCACATCTGAGCTCTCACCATTTGATAGTACACTTCTTTTTTCACTCCTTCTGCCAAGTTTTCCTACATTACCTACCTTTGAGGCTCTTTATGTCCTCTGTACAAAAACATTTTCCTATTTATGTTAGTCCGCTCACCATGAGCGTTTACTTTCCACAATAACCTTTGATGTGGCACCATATCAAATGCCTTCTGGAAATCTAAACACAATGTATCCACTGGTTTCCCTTTACCTACAGCACATTATTTCTTCAAAGAACTCCAAAAAAATTGGTTAAATATGATATCCTTTTGACAAAAACATGTTGGCTCTGTCCGATCACCAGGACTCATTCAAGTGCCCGATAATGCCTTTAATAATAGCTTTTAATACTTTACACATAACAGACAAAGCTAAACAGGCTGTAATTTAAAAGTTTGAGAAGATGTGTGTCAGGTTGTGGATGAGGTTGTAGACGTGCTCGCCGAGCTGGTGTTTGGTTGCCAACGTTTCATCACCCTGCCAGGTAACATCGTCTCCATCCATAGACTTCATCTGTGTTCAGATGAGGCCAACTTCAACAAAGGAGCCTCCAAAATGTCCACCTTCTTCCTCAGAGGATTCCCCAGCTCCATTGTCACCAGGGCCCTCAACCAGGTCTGACCCATCTCCCATACATCCACCCTCACCCCTTCTCTTCCCTCCCGTAGCAGCTCCTTATCCTCACTTACCATCCCACCAGCATCTACATCCAGAAGATCATCAGATGGCAATTCTGTCACCTCCAGCGAGATGCCACCATCACACGCATATTCCCCTCCCCTGTCCGCCTTCCACATGGCCCGTTCCCTCTGGGACACCCTTGTCCACACTTCATTCACCCCCAACATCTCCCCACAGCTCTATGGCACCTTCCCCTGTAACCAGCGAAGGTGCAACACCTGCCCATTTACCTCCTCCCTCCCCAGAAACCAAGGGCCCAAACATACCTTCACCTGCACTTCCCACAATCTAGTCTACTACATTCACTGCTCACAATTTGGTCCCCTCTACATTGGGAAAGTGACTTGGCAACTGCTTCGCAGAACATCTACATTTGGCTCACAAAAAAGACCGAGCTACCTGTTCCCAGCCACTTTAACACACCACCCTGTTCCCTGGCCAAAATCTGTCTCTGGCTTGCTGTAGTGTTCCGGTCAAGCTCAGCAAAAGCTGGAAGAACAACACCTCATTTTCCGCTTGGGGACCCTGCAGCCCTCCGGACTCAATATCGAGTTCAATAAGTCTAGGGCCTAAACTGTCCCATGTCCTAGCCCCCGACCCCACACACCGGGCCATGCTACCATGTGGCCTGCGATTACACACTACCTGTTAGTCACTAACAGTCCCCATGAACAGCTAGTTACCCTCCTAGCCAGATAATTATCAACCACTGTCTGTCCAACCACTTTCTTCTTTGGGCTCTCTCCTTTATCCTATCATTTGCTCCGCATTCATTCCTCTCCCTATCTTCTGCATATCAACCCTCATTTTCTTTGCCACCACTAGTTCTGCAGAAGGGTCACCAGACCCGAAACATAAACTGATTATTTCTTCACAAATGCTTCCAGACCTGCTGAGCTTTTCCAGCAACTTCTGTTTTTGCTCACGGGTATGGAACTTGGCGATCTATTTCTATTTGGAAATTCTGCATTGTTGCATATATCAAAAGCTGCCTTGGAGGTCATTTACCTGAAGATCGGAGGCTGAATGTCCTTGACCGCTGAAGTGTTCCCTTACTGGGAGGGAAAATTCCAGTCTGACAATTGTTGTGCGGTGTCCATTCATCCATTATCCTAGTGCCTGGATGATCTCACCAATATACCATACCTCAGGGCATCCTTGCCTGCAGTGTATGAGATAGGCAACATAGGTTGAGTTACATAAGCACCTGCAATGTACATGGTGGATACTGTCCCCATGTGTGATGGTAGTGGCCATGTCGATGATCTGACATGTCTTGCAGAGGTTGCCATGGCAGGATTGTATGGTGTTGTGGTTGATGTTGCCCTGAAGGTTGGGTAGTTTGCTGTGAACAACAGTCTAAGGTTTGGTGGTTGTTTGAAGCAAGAAGTGGAGATGTAAGGATGATCATAAGACCATAAGACATAGGAGTGGAAGGCAGGCCATTCGGCCAATCAAGTCCATTCCGCCATTTAGATCATGGCTGATGGGCATTTCAACTCTACTTACCCGCACTCTCCCCATAGCCCTTAATTCCTTGTGAGATCAAGAATTTATCAATCTCTCCTTTGAAGGCATCTAACGTCCCAGGCTCCACTGCACTCCGTGGCAATGAAAGCCACAGGCCCACCACTCTCTGGCTGAAGAAATGACTTCTCATTTCCGTTTTAAAAACTTACCCCCTCTAATTCTAAGGCTGTGCCCACGGGTCCTAGTCTCCCCGCTTAACGGAAACAACTTCCTAGCATCCACCCTTTCTAAACCATACATTATCTTGTATGTTTCTATTACATCTCCCCTCAACCCTCAACTCTAATGAGTACAATCCCAGGATCCTCAGCCATTCATCGTACGTTAAACCTACCATTCCAGGGATCATCTGTGAGAATCTCCGCTGAACACACTCCAGGGCTAGTATGTCCTTCCTGAGGTGAGGGGCCCAAAATTGGACAAATATTCTAAATGGGGCCTAACTAGAGCTTTAAAGTCTCAGAAGCACACATCGCTGCTTTTACATTCCAACTCTCGAGATAAACGACAACATTACATTCAATTTCTTAATCACGGACTCGACCTGCAAGTTAGCCTTTAGAGAATCCTGGACAAACACTTCCAGATCCCTTTGTACTTTGGCTTTATGAATTATCTCACCGTTTAGAAAATAGTCCATGCATGTATTCTTTTTTCCCCCCAAAGTGCAAAACCTCACATTTACTCACATTGAATTTCAGCCATTTCCTGGACCACTCTCCTAAACCGTCTGAATCTTTCTGCAGCTTCCCCACCTCCTCAGTACTACCTGCCTGTCCACCTATCTTCATATCATCGGCAAACTTCGCCAGAATGCCCCCAGTCCCTTCATCCAGATCATTAATATATAAAGTGAACAGCTGCGGCCCCAACACTAAACCTTGCAGGACACCTGCCATTCCAAAAAAGAGCCTTTTATCCCAACTCTCTGCCTTCTGTCAGACAGCCAATCCTCAATCCAAGCCAGTAGCTCACCTTGAACACCATGGGCCCTCACCTTACTCAGCAGCCTCCCATGAGGCACTTTCTCTAAGGCCTTTTGGAAGTCTAGATAGATAACATCCACAGAGTTTCCCCGGTCTAACATACTTGTTACTTCTTCAAAGAATTCTAACAGGTTTGTCAGGCACGACCTCCCCTTACTAAATCCATGCTGACTTGCTCCAATCTGACCCCGCGCATCCAGGAATTTAGAAATCTCATCCTTGACAATGGATTCTAGAATTTTACCTACTGAGGTTAAGCTAATCGGCCTAGAATTTTCTACTTTTTGCCTTGATCCTTTCTTAAAACAAGGGGATTACAACAGCAGTCTTTACAATCCAACAGCAGTCTTTACAATCATCCAGATTCAGGTCAGCCAAATCATACAGACCTGAAATTGATACAAACACCTCATTCTTTTCTAGCATACAGTAAATTCATCCAAATGAACTAGAATTCTATAAAGTAAATACTTGCCGAAATGTAGAAATTAAGTGGAAGCAGCATTTTCCACTGAAGCCCAAAAGAGCCTAGCAACAAAAAGGAACCTATTCCATTCAACACTAATCCAGTCTATACCCAATCAACTTGGCAAGGATAGCCTTGAGGGAAAGGTCATTGAATGGATTTGAAATGATTTCTTAGAGCAAAATGTTGGGGAACCAATCAAGCAGCAGGCTATTTTGGATTTGGTATTGTGTTATGAGGGGATTAAATAATGGTCTGATAGGAAAGGATCCTCTCGGGGAGAGTGTGATCATAGCATGCTAGAATTTCAGATTCAATTGGAGGGTGACAAACTGCAGTCTCACAGTAGTATTTGGGAGTTAAACAAAAAGGTAGTTACATGGGCATGAGGACAGATCTGGTTCGAGTGGGCTCGGCAGGAAACTAAGAAGGTAGAACAGTTGATGAGCAGCAACAAAAAGGTGATACTCAAGTGTGACCAACTAAAATATATTCCAGAAAGGAGAAAAGATTGTGAAGGAGGAAATATCTATGACTAATGAAGGAAGTTAGAAGATACTATACAGACAAAAACTATGGCATACCATATTTCAAAAGGTGAGTGACAGGCTGGAAGGTTGTTGACCTTTAGAAGTTTCCCAAAGTGTTACTAAAAAACACAAAAATAGCAAAGATAAATTATTGAAGACTAGTGCAAAATGAATAGCGATAGCTTCTGCAAGTATACAATATGGGAAAGGAGAAGTGAAAATGATTTGTTGGTTCGTGTGAGGATGAGGCTGGGAAATTATTAGTGGGGAACAAAAATTGAAGAGTGTAGTGATTGGAATGAGGGCCAGATGGATCTCATTGACCAATGAAATCCTTGATTGGGGCTGTTAACCTGGGGCTGCTAATCAAGGAGCCCTGGCTGACTGATATAGACAGGACATTCAGGGTCTCATTGAGATGTTATCAGGATAACATCCCATTGATTTCTATACTTGTATAAATTAATGTCCTTTATCTGCCTACACATAGGTATGCAGGCACTTTACATGTTGACCAGGAAGCAATTCTGAGATTTTGCAAGGTCTGCCTGGTGCCATCTGCCACCTCTACTTCTGCCTGCAAGGCAATCAGGAAGCTGGAGAGTGAAGGAATCATCAAACCAGTGACGTTTGCAGAATGGGTAGCATGGGTCGTACTGATTGTGAAGCCTGATGACTCAGTTCACCTTTTGTGGGGATTTGAATCAAACAGTAAACTGCTTCTCACAGCTGGATAAATACCTGATCCCTTGCACAGAGGGCTTGTACACAAAGTTGGCAGTGGGGCTGGACATGAGCCACACCTACCTCTAATTGTGATTAAATGAGTCATCCCAGGAATGCTTCAATTAATGCCCATAAGGGTGTATATCAATGTACAAGACTGTCTGCACACATTTCCATTGGACCATGGAGAACACTTTACAAGGTCTGCCCCAGGTTGCCATTTTTCTGACTGTGCTAATAACAGAAAAGACCAGTAAAAGGCACTGATAAGTTGGACATTGTGCTTGGATATTTCTCCTGGGTGGGTGCACACCTTTTTAGAAAGAAAAGTGTGTTCCAAGAACCCCAAGTGACCTACTGTGGGTTACAGCCAACCCAAACTGTGTTACACCCATTGGAAGATAAGATTGTGATCAAAGGAGCCCTGGCTTCCACATCTGTACCAGAGCTTCCGTCTTTCCTTGGGCTGGTGAATTATTACAGAAAATTCATAGATAACCTGGACTCCATCTTGGTGCCCTTACACCTGCTATTGCAAGAGGGTCAGCCTTGGAAATAGCCACATAGCCAAGAAGTAGACTTTAAGGAAGTGAAAAAGTAGCTATCGTCATCTAAGGTTTTAACCCACTATGATCGAAAGCAAGAGGTAGTGTTGACATGCTATGTCTCCCGTATGGTATCGGGGTGGTGTCGGCTCACCTGTGGCCCAGTGGAGAGGAATGCCTGATTTAGTGTATACTTGTTGTACTTTGGCTAACGCCAAACCCAAATATGCCCAGATACAGAAGGAAGGTTTGCAACAAACAACTGCACCTCCCAGTCACAAACCATTTCCACTCCCCCTCCCATTCTCTTGATGACATGTCCATCATGGGCCTCCTGCACTGCCACAATGATGCCACCCGAAGGTTGCAGGAACAGCAACTCATATTCCGCCTGGGAACCCTGCAGCCATATGGTATCAATGTGGACTTCACCAGTTTCAAAATCTCCCCTTCCCCTACTGCATCCCTCAACCAGCCCAGTGCATCCCCTCCCCCCACTGCACCACACAACCAGCCCAGATCTTCCCCCCCACCCACTGCATCCCAAAACCAGTCCAACCTGTCTCTGCCTCCCTAACCGGTTCTTCCTCTCACCCATCCCTTCCTCCCACCCCAAGCCGCACCCCCAGCTACCTACTAACCTCATCCCACCTCCTTGACCTGTCCGTCTTCCCTGGACTGACCTATCCCCTCCCTACCTACACCCTCTCCACCTATCTTCTTTACTCTCCATCTTCGGTCCGCCTCCCCCTCTCTCCCTATTTATTCCAGTTCCCTCCCCCCATCCCCCTCTCTGATGAAGGGTCTAGGCCCGAAACGTCAGCTTTTGTGCTCCTGAGATGCTGCTTGGCCTGCTGTGTTCATCCAGCCTCACATTTTATTATCTAGGAAGGTTTGGCAGTCATCTTTGGTGTGAAGAAGTTCCACCCATTACCTTTTCACAGATGGGAATTTGTCATGGTAACAGATCACAAAGCCCTGCTAGGCCTACTGAAGGAAGACAAGGTGGTGCTGGTCATAGCTTCTGGTCGAATTCAGCGTTGGGAACCCTTATTCCCAGCATCTGCAAGCACTAGTTAGAACAAGTGCCTCATGCCTTGAGCTGCATCCCACTGGCAGATACTCCACCAGCAGTGCCTCCCCTAGAAGATTCTGTTTTGGTTTTAAACTTCCTGGATACCCTTCCAATCACCACGGACAATATTAGACTGTTGCCACAAAAAGATCTAGTCCTAGCAAAACTAAAACAGCTGGTGGTGGTGGGGGAAATGAAGGGCCATCATGACCACAATTGAAACCTTTCTGGACCAGGTGAGACCAGATCACCGTAAAGTTCAGCATATTACTGTGGGGAGTAAGGGTGATTTGTCCCAAGTAAAGGTTACTGCCAGATGCTGGCTGAGCTCCACCAGGGTCATCTGGGGGTTTCCAAGATGTTTATCAAGAAGCTATGTCTGGTGGCTGGGGTTGAATGTCAACACAGCTGCTTTGGGGCAGTGTCAGGAGTGCCAAAGAAAAGTTTCTACCAGCAGTGCCCTCACATTTGAGGGAATGGCCAAGTAAACCCTGGATGTAATTGCATGTTGACTGTGCTAGTCCTTTCGTGGGTTCTGCATTCTTTGTCATTGTGAATACCTGTTCAAAGTGGCTAGGGACAAAGCTCATTTCGGCAAGCTCAGGGATGACAATGGAGAAGCTGCAGGCATCATTCGTGATACATGGGCCAGCGTAGGTATTGGTCACAGACAATAAGACATCATCTACCAGCAAGGAATTTGAGTATTTCCTGAAGTTGAATGGCATTTAGCACGTAACAGCTCCATACTATCCATCAGCCAATGCTCTAGTGAAAGAGAGATCCAAACATTGAAGGCAGGCTTAAAGAAGCAGGTTACAGCCTCACTCGATACCAAACTCTCTCAGTTCCCTTTTGATTACAGGACCACCCCTCGTGCAACAACAGGGATAGCTCCAGCAGAGTTGCTGATTGGGAGAAGGCTCCACACCAGGTTCAACGTGGTATACGCGACAAGGGTGGGGGTTGAGGGTGATACGGCAGCAGAAACGTCAGTGACAGCCAAATGCCTCCTCTAAGCAAGAGACAATTTAGTTTGGGGATGAAGTTTGGTGTTGGAACCATGGAAATGGCCCTGTGTGGGTACAGTGTGCAGTGGACTTGAGGTAAACCAAGGTGGTATACTGTATCCGCTGTACCCGGTGTGGCTTCCTCTACACTGGGGAAACCAAGCGGAGGCTTGGGGATCGCTTTGCAGAACACCTCCGCTTAGTTCACAACAAACAACTGCACCTCCCAGTCGCGAACCATTTCCACTCCCCCTCCCATTCTTTAGACGACATGTCCATCCTGTGCCTCCTGCAGTGCCACAAGGATGCCACCCGAAGGTTGCAGGAACAGCAACTCATATTCCGCTTGGGAACCCTGCAGCCCAATGGTATCAATGTGGACTTCACCAGCATCAAAATCTCCCCTTCCCCTACTGCATCCCAAAACCAGCCCAGTTCATCCCCTCCACCCACTGCATCCCAAAACCAGTCCAACCTGTCTCTGCCTCCCTAACCTGTTCTTCCCCTCACCCATCCCTTCCTCCCACCCCAAGCCGCACCCCCATCTCTTACCTACTAACCTCATCCCACCTCCTTGACCTGTCAGTCTTCCCTGGACTGACCTATCCCCTCCCTACCTATACTCTCCTCTCCACCTATCTTCTTTCCGCCTCCCCCTCTCTCCCTATTTATTCCAGAACCCTCACCCCATTCCCCTCTCTGATGAAGGGTCTAGGCCTGAAACGTCAGCTTTTGTGCTCCTGAGATGCTGCTGGGCCTGCTGTGTTCATCCAGCCTCACATTTTATTATCTTGGATTCTCCAGCATCTGCAGTTCCCATTATCATTGAGGTAAGGTCCAAAGACTTACAAAAGGTCTGGTAGGTGATACAGTCCTGAACAAACATGTGGATCAAAACATACTTGGCCTGTCAGAAACCGTAGGTTCTTCCCCCTCCATCTATCAAGGAAACATCAGAGACCAAGATGGATGCAGCCCCAATAGCATTTTTGCTGGACGAAGAGGAGGAAACTCTTGAGATGATCCGAATGCAAGAGACATCCTACAGTCAGGTACGCGCATCTGTGTCAGAGACACTGGACCTGGGGGCAAACGTGTGTACGTGCGTGTATGTGTGCATCCGCGTGCACACGTGTACATGTCCCCCGGCTGACCAATATAACCAGGAGATTAGAATATTAATAAAGTTATCTACGTAACTGGTGGTTTTCATATTGGCCTGCACTTACACAACAAACATGGGCACTGGGGAAATAAGCACTACTGCTGCATGACAGTAGGGTAGGAAAAGATTTTTTAAAAAAATGATAAAATATAACCAACAGATGAGAATCTCCTCAGGAAAAAAAGACTACAACCACGAGATTTAGAATCTCCTCAGAAAAAAAGACTATAACCACGAGATTTAGAATCTCCTCAGAAAAAAAGACTATAACCACGAGATTTAGAATCTCCTCAGTCTTGGGGACTGATTCCAAGGTGGCTGGTCACATCCTCGTGTATTGTGCGTAAGTAAATAAAGGGTAACTTTGTGATGGAATACTGGCCTTGGTGCACTTATTTCAAACATGCTTCAAAGCAAAGCAAAGCAGTTATGCACAAGAATACAATCACAAAGAATAGTGTGCAAGTACAGCCGCTAACAAAGGAAAGCAAATAGAATTTTGGCATTTATTGCTAAAGAAAGAGTATAAAAGTCTTCCTTCACAAGTTGGCCATCAGAAATAAAACATCCAGGACCCCATGGTTTGCAGCGTCTGCTGTCTTAGGGTTCCCAACTCTGGTTAAGACTTATTCCTGATTTTCAGCCTGCAATCCCATCTTCACTTAGTTGACATGAATCATCTGCCATATTCACCCTCCTGGAACAGCACCGTCTTACTTTTTTCATGAGATGGAACCATTGCTGGGTAAGCCAGGATTTATTGTTCAACCTTAATTCCCCCTTCATGAACCACTGCAGTCTATACTGTGTAGGTACACCCTAAGAGTTCTTAGGAAGGGAGTTTCAGGATTTTGGCAAGTTTTTTTTATGCCAATTAGAAAGCAAACCGACTCTTCATTACCCAATTGACTGAAAAAATTTCGAACAGCCAGTTTTCCCAGAGATGACGTTTCTAGATCTCAAGAGTGAAATAGATTTTTGTAAAAACACTACTTTAATGCCACTATGATTTTTCTCCCCAGTTGTATGCAACATTGCAATATAAAATAATCCCTAGGGAGGGGGAGAGGGGGGTGGGGGAGCAGGTGTTGGGGGGGGGGGGGGGGGGGGGGAACAACCCTACTGCTGTCCCAAGCCTTTCAACCTCCTTCAGTAATGACCAATGCTGGACATGAAAGTTAGCTGTGACTTCTTCATAACTGTGCAACATCCATCAAAACTGAAGTTTACTTGTGTAGAATCCAGTGCCAAGTGATGACAAAAAAAAGGTTTATTTTTAAAAATATAGCAAAGCAGAAGTCTTTCTGCTTAGATACCTTGCTTCCTGCTCAATGCACAATGCACCATTCGATCCATATAAATATTATAAGATGCACATAAGCACAACATATTACTGCTGCACGTGAACCATTTATAGCTTACCAAGGAGTCTATCCTTGTGCACTGCACAAGTGCGATCCTGATTGTGCAGCATAACATACATTAAAAAATCTCACCAACCCATTAGTGAGGAACATTATTCAGAACATAGCTTAATGCACCAGTTATATGTTTTAATCAGCTTAGCAGCTGCAGCAGAGTCACATCTGCTCAGCCCAGAATCCATGTGCTCACTGATCTTCATAGGGCTCAAACCAAGGAATGTCATCTGTTGTGCTAGTGAATCAACCAGTCCTTACTAAGAAAATTACAATATGTTGCACCCACATACATAAATGCAGCATCCACATTAAACTGTTGAGTGCTCACTTATACAGATTGAGAATACCATATCAGAATAGAAAAAAGGTTAAAATAATCTGAAACCCAAAATAAAATTGTATTTTCTTTGACATTTTAAAAATATGTCTTATAGTAGCAATTTTCCTATCTCCCTCCTCTCTAACCATCATGGCCATGCACAAGTTGGTGAAATTCTTCTGTACCTATCCAACTCTGGCAAACTACCAGGAGGTAACCATCTCTTCTTTATGGCCAGAAACATTTAAAACAAAAAAAAACAGCAAAGCTTGGTCTTCCACATCCAGTTAGGAAGTGTGAACCAGGCTTCAGATCATTTGGACTTTAAACTAATAGCTGCCCTCGGACCACATTCTAAATGGCAGGAGGAAATATCTTCTCCATGTTGTGATAGATTGATGACAAGAACCACAGTGGAGATGTTTCCAATGAACATCCAAAAGTTCCCAATTAATAGTACCAGTCAGCTGGAAAATAGTTAACGCTTTCATTCTTTTCATTATTGCCGACTAGATAGATTTCTATTTTGTGCTAAAATGGGTTTTCAATTGTTTAGGTAGCTAACTGAATGTCATGGCATATTTACTTTGTTTATTCATGGGTATGACTGGTTGATCTAGCATTTATTGCATTTTCTTAATTGCTTCTTGAAAAGGTGGTGGCGAGTTGCCTTCTTCAACAGCTGCCATCCATGTACTGCAGGTTAGACTCAAGACTACTAAGGAGTGATTTCCAGGGTATTCACTAGGAACAAAGGAATGGCGATATAATTCCTTTATATCTGCTGCCCATGCTTTTCTTATGCCAATCATGGGTTTGGAAGGTGCTGTTTAAAGAACCTTGCTGAATTTCTGCAGTGCATCTTATAGATGGTGACACTGCTGCTACTGAGAGTCAGCAGTGGAGGAACAGAATGTTGAGAATGTGGTGCCCATCAGGTTGCTTTGTCTTGGATGATGTAAAGTCTTTTGAATGTTGTTGGAGCTGCATTCATCCAGGCAAGTGGATAGCATTCCACACTTCTGACTTAAGACCAGAAGACATAGGAGCAGATATAGAACATGCAGTCCATCAAGTCTGCTCTGCTTCTATGCGATTATGTCTAGTCCGAAAATCCTCAATTCCACTTTGCCTTTTCCCCTCAACCCTTGGTCCCCTTACTGGTTTAAAATAAAAATCAGTCTTCACATCCTCTAACATAAAAATGATCCAGCCTCAACAGCCCTCTGTGGTAAAGGATTCTGCAGATTCACTACCCCCAGAAGAAATTCCTCCTCATCTTGGTGTTAAATTTGTGACCCCTTATTCTGAAATTATACCCTCTGGTCCTCAACTCTCCCACAGAGAGGAAAAACTTCTCCGCTTCTCCTCTATCAAGTCTCCAAAAAATCTTGTATGTTTCAATGAGGTCACCTCTCTTTCTTCTATATTCCACTAAGTACGGACCCAATCTACTCAATCTTTCCTCAAAATAGTCCCTCCATACCCAGGATCAGCCAAATAAATCTTAGAATCGTAGAATCTGAGCCTGCGTATTTGGTTGCAGATGGTTCATCACCCTACTCTGTAACATCAGTGTGCCTCCAGTGAAGCATTGCTGTTCTGTCCCGCTTGTTATTTATATGCTTCGGTTTGCTGGGGTGGTTGGTATTACTTCCAGTTCTGTTTTTCAGTGGTTTGTATATCAGGTTCAGTTTAATGTGTCTGTTGATGGCGGTCCGGTTGGGATGCCAGGTCTCCAGGAATTCGCTGGCGCGTCTGTTTGGTTCATGCTATTATGGGTGTATTGTCCCAGTCAAACTGTGTCCTTCTCTGTCCGTGTGTATTGAGACCAGTGAGAATTGGTTGAGTCTCTTGGTGGCTAGTTGGTATTCATGTATCCTTATAATCAGTTTTCTTCCAGTTTGGCTTATGTAATATTTTTCACAGTCCTTGCATGGTATTTTGTATATTACATTAGTTTTATTGGCTGTGGGTACGAGATCCTTTACATTTGTAGGTAGCTGTACAGGGTGGTTGTTGGTTTATGGGTTACCCTGATTCTTAGGGCTCTGAGTAGTCTTGGTCATCTGATATACAGTAGGGTGACTAGTGTCTGGCCATATTGTGTCTTCTTGTTGTGGTCTATCACAGAGGTAATGGAGGATTGTGCTTTTTGGATATCTATTCCTTTTGAAAACTCCGTATAACCGAGGCATATAAATAACAAGTGGGAGAGAACACCAATGCTTCACCAGAAGAGATGCACGGACAGTGTTACCTAGCAGGGTGACAAAACATCTGCAATCAAGCACACCAGTTTGGCTAGCAACTCTACAACCTCATCCACAACCCGAGCTATAAACTGTTCTCAAAACTTTTCATCACAGAAGCTCTACAGTGTGGAAGCAGGCCATTCAGACCATCAAGTCTACACTGGCCCTCCAAAAAGCATCCCACCCAAATCCTGTGTCCTTGCATTTCCCATGCCTAATCCATTTAGCTTACACATCCCCCTGAACAGTGACAACTTAGCATGGCCAATCCACCTAACTGCACATCGTTAGGCTGAGAGAGAACCTGAGCACCTGGAGGAAATCCACATCGGGATGCAGGGACGATGTACAAACTCCACACAGACAGACAGTCGCCAGAGGGTGGAATCAAACCCAGGCCCCTGGTGCTGAGAGGCAGCAGGTGTAACTGAGCCACCATGCTGCCCCATTTTTTCCTCCCATAACATGGGTTCAATCCCCACACTCTCCTCAACCTCTCCCCTTGCCCAAGGTGTGATGACCCTCAGGATAAACCACCAGTTGGCATCTCTCTCTAATGAGTGAGCAGCCCTATGGTCTGGTAAGACTTTGGCAACTCGTTTGTGTCTATGGAATTCTCTGAACAGCCTCCAATGCCAGTCTTTCCTTAGCTAAGGGATTAAAATTCTTCACTGTATTCCAGTTGTGGTCCAATTCATGCCTTGTGTAGTTTTAGCAAAACCTTCCTCCTTTATAGTCCATTCGCTTTGGAATAAAGGCCAACATTCCATTTGCCTTCCCTGAGACCCACTTGAACTCAGATGCTTTTTCGTAATTAATGGATAAGGTCTCCCAGATGTCTCTGTTCTGAAGCTTTCTGCAATCTTTCTCCATTTAAATATTCAATCCTCTATTTCCCCAAACTGCATAACCTCACATCTCCCCACATTATATGCCACCTGCTAAGTTTTAGCTCACTAGCTTAACTTGTCTATAATCCTCCATAGACTTTGGTCATCCACACCATTTGCATCTCAACTGTTTGTGTCAAACAGAAATTTGGCTACAGTTCATTTACCTCATCCAAGTATTAACATATATTGCAAATAATATGCACTCAGAATGGATCTCTGTGACTCTCCACTAGTTACAAAGGATGAGGCAGACAAATACTTGTAAGCTTCCTGGCTAATTCCAGATTCACTTCATTAACATTAAAGTAAAAGTTTCTTTGTACATTTCCCTCCATCCTGTATCCACTGAAAGGTGGTTGATTGAATGCCAGATATTGCACAGGAGTAGATTTAGGGTGTAGGCCTAGATTTTTCACTCCAGCAAAGGTGGGAATAGTGCAGGGGGAACCAACATAAGCCCCATTGGAGCAGACTCTGGAGGAATTGTCTAGGAAATTGAATTTACAACTAGCAATTCCTCTATGGATGGGACCCTCCAAAGTATCCATTTAAATCAGAATTGAGGAATTGATGAATTTAACTAAATAATTACTCAAGAAACATTGGATTCTTCAAATACATAGTCTAACCACTGATTGTTGATCCCACAAGTACCTCACACACACCCAAATACAATTTTCTCAGACCGCTTAAAACTTCCAGACACCTGAAACTTGTCCCACTCGAGATCTGCTCCTAGTGTCTCTCAAACCAAGCCTATTCCCTCACTTCCCCTGCACAAGACCCACTCTTCCCCAACTCTTTTCCATTTCCCTGTTCTCGAAAGCACCCCACCACCCCAAAGCAGCCCTAGCTTTGGAACCACCACCCACTCTTCCCCGCCCTCACCAGATCCAATTTGTGGGCCAACACGTTTGCACATGCTAGAAGCTACATAAATAATCCAGAGATAACAAGGTATAGAGCTAGATGAACACAGCAGGCCAAGCAGCATCATAGGAGCAGGAAAGCTGACATTTCGGGCCTAGACCCTTCTTCAGGAAAGTTTTTCTGGAGTGGGGTCTAGGCCCGAAATGTCAGCTTTCCTGCTCCTATGATGCTGCATGACCTGCTGTGTTCATCCAGCTCTATACCTTGTTATCTCCGTAGAAACTGCAGATGCTGGAGAAGCTTTCTCTGAATAATCCAGACCCTGGTTTATGTGGGCAAAACAAATTCGTACATGCACAGTACCTTTGTCAGTGAGGTTTGCGACTTGCTTGCCGAGCTGGCTTGTTTTCACTCAGACGTTTCATCACCAAACTAGGTGACATCATCAGTGGAGCCTCCGATTAAGTGATGTTATTCTACTCTGCTTACAATTTATACTGTCCTGTCCGTTATGGTGAGTAATGTCACTTCTGGTTTTGATCTGTATGGGTTGTATACAGGGTCTAATACTATGTTTGTTGATTGCATTATGAGTTGAGAATCATGCCTCTAGGAATTCCTGTGCATGTCTATGTTTGGCTTGGACTACTGTGGTTACCTTGTCCCAGTTAAACTGATGGCCTTCATTGTCCGAGTACTGATATTAAGGAGAGTTCATCGTGTCGTTGTGCTGCTAGTTGATGTCCATGTATTCTGATGGCTAATTTCCTTCCTGTTTGTCCAATGTAATGTTTGTGGTAGTCATTGCATAGTATTATGTAAACCATGTTGGTTCTACATGTTGTGGGAGTGGGGTCTTTAATTTTTCTGAATGTTTGTCATAATGTTGTAGTAGGTTTATGTGCTACCATGATTCCTAGTGATAGTAGGAGTCTCGTTGTCAGTTCTGATATGTTCTTGATGCAGGGTAATGTTAGAGCATACTATGTCCTCTTGTTGTCTATTGTCGACACAGTATGCCTAACACACTGGCTGCACTGCCCTACATCAAGAACATATCAGAACTGACACAACAAGACTCCTAAAATCGCTAGGAATCATGGCAGCACACAAGTCTACAGCCACTCTACAACACAAGGATTAAAGGCTTCATTCCCACAACATGCAGAACCGACGTAGTTTACAAAATACCATGCAATGACTGCCACAAACATTACATTGGACAGACAGGAATGAAACTAGCCATCAGAATACATGAACATCAGCTAGCAGCAAAAACAACACAAACTTTCCTTAATATCAGTACAGTCAAACAATGAAGGCCATCAGTTTAACTAGGACAATGTAACCATAGCAGTCCAAGCCAAACAGACATGTACAGGAATTCCCAGAGGCATGGTTCAAACATTTAAAATTGGACCTCATATACAACCCATACAGATCAAAACCAGAAATTACACTACTCACCATAATGAACTAGACAGTATAAATTGTAAGCAGAGTAGAATAACATCACTTCATTGGAGGCTCCACTGATGTCACCTAGGATGGTAACAAAACCGTCTGATTGAAAACAAGCCAGCTCGGTGAGCAAGTCAACAACCTCAACGACAACCCAAGCTATAGGTCTTTGCTAAAACTTTAAATCTTTGTCAGAAAAGGGTCATGGAGACTATCATTCTCATTCTGTAGCGTGACAATGCTTTAAGGGGTACATTTTGTCCTGTTGTTTTCTTTTGAAGAGGCTTTAAGGCAGAGGTACAGAGCTGTTGATTGAGAACCCATAAAGTAAACAGTTTGAGAGACTTGGTTTTTCCTTGGTAAAGTTGGAACTATAGATGCAGCCTGAATGGGGTGAACATCCGAGCCAGGAGTTTTAGTTTTAGTTTTTCAGTAGTTGCTGTTGCTGGGGTCTTGAAGCTAAGTTTGGAAGCTATACAGTATATCTCTCTGCTACTCACTCAGACTTTTCACTTGATGTTTGTTTCCTCCTGGACTGGCGAATTGCCTGAGAGACAATCTATTTCACCGAATTTTGCTTTTTGCTAAGGGTGTTTGTGATGCGATTTATATTGGAACAGTTAATTAGTAGTAGGTAATATACTGAATATTTTGTTAAGCATTTCAATAGACTTACAATTCTGTTCTTTTCATTTAGTCTGTGTTTTTACACCACTGTTAAAATCAAGCGTGTTTTGTTTAAATTTGAGTAGCATCTGGAATGCAACACCTTACAATTAAGATGAAAATGTTAGGGTCTAGACCCTATCTTAATATATTGAGGGTGTTTGGTCTCATCCATAGCAAACTAGGGGCTCTTACTGGGATCAAAATCTCGAATTCCAAGTTAGGTTTAGGATTGTTGGACTCAAAAAAGCAGTGAGTGATAAGTGTTGGTGTCTTTTATTTTGGGTAGTGCATTCAGTTGGTTTAAACAGGGTGTGCTTTCTGTAATAATGGCTCTTTTGGCCACTAAGAAATTCCTGGTGGTGGAAGAAATCACTTTGGGAGTTTTACAGAAAGTGAGCAAGACAAAGCTTTTGGAATTGGCAAACAAGCTGCCTACGTCGGAGGGAAGGAGAAATAATTGTGGCAATCATGTAGCATTTACAATTAAAACCAAAGAACTGCAGATGCTGTAAATCAGGAACAAAAACAAAGTTGCTAGAAAAGCTCAGCAGGTCTGGCAGCATCTGTGAAGGGAGAGAGAGTTCTGAGGAAGGGTCACTGGACCCAAAATGTTAACTGTTTTTATATTTCAAATTGGACTTATTCAGAGGGTACTGGTAGGTGCCTTTATCTGAAAGAGTGAAGGAAATTTTGGTTTTCATGACACTGAATGGACTATACCAGATTAAAGTCATGTCATTTGATGTGAAAAAATGCACCAGCTGCATTTCAAAGACTAACCAATAAAGTAAAATGTTGAGATTACCCAATTGTGTGGTTATAACCGACAAACTGATGATTTTTAGTCATACATGAAAGGAACATTTGGAGCATCTATCAGAATTGTTCAATCAACTTTGGGAGGCAGGCTTGGTGATCAAACTGGCTAAGAGTGAGTTCACAAAAGCCTGAGTCATGTCCCTTAGCCATGTCACTGAATGTGGACAAATGGCCTCATGGGATATGGAAACAAAGATTATTCGGCAGGTTTCTATACCATTGAAAAATACAGCAGTCCTATGATTCCTGGGACTGCATTTTTATCAGAAGTTCATAGTGAGTTTTAGCAGTGTGGTTGCTCCATTGACTGACTTGAAGACATGCAGAAAATTTCAGAGGACAGAGGAATGCCAGAAGGCATTTGAGAGGGTGAAACCTGTGTTAACCACTGCCCCAGTGGTAGCGACACCTAATTACACGAAGCCATTCAAGGTAGTCACCAATGCAAGTTGTGTGGGTGTCAGAGCTGTATTCTTACAAGAACATAAGATACAAAGACTTATTGGATATTTTTCTAGAAAACTGGATGATCATCAACAGAAATATTCCACAATTTAGACAACCTTGAGTTTGATGTGGCGTTGTAACATTTCAACATTTATAATCACCAGCAATATGCTGGAGACAATTATATACACTGATCATAAAAATTCCACAACAACAACGAAAACAAAGTTGCTGGAAGAGGTCAGCAGGTCTGGCAGCATCTATGAAGGAGAAAACAGTTAACGTTTCGGGTCCAGTGACCCTTCCTCAGAAACCAGACCCAAAAATGTTAACTGTTTCCTCCTTCACAGATGCTGCCAGACCTGCTGAGCGTTTCCAGCAACTTTGTTTTTGTTCCTGATTTACAGCATCCACACAGTGTTTTGGTTTTCATAAAAAATTCCAGACTGTTTAGATAGAGGTTATTAGTGCAGCCATTCAAATTGAAAATTATACATGCAGGACAAAAAAACCATAATTACTAACACATTGTCACAACTCTGCAAAAAGATGGAGGTGTTTTGTGACAGGGGGAGAAAAGTGACCTGTAATAGACTCTAGTCATGAATGTTTGCATACTTACACTCAATGTAACATATGTATGGTAATGCACTCATGCTGTAAGGCTTAGGGATTTTAAAAATGAAGCAGTCTTTGTATGTTGATTTTTTTTTAAAAAGGGATAAGATGTGATGATACTATGGATTTGAGAAGCCTATTTTGTCCTATTTTCTTTTGAAGAGAGGTTCTAAGGCAGAGGTACACAGCTGTCTAACGAAAGTCCATGAACTAAACAGCTTGAGGCCTTGGGTTTATTTTAAAAGTTGGAATAATAGAAGCAGCCTGAATGACCGTAAGACATAGGAAGAGAAATTAGGCCATTTGGCCCAGTGAGTCTACTCCACCATTCAATCATGGCTGATAAGTTTCTCGACCCCATTCTCTCCTTTTCTCCCTGTAACCCTTGATCCTTTCAACAAACAAGAGCATATTGAGTATATTTAAGACTGAAATAACCTGGTCTCCACAGCCTTCTGTGGCAGTGAATTCCATAGACTCACCACTTTCTGGTTGAAGTAGTTTTTCCTTATCTCCGTTCTAAAGGGTCTCCTTTGAAATAAGGCTGTGCCCTCGGGTCCTAGTCTCTCCTACAAATGGAGATATTTTCCCAATGTCCACTCTGTCCAGGCTGTTCAGTATTCTTTAGGTTTCAATTAGATCCCCCTTCATCCTTCTAAATTCCAATGAGTACAAAATCCCAGAGTCCTCTTATGTTAAGTCTTTCATTCCTGTGATCCTTGTGAACCTCCTCTGGACCCATGCCAGGGCCAGTATATCCTTCTTGAGGTATGGGGCCCAAAATTGCTCATAGTACTCTAAATGTGCTCTGACTGGAGCTTTATAAAGCTTCAGGAGTACATCCCTGCTTTTAATGTTCTAGTCCTCCCAAAATAAATGACCACTGTATTTGCCTTCCCAACTACCAACTCAACCTATAAGTTTACCTTAAGAGAATCCTGGACTGGGACTCCCAAGTCCCTTTGTACTTCAGATTTCTGAATTTTCTCCCCATTTAGAAAACAGTATATGTCTTTTCTTCCAAAGGAAGTGCAAATCCTCACACTTTCCCTCATCGTATTCTATCCACCACTTCTTTGCCCACACTCTGCCTTCTGCCAGACAGCCAGCCTTCTATCCATGCTAGCACCTTGCCTCTAACAGCATAAGGGCCCTTATCTTACTCAGCAGACTCTTGTGCAGCACCTTGTCAAAGGCCTTCTGGAAGTCCAGCTAGATAACATCCACTCACTCCCCTTGGTCTACCCTGCTCGTTACCTCCTCAAAAGAATTCTAATAGATTTGTCAGGGATGACCTCCCCTGGATGAAACAATGCTGACTTTTCCCTATTTTACTATATGCTTCCAAGTATTCAGAAATTTCACCCGGGGGGGGGGTTACATTAGTAATTTTCCAGTCCTACGAGATCCTCCCTGACTTCAGTCATTCCTGAAAGATTACCATATGCTTCCACCATCTCTCTAGCTATCTCTACAGAATGGATGGGGCAAACTTCCCCAGAGCCAGGAGTTTTAGTTTTAGTTTGTTATTCAGTAGTTGTTGCTGGGGTCTTGAAGCTGGGTTTCGAAGCTACAGTGCCTCTCTGCTACTCTCACTCAGACTAGTCTCGATGTTTTTTTCCTCCTGGACTGGAGAATTGCCTGACAGACATCTTTACTGTATTTGCCTTTTGTCAAAAGCACATTTGTTGGAACAGTTAATTAGTAGTAGTTAACAAAATAATGATATGTTAAGTATTTTGATAGAGTTACAGTTAAGCCAATTGTGTTTTTTGGTCTACTTTTATGCTACAGTTAAAAAAGCATATTTTGTTTGATGTCGAGTAATTTACCAAATCTAATTGCATCTGGAATGCAACACCTCACACTTACCTTTGAAAGAAAAAGGTAGGGGCT
This sequence comes from Stegostoma tigrinum, assembly GCF_030684315.1. Taxonomy (NCBI): domain Eukaryota; kingdom Metazoa; phylum Chordata; class Chondrichthyes; order Orectolobiformes; family Stegostomatidae; genus Stegostoma; species Stegostoma tigrinum. The sequence goes on along the minus strand of NC_081404.1, from coordinate 9,285,353 downwards.
GGACTATCTTCGGAATATATTTTGGAGAGGGTTTGGTCTGGTCCATAACATCAAAGTCTTTTGCATCCTAGTTCTGATGAGGGCAAAATGAAAAGCTTCAACTTCTTGTTTCCATTTAGCAATGGTTTAAACTTCCATTAACACAAGCAGTCACATACTGGTTTAAAATCTTGGTTCCAGAAATCTAGCTAATTTTTTTTAAATGCCTCCATAAAAGAGGCATGTGCCCAAATGCTACTAGTCTAAAATCCAAACACTGCAATAAAATGATATTAATGTATGTAAATCACAATTGTAAAAAGCTTGCACCCCAGCACACATGCAAGCAGGAGGTTATACCAGGAGCAGAACTAGGCCTACCTAAACAAAAGCAATTCTAAAACCAACAGAACAGAGTGAAGCTCTTCAGTCCTGCCACATCCAGTCATAAAATGGTGGTGGACAATTAAACAACTAGAGGTGGCAGCTCCACAAATATCACCATCCTCATGGAGGCAGCCCAACCAAACATACCAAAATACAAGGCTGAAGCATTTGCAACAATCTTTAGTCAAAAGAGCTGAGTGGATGATATATCTCTGCCTCCTCCAAAGGTCCCTAGCATCATAGATGCCAGGCTTCAGCCAATTTGATTCAGTGATATCAAGAAATGGCTGAAGACATTGGACACTGCAAAGGCTTTGGGCCCTGACAACATTCTGGCAATAGCACTAAAGACTTGTGCTCCAGAATTTGCCATACCTTTAGCCAGGCTGTTCCAGTACAGTTACAACACTGGCATCTACCAGACAATGTGGAAAACTGCCTGTGACTTGTACACAAAACGCAGGACAAATCCAGCCTAGCCAATTATCATCCCACTTTACTCTTGATGATTAGTAAAGTGATGGAAGGTGTCACCAACAGCACTATCAAGCAGAAGTTACTCAGCAAAATCTACTCAGTGACGCCCAGTTTGGGTTCTGCTAGGGACACTCAGCTCCTGACCTCATTACAGCCTTGGTTTAAACATGGACAAAATAGCTGAATTCCAGAGGTGAAGAGTGTGCCAGCCCTTGACATCAAGGCAACATCTGATCAAGTGTGGCATCAAGGAACCCTAGCAAAACTGGAATCAATGGGTATCGGGATAAACTTTCTGCTGGTTGGAATCATACCTGGCACACAGGAAAACAGTTTGGCTGTTGGAGGACAGTCATTTCAGCTCCAGGACATGCCTCAGGGCAGTGTCCTTGGCTGAACCATCTTCAGTTGCTTCAATGACCTTCTCTCCATCATAAAGAAAGAAGTGTGGATAACTGCAAAATCTTCAGCACCATTTTACAACCCAGATACTGAAGCAATCCATCTTCAAATGCAGCAAGACCTGGATAACCTCCAGGCTTCAGTTCACAAAGGCAAGTAACATTCATGCCATACAAGTGCCAGACTAATGATCATCTCAATTAACAGGTAATTAACCATCACCCTTGGATTCGATAGCATTTCTACTGCTGAATCACCTAATAACATTAAGGTTACCATTGTGCAGAAATTGAACTAAACTCAGCATATAAATACTCTGGCCACAAGAACAGATCAGTTGCTCAGAATCATGTGGCAAGTAACACCTACCGATACCAGAAAGCCTGTGTAATGGTATACTCCCCACTTGCCTGGAGGAGCTCAACACCACCAAGGACAAAGCAGCCTGTTTGACTGGCTCCACATCCACAACTATCCTTTCCCTCTTTCAACACCCAGTAGCAGCAGTGTACTATCTACCTATAAGATGCACTGCAGGTTCCCCTCCAAGCCACTCACCATCTTGACATTGAAGCAATGTTATACTTCTACATCATTAACAAAATCCTGGAAATCCTTCCAAACAGCACAGTACATACACCAAAATTGACTGCAGTGGTTCGAGGCAACTCATCACCACCTTCAAGGGCAACTAGGGATGGGCAATGAATGCTGGCTCAGTGACACCCATAGACTGAAAAAATAAAAACCCTGTGAGATTCCACTAGTCATATCCTACCAAACAGCCAGACTCATTTATACATATTCTGTTAACTGCCAGCCAGCCACACTTCTATCTAGGCTAATACGTTAACCTCTACACAATGAGCTCCTCCTTTAAGCAATGACCTTCATTTTTACATGGCATCTTGTCAAACGCCTTCTGGACATCCAAGTACAGTGCATTTACACTTTTACACAGCATACCCCTGCAAAGAGCTGTGACTTCCCTCTCTCAGAAGCTGGCTGACACTCTGCTTATCTTGGAGCTTTAAGTGCCCTGCAAAAACTTCTTTAATAATCAATTCCAATACCTACCCAATGACACACCTTAAGCTAACTGACCTGCAATTTCTGGTTTTCTGCCTCTCTCCCTTCTTGAGGAGAGGGATTATGTTTGCCACTTTACCACCCAATGAAACCTTTCCAAACTAGCTAATTTTAGAAAAATCACCAATGCATCCAACCAACTCAATTAGCTACCTCCTTTCAGACCCTTGGATCAAGTCCATCAGGACCCAGGGACTTGTCGGCCTGGAGCTCCATCAGTTTGGTCAGTACCACTTGCATAGTGGCTGCAATTTCACCAATTTATTCTCCCTTTCAGCTCCTAATTTACAACTATAAATTGGAATGCAGTAACTGGATTTTAGTTAACAGAAAGTGATTTTTAAAACCTAGTGGAAGCATTGATTGGGCTGGTTCATAGTTACTTATTCTAATTTTAAAAAATTATGTTCAAAAGCTTTTAAAGCATAGCTCAGTATACCATTGTGCCCAAAAAGGGACTAATCTTGGACTCTTCACAACAGCAAAAATGGAAACTTACATTGAATGAATCACCAAAGAGGTGCACCCAGCTTCAAGCAAAAAAAACTTAAAACTAGTGCAAAAGACAAACTCCTTGTGCTGAAAATGTCAGTCTTTTTGGATGGACAAGGACTGCAATGGTTCAAGAAGCTGAATACCACCTTCTCAAAAGGCAATTAGGGCCGAGCAATAAATGCTGGCTTAGCCAGCATCACATTCTGTAAGATAATGGATAAATATCCACTAGAACAAAGTGAAAACTCTATGCCAGGATATTTTATACTGATGCTCTTTCAGGCCTGTGGTATCTTAATCACAGACATATGTAAGCATGATACAAATCCACAGGCCTGATCAGAGATCCATACAAAATGGCAATATATCACCAAGCAACAGCTAGGCATTAGGAAAGAATCAAGACTTACTAATGTTTAGATGAAAAGATAAGCTTCATACTTCTAACCAAAAACATGATACTATAATGCCAAGTTATCTGCATTGTTCTGCTTAAATGTATCAACCTACTGAGCAGTTAAAGATAACCAATTTGGGCAACAAAACAAGAAACTTCAATGAAATGAAGGGGTTATTTGAAATAGTAGATTGAATCCCATCGGGTAAAATGAATTAAGATATCAACATGTATACTCTGCTGAAAAGTGAGTTGCTGCAGAGATGTTGAAATTTGCAACACGGTCCTAAAAAGAAAGCACTTTCTTGGAAATGCCTGAAGAAAATGTGAATTTGTCTAACTCTCAAATGACAGTATTGTGTTTACACGCAAGATCATTTAAATTCAATTCATTCAGATGCTCTTCCCCTGGGAATAAAACAGCTCAAGGATAAATAAAATTACAGTTGATCATTTAGACCTGCTTTGTCAAAGCATCCATAGAAGCTACTCAAAGTGAAAGTACAGCCTATCACCTCCAGATGCAAAAAAATGTCATGAGAGATACAATAAAAAAGGAGTTAAATATTGCAGAAACTCTCGTTCTGCACTAGTGAGCGTAGGCCACACATCATTCATACATGTTCAGCACCATTAGCCTTTTGGTTGAAGATTGCATGTGGAAAGCAATGTGCAAACCCTCCATCTCAGATTATCTGCTGTTTTCTATTAAACAGGTAGAATTGGACATCAAGACTATTCTGACCTAAGCGACAGATTGTAATATTCCCATTAAATGCTGCTTTGGCCCTCCAGTTACAGTAATGTTCCTCACTAAGAGCTAGGAGCCCACTTAAACAATCTCAAAAAACCTCAGATTTTCAAAGGATATCAATCTCAGGAATGCAGAACTTTACAAAGCAAACTTCATGCCTATACATGTTGCACCTTGACATCAACTGCGCAAACTGCATTTCCGAAACAAGACAAGACAACACTTAAAACTCTGAATATATTAAACACTGTCTTGGGATAATTGTGCTAGGTAGCTTCCCTAGCAACACAGCCTACAATTGCAAAATGTATGCTGTGACAGAATTGGGACACACCACAACAGCTGTTCAAGAGTTCAGGAAGCTTTGATAAATAGGCAATGTGGTAACAGCCCAACAAGTAGGGCTGACAGTATAGCACAGAAAATACAAAAACAGTAGATACTGAAAACCATGAAAGGGGATAACAGATTAGTGAGTATCAGATGGCCAGATTTGAACTGTACATTATGCACCTAATTGTTCCTCTAATTATTCCAGCATTCGCACCTCCACTCCTTTGCTCAAGAGTTCAAGAATATAGTCACACTGTATGTAGAAGGTTTTGCTTATTTCCTAGTTATCTTTGTTAGTTTAAACCCATGCCCCCTTTGTCTTATTTAGTTTGCTTTAGAAGTTGCATTCCTGAGCTTTATCATCCCCTTAACTGCCTGTGTTATCTAACAAGCACTGGCTGTAGTTCAGTGGTAGAACTCTCACCAATGTGTCACAAGTTTGTGGGTTCAAGATGGACTCACAAAACTTAAGGCCAACTTAAAGCCACAAGAATTATCATTCATTTGGTAGTCAGCAAATGCATTTCTCAAAAAGGTAGTCAGTCAATGTGCTTTTAACACAAGAACAAAGTTTAAATTGCACAGAAAAGGAAAACAAATTATACAAGAATAATTTGAAAACAGTCCTATTACAGATATTGGGAAGAAAGCTTTTACTAACAATGTTTAGATCCTCAACAAATCAGATGCTGGCTCAATGCAGAATGACCACACCTGCAGCAGCATTGATTGCACAAAACTTCAGCTAAGAATTGATGAGCTGGAGTCTGAGCTGCGAACTCTGCGACACATCAGGGAGGGAAAATTCCGTGGACACTGACTCAAGAGACAGTCACACCCCTTAGATTAATTACATCAAAATTTAGCCCACAGTCAGTGATTGGAGCATGTGACTGAGTAAGGCAGCATTTACAGCATCTGCTGTATTTTGCTTTTAATAATGAGATCCTCAAACTTCAGTAAAGGGTCACCCTATTTCCATTTTAAGTTCTTTGCACAGTTGACACAGCTGTAGATGGCTACTTTCAGCAAGCATCAACTGAAGAAGATAGCACTAAGTGAATGCTCATGTCTTTTCCCAAAACCCTTCAATAACCTGCTACATTTCTTCACTTATTACTTAACACATATTCCTGAAACTCTTACATTCAACAGCCGTCTAGGACATCCTCTTGAGACCTCAAAGCCTTACGATTTCAGCTAATGTTACAACTGAACAAGTTAAATCCCAAACCAAAATCTGGCCTAATAGACCACCTCTTGAAAAATTTAATGTGGTGGTCATTCACTGAAACAGGGACATACAAGGCTACAGGCTTTAACAAAGCAACATCTGTTTATGTAATAAACAGAAGATAAAACAAACCAAGCCATCTAAAGATGGAACACAGATTGAAAGGTCTTCAAGCATACGGCAACTCCGTAACGCCAACCAACATAAATTTCTGTGCTGTCAACTCATCCATCTTGATAGAAATACTGCATACATTCAGATAAACACAGTCTTAAGCTTTGTCTTTTTAAAAAGATTACTACTTATTCCAGTTATAATTTCTGCTGCACTCTGATAATATTATTCCACTTCCACACACCTGGATTATCATTTGCCTCTTAATGCCCTCTGCCTCTGTTTTTTTCAATTTTCCTTCAGTTGAACCCTCTCTTCCCCAAAAATTAGTTTAGAATCCTTGTTTTATAATTGACCAAGGAGGGTTCTTGTGGTGCAGCAGTGTCATTACCCAAATGAGGGGGCCCAGGTTCAATCCCACCTGCTCCAGTGGTACACAATAACAGCTTTGAACAGGCTGATTTGAGTGTATATTCAACACAGCAGGACACTAGCCCCAGCATAGTTCAAATGAAATCCATCCCAATGGTTCTCTTTCCCGAACCCTAATGCCAATTCCCCAGAAATCAGAATCCATTTCTCAGACACCAACCTCTGATCCATGTATTTACTTCTAATCTTATCTATCCTATAATAATTTGCAAGCAGCTCAGGTTGTAATCCAGAGAATATCAAATGTGTGGATCTGCTTTCAATTTTAACCCCAAAACTCTTTCCTAGTCCTACCTAGTCATTCTTATCTTTATGGATCGCAACAATTGGTTCCTTTCCCTTCCATTCCAAAGGTCTTTTCTGGGTTGGAGCGATTACCTAAACCTTGGTATCAGGTAATGAACTGAGCCTTCAGGATTCTGTCTTCACTCTATACCACAATGCTTTGATCAGTTTACTCATTCTTGCTGCAATCTTGTCTTTGTCCACACCAGAAGCAAGGGTTATCACTGGCTACTACTGTGTAAGGCAATGGAAGAGTTTAATTTTGAGGATTGGAGGGAACAATTATTGTGAAGGGGAGACATTCAACATAATGAGGGGATGGGGAGAAGACAATCATGCAATGGAGAACATGGAATACTACGGTTGGGGTGGTGGGTGGGGGGGGGAGCAGGTGCGGGGTGTTGGTTGTGTTGATCACAACTAACATGCTGCCGATTGAACATCACCAGATACTGATTCTGCGGTTTGTTCCTCCCTGCTCACCCTCTTATGCAGAATGTTACTGTTACTTGCTGGTGTTCTTGTTGGTTTTCAGAGTCCAAAAATAGCACCACAGAAGTGACTCCGATGCTGATCTAATAAAAATATTCCTTTGGTGTTATGATCCATGTCTAATCAAGTTGTGAAGTTGACCTCTCTGCAGAAATACTGTGAACTTTCAGGTAAGAAAAGCTGAGAGATGTCAATAGCTAATGGCACATTTCCCTGTTACGTCTTTAGCCACTTCAGTTACTGTTGTATTCTGTCCTTGCTTACACCAGCAAATTCTAAGTGTGGAAAACCTGTGCATCAATTTAAAATTCCAAGAGTCATGTTAATTTTGCCACTAGATAATCTGAGATAACACGGTGTAGAGCTGGATGAACACAGCTGGCCAAGCAGCATCAGAGGAGCAGGAAGGCTGACGTTTTGGGCCTCAACTCTTCTTCAGAAAGATTTTCTGAAGGAGGGTCTAGGCCCAAAACGTCAGCTTTCCTGCTTGGCCTGCTGTGTTCATCCAGCTCTACACCTTGGTTATCTCTTAATTTTGTTACAGTTGAGCTGATAACATTGAATTTAGCAACCCTTTGAGGGTTTGTAGCTCACATCTATCAAATGCACTGCATCTGAATGTGGAATCTGGCAGGTAGGATAATGCACTCAATTTACATGCATCTAACAGTCATCTGCTCTCACAGCCAAGCACTCTGCAAGTTAATATTAAACTCATTAGCTCTACTAATCACAAAACAATTCTTTAGCTAGTTCTATGTTAACCCATTTCTTAAGCCTTTGATTTCAATGTACTCAAGACGTAACAATGTTACCAACAAGGGGTTGAATATATTCTGAATTGTTGTGATGAGATATTTCAATGAGACATTGCAAATATGGTATATTGCTGGACTGGGAGATGACTGACTGCAAAAATTAATCATTGAAGAATGATCAGACTTTAAAAATTCCCTGTTCCCCTTCAAATTAGCTTTTTTAAAATCAGCTTATTCGGAGACATTGTTATTACAGGTGGAACTTGAACCCAAGCCTCCACAGCTCAGAGGTAGGAACACTAAACTCAAATTAGATCTTCAGAGTCCACCTGAACAGACTTAACATCTCACTCAAACCACAGTGCCTTTAAGAAACAGCATTCTGTCACCATAAAGAGGTGAATCTCACAGTCAAGTGGTAAAAATTAAAATAAAGCTTGCATTTATAATTATCCTTCACATGGCCTCCAGAGATCCCAAAATGCTTTATAACTAATGAAGTCATTCTCCAGCTTAGCCTATTGTTGTGTAAGAGGTCAAAATAAGTGATCATTGAAGGATGATGTCAGCATGCTTGAAAGTACTGACTAAGGGATCTAAAGAGGGGTGGGAAGTAAGGGAGATGGTCACATTCAGTTTACTCTCAAATCCCATGACGGGCCAGCATCTATTCCACAACACAGCCGCTTGGTCACAGGTCATGCATGACAAAAAACTGGAAAAAGGAATCAACCTAGAGGGGTCTGACTCTAAGAATGGCAAATGTTACCAATGACCTTTTTAGGATTCAAATGCCATGGGTTAAAATCAATTGTCAGGTTCAGTTTCATTGAGTAAGATACATCAGCACATCATTCCCCTGTAGAAACCATGTCCATAGCCAAACTGACTGAAAATTAGTTGAAACTTTCCTGAAAAGCTATCCTTCATGAAAAAGCTTTCCTCCTGTCATTTACCACCACAATGCAATGATCTAAATTGCTTCAAATGGATTTCCTCATTAGTTAAAACACAGCAGCCTATAATACTATGTTAAAAAGATTGAGGGGTTGAGCAGGTTTAATGAACTTTTCTCCCCATCCCCAACGAGTAGCATAGTGGTTAGCACTAGTACCTCTGCGCCAGGGACGCAGGTTCAATTTCAGCCTTGGGTGACTGTGGAATTTGCACATTCTCCCTGTCTGCTTATTCACACAGGCTAGGTAGATTAGCCATGATAAAGCAGAGATATAGGGATAGGATGGAGGCTGAGTCTGGATTGGATGCTTTGAGTGTTTGTGCAGACTTGGGCTGAATGGCTTCTTTCTGCACTGTAGGGATTCCTTCAGTGCCCGTTTTCATTCTGAATCAGGCCTGTGTCCCTGGGGTCCCTTTTAAAGTACAGGTTTGCTCTCCTATGCTCCAAAACAGAAGAGGAGGCTGTAGTTTTTCTCCGACGCCACCCCAACCCCAAGATGCTTCCATAGGGATGTCAGATCAACCTAACAGGAAGAGGAGCCATAGAAGACAAATTATTTTCCCTATTCAGTAGGCTTTCCTGTAGGGCACAGACAAGCAGATATGCTCAGTCTTAATACAAAATATCTCACTAGTGCAACAGTAACATTTTAATCTGGCAACAATGTGAGGGATATTAGCATGAAGGCACAGAACACTTTAGGCACCCAGTGTCAGTAAACAAACAAAGCAACAGACTCAGCACATAACATTGAGTTTGTTTTCCATTGTGGGTTGCAACATCAGGGTTAAGCTGTCAGTTGCATGTAACATGCACCATTCCACAGAAGTTTATTTAAAATGATTAATTTTTGGTTGTAGAGATAAAATAAAACATACACGGATAGAGAACATGCAGCAATAAGAGAAATGGGTTGACAAGTAGGAGGTTAAGGTAGAGACAAACATAAACATGATCATTTGCTAAGTGTTGCTGCATCATTTTATCTAAATTTAGACAGTTTCTTATACTAACTAATAATGAGGAATGTGTATGTGGGTGTGGGGGGGTGGGTAAGGCAGTATTAGTGTCTACATGTAATAATAATGAAGGCATTCAAAAGAAGAACAGGTTTACTGCCAAAAAAGTATTTTTTTAAGCGCATGCTGCTACTAAAAAGAGAAGTACATTTTGTGACCTTTGCTTATGAACATGTATTGAATAAAACCACAAGTGGTTTACAACCTCAGCCAGCATTATACATGCATGTCCACCCCCCCCCACCACCCCACTCTAAGCTCCTTGCAAAATGATCATCAACTCTTTTGAAAACACAGTAAATGGGGACAGGGTGGGGGGGGAAGAGGAGGAAGGAAAGACATTTTTATATAGCACTTGTTATCTTCATTGGACATCTCAGCCATTTTGCAGCCAGCCATTTTTGTTTTCATTGAGGTCACTACTACAAAGAAACATGGTAGTTTATTTGCATACCACAAATTCCTACAATTATTTTGTAGCCTTTCATCCACCAGATCTCTTCTGCTCCCCATTCCCCAGCACACTCCTTTATACCAAGGCAATATACTTTAGATTTAGGTTTGATTTTATTGTGAGGTGTACTCAAGTACAGAAGAACAGGAGTTCAGTAAAAAGTGTACAATGTCACCACACACTGCCATCTCAGGTACCAAGGTATCTAGGTACAAAAACAATTTAGGTACGAAATAGTAAGAGAAATGAGTTAAATAGTTAAGCAATACATCATAGAATAACTGATGCATTAATTTAGTGAAAATGTTCAGTTAGCTTGGGAAGCAGAGGTGGGGTGAACTACCAGCAAGTAAAGATTTGATTTGCAGGGAGACAGAGGACCAGTGGCAATGTCAGTAGACCAGTGATCCAGAGATTAGGGCTAAATGTTCTGGGGGCTTTGGTTCAAAATCCAACCACTCCAACAGTCAGTGGTATTACAAAAGCTGAATTCCCCCAACAATATCCTAGGGGATAGCATTAACCAGAAATTGAACTGGACCAGCAATATAAATACTGTGGTTACAAACATAGGTCATAAAATAGGAATTTTACAATAATTCACCTCACATCTCCCCAAAGCTGGTCGATCATCTACAAGGCATAAAACAGGCAATGTGATGGAATACTCCCAACTGTGCAGATGTGTGCAGCTCCAAACAACACTCAAGAAGCTTGACAATGTCCAAGACAAAGCAGCCCACTTGATTGGCACCTCAACCACCAAAAATGCATGGAGGTAGTAGTGTGTACTATTTACACAATGCACTGCAATTACTCACCAAGGCTCCTTGACAGCCCCTTCCAAATCCGACAATTGTAGCACCTAGAAGGACAAGGACAGCAGATATATGACAACTCCACCATCTGCAAGTTCCACTCCAAGCCACAGACCATCCGGACTTGGAAACGTCGCTGTTCTTTGCTGCACCAAAACCTTGGAGCAGCACTGAGTGTACCTACCCTGCAGACTACAGTAGTTCAACAGGCAACTCACCATCTTCAAGGGTAATTAGAGATGGAGAATAAATGCTGGCCAAACCAGCAATACCCACATCCAGTAAATGAATAATTTACTCTCTACAGGAACAATGTGTATAGTTGAAAATGACTGTTAGAGCAGCTTTTAAATTAGTTTTCACCAAATTGCTGCAATCTGAAGCATTATTTCATTATTTACATGATATTAACAGGATGTGATGCACCCAACTTTGGCAAGACTACCATAAAAGCATTGGTACATGTACAAATGCATTTGCAAATACAAAAAAGCCAGGCTGATTAACTTACTGAAACACTGAACGATCTTGCCAAGGTGCATTACACAAACAAAAAATAAAGTTGCTGGAAAAGCCCAGGCCTGGCAGCATCTGTGGACGAGAAAACAGTTAATGTTTTAGGTCCGGTGACCCTTCCTCAGGACTGGAGGAACAGTTCTAAGGAAGGGTCACCGCACCCAAAATATTAACTGTTTTCTCCACAGATGCTGCCAGACCTGCTGAGCTTTTCCAGCAACTTTGTGTAATGCACAATAAAAACCAAACGAACGGCAGATGCAGCAAATCAGGAACAAAAACAAAGCTCTATATTGTGTCCTCTGCATGTGAATCAGATTATTTTCAGGGCAGGATACTTGTTTTAGATCTGTTTTACTTTTAATCCCATGATTTCTTGATGCAGTGTGCAAGATGTTTGTGTCTTTCGTGGATTGAGGAAAGGAGTTGTGGATGTTGTACAAGTTGGGTTTTGTAGAGATGCCTTGGTCCTAACCACCATTTGTTACCTTTTTTTAACAAAGGCTCCCAGAAATACAAAAATAGAGCTGAATGGATGGATGTGATAGCAGATAGATTCAATACCAGCCTTTAACAGCAAACTTGACACCTTCCAGAAGGAGGGTTTTTAAAAAAAGGGGAATAAAGAGAAGAGAGCGGAGGAGTGGGACTAACTTCTAAAGATTTAGCGTAGATCTGATTGCATAATAAAACACAGAAGGAGACAATTCAGCTTCTGATTTCATTGTGCACAGTGACAGAAACTGTTCTTCCCTGATCCTCCTCCTACAGGGAGTCAAAAGATGCTTTTCAAGTTGTCCAAATGTATTTAATTATTAATTCTCAATAATAGCAGTGGATTTCATTTAAAAATAAAACTGTTGTCCAAACAAACCAGTATCAATGCATTCTTCGTGATCACTTTGCAAGTAGAAAAGTTAGTGAGACCCTGTGCCTACCCAGTAATACAGAACAAAAGTTAAAAACTTTGAAGCTCCAAAGGCCACAGATTGGGACATCACTGCAAACAATTCGACAACATTTCATCTCACTCATCTAAATTCTGGGATTAAAATATCGAATGGACAGCAGGCTACAAATGTGGGAGAAGTTACAAGAAACTAGTCATCATGCTCCTCTACAGAAGAAACAATAGAGATGCCAGGAAAGACGACAAGTTAAAAATCCAGAAAGAAGTTCAATGCTACAGAATTTAAAGGTCTCAGCTTCTGTAAAGTGATCTGCTTTTTCTAAAGCTCAAATCAAAATCAAGAATGAAAGCAAATAACTGCCTATAATTCTCATTTTTTACAAATTTCCAACATGCCTATTCCTCAATACAGCAAGTTCAAAATCTCTGTAGCCAAACCCCTCCTGACTTTTGTAACCTTCTTCAGCTAGGTAATCCTACATGTTCTTGGTTCTTCTTGCAAAGGCCTGCCATCTTGTCCCGTGTTAATTAAGAAGCATATGGGAACTTTGCTTTAATTAGCCAAGGCAGATAGTTTATGAACAGGGAGGTGATGCTGGAGCTGTTTAAAACATCACTTAGGTCACAGCTAGAATACGGTGTGCAGTTCTGGGGTCAACATTATCGGAGGAATGCGCCAACACCTTCTCCAGTGCAGAGCAGATTGACCAGGACTTTTCCTGGGCTGGAGTGTTTTGATTATGAAGAGAGATTGGATAGACTAGGGTTGTTTTCTTTGCAACAGAATGGCATGATTGAGATGTACAAAATTGAGGCACATCGACAGGGTAGACAGGAAGGAACTTTTCAATGACCAGGGTCATAGATTTAAGTTGAGGGACAAAGGGCTAGAGAGGATGTGAAGAAAAATATTTCAACCAGAGGGTGGTGAGAATCTGAAGCAGTCTGCTTGTGAAGGTGGTAGAGACAGGAACTCCCACAACATTTTGGATGTGCACTTGCAACACCCAAGCATACAAGGCTGTGTGCCTTTTAAGATATGCCTGGTGCTTCTCTTGACATGCCCGGCTACGTTTTCACTAGACTAGTGTTCATATGTGCCCAGGTTTGAGTTAGTACATCTGTTAAATATCAACCAGGTGATAGTTCCACACAACATGTATGATATCCACTGTGAAGACAGGATTTAGTCTCCACAAGGTCTATGGACTGGTCACTCCTAACGATAGATGGATACATCCTCAACAGATAAATTGGAGAGAGGTGGTTAAGTAAGTTTTTCCTCTTGCTTCTCTTACCACTAGCTCATATGCACTTAAAGTGGCATTTTTCACCTCCTCATACTTCCCAGATACCACTTCTGATAGTGATGCAAATACCTCACTAGCCCTACCTACCAACTTCGTCTAGACTGACAACACCCATATGGTCACCAGCCATTTCATCTGTTTAGCCACTTTCTCAAATTAAATAAAAAAGCATCAACGACCTTCTCAAACTTTGGTAACGCTTGGGCATGTTTAACAGATCCCCACCAGGCCTTGGGCTATGGCAATCTGCTCTTCAGTCTCCATCACTACTCCTACCTTTGACTTTCCCATTTTAAATTGTCTTTCCTCTCATTTCCAAATGACAGAGGAACTAGAGATTGCATCATATGAAACAGGTAAGTGGTACAACAATTAACACATTTTTCATGTGATCTCTTGCAATAGTTTTAATACAAGAGCTTTTCAGAGGGAAAGTGTGTTTTTCCCCTTTTCTTAATTGATATAGACTTGTTTTGTCACTCAGCTGACAAAATCCCAAAGAGGCAAAGTTGGCACCTCACCTGACCATACCCAAGGAAGCTCATCTGTTTTCTCCAAATAAAAAAATCACCTTGAAATTGGCAAACAATTCTGTGAAACAGCATTTGAGAAGTTTGGCATGCATTTCATCCCACTGAAAAGAAGAAGTGGGCTTCTATAACTCATCTTCAATCCAGTCGAAAATGGCACAAACATCTAAATCAGGCATCGCCCACCAAGCAAAATACACAAACCACATTCCTTATTTCTAACAGCCTTGATTGCACCATTAAACAAAGGTGCTGAAAGAAAATAGATATGACTCTAAAAGTGACATTTGCTGAAATGGACTTCTTTGTCACTTTTTAAAGGTTTTATCTGAAGTTACTTGGAATTTAAAATTGTTTTTACGCCCATTAATGAAGAATGGGATGCTGCAAGCATAAAATAAGAACTTTTGATCATTCAATAGACAATATCTGCAATACCGGAAAGAAGATCCTCAATGAGCAGACAAACTTCCTAGACTGATTAACAGCGTACCAAATAGGAGCAGTGGTAGGCCATTTGGCCCCTCAAACCTGTTTCCACCATTCAATAAAGATTAGGGCTGATCTAACCACAGTTTCAATTTTTCTTTTCTATGCTCCTCCCACAAGCCTTTACTCCCTTGCTGATCAAACAACTGTCTGTCTATCTCTGCTTTAAATATAGTCTATATATGCTCTCTGTGGGAGAGATTCCACAGACTAGACCCCCCCTCAGGAAATTTCTCTTATGTATCTTAAATGGAAGACCCCTACAGACTATGTGGAAGTGATACTTTCCTAGAGCATCCTGTGTTGCATTCCCTTCACACCACATAATATTCATCATTTCTTGGAAACCTGGGAGGCCCCAGGCAAAATGGCAATATGTAGAAGTTCAGTTTCAATAAAACGTCTAAGTAATACTTGCCGCATCCCATTCTTCACATTGAGCATAAAAACAATTTTAAACACATTCCAAGTAACTTCAGATAATACCTTGAACAATATGACAAAAATGAAGTCCATTTAAGCAGATGTCACTTTTACAGTCATACCTATTTTCTGATTATTCAGGAACCCAAATCCTGGAGTTTGGGTTTTCTTTCTGCATATACATAATCTGAAGCTTCTAACTTAGTGAAACATTTTCCACGATAACTGCCTCTGAATGTGAAGTCAATTAAAATGAGATGATTAGTTAAGCATGAATTCACATGAAATAGTATGCAATTTTGAATCTCAAGTGGTAAACATGAAAAAAGTATCAATTAAAAATCCAGCAGTTTATCAGTAAAGCAACTCAAAGGCACAATTTTGCCTGAGCTCAAGATCTTGGATGATCCAGAAGAATTTAGAATCATAAATAGTTTCTCTGGGTTGAGAGATGAGTAAGCAAACATGGTATATTGACTGTATGTATTTAATGATCATGAAAAAGCAACAATGAATAGAAACTCAAGTCAGATCTTAATAGCAACATTCAAGTGTAACCAATTTGAAGTCAAGGCTTTTGAGAGAATGCCAGCCGGTAGAAATAATAAACATTCGGCCTTAAGTTATACAAATTGCATAAATTTTAAACCCCTCACACTATGAGCAGAATCTATGGGGTCTGAGTGACACAGGCTTTGGTGAGATTTGTGGAAAATTCAAATGAGAAGTTTGTGAAAGCATATCTCAATATTAGGAGCATATCGTTGCATCTTTTATGCATTTGCTGAACAGGGAGGTGAATTTCTCATCAGGCAGTGTGTTGTCAGTTATAGGTGATGGATTGTTAAATAACTTATCATTAAACACCACAACTCATTTCATTAATACTCCACCATTACCTTATCAAAGATTCTGAACAAGCTAGACATTGAGAAATCTTGACATGGAAATCAGAGTGGTTACCTAGTGACTTCAGCTCACTATTGGCTACAAGCTTCCATTTTGCTCAGCAGTAAAATTCATCTCAGGACACAATCCATGAGCACCATAGGACACAGTCATCCCTCATCCACTGATATTGGCATCTGACATTTTCCAACCTCTCACAATCAGCATGGCACCACTCCAAATCACTTGCAAGATGCTTAGGAAGTGGAGACTTGCATTGCATGGTGCACCAGCAACTAACATTGAAAGGCTGCAACAGAGACAGTTGCTATGCAGGACCAGGCTGCATCTCAAGGTTGCTCATTTGCTCTTTATGTAGTGCCTACCTGCATGCCCACAATGTCCCTGCTGGTGCTCAGTATTGTGTTATTGAGGTTTTTTTTAAGCACAGACAGACTGACCGTTTGTCAGTAACAACTGGCCTGGTTTTGGGGGGAGATGATGTTGTGCTAAACGCCACATTGACACACCAGTTTAACACCAACAGTATGTGCCAGCTGTCTTCACAGCAAACACTGCAAAAACATACATTGAACTAAACAGTTATTAGAAAGAGGATGAAGGCTAGTCCAGAGTTTAGTTCTTGAGGGGGACAGAGTGTTTCCACACAGTCGAGAGGTTTGGCCACATTCAGCCATCTACTCGGGACACTCAGTCAGGGAATCTGTCTGACTACAGTCTAAGAATTAGGCAACAATCCGTTCCATAGGGCCAGCAGTAGTCAGGAATCTTGTACCGTCAGTTAAGGGATGCAAACATTGCAGTCAGAGTAGAGCCTGCACTTCACACCCACAATACAAACCAAATGCTGGTAACTTGACTTTGAGCAGTCTCTTTGACAGTCATGTCTACAGACTGCTCAAAATCAAAGGTCTGAGGTCCTGGGGGTCTGTCCGTCAATTGTAAAAGGAGGATGCAAGCAGGGTCAATAGGAATTTGGGGTGGGGTCACTGCCAAAAAAGGCTAGAGGAACTGAGGCTGGGTCAGTGAATCAATGACTGGAGGTGAGGGGGAAGTGTACCAGAAGGAAGGAGGTAGGAATGAGGACAGTCACGGAGGAAAATGAGGCTTCCACATGTATGGGGATACGTGGAATAGCAATGGAGGGCATGGAAATTTATGGAGGAGTTATTGGCAGTGACCACTACCATGGCATCTGTAGGAGGGAAATACAGAGGACCAGGCCAGGTATCAGTAAGATATAATTTCACGTTTTAAAGAGGATCGGAAAGAAAGTCGGAAGCAAAGTTCAACGTAATGTGTCTCCACTTTGGGGGTATGGTTAGAAAAGGGCTGTCAGGTTAGAGCGAGCTAAAAGGGGACATGGTTTCCTGGTGACCAGGTGGGGCCCAGTGCTGACACTGTCTACCACGAACTACATTCTTTGCCATCAATTACTACTCAGTGAGTACTAACCACAAATGGAAAATGGCTGGGATAATATCTAAAATGAATAAACTCAGCATCACTTTGATGGGTGAAAGCATGGGATCCATATCTTCTGGATCTTAGGAAATTGAAGGGGCAGACACATAAAACATGAGTTTGCAAACTGCAGCTACATTTCGTTTACAAACATTTCTTCAGAGATGCAATATATGTGTAGAGAATGTGCTTATCCATCAAATGTTGAGGTCAAAGGTGGGTTGTGTCATGCCACTGATGTAAGCTAACCCAAATGTCACCTCAGTGACACAACAGTTAGCAGCAATAACTTAAAGGGATACACAGCTGGGCAAAATGCCCTATCACTTGTGGAACCTTCAAGGGCACTGTGGGACAAGGGGAGCATTGCAGCATCACATGTCAAGTAAATTCAACAATGGGCTCTAATGAAGGCAATGGGAAGTGGAATGGTTGGGCTGGGTCTGGATGGGAAGGCATTTGAGTGCAGAAGGCATAAGTATGTGACCAGGGTTGTGGTGGAGCAGACAACAGGATTGGTGAAGGTGCAGTACCACAGCTTAGAACGGTTTGAGGAGGTCCTTTTTGTTTAGTCCAGACAAACTGTGCTGAAATATCCTGCAATGCTGTGTTCAACAAAATTGGAGGCAATGAGGCAAAGGGATAGCTGCTGAATAGCTGGAGGAATGGGAGCAGTCGAAGGTGAAGGATGAGGACATTGAGTTGTAGAAAGCTCTCTGTGGGGGACAGAGCTCAGCAGTATCAGAAGCTATAAGGCAGACTGGGCCTGATTGCTACTCAACTCCAGTCAATGAGAGCTGGTGCAGCATCTGGACTACCAAGGTCAAGTTGCCAGCATTTGGTTTGCAGTGTGGCTGTGAAGTGCAGTCTCTACTCATTTCATTTGTGTTTCCTTTGCTGGCTGTCAATAAAAGCTCATTTTGGACTTGTCCAAATACTTGCCTGTGTGTAATGCCCACATACTGGGCAGTGACAAGATTGTGGATGACCACTGCGCAGCGAGGGCAGAGAAGTGGGATGTATCTAAGGAGAGGTAAAATGTGTGGCCTGGTGATTAAATGGCAACTGGATTGAGAGATTGGAGTTGTACATGTGAGCGAGTATCAGCAATGCCAACTACATGTTGTGAGCAGGATGGTTTCGTGGCTGCTGTGCCATTACATTGCTGGTGAGTGGCAAAAGTTGATTGCTACCTCTTGCCCAGGTACACAGCAGACCTTCAAATATGGTGTGGATATAAGAGATGATGGTCTCTCACCAAACATTCACTGACTGGAAAGTTGTTCTGGGAGCAGCATGTGATAAAATGACAATGGAAGAGGATGCAATGGACACTGAGGAGAGTTTGGTAAGATACAGCAAGAAATCTCACTGAGTCTTGTGACAAGAATCCCTCCAAAAATCTCAAGACAGCTCACTCATGATTTTTTGGTTAAGATTCAGCCCTAAGCATCAATTATCAATGCAAAGTGATTTGCAACATCTCTGGACCTTGGAAAAAAAGAACAAGTTTTACAAAATGTATAAATAGGCTGGCCAGTAATAAAAGTAGGTGCAGGAAAAGGCTATTTTCAGTTATTCAGCTCCCCATCATTTCAGTCCATTTCCTGGATACTTAATCAGAGATAATGGGACCTGCAGATGCTGGAGAATCCAAGATAACAAAGTGTGAAGCTGGATGAACACAGCAGGCCAAGCAGCATCTTAGGAGCAGGAAAGCTGACGTTTCGGGCCTAGACCCTTCAGAGAGGGGGATGGGGACAGGGTTCTGAAATAAATAGGGAGGGGGGGGGGGGGAGGTGGACTGAAGATGGATAGAAGAGAAGATAGGTGGAGAGGAGAGTATAGGTGGGGAGGGGATAGGTCAGTCCAGGGAGGACGGACAGGTCAAGGATGCGGGATGAAGTTAGTAGGTAGGAAATGGAGGTGCGGCTTGAGGTGGGAGGAGGGGATAGGTGAGAGGAAGAACAGGTTAGGGAGGCAGGGACGAGTTGGGCTGGTTTTGGGATGCAGTAGGGAGAGGGGAGATTTTGAAGCTTGTGAAGTCCACATTGATATCATTGGGCTGCAGGGTTCCCAAGCAGAATATGAGTTGCTGTTCCTGCAACCTTTGGGTGGCATCATTGTGGCACTGCAGGAGGCCCAGGATGGACATGTCATCTAAGGAATGGGAGGGGGAGTTGAAATGGTTCGCGACTGGGTGGTGCAGTTGTTTGTTGCAAACTGAGCAAAGGTATTCTGCAAAGTGGCCCCCAAGCCTCTGCTTGGTTTCCCCAATGTACAGGAAGCCACACCAGGTACAGTGGATACAGTATACTTGATCATTTCATCTCCTTTCTACTTTGGAAACTTATATCCCTCTAACCCACACTGAATTTAGGTTTGTGGAATAAGAACATAAGAACTAGGAGCAGGAGTAGGCCATTCAGCCCCTCAAGCCTGCCCCGCCATTTAATATGATCATGGCTGATCTTTGAGACTCGGCTCCAGTCACCCACCCATGCACCATAACCCTTAATTCCTTTACTGTTCAAACATTTATCTAGCTTTGCCTTAAACATTCAGCGAGGTAGCTTCAGCCACTTCACTGGGCAGGGAATTCCACAGATTCACAACCCTTTAGGTGAAGAAGTTCCTCCTGACCTCAGTCTTACATCTGCTTCCCTTTATTTTGAGGCACTGCCCTCTAGTCCTAGTTTCACCTGCTAGCAGAAACAACCTCCCTGCCTCCACCTTATCTATTCCATTCATAATCTTATGTTTCTATAAGATCTTCCCTCATTCTTCTGAATTCCAATGAGTATAATCCCAGTCTACTCAGTCTCTCCTCATAATTCAACCCTCTCAACTCTGGAATCAACTGAGTGAATCTCCTCTGGACCCCCTCCAGTGCTAGTATATCTCTTCAAGTAAGGAGACCAAAACGGCAGTACTCCAGGTGTGGCCTCACCAGGACCCTGTACAGCTGCAGCATGGTATCCCTGTTTTTAAACTCCATCCGTCCAGCAATGGCTGACAAAATTCCATTTGCCTTTTTAATTACCTGCTGCATCTGCAATCCTACTTTTAATATTTTACCATTTAAAACATAGTCCATTTTGCTGTTATTCCTACCAAAATGGATGACCTCACACTTATCAACATTGTAATCCATCTGCCAGACCTTTGCCCACTCACTTAGACTATCTATATCCCTCTGCAGACTTTGTGTCTTCTGCACACTTTGCTCTACCACTCACCTTAGTGTCATCTGCAAATTTTGACACACCACACTTAGTCCCCAATTCCAAATCATCTATGTAAATTGTAAACAATTGCGGTCCCAACACTGATCCCTGAGGCACACCACTAGCCACTGATCACCAACCAGAAAAACACCCATTTACCCCTACTCTTTGCTGTCTATTGATCAACTAATCTGCTATCCATGCCAATACATTACCTGTAATACTATGCAACTTTATGTTATGTAGCAGCCTTTGGTGTGGCACCTTGTCAAATGCCTTCTGGAAATCCAGATCACCACATCTACAGGTTCCCCATTGAGGACATTACTTGCATGGTGGACAAAGAATTCCACCAAATTAGTTAAACATGACCTACCCTTCATGAACCCATG